>NW_024609882.1:12535480-13221445 GCF_016920785.2 Ixodes scapularis | reverse complement strand
GCGAAAGCCACCAGAGACGCGGAAGGGCGCGGAGCGACCTGGACCGGGTGGTTCCCGGTTTTCCCGCTTGGTGGCGTCCGTTTTGCTGGAGTCGCGAATACGATAGAACGGCTCCGTAGCAGTGTTCCTTTGCATGGGGCAATTTCAGGTTGTAGGGCTTATGTTATGAGCATCGAAACTTTGAAGGCTCCTTACTAAAAGTACGCGGCACATTTGCATGTCTGCGAGCGAAAGCCGAGAACGAATACGTGAGATATTGTGGTGGCTTTGCGTTGCTGCAACAAAAGGCTTGACACTGTTTTCATCTCTAGGAGATCTCTGAAGGCGTTGTCACGTCCGTCAAGCCGATAGCCTTGCACAATGACCAGCAAAAATCCGGCCGTTGGTTCGACCAGCGTTTAGCGTCCCTGGTAAGCGAGTACGTCATCTAAGAGAATCGGTTTCAAAAGTTGTAATTAGGAACAGACTTTGAAAGACAATTAACATTTCACTGCAACGACAGATTAGAGTAACGAGAGAGTAAAGCGCCGTTCACACTCTTGCGACCGAGTACGACCGAGAGAGACCAAACCGGTTTTTAAGCCTCCTGCGATCTCTTAGGACCAGCTCCGCCCAGCGCATCCGGTCCCAAGAAGTCTTTCTCGGTCGTACTCGGTTGCAAGAGTGTGAACGCGCCTTAACTGTTACTTTTAAGTTAGACAGTTAGGCGCAACTCTCACGCTACCATGAGAAGTAACGCACTTCGTTTTTGAGCGAGTACCAAGGAACGGCATTTTCTTGCGTACTTAAGCAAATGTCTGAGTAGCAACAACTACGTGTTCTGAAATCATCCCACCCCTGCAACGTATGGAATCGTTGAGGCCCCTACGCACAGTTGCGTTTGAGAGCGTTTGATTGCGTTTAACTGCGTTGCGGCTGAGAGAAACCAGCACATCCATGTTTCTTATGTCGCATGCCAAGCTATCCCTTGGATACGATTCCATGTTTCATACGAAGCAGAGTTGTGCCGGTGACTCAATTTAGTTTCTCGACGCAACGCAGTCAAATGCACTCGAAAGCTTTCAAATGCAACTGAGCGTAGAGATTTTTATTGCAACCGCAGTCGACGATTAATAGCGCTGTCAGACGGGCACGTTAAATGCACCTCAGAAAGAACTCCTTTAAATTGTCAGCAAACTAGCCCGGGCCGATAAGTGAGATCGCGAGCTAATTCTCCGATTCTGTAAAGAAGTTCATTCTGAAGGACTTTAATGTGCCCGCCTAACAGCGGTAGGAGCCCGGAGTCTCCTCAAATTCGGTGGGGGGTCACTCGTATAACTCGGATAGATTTCCGGCGGTAGATCAATACTTTTTTACGAAGCGACGCGACCGTTTGTCTCGCTTGCTCTCCGCTCTCCACGCGAGTCGGGGGGGGGGGGGGGGGGGGGGGGGGGGGGGGGGGCATGGCCGTACCTCTCGGCGTCCTCCCCAGGAGGTGGCGTCGTTTGTAACCCGTCAACCACGAGGGCCAAGAGGAGACTCGACTGGCGCTAGAGGGGTCGGAGTTGAGATCCGCTACGACGGGCTCGGTTCGACGGACCGTCACGGACCTTGTCTGGTCTCGGCTCGTCTTGGCTGAGGATACGGCATTCGGACGGTTGATTGTTGGATAAGAGAGTGTTTGCATCAATACGTCAGCGCGTTCGTTGCATTCTTGGAACCTTTAGGCCAGGAGAGCGGATGGAGTGTGAATGGATTTGGCTGCCCAGTGATTCCCAGAATTCATAACATGCCATTACATACCGCGATGAGGCGCTTCGAGTTTTGGAATGAGCCCATGGGCAAATAGAAGCTGAAGTTTCGGCTTTATTAATATATCTCGTTCTTAGAACTTTAAAAGTAGCTCTCACTTTAAGGCTGCATTTGTGGTTCTGCATAATTATTTTTTCAGTATTCAAATTCCAAAGTGAAGCGCATTGGGGGGTGTATCGTAACTCACTATATTGCATGTTTGCGTTTTTTTTTTTTGTGCTCATCTTGACACATTCGTATTTTCGCTGTATTTTCTTCTTAAATCTGTTTTCCTTTATGCCGTATCTTTTCGTTGTATACACAAATCGTAAAAATAGCCCAGGTTACACGTAGCAGTCGTACTGCACCGAATAAATTTCCCATTTACATCGGAGACTCCAGACGCTGTTAAGGGCTGGTGGACGGGTTTCGGCCATATGAATGACAATGTATAATGGGAGATGATTTGATGATGGTAGCGTCGGATGGCAAGTCCCAATCTGTCTCCTCCGGGAGAGTCAGCGGGTCCCCCTTATACAGCCACGGTGACGTCACGATGGTGCGTCACCGGTGGGATCCTGGTGTCAATTAGTGGTGGCTGTTGGCTTCGATGAAGATGAAATCCAACAGGCACTGTCATTGGCGCTCTATGTCACCGCAGCAGCAACTTATCTCGATGTTGGAGAAAGAGAAAGACGAAGACCCGTTGACGTTGGTTACTTCGGCTGATGTACGAAAGTCTTGGTTCCGGGTCTTTGAGAGGGTCTGTGCCGAGCGATGGCGTTGCGGACCATTGCTTAAAGTGCGCCGTGATTCAAGCAACGGCCTTGTCGGGGTAGAAACACATTAACACACACTGGGGTTGACTGACCTTTAGGTGTCTAAAGAAATGAATTACACAATTATTAGACAAACATCGCCGACTGTCGCGCTGTTCTTGCCAGGTTATAGGTATTTAGTTTCGCCACATTTTTAGGGGCGTGCGTTGTCAGCTTCGATTTCTTCTTTCAATTTTTGTTTTGTAATTTAATTTTAAACGCAGGCTATGGCTACGATCATATATATATACAAAAAAGGTTCATTCAGTTTGTGTATAAATTGCGTTGGAACATTTTATATTATTTGACGTTTCAGACGTCCTTTGTAGACAAACAGCCAAAGTAGCATTACAGAGGTCGTTGCACCGAAAAGTAAACACGAGACCACATTGCATTTTTTATAGTTTCACGTTTTTCTGAAACCTATAAAAATAAGATAATGAAACAAAACATATAAAACTTCAGTCTCTTACATAAATTTCAGTGACGGGATAAAAACACATTCTTATTTCTTGGGCCGAGCATCTAACTAATGACAGCTAAATGCACCGTCCAAAAACTGTTCGAGGCACAAGATAAATGACTCGCCAAATAAAGTACGTTCTTATTTTTGTGCAACTTGTTTGAATGTTTGCTCGAAGCTGGCTTCGGCAAGATTTAATATTTTTTTTCAGAAAGGCCCTAGCGCGAAAAAAAAAGAGAGAAAAAAAGAGCGTCACTTATAGTGTACTGTATTAATTAGTAGCGAGTGAAATATGTTTTTTCAGAAAAAAAACACACAAAAGTTACACAACTGTATGATATTTTTGTTGATGTAGTGAACAAACGATATCATAACAAATATCAACGACTCAAGCGTTGATATATTTTTATTTTGTCTGACCTTAATCGCGGCAAGTTCCGCGCTTTATTGATCGAACCGCATGAACAGAATAAAGTTAAAAATGCGGAAACATATTTTACTTCACTTCAGACGTTGCAGGACGCTGAAAGTATAAACTTTCAAGAAATGGAAATTGTAATATACCGTAAAATCATTTTTTTTTTCAAGGAGAAAAAAATTACACGTTAAAATATTTAATAAAATATGGTGCCGTCTTGTGGAGCCCACGATAGCCTGTATGTAAGTCGCGGGAGTTGTTGATTAAGGACGCCATTCTCCGTATAGCAAAAGGTTGACATAATATTAAATTTTTTTTTTAAATACTAAACGCACAAGCAAGTTGTTGTTTCTTTGTTGACAGCCTTCCATATTAGAAAAAGAACAAGACTCGGTGCACCCGTTTATTCTTGTTTAGTTCTGTTCATTTTGATATCCGTACATACACGCAACCCTTCAATAAAATAGTTTGTTCACGGAAATTCGATAATTTAATAGCAATTTGAGGAATCTAGCGAGTGTTTCACGGAACGCCGGCCAGCAGCCTGCTAAAACTGCGCATCGTAAAACAAAGAAAGAAAAGCTAATTGATGGCGTGTTATACGGAGCGTCAAGGTACATATGTAATCAAGCACAAGATGTTCGGGACAAGAGGCTCTCTGAAATTCAGTTGCATCTGTTAATTTAGTTGGCAGTGGAACTTTTACCGCATCAAGGGCGGGTGTGGAACACATATTACGTAATTGGGTACAACTTTGTCTACAAGGCAACGGCAGACAAGAATGTGTTCCTGACCTCAAAGTTCTTTCCCCATCTTTTTTAGTTGTGATTACAACAAAAACACAACGGGTCAAAAAAAGGAATAAAAATGATTTGATTTTATCGCGCAATACAAGTGGTTGTGCGGTGAGCCAACTCATACATCCCCAGTAAAATTCTGAACAGCGAGGGACTTCACAGCTCATTGTGCGCCAACAGACTGACTGGTCTGGTATCTCAAGTGTACGGGTCTCACACCGTCAGCTTAAGCGCATTTTAAGTTCTTCCTTCATCAATAGGCTGGAAAGCCGACATTTATGAGGCAGTGTTGCCAGACCTCAGAGGGTAATTGCAATTAATGTGAGCGAACAAAGTTTGAGAATAGATAATTAACCTTTTGATTAGTAAAATTTAACATAAAATGTAAATCAAAAACTTGTTGGACATGAACACGATAACAAAATGGTACATGAACTGTGGATAAATTCTAAAATAGCAACTAGCAGTTACTAACAAAGACACAAAGAAAAAAACATTTACCTTGAGCCTTCTGAATAATTAAAAAGAAAAGCACTGGAGAACCTCAGAAGAAAATTCAAGGTCACGAACGTGAAACAGCATGAAATCGTTCCTCACTCGTATTCTAATTGGGTTGGCACGCAAATTACTGCGTTGGTAGAAACCCAGCTGATATCAAGAACCGCGAAGCTTTTTAATGCTTTTAATCTTTTTTTTTTTTTTTACAAAACACGGTTCAGGAATTTGAATAGAAATAAACACTAACTCAATTTTGTGCATTGGACTTTGTGGCTCATCGTGTCTTCTATTGCACAGATCGGAAATAAAACTGAAAAAATAAAAGCACAAACAAAAAAAGTAAAACAAACAAAAAAGAAAAAAAGAAAGCGAGACAGAAACAGCAATGGTATTGCTTCAAAGGGTCCGAGGCACACGCGCCTTGTTAGGGCCTTATTTAAAATGGAAATTACTCGGCGACACTCGGAATATTTTTTGTCCTGTTCTCGCAGCGCGGCCTGTTTGGAGCAAGTAGAGAAAGTACCCACCAATGCTCTTTCCGCCATCGATTTGATTTCGTCAGCCTGGAGTAACTGAATGGTTTCGGAGTACCGGCACTCCCAGGCTTCGTTTCAGAAGGGCTTCTGAATGCCTCAGTCAAGAGTTTCGAAAGAGATGCCTCCATCAGTCGAAATACACAAGGAAGAAAAGAGCCAACAGAAGCTGCTCGACGGCGAACAAAGTGTAAAGAGATTTTTTTTTCTTCCAAAAACTATATTACACACTGCCATAATCTCTCTCTCTCTCTCTCTCTATATGTATATATATATAAATAAACTTGAACAAAAACCAACCCGTTTATTACTTTAAGACTGGTCAGAATCCAATACGCCTTAAGCTGTATAGAACTTCCGAACGCTAACCTGTTACACGCCTTACTGTTATTTTTTTCATGAGCGACATGGCGATAGACTTATTTCATGCTGGTACCTCACCAGAGTTGTTGTATGGTGCCTTTAACGTGCCTCCCAAATGCGTGTTTACTGCGTCCAAAAAGAGGTCCCTCGATTTCCGCCAATTGACGTCATAAAAATGTCCCGCTGTCGCCGATCGCGATCCTGGCGGTGTCCCAGCAGTAGTGGTGATGTGGCAGACGCCTGTTTCGCTGCAGGTCACTCTCCAGTATGGCAGTGCACGGAAGGTTCGGCAGCCAGAAGTTGAAACGCGGCGACGACAGCGATATACGTATTCGTTCGTGCTTTTCGCCAGCATTTCTACGACCAACCGCCAGGATCGCGACATTCGACGGCATGACACTCCAGCTTCTATAACGTCAGTTTCTGCCACTTCGGGCTCAAGTTTGATGTACGAGCGGGATAGGACGCTAAACACACCGGTCGGAGACGCGCAGGCACCATAGTTGTGGCGGACACTATCGGATCCGGTACTAGAGCCGCGGATCGCAGAAGCGAAGCAGGGCGAGGCTTATTAGTTTCAGCCTTCTTGTTTCGTGATTCGCTTTTGGGCATTCGCTCGTGCCGCACTTTCATTGGCTGTGGAACCATCTTAAGCCTCGCCACGCTTTGCACTCTCCAGCCTGTCAGTGACTATATCCCGTTGCTTCAGGCCCGTCGTTGTAGTAATCGCCAACGCGACTTTGAGAGCGGCAGTTGCTAGTGCCCCTTTCCGGCGAAACTTGGCGGCGTCCGTACGAGAAACCTACGTGATCGCGGGGTTCACACCTCGCCATCACCGCCGCTCTATCGCTCTCTTCCCTTCGCCGTCAAACCCTCGCACAACTCCGTCACATATATGGCGACGTGCTATTGCTCCCTCTCTTTCTATACCCTACCATATTAGTCTCCCTCACCGACACCCACGCATCAGTAGCTTCAAACCTGGAGCCGCCGCCGCCAACGCCGCCACTTTGGGGTTCTAGAATAGGTTGCAGCTTGGGCGAGTTTGTCGAGTTGGAAAGACGAAATACAAAAGAGTTGTGAGCTGAGAGTGGTGTGTGTGGGCTAATTGTGCGCTGTGAAGCAGTGTTGTACGGAACGGCGTTCCAAGGAACGGCATTTCTGGAACGTGTTCCTTCTAGGAGGAACGAATAAACATCGCCGTTCCATTTTGCATCGCTGGAAGTGGAACGGGAACTCGTTACAATTTTAGTGGAACAAAAAAAGGAACAGCGTTCCGTTATTTTTCGTCTAGTGGGGTAATGTTTTTCTGATTTCTAACAGAAAAATTCTAAAAGCATAAAAAAAAAAATGCACGAAGAGCAGAATCTCGTTTATTTTGTGGTTACTGATTTTATGGTTTTATTTTGTGGGGTCCTCGATTGGTAACAGTCAGGTGAAGGAGAGCTAGTGGACATGGATTTTTTTTTCAGTGCCCGAGAGGTACGAAAAACAAAACTTTAGTCGAAGGAAAAGACACAGAAAGAGGGACGTTTCAAAGTCAGCTACGTTCTCTGCTTCAACAAATCCTCATACACCCGGAAATCTAAGGCCGACTACAGCTATCCCTGAACGTCCACAAAGAGACCTCCAGTGGCAACAAAATAACAAGTTACTAGACATCGAACCCATCCTTGTGTCCCAGTCATAAGTCACTTAAAAGATTCACAAAAATTAACCTTTATTCCTGCCTCCCTGGTCCACCACCTTCAAACTGAACTACGCATCCAACCTTCACGAAGAAGGACTTGTAGTTTTCAAGACTGACCTTCCAATAGCCCTACCCTCTTCTTCACTTGCTCGTCTTGCGGACAGCAACATCGAGAAGCAACTGTTGTTCAGTTCGAGCAAGGGACCTTGTTGGATTGAAACGGGTGAGGTTGTTGTAAAACGCTCGTGTAATGTGGGGTAACAGACCATTTGGCTCGTCTGAATCGCCCACCACAAACATGAATAAGGTTCAAAGCTGATGTTTTTAAAGGTGAATATATATTTAAAACAAAACAAAAAAAACCTGCTTCCGTTCGCTTTCTTCCCCTGGTTTCCTCCCATTACGGCATTCAAATTCGAATGTTCCCATTTATGCATAGATAAAAAAAGAATTGCTCGATCTATCTAAATATATGGTAGACAGAAAAATACAAATCTAACGTATATGGGACGATAAGTTTCATTTTTAAACTGTAACCGGAACGAGTTACTTTTCACATATGAAACGTGTAACGGGAGCGCGTTCCAAAAATCAGAAGGAACGGAGAGCGAGGTTTCGTTCCTTTTTTGAGAAACGTGTACAACACTGCTGTGGAGTCGATAACTAGAATAGGTTCTCCGGCGCGTCTGAAAAAAAAAATAATAATAAAAAAAAGGAACGGCGGCGCGGTGTTGGATTTTTTTTCCCTGCCCCCAAGATATGACCAGACCACGCAAATTTCGCTCGCCGTCCGAGGAGCCGGAATGGAAAGCGCGCCGCACTGAGCAGCGTAGACGGAGGGACGCAGCGGCACGAGAACAGCGAAGGGCGCAGGACCCCGACCATCACGCGCTAAAGGCAGCGCGTAGGCGCCAAACCATGGCCTCCTCTACACTGACAGAACTTGGCAGTTCGATGACGGAGCCATAGACCGTTTTACTGAAAGAGGGCGACAGTTGAAGGGGAATTAGCTACGGGCGGTCGCACTCGCCTTGCCGGATTCCATGCAAGCTATATACCAGAGGTGGCCAAGCTGCGGCTCTTCGTGTGTTAAGTGCGCCTCGCGGCTCCGTCCACTACTCTCCCCCTCCACCCAACTCCTCCGCCTCCCTCCCGGTCACACGAGCAAAGGGGAAATGAAACGCGTTTTAAATCGAAAGACAGGTTGCGGTTCGGTAGTCTTGCGCCACTGCTATCTTACGTGCAGTTGGACTGCTTTCCACTCGGATAGATCGAAAGTAGTTCGAGTTTCGTTTCTTGCTCTGGAAAAAAGTTTGACCACCCCACCTGCGACTCTTGGAAGTTTCGTGCTTTTGATTGCGGCTCTCAGGCCGGTTCAGCGTGGCCACTCCTGCTAGATACATAGGTCCTCGGTCAGTATTCGACGCTTTCGGTCGTTTTTCTTGCACCCTATTGCCGTGCATTAATGTCCCGATGACCGGGCGACTGTCGCCATTGAAGCCCGTGGCTCTAATTAAGTTTGCGAGTTTAAAACAGAAGAGAAAGCGCGAACAAAGTTCGGGCACTGCGTACACCCAACACCGACGAAGCCCCTCATCCGGGACTCTTTCTAACGACCCAGCGAGGGGGAAATTGCCGGTAGCCCTTTTCCCTTTCTCTCTCGTTCTCAAAATGGCTCTACCGAAGATAAAGCGCTCCATAGAGTGCCCGGTCGCAAATTTGAAACGCGAGGATCTTGTCGCACAGACCATCAAAGAGCCATTTCTTGGGAAACATGGACGTCAGCGCACAGCTTTTGCAGCCGCGAGGACCCAAAACACACGTCCTGTGTGTTTCGGGTCCGCTGCGAGACGCCGCAGCGGGGCGCCAGTCACGTGGCTCTCCCCTCATCCGTTGTCTGCCGGTCCACCGTTTCCATTTCGGCGGCCGCTTCTCTTGGCGATCTGCCAGGCCTTGTCAGTATTCCGGAGGCTATGGCCAAAGACGTCAAGACCTCCATGTTACCGAGGAAGAGGCAGCTATAATAAAAGCACGTCTCGTAAAAGCATTCCGCAAAAGTGCACATCTACTTAAATACATCTTTTGCAACTATTCTACTAAAATCAGCTCGTCTAAAAAACACAGCGCCTATAAACATATGTCGTAAAGCACATGTTTCATTACATCACTGACGCGACAATTGCCACTGCCACTGACAGCCCTTTCTTAAAGGTCGTTTGCAATTTTTTCATGGGTATCACATTAGACGTGAAATCGGCCAATAATCAAAGGGTCAGCAACGACAGCAAAAAATGTTTAAATGTCATCTGAAAACTTTGGCGCTCGCCGCTTACGTTTTGGTAATAAAACTAGCTTTTTCGGTACATTGCTGTCTTAGAGAAAGTTTGGCTGTTTACACATACAAATTTCGTGATTTGTGGGGTGCAATATTAAAGCTAACATCGGGTCGTTATATTGACAGTGAAGATTTTAGCACCTAGGCATTGTCAAGCGTATCCGCCAGAAGCATTACTTGTGTTTGATATCTACAGCTAACCTCAGTTGAACGTATAAATTCAGTAACTATAAAGACGGTAAAGCAGAAAAAGTAACCAGAGCAACTGTGGTGGCACTCTCTCATCATACGGGAAATGAATAGGAATTCAATAATATATACTTTTATTGGTGTACGTTTGTTGTTATCGTCGAATATTTTTGTTTTATGAGTGGCTCATTGTATGCGTCCGATAATGAATCTCTCTTGTCTAGTTGTTGTTCGCGGACTACCGAAGCGTTTATTTAAATTGGGTAGATACGTTTCTTTAATGACGCCGCGTTCCTACCACTGCGTACAGACGTTCGCAAAAAGCAAATGCTTGAAATGCTAGTCTGGCCACCGTGGATAACAAAATGCTTTGTTCGGGCGTCAGCCAGCCAACCGGGGGTGTGCCTCAGCTAAGCCTGCCCCCAAGCTAGGTGGCGCAAGCTACCACCTGTTATAAAGGCTACAGCCGTTAACATCCACCTACAAACGCCAACAGCAAGACGGCGGCGCCCAGAAGCCTCACTTGCAAACGAGTATCTAGAGAGAGAAACCAACGCGTCAAAACATCTACGTTCAACCAGTGAAAGTTAGTGTCGCTTTAACAAAGCAAAATAATATACCCCCCCCCCCCCCCCCCCCCCCACTCTACCCGCAGATATACGCACGAATAAATAAAGCCACAGTGTTTTATACCGAAGCTAGACCGGTGGACGGGTAAAATTGCTCGTATATACTCTTACGCGCAAAATCGGGATCTTTTCTTTGGACCTTCGGCACGGTCGGATTGGAATGATAAATTGACTTTCTAAAGGACTGATTTCAGTGTGCTAACGACCGGCTTGTAACATAGCGCCGAGGCCTGGGAAATTTTTCCCTCGAAGTGTCGGGAAACTGACGACGAGCTATTATTTTTCGTGTCTCCAATATACTTGGACGCAGAGCGTCGGAGCTACTCTTTTTCTTTCCTCGCGGGACATCATTTTTCTGGTCCGCATTTCAGCAAATGAAGTAAAAGGAAACCCACCGAAATGGAATGTGAACGACTTCCGTTTCTCTAGCGTCATTACTAAGGCATATCGGTTTCGCTCGAGTGCGCCCAGAAACTTCCCGGGACGTATTCCTTTGCTCTGTCGGAAACTCAAATTCGTTTCCGCGATTCGCGTCGCAGTATTTCGCCAGAGGAAAGCTGCAGTGACGTCCGCATAACAATCCCAAAAACAAACGATACGCAAAAAATGTCATTTACCCGAAATTAGAAACAAACAAAACCAGTATGTGGTGGGTAAAAAAGAACGTCGAAATGATCGTAAGTATCCTCACGAATCGAACTCGATGTGCTGCCATTTATAAGCTCCCGAATGAAGAAAAACGAGGCATAACTCTCGCTTCGTTAAATGGGCCCTCGATGTTGTTAGGTAAGTATTGCGCACTATATTTAAAGTTATTATTAAATCTTCCGTTATTAATATCTTACGTTAGAACGGTATCCTTCTCCATGCACAGAATATAGAATCGGGACCTTTAGCAAACCGTTGCCGTATTCGGCGTACCGCATTACCGGAGCCTTTGAAGCATGCGTATAAGCGCGCGCCCCACGGTCGCGGTACCACCCGGGCGCGCGCTTAAAAGCATGCTTCAAAGGCTCCGGTAGTGCGGTACGCCGAACACGACAACGGGTTGCTAAAGGGCCTTAATATATAAACATAGTATAGAAAGCTACAGTTGCTTCATAAGGAGTGGCGTTATCGAGACATACCAGTGGGTTCGGTTTATGCGGTAGGTCAGCGTATTTGAGTTTATCCCGGAACGGGGATGAGTGCTGTGACCACTTCCAAAAGTTCTTGCCGAGGCTGCGATGCTTCGTGCTCGAGGAAGAAATGTGGCGGAGTTGTCGCCCATGTGTGTTTGTTGAATCCTTTACTTCATTGTTCCGGGATCTATTTTAAGTGTGGAGCTGCCCTGTATGCGCATATGAAAACGCGGTTATGCGAGGTGAACAAATGGCGCCTGCTTGGTGAACGTAACGAGTGCTGAATAAGTCGCGATATCAGTCACTCTCGTATCGAGCTAGAACGCTTACAACCGTGATACCAGGCCGCGTTTGGGCACAAAACTAAAACTGCCAGTGCGTCTACTTTCCTCCAAAGAACACAGAAATTCGGTTACTGCAGTCTAAAAATAAAACTTCACAAACGGTAAGGGCGCAAAAAAAAGCCTATTTCAGCAAACTTCAGCGTGTGCAGTGTTAACCTGAGCACAACAAAAACATGTGAAACTTGATGCACA
Organism: Ixodes scapularis; assembly: GCF_016920785.2. Classification (NCBI taxonomy): domain Eukaryota; kingdom Metazoa; phylum Arthropoda; class Arachnida; order Ixodida; family Ixodidae; genus Ixodes; species Ixodes scapularis. The sequence goes on along the minus strand of NW_024609882.1, from coordinate 13,209,285 downwards.
GTCGTACGGAGCAGAGTGCATTTTAAGGTCGACTCGCTTTCTTTCTGCCTCGTTACGGGCCAAACTTTCTACGAAGATTGCAGTGATTGGCTCCTCGAGTGCACAATTGAGACGTACGGAACTACGAAACCGGGGAATGCTTTCTAACGGAACCCCAAGATACCTGTGTGCCGTTTCGTGCACCCCCGCGAACACGACATGGCAAGGCATGCTATAGCACAACCGGTTTGTTTACCATGGAAACATAAGCAAAACACCGTATTGAAGTGATTACTTAGGGCTAAATCAATACATCCCCCATCAGGAATCAAACCCATAACCTCGCTCTTTACCTCTGCGCCAGCTGGACAACTGAGACGTATGCGCTGGTACAATTACCACACTACTGGCAATCTCTGCAGCGCATGGTGGTGTTGAATAGAAGGGTAGTGGGAACTAATGAACAATATTAGAGAGTTTTAGGAGAGGGGGCCCCAAAGCTTAGGGGCTGCAACAAAATAGGGGCTCACGACTACGCATGCGCAGAACCCAAACTCCGTCTGGGGTTTTGGGTTGACGCTCGCCCCCAACGCAGAATTGGAGAACGAGCGTGGTGCCCCCAATAGCTCGGGGCCGGGTTGCGTCGGCAAACATGGCGGCACCCTTTCCGCTCGCTTCAGAGCAAATTCGTCATGGTCGCTGCAGTATTAGCCCATTTCAATGCCAATGAATAGTGCAACCGGCTTTCGCTTTGCTTTATCTCGCTCAACTCACAAAGAATGAGCGGTGGTCTCGCTTCATTTAAAGAGACACGGTAACCGTTGGCAGGGAAACGTATTGCTACTCCGCAGGCTTGTACGTAGTTTCAACTACTCTACACTCTAAAAAAAATCCCGTGCGTCTACTTTGCCGCACAACACTCGTAGAGCCAATCACCGCGACTTACGGAGGCAGCTCAGCGAATGACGATGCCGAAACATATGTTGAGATCAAGAAACGCAGTCTGATTTGAGACGTTAAGCAATGCAAACATGACGTTTTGCATTGCTTAATGTCACAACTCAGTCTGCGTTTTTTCGTCTAAACATATTTTCGGCAGTGTCATTCGCTGAGTTGTTTCCACAAGTTGCGGTGACTGACTCTTCGAGTGTTGTGCGGGAAAGTAGATGCACGGTCTTTTTTTTAGAGTGTACTCAAGTTACTGTAGTTTAACTACTTTTCTGAGTAGTTTAGTAACTTTCAATTACATCTTTATTTCGGTAATTGGTAGTTTACTTTAATTACTTTTTCTGAGTAACTTTTACTATAATTAGAAATTACTTTCGAATTTCAGTGATTGTTTTGCCTATCTGCAACCATTCTTGCACAAAAGAGATAAGATGCAGGAAGATCAGCTGATATTTGCAAAGAGGGGGAGGCATGTGGCGTAAGAAGTGGGGAGGTTCAAAGAAAATGGGTTGTAGAGTCCAGAAACCCCCAAAATTTTCCCTAGCCGCCCCCCCCCCCCCCCCCCCCCCCCCTCTGGAACAACACTGCTACGAAGCGCGGTAAGCGAACAGGCACGACGCAAGACAGGCAAAGTAACTGCGGGATTAGCGCCAAAGACTGGCGTTTCTTTGTGTCCCGAAGCTCAAAGAGATTTGACCCATTCGAAGAAAGGGCTGATTCTTGCTTCTCCCCAACGTAGAAACTCTCGCCTACTACAGGAGGCGCACACACTGCATCCTCACTCAAAGGAGGCAACAAAATGCAGCACCTGCTCTGAAACTCATTTGGTGCTCCCGTAGTTTGTGCTGTACTCGAAGAATCACGTGCTAAAAGGCAACGCATAGGGGACCTTTATTGTTTATTCGTTGCCTTTCCTACCAAAACATGCAGATCTCCAAAAATATAAAGATCGTTCGAGAAACCTGTAGTAATTTCTCCAACGGTTTTATATAAAAAATAATAAACAAGCAGTGTTGGGAAGTACTCTATGTACATGGCACTGGAAGCACTACTGTTTAGAAAAATTGCACTTTACTTGAAGTAAATTCTCTGAACATGTACTGTTATTTTCCGAGGAAAGTAAAACTCCCGACTTCAATGTACATTCCCCGAATTTGAAAACAAAAAAATGGCGTTATCGTCGTGTGAAAACGCGCTCTTTCGAGACGTCATCTGGTCATTTCTCTGAGTGAAGTAATGGCGGCTGTAAGACCGATGGAAATAAGGGCCGTATAAGTTGATTGTGTCAAATAGCTCGTCAGCGAGAGTAAAACAACTACTCTGCGGCGACTTGACCTTAAACAATATTTTCTGCCATTTCCGTAAAAAACTGATGCACCTCCGATTACACCTGATGAAATGCCTACTAGTCAAAAAAAAAAAAAAAAAACTGTATAGGGAATGAAAGGGCATCATGAAAGATTGTGTTAAAAGTGCTAGCACTTTACCTTCAAATATATTGTATTTATATACGTTACTTCAAGTACATTGCACACGGTGTACTTACTACTTTACTTGAAGTACATAACCTCTCATTTACTTTGAACTTTACTTCAAGTACTTTTTAGATGTACTTTACGCAGCACTTTAAACAAGCAAACACTGTCGACAAAATCAAGCTTAGACAGTGCTGGACCTCAAAGTAGAAATGACACATTCGCGGTACATCATTGACCAAACAAACAAAAAAGTACAAAAACAATTAGACACGCAGAAGCAAAACCAGCTATTAAAGCATTTCTTTGAAAAAAAAAAAAAAAAAACAATCCGATCCATATTTGGCTAGCAGAATTTCGCTGGCAGATCAAAAGCTATGTACTTTCGTTTTACCAGAAAAAAAACTTATAAAAGTAACTTCAAAGTAACTTTAAAAGTAATTCACCAATTAGTAATTTTCTCAATTACTTTCCATTTAAGTAATTTCTGCTCTACTCAAATTACTTTTGAGGTTAATACGAGTAACTTAACTTAATCATTTTTTTGAGTAACTTGTACATGTCTTCTACACCGCGGCGCCGAGCGGATTTCTTTCGTGGCACGATACCTGCAGCTTGAAAACAAGTATTTGGAGCCTTCAAAGTCGCTCCAGCTCAGATCTAAATAGAATAGCTGCTCGCCAAGTATGCTTGCTCGCGTTCGCCTCAGTTTCGGCATAGTGGACGGCCTAAATCTTCGGCGACAGACGGTCAAGGCGCACACGAACGCCCAAAATATCCGAGAACGAGCGTCAAATTAGAGCGCTACGGATTGGATTGTCTCGGCTGAATAGAGCTGATCTTAGATTGTATCTTCTTTTAGCCGGTTTGATTTGAATTTACCTCACCTATTATTCATGAACACGAAAGTACTTGCTAAGCCCACATGTTTTACGTTTTTTTAATAATCTTTTTTTATTATCCCGCTTGTCAGTCGAATCGGCGCTGCAAGCGGAAAACGTAAGCGCGCTGTGCCGCTGTGCTGCGTTGCGAAACCCTTCTTCTATAAGCCTTCGACGCCAACCTTGTTGCGTTTGGGTCCCCCGATTTCTCAGGGGAACCCAAATGTTGGGGACCCCTATTCTAATACTCTCTATTATGTCCATTTTCACTCCCCGAAACTACTCCTCAATGCGCTCTAAAACATTCAAATGATCTGTTTCTTCAATATTGAATCCCATGCTTTGTAGGATTCTAGAGTTAAATGTCACTGTCAACGTTTTAGGGTGTGGCGTATTTGTAAAAAGCGTTATCGATACCTCTACGCCAGTACTGGACACGAACTTGCCGCAAACGAATAGCAGCACCATTGACGTTCACTGTTACTGCTTGTTTATACCGTAAACGCGATAAAAGAAAATAATTGACCAAGAAATATTTTGTTGGAGGTAAGCATTACTGCAGTGTCATTGTAGTAAGCGCAACGCAGTGAAAATAACGCAAAGCAATCTTTTCATGTTATCGTAATCCCAATCAGCGATTTTTTCGATAGCCAGCGCCGGTATGGAGCAATGATTTTCTAAAACGCTTTCTCGGGCGTTGCTCTCTTTCCGCATGGCGGTAATGGGAGACCGCTAAAAGAATCCCCAGTGACGCGGACGGCAATTTTCGAGCAGACAGCGAAGGTGGTGTCACTCTTATTTTGTATGTCGCATGCCGACACAACTGCGAGGATCGCGATATCCAAGAGCACGGCATTAACGAATGGGGGGCGAGGTTTGCATCCTGTAGAGGTAATGAACTGAATGCAAAGACGGAAATGGGCTGATGAATATTAAGGGTCACAAACGAACATAAAGAAATCGAGACTGCGGAACAAATATGACACCTACACGAAAATGTATCAAATACAACTCAGCCTGACACTGCGGCTTTTGTGACGTCTTTTGTTTCCACTTTGGGACTACTTTCGACGCACGGCCGGACTAGGACGCCATACACACCAGGCGAGGACGCGTTCCAGGCTCCGTACTGTTACTCTCGAACCAATACCCCCTAAAAAAACAAGGCCTGCGCCTTTCCCCCCAAAACGTCATCACAAGTGTATACACCCAGTGACGCCTAGCTTGCGTCAACATCGCCGCCAGCGCGTCTCACAGCGTCAAACGAGCGCGACGCTAGCACGTGGCGACGCCAAGGCAGACGCGTCTACCGTTGTGGGGTGAGTCTCGTCGAGCTTCAGCGTCTTTGGGGCGGGGGGGGGGGGGGGGGGGTGGGGGGTCCACTCATGATGATGTCATGCTCAAGACTCGCCTTTTTGTCGCCGCTAATCGGTTGCGTGCGGACGGGGGGTGAGACATCGCGAGAGGCGCAATTAAGAGGGACAACTCTGAAAGCTCTCGTCGAACAAAAATAGAAGTAAGAAGGAAATATATTTTTTTAATAGGAACGAGAACCCCCGAACGAGACCAGAAAGTAACCGGAAGCCACGGTGCGAACGCCGCTGTGCGTAAATTAATTACTGCCTCGTAATTATTCTTTCAGGTCCCTCGACGTTGCCTCTTCTTTGGGGCGAAGATAGGGGAGCGCGGTAAGCGTGTCAAAGCGAGGATTAATTGAACTTGCCGGAACCAGAACGACGTAAAGAAAAAAAAAGAAAGCTGAGTCTGCGATAACGTGGCATTGGGCTTCTTACGAAGACAAAAATATTGAAGGGAAGCGTTCTCGTAACATGGCCAGTGTTTCCTATCTCCAGAAAAATATTACCCTCGACACGAACAGCCGAGCTGTCGCGTGTCGGCAACTGTTTATTTTTGTTTCTTGCTAATATCAATTTACTCAAACTATTATTGAACTATTTGTTCTTAAAGGGACGTTCAAATTAAGAAAAAAAAGTTTATGTTTTAAAGGGCATAGATGGTACACATATTTTTTCAATTCCTGTTTCCACGAAAATTTTATTTTTCGTGCAATATTTATGCGGTTAGCCGCAATTTAGTTGGTGGTAACGACCCACTGTTAAGCCCCGCCCACAGATGAACGGCCACGCCGATTACTACTGGATTGGCTTGGCTGCTTGGCCGAACATACTCGCAAGCCTGGTGTCTCTCTTTCGCGACGTCCGGTGCGTCTTGTCTGGCGTCTGACACCGCCTGCTAGTCGTGCGAGCAGGCGCGCGGCAGCCTCCGGCATCATCTGCTATTGCAACACCGTCGATCGTCATCTGCAATGTCCTTAAGACGCCGTCATGAAAGCTGCGCACCGGCGTCCGTTTTTCGCCCTCGTTCGTCCGCTATTCCGCTAAATCCAGAAATGTTTGCAACGCTCGCAAGGCGCGATCATGAAAGAGGCGTTCTGGCGTTTCATCCTGCACAATCTACGGTCCACTACAAGTGTCTTTCAGCGTCTGTCGAAGTGCGGTGAAATTCACCGGGAGGACTAAAAAAAAAACAGAATAAATATTCACTTTTCAGTTTCTTTTTTTTTTTTTGTTTTGGTGATTTTTCTCACGCTGCATCCGCAAGCAAGGTGGCCGAGTGTGATGGCGCAAAATTATAATTCGATCTAAAAATATTCGCTTTGGTGCACTGCGGAACTTGAGCGCTACTCGCCTATCGGAGCGAAATGGCGGGAACACGCCTGAACAAACTTGATGCGAGCCGAACGCTCGAATGACGCAAGCCAAATGGCTCGCAAATTCTTAATTTTTTTAGGCATCTTCTCGGTATTGAAACTGCCCTGTTACTGAAGTGTGGCTGCATTTTGACTCGCTCGACTTATACCCTCGTTAGGCTATCGCTCTCAACTGTAATTAAGCCAATGATCATTAACATTTCTCAACTGTCATTGAGCTCAGCCAAGTTGTCAGGTGTTACAGGATACATGGGCCTAACAAATTCAGTTGAGATGCGCGTCAAGGGACACAAGGGAAACCGAAACAAAACCAAAACTAATGGCACATTAGGGAGTTTTCGTAGATCGTTTTCGCCGTCCCGCACCGCTCTCCGCAATCCGCTTCGATACCCGGAACTCTACGGTCAAGGCCATCGGCGCGTAGGCGCGGTAGCGGCTTCTCCGTTGAGGAGGGCTTAGCGGAGAGGGAAATGCGGGCTTCGAAAACTCCCTATTATCTTTTATGTAATAGCGATGGAAATAAATTATATTCACACTATTTATTAATCAAAAAACGCTTAAAACAAAATAAAATAAGCTTCTTTGTTTTTCATTTTGTAAAGAAATGGCAATCAGAATGTTTCCCACGAATTCAAACAAGAGAGACACAGCGAAAGTCTTATCGGCACTAGGGTGACCACCCGTCCCGCGACTCGCGGGACTGTCCCGCATTGAGGGCTCGTGTCCCGCGTCCCGCCCCCCGAGAAAGTCCCAAATCTACAAAATGTTCCGCATTTTACACTGTCATAAAATTCAAGCAGTGAGAGAGTGCAGGCGAGCTGGTAATCAATCGACATCTTGTAAACCCTGAGATGGGGAACGATAAAAAAACGGACGAACACAACAAAATCTCAAACGCAGCTGAAGTTTTATTGATAGGAGCATACCAATAAATTGACTTTTACACAAAAGGAGACGAGAAAGGGCAAAAAAAAACTCAAAAGCAAAAACAAGACGGCCAACTCGTTCACCCCAGACGGCCTAAGCCACTCCCGGCTCCAACAACCTTCGGAAAGGGAGCCGACCACTCGAACAACAACAATTCCACGGTTACCACACATGGTGACCTGCAAACCGCTAAAGCCTAATCCCCAAATTTCTTACTCGAAGCAAACGCCTCCCGGTCCCCCCCCCCCCCCCCCCCCCTTTTCGAGGTTTACAAAGCTCCCCTCATACAAGCAAAAACTCTTTCATTCGATCAGTGATCATCCAGGACGGCTGGCTGACACAATGGACTACTTCCATAAAGCCCTGCATGCAACACGGCGCGCGTTGCACTCTGGGAACTAGTTGGCCAGGGAGGAGAGTGCCCCATGGTTTCGGTTTCGATCGACACGTCGACAAGCGATTATACACAGAGAGTGGACTATAAACGTCCGTTATTTTATGTTTTTTTGTCCCGATAACTTCATTTGTGGTCACTAAACTAACCTAAATGGCCAGACCTCGAACCTTTAGCACAAGCCCGAGAAGTATAACTTGTATTAACGCATGCTTGTTGTATTTTTGTACTCGAGCCTTCTTGTTAGCGTTTCGAGGTATGTGGATTAGCCAGTGCTGGGAATCTCGACGCTGCGAAGCTCGGGGATCTTGCTTGTGTACGAATCAACAAGCTGTAGACACCAGTAAGTATGCATACATCGAGCTCACGCCTTGACATTAGTGTTGTTGATCAGGAAGTTTGTTTCGTGCGTCCATAGACGAAAAATCACTTTTTGCAAGTACTGTTTTTCTTAATACGCCTGAGTATGCGAGGTAAAACTCGGAGGCGCCATTGAAAAGCTCCATTTGACGTCTGATCGCTTATCTGTACTGCACCGCAGCAGTGCACGAATTCGTGAAACGCTTGCATTTGCACGAAACGCTTGCATTTCACTAATATTCAACATCGCGTAAACGCATAAAGTTATCCTGCACATTCGCACATACAAACCGTTTTAAGAAAGCAAACGTCGAGCACTTGTGTGAAGAATGTCGCACCATTCGGTGGAAGTGCGCCGGCGGGCATGAACCCCAATGCGCCAAACGAACGTAATTAATCAAAGCGCATTTGACGGTTGCTAATGGCCATAATATTTGTTTTGCGTTTGCTCTCTTCCTCACTGTGTATGCCGAGATAATTTCAGACACACCGTTCAGGCACAGATCTTGGGCGTTAGTAAAAGGGTCGCGCAAAAAGACTTAGCGAGGAGTGGGGGACGCTCGTTAGGACCTCCGTCGTAGCTAGCCGATCTCGGCGCTTGCGAAAACTTAATCTTATATTAGCATAAAATTTGAGTGTGAGATATGTGATGACACAAGGAAGACATCATAGTAACTTTTGTGCAGTAGTGAGGTCGAATTTATTGCGTTTCCTTAAAAGTTGATGCGCCAACGCTGGCTTAACTTTGATTCTCCTGGGAGGATGCGGCTTGCTTTTCGCCCAATGAAGTAACAAGAAGCGGACGTTTGGCAAACAAGATACGTGTAGGGCTCAAGATGACCAAATTTCAGTTGTAGTTCGCTGGAACTGGACGGGATTACTGACACGAGCTCAAAGATGCACTCGTGGGGTGAGGTGACTAAGCCATGTCTTACTACGTTTGCATACGCACGCACAATATCCGGGGTTTCGGGAACCAAGGAAAGTGCCCCGGTCTTCGTTTTTGTCTCGCTCGAGAACGAGTGTATTGTAAATTCGTGAAAAGTCAGATAGTCGAAAACGCAAACAGCGCGTTCGGTCGCGGCGTGATAGCATGAGATGAAAGCTGCTCAGTCGAAACCGAAACTGAGTGGCCAACTAGTTCCCAGAGTGCACTGCGTGGAATTTCGCCGCGATGGGGCGCGTCGGTTTTGGAAGCAGTCTATTCCCCCGCTCGCGAATGCATAAAGTCTCCTTAATTAGCCTTCTGTTTACAAGATGTCGATAAAATTCACTCCGCAGCTTTGGCGGTGCTGCTGACGAATTGGGCACGGGGAAGTGCGGAGGACGCTAGTAATTGTGTGAATCGAAATTGTACGCCATGTTCTATGATCTATCCAAGCATTGCGGGAAGCGACCGTCGTTCTTGCAAGAGGACCGACGCGCATGCGCCGTTGTGCCTCTCTCCTTAGTGGGAAAATATTGTACAAAAAAGTTATCGCCAAAAGAATAAACATAAATTATTATAATTATTTTCAAATTGCCGTGACAATGCGAAAGGTTTGCTGTGTATTTATTTTTCTAGTGAAGGCAGCCACACATGCAACGGTCAAAACAGAACATAATTTTAAACATTTGTGTAGGACCATGTTGATAGAAGTAAGCGTGGACAGTAAACAATAACCAGAAAACTATTTACTGTTTCTTATTTCCATTTGATGCATTGAGTTCTGGTACAGTCGATGTTTATGCTTTCAACTTCGGTACATGATACCATTTTTGCCATTTAAAATAATCTACCACTGGTAGTGAAATTTATTTGAGCTTAATTGTTGCAATACAATTGGCAGGTGTATAAACAGTACGGGGTAATAAATGTGTTAACAAAGCCTTAGTTCGTTGTGTGCGTCTTAACAAATCCCCCCCCCTCCCCCCCTCAGCCCCGCGTGTCCCGCATTTCACTAGCATGAAGGTGGTCACCCTAATCGGCACCGCTATTTCAGTGGCTGCCATCGCCGAGCTTTGGCTTCCGAGACGTGCCGTGATCGTTCTAAAGGCAGCTCTGGCGCCGAATCATACCTCGTCCGACCACATTTTCTGCAACGATACTTTCTAGATACCTCCTCCAATATTCCTCAATAGTAAGTGGTTCGCTCGCGCTGAACATGGCTGGCAATGCGCGGACGCCACCATCTTTAGCTCTATTGGGGCAAACCCCCACCAGTAATACTCCGTTTCACTTTATGTTGTACCGCACCGAAAACTAGAAGCGCGAGCCCATAGCGTTGGTGGCTCCCTTTAATGCACGAGAGCTTGTGCCGCCGAGATGAGCCCTAGAGCACGGAGCACGCGCCTGCAGCCTTTCCTGCGTACATCATAAGGTGAACTAGAGTACAACTGAGGTAGGCCAGCCCAGTTGAACCCACTGATCGTTAGCGGCTCAATGACATTTGGCGCCACCGTGTAACTCTAGCCGATCTCGATTGAGTCAATTGCCGTTCGCTTAATGATAGTTAACAGCCCTAGTGTAACTAGAGTATTGTACCTTATAGTAACACTAGCGCTCTTAACTGTCATTAAGTTAACGACAGTTGACTCAGTCGCGATCGGCCGGAGTTCTACGGTGGCGCCGACTGTCATTGAGCTGCTAACAATCATTGAGTTCGACTGAGCTGACATACCACAGTTAACTGGTGGGGGCTCGCCCCAGTATAGCTTAAAGACCGACGAACAGTTGGCGCTTTCCACTTTTCCTCCGATTCCTCCTCTCTCCCCTCTCCCCTGCCCACCGTTGCCTGCTTCCTAGGCCTTGTAGAAGCTCGTGTCGGGTCATCGGCCTTTAAGAAGGCGGCGTACGCCGTATCGCCGCCCATGGCCAACGCCAGGGAAGCCCTATTGCGGAAAATTAGGGGAGGTATCTAGAAAGTATCGTAGTAGAAAATATTGCCGGAAGAGGTATGATGGAGGGTCAGAGCTGCTGCTAGAACGAGCACGGCACGTCGCGGAAGCCAAAGCTTGGCGAGGGCGGCCATTGTAATGTCGGTGCCGATAAGACTTTCGCTCAGTCTCTCTTTCTTGAATTTGTGTGAAACATTCTGATTATGGTTCATTTTCCCTAAAAAAAAGACCCTTTTATTTTGGTTTTAATGTTTTTAATGAATGAAACTTACAATTAATTCACTTGCATCACTTTACAGAGAAAGGTAATGTGAGATTAGTTTTAGTTGTGTTTCGGTTTCAGCTGTGTCTCTTGACGTCAGCTGTGTCTCTTGGAATCTCAACTGGAGTTTCTAAGCCTATTAGCCCTGTAACACCGAAAAACTTAGTTGAGTTTTATGACATTTGGGAGATGCTAACGGTCGTTGAATTTAAGTGGTTGTCCTGTGATATCCGGAAGTTCAAACGTTTTTGCGCTGGTCACGTAGGGGGGCCCTAAATGTAGTCATATGTGTTATTTATTTTATTCAAATGCGCCCTAATATTTGTTAAATCAATTGTGAACAACAATACTAAACTTCACGTGAAACTTCGCAAGTATGCGTGGCTGGTCGTGTCGTGACGTCAATCAGGCAAAGTAACGTCAGAGTCGCAAGAGATTACTCTCATTCTCGGTTTTGAGCGATAAGATGGATGCTACGTACAAAGGTCATTGTTAAAGAATTGAGCTTCCCTCAATACCGTAAATCTTGTTGTTTTTTTTTTGTTTTTTTTTTTAGAACGAAGGCGTTTTACTGAGATTGCACTAAAAAGCTGAGGTGACTCTCTTTGCCTGATGTTGCGTCATTGCTTCCGATGTTGCCAACAAAAACGCTGTTTTTGGCAGGTCCAATTTAAGCAATTGGGCACTGTTTAAAAATGAACTAGTTGTGCGGCGGAGGATTAAACATTTTTGTGTATGCAGATGATATTCCTTAAACAATGGCAATATAATTTAATTGTTTTCTGAAGAACAAAATTTTACAGGACAATCCCTTTAATCACAGTTGAGAGCACTAGTGTAACTAGCATCACAGCAGCAAAAAACAATATCGTGTAGCTTGTTTTTTTTTTTTTTTTTGCAGACGTATTTTATTGCAATTTCTGTTGTAACGCGCCTGTACGAAGCACCGTCTTTTACAGTGGTTGTGTTCGAGATAAACGTTAAGATTGTTTTCTACGACAACTATTCTTTCGCTACTTGAGGAGTGGCCGCTCGGAGGCGAGCCATATGGAATTAGAATAGTAAACGACGTTGAACACCGAGCGGGCGCTTCTGAAAGCAGTTAAGCCTCGTCGCTTCGGTTCATCTCAGACAGCTGGCTTCATTGTGCAAATCCTCCGAGATGGCACCTTCGGACCGCGACTCAGCCACTAGTCAAGTGAGTGGCAACGCTACAAAGGATCAGCCGTCGAAAGACCCGTAATCGCGACTGAAGATGACGGTGTCGCAAAAGGCTTTGCAAGACTATAAAGCCAAGAGAGACGATTACTGGAGATGGCTTGATAGCGCCTGGCAGTGCATTGCAAGCAACCTCCAAGACGCTCAACAGTACACAAACCCCGAAAAGCGGCAATCGGCGACGGTTCGTATCCAGGAAAGGTACAGGCGTTGCCAAGCGCTATCGGAACGGTACGGGGCGTACTTATCGAGGGTCAAGGCGGAACAAAGCCAGCTAGAAATAGCCCATGAGAACAGAACGGATTGTGAAAGAGCCCTTAAAGTTCAGAACGCTTTGATGGAAAACGACAGGACATCCGAGTATGTTGCGAAGCTTCTCAACTCTGAGCACTCTATATATACCTTGGACCACTCGACGAGGTGTGCGGAGTCACAGCTTTTAGATTAAGGCACTCGGCAACATCGGCGCGCACAGAAAGGTCGTCCTCGACGACAACAAGCATGGCTGCCGCCAGGGCACGTGCCGAAGCTACAGCGGCGCGCATGTGCGCTGCTTTCACTAAATAAGAACTAGCCATGCAATTCGAAGGAACAAAACTAGAGGAGGAGTAGCAGATGTTATAGCTAGAAAAAGACGGTGCTGCTGCGGAAGTACAAGGAGATATCCTGGAGACAGCCGCGGAACGGCACGACGGGGAGCGTCACTTCAATCGGACACCCTTTGAAATATCTTAACATCGTACTCAGCGCACCCGAGACGATGCCCTCGACCAGATTGTTGCTTCCAACGGCTCAGGTCCATGGCTGACCGAGCACGTTGTTGCGCAAGAATTGAGTGGGTTGACAAAGTACGTGTTTCGCCGAGATCTGGTCACCATTCCCCGAGCTCAATAACCGTCCGGAGAACTACAGAGTACGGAGAGCCACATTCAAAATCATGATGGACATTCTTGAAATCACAGCTAATGAAGAGCTTTTATAGTAAAATGGCTTGGCACAAAGTTTTCGGGAGGCTGCGGTCGGTGTACGTCGACAGCCCCTCGGCTGAGTTGAAGATCGTTGGGAAAGAATTGGAAGACTGCTACGGCCGACCGAAATTCGAAGTAGATGCTCTCTTAAACAAATTAGGAAGCTTCCCTAAAATGTCTGAAAATGACACGCAGAAGGTTCGAGACCTGGGAGACCTGTTTCTGCAAATAGAGGCGGCAGTAGCGGTGGGCCACGGTACACAAACTAATTTTGTTCCTGCATGCCGTTACAGTTATCAACAACGTGCCCGATACCGTCTGCACGCAGTCTGCGGCGAGGGAACCGCTGCGTCGCTTTCATTCACGGCTGTGATAACTGTGACCCGATATCGGCAAGTTGAAGCTTTCCGGCCACACTCATGGCGCCGGAGTCAAGCAACATCTGCGCGGAACAATCCCGTCATAAAGGCGCCACAAGTACGGACCAAGCCATTCAGGCAGCAGCGGCGGCCTGGCCACAGTACACGGACTAATTTCGTTCCTGTATGCCCTTGCAGGTTGGTTGTCGTTGCTGACTTTGCTTACGACATTATTAGTTCTGTCGCTGCTGCTACCTGTGGTGTCGTGTCGGTTTTAGCCAAAAGTAACTTTTTAAATGGCTAAACTAATCTGTTTTCAATGCCAAGAAGAAATCACCGATGATGAGCAACCGATTTCATGTGGTAATTGTGGACATTCGTATCATCCTGCAAGTTGTTCGGGAATCTCTGACGCGACGCTGAGGACAAAAGGCGGGTCGTATCGCAAAGCTTGGAAGTGCCACACCGGCCAAACTTCGAAACTGAAAGGTGGCGCGTCCAATAAGCAAACACCCGATGACGGCTTATGGATGGACAATGCTGACGTCCATGAACTGCAAACCATATACTTCGTCCCATCCTACGATGGACTAAACCCCAAAGCTACGGGCCAACAGGTCCAATCACGTTCTACGCTAAACTATGACATGCCTTGCATTGATTAAGGTGGACGAATAATGTTCCGAATCAAAAAGCGGCGCATCATTTTTATAGCTTCGACACTGCAAAGAGCCTGTCTGGCGTGGCTTTTTTTTGCAATGTAAAATTTGTTAGTCACTCAGTAGAATTTGATTAGGAGAAATGTCGCCCATCCCCATTAGTGATTCAGACGCGGGAACCGATATGGGAATCTAAGGAAAATTCCACGCAATTTTTAAGTGGCTCGTGATTGGATCTGGCGTCCTTAGCTTTTGCCTTTGGTCCGTCGTAGGGTGAGGCCAAATATGGATAACCTGCGGCTAGGTTTGAAGGAAGCAGTTGAAATTATTGAAGCGTCCGTCAACACGATGTCTGCACAATATGACGAAATACTGAAAAAAAATCACGGAACACAAGAAAGAAATTAAATTTTCAAAACTAGAGTTGAAGAAATCGAGAAACGTGACGAAACGAGAGAACTTAGCCAGTTAAAGCTAGAGCTCCATGAACTTGAATGGAGAAGTTAGAAGCTTAATTTGAAATTTCACAGTATTCAAAAGACTAAAGACCAAGACCTAACGAGCAAAGCGAACGAGGTTGCGCGAGCGCTTGAAATCTCTTAGCTGACTGGAACTGTCATGAGAGGAATCCACCGAATGCCGTCAAAGCCATTATTGTCCGGTTTGCCTCTCAAACGACAAGGGACGCGTAGTTTGACCGCAGAAAAGGCTAAGAGCCAGTGGAAATAAGGTATACATTAACAAGAGCTTGAGAAAACAAAACCGAAAACTGCTTGTCAAGGCAAAGGAGTGGGCGAAGGGAAAAGTGTGGCACAAAACTAGTAAAATCTTCGTTAGTCACAAAGATGGTGATGATGCCTTTGTAATAAGGAGTGATGAAAACTTCTAAAACATTCTGTCGTAGTCGTATACAGATGATGCTTAGATTCTAAATTTTTTCACCCAATAAACTCATGATGGCTTTTCCACTACTTCCTGATGAAGTAACGGCTCTTCTCGAGGAAGAATATAGTTCACATTTAAAGAGTTTTCATTTAACCGAATAGATCGCAGTAAACAAAAACAAAAAAAGATTTCTATTGCTTTTTGATCAGTTCGGCTCCTTTTTGATATCAGAATGCTTACCGAGACCTGGTATACGCATGTCTTAAATCGCACTTTAAGGCGGGACGGTGGATTGGCCATCTTGATTAGAAAGGGCACGGCCGCTGGATCTTCTTTCCGCGCGCTCGGAAAAAAGATCCAGCGGCCGCGGAAAGGGCATCGACTGTGAACTATTAAGTGACAGATCTCTTATCACAAAATATGTAGAAGCGCTGTGTGACGTGACAATCAAAGTATTTTCGCGGCTTTCTATCGCCCACCGGATGTAGCATGTCATCCTTTTTTGCATTTTCTGAGTCTGTTTTGAGGTTCAGAAATGAAAGTCAATATAACGTCATTTGTGGGTGTGATTTTAATATTGTTATACCTCTTGACAGTGTTTCTCAAAGGAAAATACAAAACGTAGTTAGCATGTACGGGTATGTCAATACAATAGTCGATCCCAAACGAATTACCTGACGGTCCAAAACTATTTTAGATTTGTTTTAACTAATTTTCATACAGATCGAGGGAACTGTGGAGTTATAAGTTGCGACTTGAGTGGCGATCTTCACATTTTCTTGTGCGTTGAGCTTAGTATATCTCGAAAGCTAACTAAATGCCAACCTGCGGTTTTCCAAAATATTAATAAAAATAACCTCGATGCTTTTAGACGGCACATTACAGCTGAATACGTCGCTTACGCAAGAAGCAGTTGATTATGCCTATAACTTGTTTTTAAAACAATTTCTGAAGCTGTGAAAGTACCAGTTTCAATATAAATCTGTTAAAATATCATAGAAGATACATAAACCGTGCATAACGTTCATTTCGATGAAACCAATTCCTAAAATAAAAACATACCTTATCAACGGTTCGTAAAGAAACGTGACCCGAATGCTCTTAAGGAGACTAATTCTTACCATAACAGCTTACTTAACCAAGGAGCTAAGGAATGCCAAAAAAATGCTGGTATTCTTCCCTTTTCCCGTCGGCAATACGTTGCACTGACGTAATATAAAAACATCTTGGTTCGATGGTTAAGGGGTTTCCTGTATCAAACACCATTGAGACTGACGAAAATAATCCCTGGAGAAGGGGAACAAGAGGGACAAAGCACAAACACTCTGTTTGGAGATTTGTTTTTCTCCTTTGTCCCTCCTGTTCCTTTTCTCCAGGGATTATTTTTGTCATTCTTGTCCAGCTCGCTTGCACCTTTGCATTTAATTGCATTATAACCATTGAGACATTGCAGCATAAGGGTAAAAGTTTAACCGGCCGAGATTTGGCAATCGAGTTTAAATAATATTTTGTAAATATATCTAATATTGCCGATACTAATGACTCTTGTAAATGTATTTGTCAAAGAAACTGTAGATCTACATTATTAGAGCCAATTGCTAGTTTAGAAAGCACTAATGTGATTATGCACCTAAATATAGCGGTAGCTGTGATGCTGATGGTATGTAAATTCGCCTCATTAAGTGTGTTGTCTACCTAATTGCTCCCGTGTCAATTTTTATTTTTAATCGCTCTTTTGAATCTTGTGTATTTCCCAGATGAATGCAAGTAGCAAAGTTGTCTGTACTGTATAGAAATGAGATAAAAATTAGGCAAATTTAGACCTATTTTTGTATTGCCCGTATTTTCTAAGCCTTTGGAAAAGTTACTCTATCATTGTTTAGTAGACTTCTCGAATAAATGTGACCTGATAACTTCCTCGCCTTTTGGTTTTAAGAAAAACTATTACTATACTTGATCAAAAATAATTTATCTGAGAAAAGTTTAAAAGTGAAAAATTAGTTCTAGGGGGTGTTCCTAAATTTTACAGAAGCCTTTGACTGTCTTAATCCCGAGGTATTATTTAAAAAAAAAAAAAAAACTTAATATTTACGGCATTCGCCGACATGCCCTACCGATTTTACAGTCATGCCAACTACATCATCAGCAATATGTTAACATAAACGGTCATTCTTCCACTGTAAGATCTATTACGCCAGGTGTGCAACAAGGAAGCATATTGGGAGCATTTCCTTTAAATTTGTAGATTAACGATATAATCAACGTAAATACTAAGGCTAAATTTATAATGTATACAGTTTCTTATCTTATAATTATAATTTATAATTATGCAATTTATAATCTACAAAAACAGTCGCCCAACTAAAGTAACGCGGAACGCATGTTATCTTTGAAGAACAGGTAAGGGATTCACCTATCTCGGGGGCGTAATGTTCCAAACTAACAATGGCTCAATAAATATTTGGTTGGGGCCAGTTGGTACATATTGATTAAAGGGTAAAAGGTTTTTAAAAGAGGGAATGGAGGAGATGGAAAGGGAAATAATTGAAGCTTTCTGTATCAAAGAAGCGGAGGACAAATGCGTAAGCACACTATCCCTTTATCTGGTGAGGAATGAAGATGTTACTTGATGGCAGCGTGTAATGAGTGATAGGAACCTTTCCCTTGTTGCTTGGGGTGTCTGTTGGTTATGATGATCGGCAGTTTGACGAGGTTTGGTGTTACATTACATGGGGTGGAAGTTGGCGCTTGTCCATGTTTTACGTGTGTTTTTTTCCGTCCAGTTTCTGTTCGCGCCTTTTAACCTTTTAATCAACACTGGTTTGCTTGATAAGAAAAGCCTCAAGGTCCCATTCACTGTACCCTCTACCCCTCTGAAGCACAAAACAAAGAAATGAAACAGTCGGCTTGAGCTTGAACATTGCAACGAGATACATTGGCGCGGAATCGCATCGCGATTCGAGGAATACACCGAAAATGCACTCCGATACTGAGATGCAGATACGGATTAAAAATTGCATCGCGATACAGAAATATAAACACTAAAAGTACTTCTGGAATATTTTCGTGATACATTTGTATCCCGATCCTGCCCAACCCTGCCAGGAAAGGATTACAACGAAGCAACTCTTACTTGCAAGCTATGCTGTAACTTATGTGGTACTTTTGAGAAAAAAAAATATTTTACACAAAAAAGGCGAGTGCCCATTTGATGAAATGTAAAGTTACCTTACTGAGCCCGACACTGGAGGAAATGGGTAGAAAAGTTAACAAAAATATTCGCCTCAAGCGATTTACGGTGTGTTGCTTACTTTTACGACCTAATATTTGTGCCACGCTTCAAGATTAAAAACCGCAACTTTTATGTATTTTCTTGTTTACAGGAAGCTGTGAGCCCTTCAAGAAATTATAAAGATAACGAATATCCAAGATTGGAACCGTGGTATTTGGATCTCGCTTGCTTTAATCTGTCCTTTGCGGGCGTGGCACGACTATGGTTCTCTAAAAACTTCGCGTGGTGCACGTTAAACAGCCCGAGCTGGCGGTTGTACTGCACTGGCTAAATCACTCCTCTACCGCTGAGTCACACCACGCCCATTGGAACTGACTAACTTCCGGCTGTATAAACATACACACAACACAATTAATTAAAACTTCGCGCAACCGGTGATCGAGCGGGACGGCTTTTCGGATAGCCAACGCAATTTGCGTGCACACCATGCGCAGTCTCTTTCCCCCCTTCGCCATCCCATCAATGTTCCACTGGCTCGGCGGAGTTCCAACTTGACGGGCGCAATCGGGCAGTGCTAACTCGCTCCGAAACTCACCCCGAGCTACATCGATAGTGAACCTCTGGCTTGGGCAGCAGTGCTGGCGATTGGAGAGCCTATATGTAAGAGAGAGACCAACTCAAGCAATAAAGAGCCTTCGCAATTTAATGGCGGACGTCACCGGCACAGATTGGCCAAAAGTGTGCACGCGTTGCGCTCTCGCGTGGAAAGGAGGAAAGCGACCGGAAAATCAGTGAAGCTAGCAGACGATCGAAGCTTTCGTCCCCTCCTCGCAGCTCGGATTGCAAACGCGACTCATAAAACACTTGACCCTGATCGAACAGTTGGATACAGATGAAATCTAGGCTCTCCACGGATTACAGTGCGTGACGCGCTGTGCCACATGAAATGATTTGGAAAATGCTTCCAAGTTCTTTTAGGTAGTATACAATTTCGACGACAATTTTTCCGCTAAATCTAGCGTAAAAATTTTCCCCGCTAGATTTAGCGGAAAAAATTCACCGCTAAATCTAGCGGAAAAATTTCCCCGCTAAATCTAGCGGAAAAATTTCTCCGCTAAATTTAGCGGAAAAATCTAGCGGGAAAAATTCGCCGCTAAATCTAGCGGAAATTTTTCCCCGCTAAATCTAGCGGCTTTTTCCCCGCTAGATTTAGCGGAAAATTTTCCCCGCTAAATCTAGTGGAAAAATTTTCCCGCTAGATTTAGCGGAAAAAATTCCCCGCTAATTCTAGCGGAAAAATTTCCCCGCTAAATCTAGCGGAAAAATTCCCCGCTACTAGCGGAAAAATTTTCCCGCTAAATCTAGCGGAAACATTTTTCCGCTAAATCTAGCGGGAAAAATTCCCCGCTAAATCTAGCAGAAAAATTTCCCCGCTAAATCTAGCGGAAAAATTTCCCCGCTAAATCTGGCGGAAAAATTTCCCCGCTAAATCTAGCGGAACAATTTTCCCGCTAAATCTAGCGGAAAAAATTCCGCGCTAAATCTAGTGGAAAAATTTTTCCGCTAGATTTAGCGGCAAAAATTCCCCGCTAAGTCTAGCGGAAAAATTTTCCCGTAAAACCTAGCGGAAAAATTTCCCCGCTAAATCTAGCAGAAAAAATTCCCCGCTGAATCTAGCGGAAAGTTTTTCTGGGGAGTCACGTGACCCCCCAAGCTCACATGACCCCCCCCCCCCCCCCCCCGAGGTCACGCGACACCCCCCCCCCCCCCCCGCCCCGAGAACAGGTAACCCTCAGCATCCTTCCCTCCTCCTCCTCAAGAGCTGCGCTCCAATTCGGTGTTTCAGGGAGTTGTAAACGGCTTTAATTTTTTTTTATTTACGACAAAGAGGAGTTTGTCAGTTTTGAGAGTTTAATAGGGCAATTTGTTTTACGTCAAATACACACTCACCTCAAAGGCAAGATAAATAGGAACAATTTCTCAATTTCTTTACAGTTTTTTTCTTTAACTCAGCCCTTTAGTGCTTAGAAACGTAGTATGCGGTTAGCTTTTAATTTTTTTTGAAACGTGCAACACTTTCAAAGATACAGTAGTTTCTAAGAGTGATACCATACATCCATCGATGTATCTCACGACTTAAAGAAGTTCGCTTCTATGCATCAAGTCAAGGTGGTACCTTATACATCGGACCAATCAAAGCGGTTGTGTCCAAGGATCAAGAACCGCCAAATGCAGCAAGCCGAGTGTAATGTGAAACATCAAAATAAATACGTCGAGTGCCAGTGTAGAGTGTTCTACGAGATACCGTTTTCCTCCGGGAACGTGTATATGATGGGGCGATCGGAACGATGTGTCAATGACCGCCTAAGAGAACACACCCTATCTCCGAAGTCGTCCACAGCGGGCCACCTAGCCATACATGTGAGGGATTGTAAGTGTTCCGCTATGGTTTGCGACACCAAGATCTTGAAACGTTTCAGGGTGAAGAAGAATCGCGAGCTGTACGAGGCACAACTAATTTTGTTCAGTGGGGATGCCTGCGTCAGCGCGCCGTCAAGTGCTATGACACACAAAGAACTCCTCAATTTCATGTCACGATGAACCCCCTCCTGCTATGACCTTTGAGATCATGCTGTTCCATAATTTCATTTTTTTAGCATCTCTGTGTTAGTGTTTCGTGCCTTTTTCTTTAAAAACAAATGATTTCAATTATTTTTTCAAGTTTTGTAATGCATTACTGAAAGCTAACCATACCCTCATTAGGTTACACTTTAAAGATGAAAATAGCATTTACTTTACGTATAACGTATATTTTTAAATAATTTTTTTTTGCCATTTGATGTCATTTTGAAGGTCTCTCTTCTCCTTGCCTTTCGGTACTATTAAACGAGAGTTGTTAGTGAGCGCTTTTTCCTGTCTCCCTCGTTTTTCCTCCCTCGTTGTTTGTCGCTTAAATATATCAATATGTACAACCAACTAATCCGCGAGGTGATCTTAATGCAGAACTTTCTAAACTACTTTCCTAACGCGGAGATAAAAAAAGCATGAACGGCTCACCGCACTCCTTCGGTGTGCATTCCAGTTTTGGAAGAAGTTGATATCTAGCAGGTATGACCGTAAAACTGATGGGAGAAATTGAGATATAATAGGGTTTTTGGGGACAGCTGGCATCGAGGAAGGACAGATAAACTGTTCTCGCCCATCTAATCCGAAAAAAAGAAGGGAGGGGGGCGTACATCTCTACAACCTCTGAATCAACGTCAGAACTTGCAGGCGAGGCCAAAGGGAAGTCACGCTGAAATCAAACAGATCTGTACAGTGTTGTAGGCGTTACCGAAAACAAAAAAGTAACAACATACGTTACTCGTTGCTTACATATAAAGGTAACGCGCTACCGACCTACGATACGTTAAAATAAAAGGAACGCATTACCATTTCCGAGAAAAAGTAACGCAGGTTACTTTTGCGTTACTTTTTTTAGTCATGAATTAACTCGTACTGTTTTGTTTGAGGTTACATGTATGCATATGCGCCATATTTCAAGAAACATTACGTTTATCCGGAAACTGAACATAATTACTTTTTTTACTGTTTCACCTAAATACTAGAAGAAAAAACACAAAAAAACCTCAAAAATGCACATGGCTTGGAGCATAAAAACACAAAAAAATTGAAGTGTAACTTTATTAACTCTTGGGAAAAAGAAGTAACGAGCAACATGACTCCGTTCCACGTTACTCGAAATAAGTAACGTAAGTGTACGTTACCCGTTACTGTTTTGAAAAATGTAACGAGTACGCTACTGCGTAAAAAAAAAAAGTACCGCGTTACCGTTAACGGCGCCGTTACTTGTAACACGTTGCCGACAACACTGCTCTGTACCCCACTTGACGTGCACAGAACAAAAGCCCTGGACTAATTTATTTTTGGGGTGCCTCCGCACCTACGATGAGCTTGCGAGAGCTTGCCATATTTATCAGGCGGGAGAACGTGGACAATAGAAGTCGCTGCACAGGACTTCTATTTTCCACGACACTCGAAGAAAACCAAGGTCGCGTGAATATCTGACTCTGATCATAAATCTGGAGAATGATTCTTCATCTTTCACTTCTAGGAAACCAGCCAAGACATCCGAGAGCTGTATCCCTGAATTCTCGGATGCTGCGTTCCTGCGCAGTCTACTTTCGGCGGCCGATATCTTCCGAAAGGTAGCATCATCCATGAAGCAGAGAGAAATCAAAGCTCCCCGAAATTTTCCCTCGTAAACTCGGCGTTGCATTTCGAAATGCCGACGGAACCGCACAGGACTCCAAACATCTCCCCACGGACAGCCGGACGAAGTCCCGATTGAATTCTTTCATTATTCTTCGAGGGTCCGCCGCCTAAATATATTATATCGTTTCTTTCCTTCTCCGAACGAAACTGGAGTACAGTAGCCACCGAATATAAACAAAACATATCGATATTCTCGCGTTTTTCACGCTCATATTTTTTTATTGTCTCTCCGGCTACTTTGTTTCACTAAAGAAAACTTCGTTTGTTTCACATTGACGTTTCCTCGATTTTTGTTTGTGGTCCTTTGTTCCTCTACACCCTCCCGAATTTATTTGGTTTCTACGGATAAGGGAAAAATGGAGAGGGGGCAAAATCTACCACCCAGACGTGTTTTGGAATCTGGGCGGACAGAGTTTGTCGTTTTCTTGCCGAAGCGGGCGACGTTGACGCCAAAGATAGGGACACATTATGCCTCCGTCGGCTTTTTCCGTTCTTTTCTCGATGTGCTTTGACGCGACGCCACGTCTCGCATTTAATCATTACCCGCCGCCCGCCTAATTTTGCGCTCACCGTTCTTTGGTTTCTTGCTTGCTTGCCTTTCGTGCGACGTGTAACACAAGCTTTTGGGACAAAGAATGAGGCGCCGCTAAGATCAGGTAGAAAATGAACGAGCAACAAAGAAATTTAGTACCAGCATGGCCACTTTGTACATTTACCGTCAAAGTAAGGCACAACCGTGCGCAAAAACAAGGAAACAGCGCATGAAAAAAAACTTGATACAGCTGTCATTTTGTCGGCTGCCTAGGTTTTTTTTTTTCGTTGACCCGGGGATGCATACTGTTCAATAAATCGACAGTGAAATTTGCAAGAACGTTAGAGCAAAGGTGGCCTAAACAAGTGTGGCCCGGCTTGGCCGCAGGCTCGTTTATTGGCTTGTCCTGTTGGCTTTATCCACTCTGCGGAATATTCGGGGCCATAGCCGAAGATAAAGCTCCTGTAGTGTCTAGAAAAGGCTTCGTAGTGGTTCTCCGTGGGAGAAAAAGGGATATAGAAAGATATGGAGAGAGTGGGAAGGGGGGGGGGGGGGGGGGAGAAAGAGACGGGGTGGCAGGTCACTCAGTGTGCCCGCAAAATACTCCCCTGCCACTGCTTATACTCCGGCCTTATTAAAGCCTAAGGTTTCAGATCCACATGATTTGTACCTCCATTTATAGAAATCGGGTCATATGAGTAACGCGTCTCTATTATGCAGGCTTCGGAATTGACTAAAACAGATGACTTATGCTTTCCGGGGATCGGCGTTAAACTTTGTCGATAAGCCGGGTTGTAAAATGAAGTTTAAAAAAAAAAAAAAGTGGGATATTGATGTTACATGTTAGCGGATTTAGGTTTCAGTAAGCCAGTTTAAGGAAGTGGAAGAAACGAACTGGAAATCTTTTCTTGAAGGGGCAGAAGGGTGGGATGAATAACAAAATAATGTGAAAATGATGGTAGTCATCAGCTGCAAGTGGTTTCAATGACTCAGTCCATGACTGTTCCCTAATAAAAATGTACGGAGTGCGTGTCACGTTTGGGACCTGCCGTTCAATTAAAAAGCGAAATTGTAGGAGAGGGTAAAGCTAATTTTGTTTCGTGTTCGCTTAGAGCAAGTTAGTCAGCCCGTGGGCTCAAGGTGTCTCTGCTGCCGATGGAAACTTTCGCCACTGCAGTACCACCGCCCGCCTGGGATCTTTAACGTGCACCTCAGGGAAAAGATACGCCGGTGCGATGCTCATCCAGATTGAAACGGGCAAAGGGAGGAAATCCAGCATCACTAGATTGTGCAGCGCGAGCTTTCGTTTCACGTACTCCGAGCTGCAATGCGTTAACAAACTCAGCTTCTCCAAGATGGGCAGCTCCTAGAACCGCGTTTAACTGCGCTGTGTATTTATTATTTAGATGAAGTATTTCGAAAGTTTTCTTATCACCTTTCACGCTGTAAATGGCCCACACAAATTGAAAACACAAATTTCACGTTTTCTCAAAATGTTTTTGTATCTTAAAGGGCCCCTGAAGAGATTTTTTTTTAACAGTCCGGTTGGGACACGCGACTAAAAAAATTAGTTTTACGGGAAAAGGGAACTTTTTAGAGCAGTATTGACAGCGCGAGACGCGATTTAGTCGGCAGTCCCCTCCTTTTCAGTTGTTTTCTCTCTCTGCATTTCGGGCGCGTGGAGGAGAGGAGGATCGGCTTCGCCTTCACGAACAGAGATGGTCGTTCCGGAATGACCCGTGACGTTATGGACTTCGCGCGCCGAATTTCAAATAAATATTTCGCCGTCAATATTGTTTTAAATTTTTATTTTCGTGTCAAATTTATTTTTTGACATGCGTGTCCCAACTAAACTTTAAAAAAAACATTAATTTTTTTTATTTTTAGGTTTTTTTAAAGAGAACATTAAAGTGGATGTTAATTTTTAATTTTTATGGCAAAAACTCAATAGATGTACTCTAAGCATCCAAAATCCGAGAAAATACAATCGTGCCAGACCTTTCTCTTCATTAAAAACTCGACGAAACTTCGCAGCTTGCCCCTTTTCAGTAATATATCTCAGACAAAGGGCGTCTCAGAATGTTTGGTTGAGTTTTTAATAGAAAAGAAATATTACATATGATTGCACTTTTGGTTTCTTTAGACTTTCAGTGCATATAGATTACGCTAGGACTATACAAAGACGATCTTATTATGCACTTTAGTGCACCTTTAACAAAATATTCGCAAAAATAACTAACAAATATTCGCAGGTATACTTACCTGAAATTAGAGTCGGGCTTAAAGAGGGGCTTCAACGTTACTCATCTAATTAATGGTAATACGTATATATATATATATATATATATATATATATATATATATATATATATATATATATATATATATATATATACTAGGGCGAAAGCGATCACTGGTGTCACCTTGCGATAGCGCTCCGAGCGACGTGATTACATCACCGCTAAGCGACCAATCCTCCAGAAGGCCACCGCCGCCAAGGAAATTGATCTAGCGACGCTCTTTTCAGGGACAAGTGGCCGTGCCTTAATCCCGTCGTTCGAAAGTTCCGGGAGATTAGGGAATTTAAAGAACTGAGAAGATAAGCGAAGTAAGGCGGTATGCCCTAATGAGGCGTCCCTTTGTTTCTATTTTTAGACTTCTTAATCCCCGGTAATCTCTCTTTGAATAGGCTCATAATCTCGTGCGGCGCATTCAAGTTTGCATATTTCGCTGTTCCAGAATTGAGGAGGGTGTTTGTTTTTCTAGAGTATTTAGCTTATGGAGTATTGTGGCGGCTGTCTGATACGTTGAGTGAAGTTTGCACAGGCCATTAATTATAAGTTCACCATTGCCGCGATGAGCCCCGTGATAATATATGTGTGCGCTACTGAGTGGATCGTTAAAAACTACACACATTTATGTATTTATTCAATACTGCAGACCAGATGAATACTCTAGACAGGTATGGCAGAAAGCGAAAGAAAACAGCAAATCCAGCGTGACAAAAAAAAATTTACAGAATTCAGTGTTCAGAATTCAGACGTGACCCGAGTGATTCGTAAAAGTACGCAAGATCTATGAAGTCATCCAGTCGATCTAATGCTATACTACTTTTCCACAAGGGCCCAACCATCTTGAATGTTGTCAACGAAAAAAAAACAAAAAAACCTCTAGAAGGGGAATAATGGAGGACAACGGTCAAACTCAAATTAACCTTAAACCTTAAAATGACCTTAAAAATATCACTCGGAATGCAGGCCGTTCACCCTTGTTGGTGTTAGACTGGCGGCATCTTTTAAACCCGTTTTCTCTACTGACGTCTAACTCCTGGCTAGCTCAGTTGGTAGAGCGCTCCACTGGAAATAGAGAGGTCCTTGGTTCGATAGCAGGAACAGGCTGATTTTTTCAATCGCGCACCAGTCACCTAGCTGTGTTTGGAGATTTGTGTTTGTCCTTTGTCCCTTTGTTCCCATTCTCTAAGTTTATTATCGTTATTCTTGACCAGCTCACTTGCACCTTCGCATTAATTGCATTATCATCTTGAATGTCGTTACTTCTGGTATGCGTTAAAACATTGCGTTGATCTCTCCACGCCGCTGGATGCTGTTCACAAAAATCCGTTATTGCCACAGAGAGTTGTTTTGCCGCACCTATATTTTATTTCATAATCCAGGTTGAAACGTTTTAATATTTTTTTGTACCGCATACCGGACTAGGAACTGAGAAAGAGCAAAAACGAAAAAGGCCTATAGTTCTCGAAGACGAAGCTGGATATATAAATGAGAATTATGAGGTTTGCGATCGTTTCGCAACACTCTTTTTTTTTTCCTTGAGTAAATTTATCACGCCGTGATTAGTTACGAACGATGTTCTAGTGAACTCTACCTGAACCTATCAGTCCCTACACTCTAAAAAAAAAAAGTTTTTGAAACGTTCTTGGACGCCATAAGAACTATTTGAGCTCGTGAAGAACGGTATCGCCTCAAGCACTATCGCCCCCTGGCGCACTAGAACAGCAACTGAGTGATGAAGAACCTTTTCGCATCAAGAAAGGAGCTCAAAAGAACACCTTAAACGTTTTTTACAAATAATTTTTTTAGGGGTGCTAAAAAATAACGTTTTAAGATGCAAAATATAGACAAGCCGAAGAACCATTCGGTTCTTCGGCTTGTTTATATTTCAAGATAAATGACCCAGTGATTTATCTTGGAAAAAGTTCAGCGTCGTTTTGTTTGTGTCATTTACGATAGATGGACTGGGAGGGTATTTATTTTTACCATGAAATTCTTTTTAATTTATTTGGGTCGGTACCTTTGTGCGATTGGAGAAAGATAAATGAGAGACACTTTTTTTATATATAAAGAAGTGAATGGCATACTTTATGCCCTGTCGCCTCTCAGCGGCACTTCTTTTTGTGTTCAAAGAAAGAACATAAGAACTTTCTCCTTGTTTCACCCAATGAATATAAATTTTGTATCATCAAAAGGAAGCAAACAAGTCCAGGTCATTCTTGTCGCGGTTAAAAAAAAAATTACATGCGTGTTGCATACATTTTTTTTACATCGTGACAAGAATGACCTAAAATTGCTTGCTTTATTTTTACTTAAAAAAAAAAGATTGTCAACACGTTGATATCAGGTTTCAGGTGTGTTATGCATTTTAGTTTCCAACTTTTTTTATGTTTGTGCCTTTGTTTTGTTTTTTTGGTAGTTTTGTTTATAAAGTGGCACTATTAAGGCGAAAGTTGTTTGTGTCGCACTCTAAGCAGAAGAATAAATAAAAGTAAAAAAGTACGTAATCTAAGCCAAGACAAAATGAGTAGATGATATTCGGTGCTCGATTGAGCGAGGGAAAAAGGAGTTTTCAAACAAATTAGTGCGTGCGAACTTGCTAACACTTTTAAGATAAATCCTGCGAATACTTCCTTCCCGGAAGACAGGAAAAGTAACACTTCTGGCAGCAGATGGTGTGCCAGGTTCTGTTTCTATTATTGGAAGCCCGGTAAGTCGTTGGAAGTAAGAGCAATTTAGTTTTTTTTTTTTTCATTTTATCGGTTACTAATGCACGACCGGAAGTACGCCTAACCTAAAGCATTTAATGAAGAGTCTCGGTTAAATATTAAATAAACTTCGATGAATATACTTCAGTGGTGCCCCCTGCAATATTGCACCCAGGGCGAAATGTAGGTAACGAATAAATAAATAAATAAATAAATAATGATTGACTTTAGTGCGCACCAATCTTGAATATGCAGGCTTCATCTGGAACCCTGGTGTCACCCCCTAGCATCGTTGATTGAATCCATTCAAAATCGCTCCGCACGTTTTTTACTTTCTACCTATCAGCGTACAGCCAGCGTTACCTCCATGAAAGCACCTCTATATTTGCCCAACCTCTCCTTTCGTAGAAAAATATCTCGCCACTGCTTATTTCACAAGACTCATCACTCTACCCAAGCACTTCGAACCTTATTATTTTCAGAACCATCATATCTCGCCGCGTACCGATCATCTACTAAAAGGTGTAGGTGGAAGCAGACGAGACGCCGTCTGCTTCCACCCACACCTTTTATTCCTCCTTCCTGCTAATGACCTCGGTCGACTAAAATCGCCTTCCCGCATCCGTAGTCTCGCTTACTGACACTGCTGATTGTAAAACCCCCATTACTAATGTTCGGAATAATGCTCCATAGCGATTCGGTACCTTGTGTTTTGTTTTTGCGTTTGTTTTCATTGTTCAATTTGTATAAATGTTTAATTATCCCACTCCTCTCTGTAATGCCTTCGTGCCCTGAGAGTATAACAAATGAAATGAAATGAAATTAGTTTTAATGCGGAAGACTTACTTCTCCCGTTGAGCAAAAAGCGGCGCATATAGCCATAAAAATACGATTGAGTGCCACGCGGCTCTCAATCGTATGCTCATAGACTTGGGCGTCATCCTTGAGGTCATCCTCTAAGACGACCTTACTTGTCTCATTACGCGAAAAAGCGGTGGTGTTGTGCCCGAAAAAGGGCCATAAAATACGTCATCAAGCACGCGCCGCTCACGCCAAAGCGCGGGAGCGTGGTGTCACTGCCGGAGCGCCGTGTGCAAAAGGTGCGCTTCGGACTTTACCTGTGCTCGTTGTGGGCTTCGTGCGATGGACTGTGAGGCGACCGCGTTTACATCTCCGGCCTCGACATCGGCAGCAACGTCTACATCTACGGCGGCTTCCGCAGGCAAACGCGGCCGCCCACGCAAATACACCACATCCTCCTTTAGACATCGTTCTCGACCTCGTCCTCGACGTCGTCCTAGACATCGCCCTCTAGGTGTCGTTCTCGACGTCGTCCAACACGTTATCCTAGGTCGTCCTAGATGTCGTTCTAGAAGTCGTCCTAGACGTTGTTCTTGACGTCGTCCTCAAGGTTGTCCCAGAGATTGTGCTCGGCGTCGTCCTAGACGCCGTCCTATACGTCGTCTTAGAGGTCGTACTAGACACCATACTTAGCGTTGAACTCCAGGACCTTGTCGACGACGCCGTCTTATACATCGCCCAAAACTTTAATACGTGTAGAAACGTTACTCGAAAACATTTCTCCCGCGGACAATAATGGAATCGCCTTCCTACATGAGAGCAGTTTTGAGTGTCCTTTTCTATTCTTTTTTCTTGGTCTTCCACGAAACGTTTGAATTTGGATTTGCGAAGTTTCGACGGTGATGAAAACTTGCGGAGTTTGAAAGAATAAAAGCTGAATTTTATCATGGATATTTTTCTTTTTATATCATAAATTTGCGTGCATATTTCAGGTTGACTTTCCGCGCATGCTTTCCGCCCACATCTCCTTAGCGACGTCGTTTTTTTTTTTTTTTATAGGTAAACAGTTTTGTTTTTATCTCATCGCATCGATGCGTAGTGACCTGATTAGTCATTTTTTTATTTTATTTCAAACGGGCCCCGGCTAAAGTTGCTCGACCGCCGCATATTTTCTATCTTGGTCAGCACCAATCGGCGCAATTTGCAAAATTAGAATTACGCGCAGACCTCCCCCGAAGGACTGGACGTACAGAAGCATCACGAGGCTCAAACAATCCAATCTAAACGCGGGATAGACGGCAATAAATTCAGTCCGCCAAATTACCATATTAGCGTTTCGGTGACATCCCACTTTTCGTCCGAAGCTAGAGCGATTCCTCCGTAGAGAATCCCCCTGACGTAGAGTTTCAAGCCGCTGAAAGCCGAAGATGCGCCGGGCATGGCAATTAATATCTTGGCGGTTCTGGCTTTCAGCGGCCTTCTAGGGCCAGCGCCGCAACCTGGTTGGCTGTGGAGCAATCACGCGATGCTCGTCTCTCACCAGGCCCTGGCTTTTTTTTTTTTTAACTGTTTCTGAATATAGAGCTCCGTTTTACCTCGAGCCCGACCGCAGCCGGCGATTCCGATGGGACCAAGCACGCAGTGCCGAAAGTGCACAGTCACGGCGCTTCCTATCTACTCGGGTTCTCTACGACCGGTTGAACGAAACACGCGGGAAAAAAAACCGAGGGACGAGTTGACTGCGCGTAGCGCGTAGTTCGTTTAGTCGGTGATAGCAATAACACAGGGGCGAAGAGCGCAGTGTGGCGGAACCCTTTTGGTTCCGCCACATGGGCTCGATCAAATCCTAGTGTCCACTGGGGCTGCACTGAATGGGAAGCGGAGTATGGTAGCCGTTTACTCTTGTCGGCCGAACGGTACTGTAACAGAACGCTGCCGTTGTAACCAGGGGTCGATTCGCTATGTTTCCCCGGCCTTGTTCGTGTCCCAAAGGGTGGCGCGAGCGACGAGCTAAACCAATACCAGCTAGAAGACCGCGTTTGCGGATGACGTCGTCGCTGGTGAATCCACGACCCGCCCCGAGAAGCGAACAAGCTGAAGCTCGACAAATGCCGCCGCAAAGAGGAAGACGCGTACCGCTTGACGCCACCGTGTGCTGGGAGACACAGCGAGGCGCGCTGATGACGAGGCTTACGCGAGGTAAGCGGCACTGTGTAGATTCACGGTAATGACGTTCGGGGATGCAGAGGCAAAGAGGTTAGATGGGCGTCCGATAGAAGGAGCCAAGTGTAACGGAAGTAGGCGTGATGAGTGCGGGCTCGTATATCGAAACTTCTTTTGGTGCGCCGATCGTATCGAAAGCCAGCAGCAGCAGGAAACAAACAAAGCAGACCGCAGGCACGGAGCTTGGCCTAACACGGTCGACGGAGCGGCGAGTGGACGATGGGAGCTTGGTTGGATTTAGGTGAAAAGAGAGCGCGTGGGTGCGCAAGGCACGCTGGGATTGAGATCGTTTCTCGGCGTCGCTGGACATGACGTCAAGCCGGGTCCTGCCCTATTTAAAAAGCCTCGGACGCTGGCCTCGTCTTCTTATTGGCATTGGTTGAAGTGAGAGTGTTTATTCGCAGCGTCCTTCTATTCATCGATAAGGTGGACGGGGAAGAAGATTATTGGTGCGGGTTCGCTATAGACCGACACGCGGGCTTGACGTCACGGAGCTGCGGCGGCGCTGCGATCGCGCCGGACCGGGTATACAGATTCAACTGGAAGCATATTACTAGAACTGGTAGAAAAACATGACTTAGTTTTATGTAATACCAGTCAGAAGTGCGACGGGCACATAACGTGGGAAACTGGCAATCTACATTCAACTATAGATTACGTACTCATGTCACACAAAATATATGGTAAGTTACAAGTAATGAAAATAGATGAGGGTTCCAAAAGTCTTGGTAGTCATCACAAGCGTATTAAGCCGAATTTTGCTAGAGAAGTAAATGCTGAAACTAGACAACATAATTCAAAGCAAACTTTCTGCAGTGACAAAGAGTCGGAAATAGTTGTTAAAAGAATAGATGAAGCAGTTTCAGGGCAATGGTATACAGATTGCACCTATGAGAGCCCAACCAGGCTTTTTGCTCTGGAACTAGACAAAGTTCAGAGCAAACGAAAGGGGAAGCAAGGACATAGACCAAAAAGCTGGTGGGACAAAGAAGTGAAGCAAGCGATACAAAAACGTCAAGAAGCCTTTAGAGAACACAAGTATTCCAAGCGCAGTGGGGATTCAGAAACGTAAGTAAAGAGAAAATGGGACACTTTTGTAACATGTCGCCGAGAGGCATCCAGTTTGATCAATGCGAAAATTCAGAGAAAGGGTGAGGAATGGATGAGTAATGTAAACAAGAAAGATAGAAACGCAGTTAAGAAATTTTGCGAGCACTTGAACTCACTTGGTGAAACGGCGCAAGCTAGACAAAGGTTCATACTCTCGCATCAGGGAGATCAATTAGAGGGAGATGATGCGATGCGATATATAGGAGCAGTGATGGAGGAGAAATTTCGGGAACGGGTACATGTGGAAGATAGGAGAACCGAAGTAAGTAGCAGTCCAGCTTGTGACATCACGGATTTCGGACAAAGAGAATGGGAAAAGGCGGAACGAAGAGTCCCTAGTGGCACGTCGACAAGCACAGATGGGATCCCAATCAAGCTGGTGAAGAATTTGGGTCCTAAATCTAAGGCAAAACTAAGAGGTAGTGAGCACTATGATAACAAAAGGAAGTATTCCAGATGAATGTAGGCTTAGTAGGATAAGTGTAATATAAAAGGGAAAGGGAGATAAGTCTGATATTAGGAATTATCGTCCCATAACCGTGACACCATTTATTTACAGGTTGGTAATGCAGATTATAAAAAACAGACTGGAGGAGTGGGTAGATTGTGAGGGCATACTGGGCGAGTTACAGAACGGGTTTCGGAAACAAAGAAGGTTGGAGGACATTATATTTTCTCTAACACAGTGTATAGAAATAGCGCAAAAACAAAACAAAGAGCTCTGGCTGGAATTTCTGGATATCAAGGGTGCCTATGACAATGTGAACCAAAGGAACCTGTGGGACATAGTGGAGAGCTTAAACCTAGATGAAGGACTAACAGCCCTATTAAGGAACATTTACAAAGATAATAAGGTGTTATAACATGGGAAGGAAAGGCGACGGGGAAAATAGAGATAAGACGAGGCCTTAGGCAGGGGTGCCCGTTATCGCCTTTGCTGTTTATGTTGTATCTGAGAGGATTGGAGGATAGACTAGAGAAGAGTGGGCTTGGATTCGACCTTTCGTACAGTAAGCTAGGCCAAAAAATTCAGCAATCCTTCCCGGGATTGATGTATGCGGATGATATTGTACTAATGGCTAACAACAGGACAGAGATGCAGGAATTGATGAGCATCTGTGGTAAGGAAGGAGAGGAATTAGGTTTAGAATTCAGTAGTGAAAAATCAGCAGTCATGATTTTTAACAATGATGGAGTTGAGAGGCTGAAAATACAGAATATTACAGTTGAGAGAGCTAGTAAATACAAGTATTTAGGAGTACGGATATGTGATGGTGCAGAATATCTCAGAGAGCATGAAAAGTATATAATAGGCGAGGGCAACAGAAATGCAGCTGTAATGAAAAATAGAGCACTTTGGAATTACAGCAGGTATGAGGTGGCGAGAGAGATTTGGAAAGGGGTCAAGGTGCCTGGCTTGACTTTTGGAAACGCGGTGCTATGCATGAAATTCGAAGTGCGTGCGAGACTAGAAATAAAACAGCGCGGAGTAGGTAGGCTCGCTTTGGGGGCACATTGCAAAACGCCAAACCAGGGAGTACAAGGAGACATGGGATGGGTGTCTTTTGAGAGCAGGGAAGCGGTGAGCAAGATAAAATTTGAGGATCGGTTGAGGCAAATGGATGGGGACCAATGGGCACGAAAGGTTTTCAGCTATTTATACTTGAGGAGCATAGACACAAAGTGGAGACAGCGCACTAGGAAATTAAGAGGAAAGTTTTTAGGCTATAGTGGAGATACGGAAGAGCAGGTCTCAGTTAAGAAGAAAGTTAAGGCCACTGAAAGAGATCGGTGGCTAGACGAAATGCAGACAAAGACGGCTCTGGAAAGCTATAGATTAAACAAAACAGTTATTGCCAAAGAAAGCATTTATGACAATTATAGGGAAAGCTCATTGTTGTTTGAGGCGAGGACGGGTGTTCTGCGAACCAGAACATACAGAGCGAGGTACCAGGAAATGGATACAGTGTGCACTGCTTGTGGAGAGGAGGACGAGACGGCTGAGCACTTGATAATCTACTGTAAAGGGCTTCACCCCATGCCTACCGAAGACAACATGGATTTAATAAAGTCATTGGGGTTTAGAGACAGTGAAGGGAGAGTGGATTTCAAGACTGTAGAGATTACCAAGCAAAGATTAAGTGAATAGTGGCAGAAAGCGATTGAAAACTAGGTATTTTCTTATTAACTGATGGCAAGGGGGTTTTATAGCCCCAATTTCTTTGCAGTGCGGACTGAATATAGATTTCACATTTAAATATTCTAAGCTTAAATGGTAAAAGGAAATGGCTAGGTGGCATGAGCTACCGCCCGATCCAAAGGGCTCAGCCGCATTTATCCATCCATCCATCCAGCCGTGAGGTGTGGGCAAAAGGGCGCACGTTTTGCATGGGTGTCATAGCATTTCAGCATGCCGCGAAGCTGAGTAGCCGTTAGTTGCACCGAAAGGTACAGAAAAAGTAGCCGGATGAGTTTCCCCAAGTTCCCGGCTGACTCTGAAAAGCGAAGAAGGTGAATAATAACCGTGGATCGAAAATAATAGTCGCCTCGCGCGGACGACCGTTCGTGCGGCAAGCACTTTCTTGAACGCAAGTGTGGCTTCCATTTCAGTCTCCGTCCTGAGGCTTGCTTATGTGCAGGAAAACCGTCGTCTGATCGAGACCACCCTGATTTTGTTCCCACGGTGTTGGCGCACAAAGCACCGGCCAAGCGCTCGTCGGAGGCTCGCTACGCCCTTGCTACCCAGCAGAAGGGGATCGGCGCCAGAACGGCAGTGTTTAGGCGTTACCGAAAAAAAGTAAAGAAACACGTTACTCTCTACTTGTGAATAAAATGAACGTGTTACCTCCCTACGTTACCTAAAAATAAAAGGAACGGGTGACCGATAAAAAGTAACGCGCTTTGCTTCTGCGTTACTTTTTAAATTATAATTTAACCCTTTTTACTGTTTCGACGATACAGGTATGCATAAACTCATATATAAGAAACATTATGTTTATGCAGAAACTGAACATAATTACTTTATCTCTTTTTACGGTTTCACCTAAGTACTCACCAGAAAAAACGCAAAGAAAAACGCAGAAAACTCAGAAATTCACATGGCTTGACGCCTAAAAATACGAAAAAAATTGAAGCGTAATTTCTTTAAGACTTGAGAAGTAGTAACGAGTAACGTAACTACGTTACTTGAAATAGTAACGTAAGTACGTTACCCGTTATGTGTCGAAAAAGTAACGAGTAGGTTACTACGTCACTGAAAAAAGTAACGCGTTCCTGGTATCGTCGTTACTTGTAACGTGTTACCATCCAAGACTGCAGAACGGACAAAGCGTTACTGCTTGTCGTGCCTTGTGGTCATGGGAGTAGGAAGAATATCATACCTTAACTCGAAGACGCTGTGTGTATTTAATCAATAAATACACTCCCATAGACCCACAGTCTGCTGATCCCGCCGGCAGTGCAAAAACCGGCTCGAAGTAATCGTAGGCCCCGAGAGACTTGTTCGCCTGCACCGTGTGGGCCGTGAACTGGCTTGGCGAAAAAACTAAATAAACGACGACGTGAGCCATCGACGTCGGTGGCAGAAACTTCATGTCGGAACTCCAGCAGGCCTTGTTTACCGCGTACGGATCCTCGAAGGCAACGCCGTCCGCGACTCCACGCACAGTTTGTTTTGATACCGCTGCCGTTCAGGCTCGGGTAGTGAGCTCAAATAGTCGGGCATAGCATACGACATACGCTGTCAGGAAATACGACGCAGAAATAAAGCGTAAAGCGTCCCTACAACGTCAACAGCAAGCGCACGCCACACAACGCAGTGATGAAAACACGGAGAGACGCGCTGCTTTTGCCCACATAGCTTCCGCGCATGCGCGGCCTTCCGGCTGTGTTGGTAAACAGAGCCGCTCCGCGTGTCGGTCTATAGACAAAGGGGTTGTTTACGAGCACGCCACATTTGCCCGTCTGGGCGCCGCGACTGCGCAAATTTGTGTGAGAAAGAGCGTCTGCTCATGAGCGTTGCCGACGGCAGCGCCATTGCAGAGGCGTGATTTCGGAGAGTTGAGATGGTGTCACTAACAGCTTAAGAATCGACGGATGTTGGGAATGTTTAGCGTCTTATTACTGCGCCGCAGCCAGGAGCATATATACTGACAAAGCCTGGCAGGTCGCTACAAGAAGCGGCCGCCGAAATAGAAAAGCTCTAGCGGCAGACAACGGATGAGAGGAGAGCCACGTGACTGGCGCCCCACTGCGGCAAGACGCAGAAACACATTTCTCCCGAGAGAACACGTTTGTTTCGGGACCTCGCACTGCAAAAGCTGTGCGCTGACGTCCAGGTTCTTTGCGAAATGACCCTTTAATGGTCTGTGCTACCAGATCCTCGCGCTCCAAATCTGCGATCGAGCACTCTAAATCGCTCCATCGTCGAACTGCCAAGTTTTGCGAGTATAAAGGAGGTTATGCCACGAGTCGATAAGAACGCTGAAGGAAGAAGCACGAAGTGAAAAGAGCATATTCCACGCCATTAGTTTCTTTGGTTCTCAGAGACTAAGTATCTGGATGCCCCCCTCACGTTTTCCTTATTCCTGGAAATAGGGATTTTCTGCTCACCTTGATGGGCTGCAGGGTGCGAGGAGTAGACTCAAGGATGATCGAGACTTTTTTTTTTAAATATCGGCATCAGTGTGTCGTGATAGACAGTCAGCGCTCTAGTTTAAAGAAACTCAAGTGAGGGGTGCCGCAGGCGAGCGCCCTTGGACCCCTCTGTTTAACTTATACATCAATGACATAGTAAATATAACAACAGTGCAGATTTTATAATTTACGCAGACGACACCATTTTATTTTTTTCGGGGAAAGTTGCGCACCAGGTTTCATGTGCGGCAAACAACGTTCTGCAGAAGATAAGTGACTGGACAATCGCAAACACTTTGATATTTAATACAGAAAACATAAAAGCAATACTTTTTCGATCCAAAAATACAGTGTTTTCATCTACTGAAGGGCTCTCTCTCCAAGGACGAAATATTGACTTTGTACAAAATGTGAACGTTCTTAATGTGATATTTAATGAGTACGTGAGCTCGGATGCCGAAGAACAATGTATAGACCGACACGCTGTTTACAAACAAGCCGGCGTTTGCCCACACCGGGTGTGGGCACTGCGCGTGCGCAGAAACCGAATTCGCGTGAAGGGAAGCGTCTGCGCATGCGCAATGCCGTCGACAGCGCCACCGCAGCTGCGTGACGTCAGGGCCGCGTGTTGGTCTATAGCTGGCAGACATTTAAAGGTTGTGGGCATTATTTTTAAATCCCGCCATATCTTACCCCTCTACATCTCAATCCTTCTTCATAATTGCCTCTTTTGCTCTTGCTATAATTTCTGCTTCCTTGTGTGGGGTAGCACAACGGTTCTAACTATGCATCACTTGCATGTTCTCCACAAGAGAATAATCCGAATTATGTGCATTGCTGAGTTCAGCGCTCACACATTACAACTTTTCAAAAACCTCCCTATAGTTCCAATTATGGAGCCTTACGTTTATAAACTTCTTCTAACATGTCAAACGTCTGTTAGGCAAAATCAACTTGTTTCTCTATCAATCACCAATATGAAGCGGAGGGTGCCTGCACATGCAGGCCGTTGTGTCGACGCATGGTCAACGCCTCACTCGAGAACAGGCTACGGCCTCTAGATGTTGCAGTACTCGTTGCCTAATGTTATAAATAGTACAGAAAGGTTTGGCACGGATTTGATGAGTTTGAGCAGAAAGGACATTCGTTCATTGTTTCTCTCGTGTTATTTGTGCCTATTTCTGTGGGGACCTCCGACCTGCAAGAAATGTTCGTGTTGTATGTCAGGTCTTTTTTCTGTTTAATGTTGCGTGTTTTGCTCCTATGTAAACTTTGTTGTACGGGTCACTAGTGTGTGAAATAGTTTCTCTCTTTGCAGGTGGGGAATAGAAACTCTGTCAAACGACAACAGACTCATTTTTTTTCCCTCCCCTCTTTCCTGAAGAGAAACAATGAAGTTGAAAGTTAAAAGAGGAGGGGGGGGGGGGGGCAATCGAGACTCTTTCGTTTTAGTCCCCTGCTCCTGTATTTTTGCAAAGCGGGTCTATGTATGAAGTATATTTCATACACTCAGCTCGCTTTGGAAATGATTACTGTTTGTACGGTTCCCCCATGGGCGTACCAACCGGGGGGGGGGGGGGCAAGGGGGGCTCGCCCCCCCCCCAGTTCTTAGAGGGGGGGGGGTGGGCAAGGCATGTGTTTTGCCCCTCCCCTGAAACAGCCGCCACTGGGCAGGGCAAACACTGGCCGGCAGCACCCAATGGATACCAAGGGCACCGCCCCCGGCCTTGGGGAGGGGGGCAGGGAGGGGGGTCTAGCTTGCCCCCTCACTCAAAAACAAGTTGGTACGCCACTGTGTTTCCCTTTCATTCGTCAAATGATCCGAGCGTAAGATGTAGCTCATGCGACAATGGGCCCCACCTGAGGAGACAACTCGCTCCACATGTCGACATCGGATGAAGGCGCGATCACGGGAAAGAAAGTTGACGTTCGTTCGCTTGAATCGGTAAAACATATTTCGCTATCTTAATGTTTTATGGCGAAGCGAGCACCGAAAGTGTCATCCCGCTGAAGTTCATTTGAAAAAAAAAAAAAAAAAAAAACATTAGCTGATTTGGGATTCGTATCACTCCTCGAATACATATTGACGTTGGTTTATACACATACACTACAGTTTTTCTTGACCATTTACGAGCTTCGAAAAACAACTCTGTAAAGAAACAAAAACTAGCATCTCATAAATTCGATTATATACTCAAGTGTTGATTTGTCGTGTTTATCTTATGCACACAGACCCATACGGTAGAAAACTAACTTTGATATAAGCTTAGGGCAAAGTTGTCGAGAAAGTTTGAAATTATGAGATGAAATATATATAGTCTAAACTATGTCTATTCCTGACAACGTCGTACTTTGAGCGATACAATTTACTTCTGGGATAAATAGCCTAGCTATTATTTGTCCCGAGACAGGTCTCAACTCGAAGCTGCGGCGAAAAGCCATACTCAATGGACGCGTGGTCCGATTGGTCTATTATATCGCGTTCGAAGTACTCGCTTCACGTCCATCCTTTTTTCCAGTGACGCAAACGACCCATTACGGAAGATTACAGCGACCAGTCGCGTCTGATGCGCGTCTACACCGATTCCTTTTGTCGGGTTACTGCTGCGCATTCCACCGAGTGGAGCCAATGGCGAAGCGCAACGCATTCCCATAGTAGCGTGCACACCCGCCTAGAATCGTCAGACATATTGTCGTAAATCCGCGCGTGCTCTC
Organism: Ixodes scapularis; assembly: GCF_016920785.2. Lineage (NCBI taxonomy): Eukaryota > Metazoa > Arthropoda > Arachnida > Ixodida > Ixodidae > Ixodes > Ixodes scapularis. The sequence continues at coordinate 13,169,840 of NW_024609882.1, read as the reverse complement.
TCTCTCTCTCTCTCGAGCTGCGTTTGTTTCCTTTCCGACAACCTTCGCCTCTCCTTACTTAGGATTTTTCCAAGGGAAGACATACGGCCGTACTTCTCCATTAGAAGCGTAACGTCACTGCTTCTTCAGATCGCTAAAACCCGTTTCACCTGAATTCCGAACAGAGCAGAGCTGCGGTCCAATAGAGCCAATCAGTCAGCGTCCAAAGTGCATGTCTGCTGCTGTCGGACTTAAGCTGAAACGGAGCACAGGCTGTTTCAGTCAGCTGAAGCTCAGTGGGACGTGCGTCATTCCAGGCATTTGACTGGCTCATCCGACCACTAAGTGTCGCGAAGCGCAGTATTTCTTTGGCAGCACCGGATCGGCTGTTTGGGATCGTGGCCCTTTTTCTTCGGTCCATCTTTGTATGAAACGAAGGACAGAAGGAGGCGGAGAGGCTGTTTCGGCGGCTGAACCCCTCGCGGAAGATCTGTCTTAGAGCGGCGATGAATGGCGACAAGCTGGAATGATGGACACTGTCTTTCCGCCTGCTCTCTTACCGTTTTTTTTTTTTTGTTCCTTTTTATTCTGGTTTATGAAGAATGATCGTGCGTCCGGGCTGATTCTTGGACATCCGTGCTCCGCCTTGTATGACTTGAAAGATAAAAGCGAAAATAGGAGAAAAAAGAGGAGAAACAAAAAACGGGGTTTAATATGGCGGCAGTAAGTACGCCGAAGACACTTCAGCTGTCGTCAGTTCGGCATTTGGACGTGCTCGCAAAGAACTTATCCGGTTATAAATGCTTGGGCGTCCGTGCACGAGCGTGCAAACTGCTCGCTAGTCTCAATACAGGAATTACGAATTTTCTGATTCCGGGTTCGCAGAAAAATTTAACGGATAGCGATTTCCAAATGTCTCGGCATCAGTAAGTAGTTCGAGATTAAAGCAAGTAGCCCGGCAAGATGGCTATGTATAACACTAAGATCATGTGCACCTTTCATTGGCTAAGGATAGACAGAGTAATACCAAATCGAGGGGTAAAAATAGACGGACAGACACGAAATTCGGAGCTTCGTGTCTGTTCGTCCCTTTTTGTCTCCTCGCTCCAAGGTTATCATGTCAATTAGTAAATAGGTCATTCTTGTTTCTATATGCATAAATTAAACTGAAGAGGCACAATCAAGGATTCATGTGCAGCACATACTCTCACGTCGTGCCAATATCCCGAGGAGACCTCGGTAGTTAACTGTCTTACATCTGTTGGTCAAAGAGTTGGATATATTCATTTTTGGGCTGTTTCGGAGAATTCTTAGCTCGAGTTCCTGTGGAGGACGACGTCGTAGATAAAGGTTCTCAAATGCACTCAGCAGGTTCAATGAAAGCGACGTTGGCTTTCATTTTTAGGGGTTGAGGGCACTACTGAAGTTATGGGGCAGGGGCGAAGGCGGAGTTTGGTAAATCCGCCCCTTCCTGATGCCTTTTGGATATTTATAGGAGACAATTGCTTTCGAGGAGCTCAGAAATGTTTTCTAGAAATTTTACTTTCAAAATATGTGGCAGAGAATGCAGGTGAGGCCAACTGAGCTTTAACTTATGAGAGCATTCGACGGGGTTCCTGATACTTGGTCAACGGAGATAGCGTCTGCTATACCTGTCAGGCCCCAAAGATGTGGTTTGAATTTTCGCTGTTACGCTGTTGTTCGCTGTTGTTCGTTGTTGTTCGTTTTTGTCTTCTCAGATATTGTTTTATTTTTGATTTATGCTGTTTTTGTTTCATTTCCTGTGCCCTGCTGCTGAGTGCTGTAACGGGGGTTGGGACCTAGTCAGGTGATTCGTTTTCGCCTTTAGTCCCAACCTCCCTGACTATTGTGTCAAAAATAAACAAACAAACAAACAAACAAACAAACAAACAAACAAACCCTGTTTGAGTAAACTGAGAAAAGGCGCCGACGTTGGGATGGGCATGACTTCTTCGCTTATTCTAGGGCAGGGGACGCTGTCTTGTTTCTTGAAGAATATCCAAGTGTGCAGATGAAAACTCCATTTGGTACATCTTCGGAGACATCACGAAATGGGAAGACGTCCAGTACTCTGGTCTTCTCTCAGCTAAGATTTATCTGAAATCAAGAAGATATTAACAACAACAACAAAAAAAAAGAACCCTTCAAATGTTTTATATCATAGGTTGTGTTTATGCTTTACAAAACAAGGCCTTAAATATTTTAAACGAGGCTGAACTTTAAGCATTTGTAGTTGTTCGCAAAGGCCTGAAACGTGTTTTATTTTATTTGTTTTACTTTTGATATGTAACAAAAGTAACTTTTACATGATGTTACGCAGAACGCACCACTTCATACCAGAAAACGATCGGTGATCTCTGGAAAGCTGATTTCGCTTCCTCGGTGCCCGTGCGTGTTTACACAATTAATCTCCATTCTAAACTTTTGGATTTACGGAAGTCCTAACTACTTAAGTTTTAATGGTGGAGCTTTTACTACGTGCCTAGAATTTTGTTCCGCTTTAAACGCTGTCTTACTATATATATATATATATATATATATATATATATATATATATTACGTGGCGTGAAGCTTCCAAGAATGGGACGTAATACCTGTGAGGGAGGCCGCAAAAAGCTTTTGTTTTCACCAGTGATCATTTATATTCGGTTGCACTGTTTTAGTTTGATAATTTCACCCTGCCGTTTTCAAAATCCCCCGTCCCCCACCCATAAAAAAAAAATGTTTTTCGGATGTTGCGCGCAATATTAATTATACGTTGCAATCATGAAACGTTACCGCAAAAACGGGGTTAGTAACTGCTGCACTAGCCGCGTTTTTAAGTGAGACTCTAGTACCCGACTAATTAGGCCTTGCGGGCAAGTTCTGTGTTCCGCATGTTTCTACGATTAACGCCGCTGTTAAAATAATTTGCAATTTCATTTTTTTTTCTAGCTTGATTTTCATAATTTTTACGTATATGTATTTTTTATTTTGATGTTTGCTTAACTTCAGTCACGTGATAGTTTGAATATTTTAAATCGGTTTCCTGTCCAACTCTGCGGTAAATCAACTCGTGTAAGTTGTGGACTTTAGTCGACTCATCGGCGACCGGTCAATCGACTGTCTATGTTCTGTCTTCTCTTTTGTGCACGTTAGTGTAGCTTTTTCAGCCATTTACCTTTTCTGCCGTCTCCGCTAGACGGTGGCATTGCGTGTCACTCCAAAAAAATATTTCTGGGCCTGCGCAGTGTTTAAAGCTCCCGCGGGAAAACCGGGTTTGTCCACGAATACTGATTTGATGTATACTCGAGACTATTATGAGGGCAGTCGCCATCTATATTTGTGTAAAACACGCTCCGCTGTCAATCACAAAGAAAAACGTTTAAGGGACTGAGTTTTAATACAGAAGGTACTCAGTGATTTAACTGAAGCGCTGAGAACAGATTACACGCATGGAAACACAGTGCAGAACTCCCGATAGAACGGGCAAATATGCGGATAAAAGTAAAAAAAAAAAAAAACGGGAGAAGGCGGGCTCTTGGCGCAGGGCACTGAACAGGAACTGATTGTTTTCCGCACTTGAAAGGGCTCTCCAGGCACTCACAGCTCGGATGAAGCGAGGGACGCAAGGGGCAGCAACGCCCTCTATCGTTCCTACCCCGGCGCTAATTGGCATTCGCTACTTGCCCGTTTCTGGAGATTCGCACGAGTGGTCCTAGACGACGCTGCTGCCGGAGCCGAGGGCCACTTTAACAGTCTCTGTTCAAAGCTCCGGAGATTGCAATCCAGTTTCGTACCAGAGACGTCAACAGCAAAATATAAAAGTACATGCTCCATGGAATACTTCAAAGTTTAGAAGCCAGTCAATGTGGGGGCTGGCGAAGAAACTGCTCGACACTCTTATTTCCAGCGCCATTTCATATGTTTTAGAGTCCTGGGATAGCAACCTTGGTTTACGTTTCATAAGTGTGCAGACAGAGGTTGCTATCAAATAGCAACGCAGCACACAAAGCTGTCTACTGTACAAAGTTAGAAGGGGACTTGCCTCTTTTTACTTCGAAGGTGCCACAAATGAATCACAACTATTGGATTGCGCTAGTACTCGCTCACACAGTCTCGTTTATTTTGTCATTCATCATTACTGGTCGAGGCGGGTGCAAGCCGCCAACTCCAGCCTCATTATTTTGTCGAGTCTAAATACGTATTCCTTTACTTCTACAGCTAAAGCTACGCAGACAAAGGGCTTGGAAATAATTGGAACGCTGACCGTATTTTCTCCCCGAGATTTCTGTGCACAATGCAATGTTCGGCAATTAAAAGTATTAAATTCACGCACGTTCAGCGAGAGGTTTTCAATTTAAAGCTTTCCTGGGAGCCACCTTGCCACATTCTCGGCACCGATCAATGATTAAAACTAAGTTACTCACGGGCAATACAGAGGCAGAAATATCTTCGTTAATCAATGAAGTACTTATTACTCGACCCTTAAAAAGAACGTAGTCACTACTTTTTCGAATCGCAAAGTGAGAGATGCAGCGCATATGTAACACACTTCGTATGTTTTTGTTTGACCGACTATTTACCTGAAGCAATTTTAGGTGTTTAAAACATGACGCGGATTAAGGTCGTACTGAATAAATGTACGTGAAAGGAACCAAACATATTCGAGCTACGTCTCTTTCAACGCGAACTTCACTTCCCGGTAGTTTAGAAAGCGCAAGCTAGAGAAAACGTCGAACCTGCCGCTTAAATAGGTAGTTTTTCTTTTCGGCAACGCTGCAGTGAGGTTCTTCGACACGCAGAACGATACAGCGGGGCTCACCATGTACGTACCCCGGCGAAGGGCTACGAACAGCTGCGTTGTACTGGCTCCGATCTTCATGAAGGCGGCATTGTTTCCTTACAAGGCCCAGGATTTGTTCCGATCTCGCGCCGCTACATCTTCCCTTCTCCACGGGTTTCCTTTTAATGCTCCTTGCGTGCCCGAATATGTGCGCCTTCGTTCGAGAAGAGCACCTGGCAATCAAACTGGCCAGCGCCACGTCTCGTATTTTTTTTTTTTTTAGGTCGCTGCTTAGTATACATATGCTGTAACTCACCGTATTATTTTTCTTCTTTCGAGAAATAAATCGTGCTTTCTGTGTCAGCATTGAGGCGGGTGATTTGTTAGCTGCACCACAAGAGGTGTATATGTCTTCTGATATCAGCGCAGCATATCGTGCTTTCCCGGAAAGACTGCGCTTGTTCCTGCGGGTCAAAATACATTTATAAATCGCGTCCCACCCTCACCTCTAGAAGAAAACTTAAGGGCACGAGTGAGCTGGGCCAGGTTCATCGTTATAGAATTAACCGAGACTGCAGTGAGGACAGCAGGAAGGAAAGGGGCCTTGCCCTTTTCCAAGATTGACGAGTGTGCGGGACTCGCGTTTGGAATGAGCTCCGTTCCCGCGTTATAGATAACAAGATCGGGCAATGCGCCGGCACAGGCTTGGCGAAGGTTCGCCGGAGACGCTTTTGTTCCTGGTTTCACTCTACGATCGACCACGATCCCAGGGAGAGAGTCAAGCTGCGCCAAAAGTGCATAATGACGGTGCACGTCGTGTTTGTTTGTTTGTTATGACTTACTCAGCCAATCAGGCACAGTGAATGATACGCGGTCCTATAGGCTTCTTTTTCGTGCTCGATTGATTAAGCCAGTGATCCCACAAAGACGACAAGCTCTTTGACGACGGACTTTTCGGCATTTAATGTTAGATCGTAGCGCCAGCTGCTGTCGGACTTAACGGGAAACGGAGTATAGTAGCCAGGCCTCTCATCGAAGTTGTAGAGGAGGCTTCCGACGCTGACTCTAATTTGGAGCGGGCTGGAAGTGTCGGTACAAACGCTCCCACGCCGCCTCAAACTATAACCGTGTGCCGGAGTGTATCCCCGACTCATTCGGTGCTGTGCGTGCGGGCACGTGTGTGTGTGGGTGTGTGTCCCACCGTGGCGTTCGCGCCAGATTACGAAGAATCCTCGCCTCGCGACCAGGGGAAAAAAGAGAAAAAAGAAGAGGGACAGAAAAGAAGGGCGGTTAGCCATCGCAAGCCTTAGGACGGAGAAAGTCTTAGTAGTTGTCTATTTCGCGAACTCAGGCCGAGTTTAAATAAAATTATATGTGCCGGAACTAGTGCTGGGTCCTGTCTCTCCTCGACGTCGGGCCCCGACGACGGCGTGTGTGCAGCTCCTACCCAAAGTCTTCACAAGCGCTCTTATCGCTGTCTTCAACCCGCGTCTCTTACTTCACTTGACGCAGTAGCCTCGGTTGTTGGACGGGGCATCCGCGGATGCTTCCATTCCTAAAAATAAAGGTTCCTGCCCACGTGTCGCAAAGTGCAGCTCCAGAGGCAACCGCGGTGGGTTCTAAACATCAACTTGAGCGGTTGCCTCGTGTTCTGGCGTATATCATTTCATTGCCGAACAGGAAGCGGACTTTACGAAGAAAATAGGCTGGCTTCCGAGCTCGCCACATCCTCGGCCGAACCCAGCCGACGCCGCAGTTATCGGCTAACTCGGCGGGAAGCTCTCGGCGCCAACGCGGCAGGCCCTCATCACAGCTCGTTCTTTGGCAACGACGTGCACGGACCATGTGTCTCGAAACTTCCCGCAGTTCGATCGGCGGTGTCGCATTTTTCATTTTTCGTTCTTTTCCCCCAGGCAACCGGCAGTTGGAAAACCTCCCGTCCTTAAGTGGCGTGTGTGCGCGTAGCAATCGCTAGAACAATGAGAGAGGCGTGAGGACTGGAATCGGCGAAGGAGCAGGCGGGTTCACTTTCACCTAGGCTCGGAAACTCGTCAAACAAAAACGAAAAAAGAAAAAAACCCAGTTAGCAGACGTGGGTAAACCGCTTTCTTGGCGTGCTTATTTTTTACGTTCGAGCAGGTCTAACGGTCTGAACGGCTGCTTCAACACATTGCCTATTTTCAGATTTTCATTGTTATTACTGGTTACCAGAAACAGCGGCTGTACTTCCACTCCCTGAGATTATCAATCATGCGAATGGATTACTATTGGTCATGAATGGAACTTACTCAGTGATAAACTCAACGTCAACACACTTCGAACTTGATAAGGATAGATAAATGGGCAAGTTGGTAAGCGTTCATGTTGAAAAACAATGTCTCTTCGTCTCGTCCTCTTCCCAGTCGCGCTGTTATTCAACATGAACACTTCGAATTCTATATTTTTTTTAATTACTTCGATATACGCGCTATAGAAAGCATTTTAATTCGACGACGAGTACCACACCGTCTGTTATAAATCCCAAATATTAAAAAGAAAGAAAATATTCGTAGTTTTTTTTTTTTGCTATTTTATGATTTTGCTATTATGATATTCCATCTAGACACCGAGAAAAAAATATGAAAGCCGTTTACAATTCCCTGTAACGCCGGTTAGAGCGCAGCTCTTGAGGAGGAGGATAGAAGCGTACTGAGGGATAGGTGACTCCTTGAGGTCACGTGACCTCAAATGGGGATCGTGTGACATCAGGGGGTCACGTGACGTCGAGGGAGGGGGGTCACGTGACCTAATGGGGGTCACGTTACTTCAGGGGATCACGTGACCTCAGGTGGGTCACGTGACCTCCGAGGAGGGGGGCGAGGGGGTCGCATGACCTCAGAGGTCACGTGACCTCGGGGAGGGGGGGTCACGGGACCTCGCGGTTACGCCGACTGCGGCGCCGAAGCCGACGCCGACGCCGCTCAAGCCGGAAACGGGCCCCTAAGAACTGATCTAATCTGGGCTTTTTTCTTTAGTTTTTCGCCCGGTTAGAGTCTATATCGTTGTACTGAAGCGTACGTGGGAACGTGACAAAATTGGGGATGTGATATAAGTTTTCTCTCATTGTTTCTATCAATTTGCTTTCTTTCTGCGGCGTCGTTTATTTTACGTAACCTGTCGGTGTCTTAACTGAGACGGATTGTAATTAGGGCAGGGAAATTGATCGGCTAAACTTTCAATGAACCGATGAATATTTTTTTTTTTTATTTCGATCATTATCTTAGCAGGTTAATCGGTTGAGCTGTAAAGTTAGAAATTCCAGCGACGAAGTAAAAATGCTTGTTTTACTACCTAGTACGCAATCATATATATTAGGAGGCAGCACGATTGTATTCCGTAGTCCGACGTATTAGCGTTTCCTAAGATTGTAATGCAGGGCAACTGTACTTCGTTTTACCTTAAGTCCAGACGCCGCCGAATCTAAGAGCTGATGGCATCAGACACCATCAAAAGCGAACCATCGGATGACGACGACGATGATGATGATGATGACATTCGTCATGTTTCTTTAGGTGTTCTAGCAGTGATAAACCAATCATAAGCAGAAACAGCCCTGTGACTTGCACTTTTAAAGTTCTTTGATTGGTCCCATTAGGTCGTAGCGTCGGCTACGTCTGCACTTACGCTGAAACAAAGTCTAGCAACAATAATAATGAAAAACATTTTAGTTTAAAATGATATACCCTTATGCTCCTTTTTGTTTTGTGAATGGTAGATCTTGAAGTTGGAAATATTATTGAACATTTTGCCATTCGCGACATATCGAGAAATAGAAGAAAAAAAAAACAATTATATTAGTGTTACTTTCTTATACATATCTGCGTTGCGTGGAGGTCAACACAACCGATTGATCGAATTAATCAATAAAACAGTAAAAATTAAACGGTAATCTAACTTGCTGAACTGAAAAAAAATTCTATGTTCGGTTACGTATTCTTTAAAAGCAAGGGCGCTTAACGTCGGCTCATGCATGCACCTCAGCGCTAAGATAACGCGAAGTTAACGTTCCGCTATGCTGAAGATCAGGAAAAGCCATTTTGCTTCTTAGCTTGCATGCAAACGATAAGTTATTGACGTCGTGTGTTGTGTTTGGAAAAAGCACGAGCAAGGCGAGTGAGCCGCTCGCCTTACTCGTGCGTTTCACGTAGACAGAACTCGCTAAGCACAATCTGGGACGTATTTCGGCTTCATAAACGCATACTTACCTTTTTTTTTTGAGTCTCCCACGTGGTATTTGTATGTGTTATTTCAACCACTGACGGGTCGATTCCCCTATCGCCGACTCGTCTTGAGTCCAAAGAATAATTTACATATATTTAGACCGAGTACCACCCGATATCTCTGTTATGTTCCTGACCTCTCTGACTGCCGCAGTTGATCACGACGCGAAACAACTCGAGCAATCTCAAAAACACTGCCTACGTTCATAGAAAAATACACCACGAAAGTTAATCAACATTGGCGTTCGGCGAGATTTCTAGCCGGGATTACGTCACGTAAAACCAAACCGGTACGAAATCCGGACACGCGCTTCTTGTACGCTTCGTCGACGCTCGTTAAAGGTAACTTCGTCGAATACTTCGTGCGGTGAATGTAACTTTTAATTTAGTTTAGCATCGTAGATTCATTTGACCCTAGTTTTCCCGCAGAATGTATCGGGCATAAACTTGAGGTAAGACTACAACTTGGTTTAAGAAAGGCACCAAGGACCATACGATAGTGGTGCAAAACCATCGATAGTACTATCGATAGTATCGATAGTCGCCAGAAATTTGACTATCGTTAGTAAAGAAACTATCGATAGTACTATCAATAGTGGACTATCGAAAAACTATTGATAGTCCACTATCAATAGTTCTGCGGCAGTATCGATAGTTTTGGAAAAACTATCAATAGTATCGATAGTTTTGCATCACTATACCACACGAACACGCAAAGAAAACGTTTCTTTCGAACGTTTTAACAGCGTGCCAGAACGGCGGTTTGTACCGCGCACATCAAAATTAAGAGACCCCGTGGAGCAACACAGTCCCGCCTCCTGCGTCCAACGACACACGCGTTAGACCCGCCGTAAAAGTTGCCAAGTGTGCGCTGCGTGCCCGAGTCTGAGGTTGCGAAGGCGCAGTCTGTAATCTCGGGAACTCTCCGTGTGCCGCTGTAGGGCCGAGATGCGCCACCTGATCGCTACAAAAGCTATCTTTTAAATTCGTGAAGTGTCCGAGAATGACCTCATTTCGTCGCGACCGACCCAAGAGCGATGGTGAGACAATCTCGTCAACAGAGTAGTGGAACGTGAACTTCACTCTCCGCTCCCACCGCAAATATACCATAGAAAAGACGATCTGCAGATGCTGTTTTATGCGTGTTTCCTTTTTATATGAAAATGTTGTCACAATCGCCATACAAAAAAAAAAAAAAAAAAAAAAAGGAAATCTGGCGACAAGTTTGAAGCATTCATACATGTATGAAGCAAACATTCTTCAAATGTGAATGAGACAGATATTTTTGTGATCATGTGTGTAGTGGACACCGCGCCTTTCGCATGATGTGAGGGCTGTGCGACTTTAAATGATCCACGAAGCAGCTAGAGTAGGGAAAGTGCACACCTTCGAGAACAGACTGCTACTCACCACATTCAAGGTTTCTCGAAGTTCGAATTCTTTTTATAACCGGAACCCGACGTAGGTACCTCGTTGACGCCCGTATAAAACTATCGTCGTCCGATCGCCCGGTATAGGTGGCGATGATAGACATACCGAGTATGGCGGGACAACATAAAAGTAAAAAAACACAAAATAGTGTAGCAAAGAAGCGCGGGTTTATGGGACTAAGATGCCATACTGAGAATTTGTTCTTACAATATTACCGTTTTGCTTCCGAGACTTCCGAAAACAAACCAAAAAAGGAAAGCAAATGAACAATTGCCCGCATAAAAATTAATAAAAAAAAATGCGGGAAATTTTTCGTTAACACTGCTGCTCTCGGCTCGCTGAAAACGAACTTAGAGTTGAAGAGACATTTTCATCGCACTATCGTCATAGACGGCGGAGAGTCGAGAACACGTGCAGACTACGGCACACTTTGCCTGAGCACGAGATAACCACAAGAGCCTCTTTGTGTAATGCTATTATGCATATCACGATATCATTTTACAACCGAAAAATACACTGCTCAAGGTACAGACGGAGACACCGTTTGCACAAAGACGTGATATCTACAGAAACGTCATTAATTATAGTAACAAACGAACCTAAACATATTCAAGACGTAAAAAAAAATAGACGAAACATTTAAAAAACAAAAGTGTCATTGATCTGGTTTACATGAATCGCTTATCGAGCAGGGCTTTTGTTGAGGAAGGGTTGACTTTAGAAGCGCCTTTGTATTGGAAAGAACTGTAATAGAAAAAATATGACCAGCAAAAAAAAAAAAAATAAGAAAAAGAGATCGTGGGTATTTGGCTTGAAGCGCACTGCGGCTGCCGGTTATACTTTCCTTTCAGGCTGTCCCACCACGAGGATGTTCCCTTTCTCCGCTCCCTATTAAACGATCGCTAACACTTTCAAAATATTTGCCTTTTTACTTTTTCTCCTGTTGTGAAGCGCCCGCCCAGAGCCTCCAATAAAACGCTCTCGCGAATGCCTCAGGGAATCTGCAGATTCTTTGCTGGAATCCCTCCTTGCCTCCCCCACTCCGTCTACCCGGTATTAGTGCCCGCACAGATTCGGACGACGACCCACCCCTCCCCTTTCTCTACCCCCCCCCCCCCCCTACACCCTTTCTACTATCCTCCCCCCTCCCCTTCCCCTAGAGTCAGTGACAAATGCGGCCAGAGCGCGTGCACGATTGACTCTCTTCTACCCCACCTATTTCCTAGCAACGCTAACAACAAGAAAAGGGAATAAAATCCCAGCGTACACATAAATGAGGGGGTAAAAAACGCATAAAAGAAGGCGGTGAAGGGGCAGCTCCCTAGTAGCCCCCTGAGTTCAACCGCGCCAGGCCTAAATAAATCTGAACGCTTACCTCCATTTAAAAGGGGAAAAAAAAAAGCTTTTCCTAGAAAACTAAATCCGGCGGTCGTTTCGCCTGACGTCTGGACGCGGGCTGTGTGTATGTATATACGTGTAAGTGAGAGGCGTTACACTGAGTCTTATGATTTGGTTTATAAAGTTTTTTTATTTTTGCACCTACGATTCGGTTTCGGCTTATTACTTTTTCTTGCCCGTCATTGACAATGTGCGTTCTGGTTGCTTTGTCGGAAATTACGAGAGCGAAGGGGCTAGCTTTTGCTGAAAAGTGGGTTGTTTAGACAAAAACCCGTAATTCACTCGGCTTATTTTACGTCCGCTCATTTTTTTTAAAACACGTGTGTTTTTGGTGTGTGAGTGTGAGAGTTTTTTTTTGTGTGTGTTTTTGCCGTTTCGAGTAAACGAGACGCCGTACGACTACACCGTGGTACCTGCGAACCAAACCGAACGACAGTAGTTTTCTTTCGCTATATACACGTCTCTCTCGCGGACATTATGAGCTGAAACATCCGATTATAACTTTTTCTGTGTCTGTGGTTCCCGCAATCTCTATTCTTTTCGAGTTTGTAACAAATCCGAGGTATGGGACCTTGTCTTTGTACACTATTCCTAGATCGGACCACTACTCTCTCAATATCTGCCAGGTACGCCTGGGAAGCTTCAAGGGCTGCTGTAGCTCATATTGTCCTCGATGGTACGCGATGCATCATGCGGTAGTCCTAAACTATAGTTGAGCGGGGAACAAAAGGAAGACGACACTGGGTGCATTTCTTGCTTTATTTCTAAAGGCAAATCAAGGAGCGAGGGAGGCACAGTTTGCAGCAATGTAAATTTTATCAGAATACCTTTTTTTTTGTTTTAATTTGTAGTGCAAGGCGGTTGTTCCTCTTGGAACGAACTCTCATCCAACAGGCGCGGTCTGGGTGGGCCCGATAAAAGCGGGCACCGATGATGGACAGCGGGAAGCCTCAGGTTCGCCCACTGGGCCGGATTATTGGCGCGCCTCACTAAGCGGCCTCGACGGCCTCGTTTTGGAGGCAGCAGCGAAGACGTACGCCAGAGGGACGCTGGCAGCTAGGATCGATCTGCCTGAGGCTGTTTGTTTACCGGGTGTTGTGGAAGTGGCCGATGGGGTGTAACTTTTCTACTAAATTTGGTTTCGCGACCAAGTTTGCGCCGACCAGTACGCGAGAAAAAATCTTGACACTTATAAAATATTAAGTAAATTGAACTGAGTGTTTTATTTATTTTTTCCTCGGTGCGAAGATGGATCAAGTATGGAAGCCATCTTGATAACGCGATACATGAGGGGAGCAATAACTGAAAAGAAAATGTAGCAACACAGAAAAGACTATGAAAAAAAATAAATAAAAGAGGAGTGGAAAAGAACTGCGAGCGGACAAAACTGGACTTGTTCATGATGGATCTTCCCATTGCAATTCGAAGGTACCTTGCTTATTATTCTGTCGTTGGATGATGGATCATGTACAGCTGCCAGGGAACCGCGTACCGGCTTCCGGGGGTTCGCCTAAAGAAAGGATTGCCTTCTTTTTTTGTGTAGGCTTTCGCGCATTTGTTGCAAGGTTCGTTATTTTCTTCATCTTTGAGTACTACGAGAAGCGAGAGAACTTTTCGTAGAAGAAAATGTTAACTTTTGTGCGGGAAATTTATATATAATCAGTTGGGAGCTGGCGACTGGTATAATTAATAGCTTCAGCTCAGCTTTCTGCATAGGAGCTTGATCATGAAGCTGTACGAAATTTAGTACTTATCTGGGTTAGTTGCGGTGACTTAGTATACGGATCCCCAGGTGGCGGGTTTAAATCCCGGCCGAGGTCCTCGCAATCTGACGGAGGCTGATTGCAAACAAGATTGAGATTTCGGTTGCAGGTCGAAAGATCCCCAGGTGGTCCAACTTAATCCTCAGTCGTCCACTGGCACGTGCCAAATGCCTTTCTTTGGTTTGGCACGTAAAACCCGCAAATTGTTGCTTGTTGAAATAGGTACAATAGTTAGTGAAATTCCAGTAGGCAATAGTTTTCGTTTCTTCATGTACCATGATGTTCTGCCTTGTTTTTAACGGAGTATAAATTAAACGTGCCTACATAAAAATTGCTCCCGTTGAGCTTCCAGGAATTAGTGGTTGAGCATTTTACTTTATTTTGGTTTAGATTTGAGTGCATTGTTCCTTCTAGTTTGTGTGGAGACAAGTGACTTGACTTCGTGAGCATCGTGTGAGTTTTCATTTGAATAAAAATACGACGCATGGTCAATTTTATGCGTGAGCGTATTTCTGATAAGATTTTAGTTAGCCGGGGTCACAACCATGTTCTTTTATTTTTTAAATCTTCACCGCACTGAGATTTCCGATTTGAATTTGCACTGTTTTTAGTAGGAACTGAAGATACGCAATAATCCATTGCTTGATTTTGCTTCTTCCAGCTAGACGCCGTGTTATGCAAGTGACTAAATAGGAAATCTTAGGGACAACGCCGTAATAGGAAGGAAATTAAGGCTGGCCAGCGCAGGATTAGTGGTCAGTCGCCATGCTTCCCGCTTTTCAGAAGCTTGGAGCGTCGGTCTCTGTTGTCTTTTGGCAAATGGCCGAGGATTAGGAGCGTGTCTTCGGCTTACTCCTAATCCTTCTCGCTACATCTGCAGGATTTCCCCCGAGCCTGCACTCTGGACGGCTTAAGAGACATCTGCAGCTTCTCACGCCCTCGTTGCAACCAAGTTACTCTTTCGGTAGACTATTTGTCACTCCTGGTTTTGTTTCTAGTTTCTCGTATTGCTAATCTCTTTTTCTTCTGCCAACTAATAGTCCTATAATACTATACACTTTTTGGTAATGCGGATGGATGGGCTCAACGAGGTCGAATTTATTCACTGCCGCACATTCTTTATCGCAAAGCAGAAAATCATGTTAGCCCTCGCCACTGTCCACCTTAGTATAACGAGAGACTTCACGGTAGGTTTTGGCATCTCTCACTACAACCTATTTTTAAACAGAAAATATAAAATATTTAGAAAAAATTGTTCAAGAAACTTTTTTTTTTTTTTTGGCATTTACGTGCTTCTGAAAAGGTTCACTTTGATTTATCACGCATGATCAAAGCTCTGCCACATGTTCTAGAGACACTTAAGAAGCTACGCTTCAGAGTAAAAACACTTCAGCCACATTGGTGCTTAAAATCACAATTGCCAGTTATCTGAAATCGCAGGAAAGTTTTCCCGTCCTCTAGAAATTTTAAAACAGTTTGCGACAGAACAAAACGATATCACTTAATCTTCCTACTCCCGTGTCTAAACCTGAGGAAGTGGATTTTTGAATTGTGATGATCGACAGTTGCGTTTGATCTGCTCTCAGCTTGAAGATGGCGGCGCCAACTAGCAGATCGGGGAACGGAGTGCCGATACTGCATAGCTGATTTAGTGGATCTAGCTTGTCCTATGCTTTTTTAAGTTTACGTTTTACCCAACTTTGATAGGGCGTACATATGTCGTAGATTTGCGCGTTATACTCGATGTACTCTTTGTACCGAACCTGTTGCCCTACGGACCTGTAAATGACATTGCTCATCTAAATATTGCGGGTTAGCTAGACAACAGTGGACACAACTATAACTGGAAAGCTTTCGTCTTGAACAAGAAATTGGTGCCACAAATTTGCGAAAATGTTTGCCATGGAGGTTACATGATTGTTGAGCTCGTATATTAAAGTCTTCGTTCTTTATTAAATGCGGTAGCGTTCCTTCCCCCCCCCCCCCTTTCCACTTGAAGAATTCTGGTCGTCACATCAAAACGCATGCGGATGCACGGGAAAGTGAGCCAGCTTCTTTTTGTTAGTGTTAGCGTGCGGGGCTCGTGGGAGAGTGAGTACACTACGCGAAACCTAACTCGAACATATCGGCGTTTTTTTTTTGCCATATAATTCGAAGGGGTATTGGGGCGTTCCAAAATTTTCCACTTGGGTCAGTACCAAAATGAGCATTTTCCACAATACTATACACGTTTGCAAGTCCGGCTTCAGGGCGCCGCCATTTTGCCTGCTTGGGGAGCGCTTGGACGCGTCATAATGCGATTACAAATCCTTGCTAAGGCGTCGTAATCGAATGATGGCCGCGCTTAAGCGAACCCCACTAAGCAAGACGGCGGTGCCCTGAGACCGGACTGCAAAACGGTTACTGCATCTCGCAAAAATGGGTAGTGAAGGCAAAGACATGATCATGAGCGCGTGTCTTTATAAAGTGCCTCTTACGCACGAGTCCTTGTACAAACAAAAATGGGCTAAGTGTAAGCGTGCCGCCAGTCGGGTGATGAATAACGTTTATTGTTCCGAAGTGTGCCTTTATCAAGGCGAGGAACGGTGTGACGTAGGACGTCCCACGGTACATGATTGGATGAGCTCTTTCACGAGCATGACACAGCTTGTGCCTGCTACATCTCCCCTCTTTAAAGGGGAATGGGAAAAGGGGAAGGGGCTTTGTTACAGTCTCTCGGGCAGTGGGTACCGACAGGGTTCCCGGCGTTCTTGGGTACTTCTGCGTAGCTCTTGAATGGGCTCGTTGATGTCCTGGTCTGCCGGTCGGTCTTCGGTGGAAGGTCGACTTGAGTCCGGCTGGGATGCTGCCTCCCTTAGGTGCTCTCTTGTGCGTCGAATCTCGCGGCCGTCTTCAGTCTGAAGAATCGCTGAACGCGGGGTGTCCGCTGGTCTCAGGATGATGGCTGGCGACCAGGTTCGCTCACGTGTGTCATACGTCGTCACCTATTTCCCCGGTGACAATGGCGGCAGGTTTCGGGAGTTGCGGTTGTAGAAGGTCATCTGCCGCTGCCGGATCTCCTTGAGGCGGTTGTGGACGGCTTTGCTTGGCACAGTCTCCTGCTCCAGGTGGCTTGTTGGTACCGGTAGCAGCGTCCGCGTCTGTCGTCCCATCAGCCTCTGCACAGGAGACTTGAGGACAGCATCTCTGGGAGTAGTTCGCCACTCAAGTAAAGCCATTTGGAAGTCTGGGATTCTGAACGAGCACTTTTTTAAAAGTTTCTTGACCTCTTGAACTGCTCTTTCACTCATACCATTAGAGCGTGGATGGTAGGGGCTAGATGTAGTGTGCATAACGCCTAGATTGGCTAGAAAGTCTTTGAACTCTTTGCTGTTGAATGGTGGGCCGTTGTCACTACACAGCTTCAGTGGTATCCCATGAACTGAAAACACTTCAGCACACCACGATTTAACCATGTTTGCGGTAGTGTTGCGGAGCTCCCGAACCTCAAAAAAGAACAAATAGAAGTCTACAATTATTGCAACCTCGCGTCCGCCGTATGAGAACAAGTCCACTCCCACGATCTCCCAAGGCAGTGTTGAGACGTCGTGGCTCAGAAGAGGCATCTTTACGTTTCGTGGCTGATGCATCTGGCACACTTTGCAGGCCTTACAGAACTGCTCGATATCATTAGACATGTTCGGCCAAAACATCACACGTCTTGCTCGCGCTTTCATCTTCTCCACCCCCGCGTGTACCATGTGCAGGAGGTACATCATTTCTACTCTTTTTGACTTTGGTATCATTACCTTATTGCTGCAAAACAGAAGGCCGTTTTGAGTGTGTATCTCCTCGCGGTACGCCCAGTAAGGGACAGACGATTTCTGGGACGTCTTGCTTGTTATCAGGCCAGCTTGTCTCCGCGTAGTCAGGCAGGTTTGAGAGTTCGGGGTCCTCATTGGTTGCTCCAAGAACGTCCTTAAAGGGACACTGACACCCCCCAAAATTATTTTTTTATTTTTTGCCAGGTGCTTCATTATGGTGACGGAAGACTACCCAATTAATATTTTGCAACAGAGTAGCGTATTTTTTTAATAAAGCCAAAAGACGCAACTGCTCGAAACCGAAACCGAAACCCGACGGAGGTCGGAGAAGTGGAGAGAAGAGAGCGAGCGGCGGAAGTCACGTGGCTACACCCGACCGTGTTTTTTTTTTTTTTTTCCTCCTTCCCGTAGCAGACGACATGCGGCGTGCGGGAACTGCTCGCCGTGGGATTCTTTCGCAGTTATGTATGTTCCGCTCGTTGTTCTGTACTCCAAGATGAGTTGTTTTGTACATTGAGGAGTTGGAGATGAGTAGTGAGTGCCCGTGGTGAATTTTGATCGGCTTCGAAAAGAATACACCCAAGATGTTGCGTGAAGAGCTGGCTCACATGTCCTGCATCCGAAAAAAAGTGGCATTGTGCGACAGAGTTTCCGAAAGATCAACGGGATCGGGACCAATGGCTGGCTGCAATTCCTGTAGAACATATACGGGCACCTCGGAAAGCGGACGCTACCTGATTTATATGCTCCTTGTATTTTGTGGAAAGTGATTACATTGAGTTCTCAGGTGTCAAAACGGAAATCCCATACCATTTAATTCAGCGAAGTATCGTCCACAACATTTGTTTGTTATTTTTTTTTTGTTTATTTCTTCAGTGATGATTGTAAAAAAAGAAAAAGATATGTAAACATCGGAAAATGTTTGAAAAAAAAAAAAAATAATGTTCCACGGAGGATCGAACCCGGTCCTACCGCGTGTAAATCGGACGTCTTTCCCACTGAGCTAGTGGCGCATCTCCTTTCTTGCGGATCTCTTTCCTTAGTAATAATTCAGCCGATAAACTGTAAGTTGGAAAGTTTGCTGCCGATTTTTCTCTAGCTAAAGCACTCCCGGGTCGAAGTCGGGATGCACCACGCATTGGCGACATTCTCACCTTGTAAAGAAATCGTACGCGTGCATATTCAACTCGAAGTAGACTCGTCGTGTTTGACGTTTGCGCGAGCGATGTCTTCAGCCACGAGAAGGGAGCGACGGTTTGGCGACGTCTTCGTGCAAATCGGCTTGGTGGTCGGGCGTGTCGTACGGGATGAATACCAATTCTTTTGATCAGTCCCAAATTTCTCTTTTAAAGGTAGACAGAATTCGCCAGTACCGCGAACGACAGTTCTGAAATAGAGGTCCCACGCCCGTCGTCCGCTGCCATCGCCGTCCCTGCGAGGCGGCGAGTCCCACGATACGCGAAACGACGCACGCACAGAATGCTTCCGGTTGTCTGTGAAACTTTTTTTTTCAATCAACGTATTTGCAGCTTTTTAGAAGCCACAAAAAATGGGTTTCATATTTTTTTCTATTTTTAATATTGAGTGTGTGCCTTCAGTGACCCACGACTTTGATTAAATTTGGTGGTCGCATCGATACCTTAGAAAACGGCCCGTGACCGCGGAAAAGAGAGTGAGCGAGACTCGAACCGGCCAGTTCTTGATCGGCGGTTTTCGGGCGGAAAGAAACCGAATTTCGAGCCGCAAATTCTGTTCTGGGTAGTTGAGCTCTCATATGTCACGTACAACTAAAAACCTCGGCGAGCATAAACACCCTGTCAGTGTCCCTTTAAGGCGAGTTTCTGATGCTGAAACGTAAGCAAGTACGTTCGCCAGAAACTGGGTGGTTTCTTCTTGCATGCTGACTTTACTGGGGAAGCGTGACAAAGCATCGGCAAGAAAGAGTTCTTTGCCCGGCTTGTATAGAAGACGGATGGGATAACGTTGCAAAGTCAATCGCATACGTTGCAAACGAAGTGGAACTTGGTGCAGTGGTTTTTGAAAGATCGGCACCAAGGGACGGTGATCTGTCTCGACAATTACTTCCGCCTGGCCGAAAATGTAATCATGAAATTTGGTACAGCCGTGCACAATCGCCAGTGTTTTTTTTTTCAATTTGTGCGTATCGCTGTTGTGTTTCAGTAAGGGATCTCAATGAAAAAGCGATAGGATGGCCTTCCTGAGTAAAGACGGCCCCCACTCCGTATTTTTTTTTATTTAGAGGATACTACAAGCCATTGAAGGCCCAAGTAGGTGTGGGATACAACATATACATTCGCAGATACAACGAAAGCAAATAACACGACATCTGACTGGCTGGCATCAACAGAAAGAGTGACTTTTTTTTTTTAATCAAAGTACGACAGAACCGGTGCTTCGATCAATGCTCGTCTTAGCGCGTCGCTGCTGTTCGGTCCACACCCAGGCAACATCCTTGCGCAGCAGAGCTCTCAGCGGCGCAGTCACGTCGGACATGCGAGGTACAAAACGCTGCACAAAGTTCATTGTGCCAAGAAAAACTTGCAACCCCTTACTGTTTGAGGGTGGCGGCATCGCCAGGATGTCATTTGCGCGGTCCGGGTCCAGGCGCAGGCCTTGCGTGGTCAGGATGTGACCTAGGTAGCGGGCTTCTGTCTGTAGAAAAGTACATTTCTTGAGATTCAGTCGCAGATTGTAATCTCAGCAGTGCGACAGAAGCAGTGTCAAGTGATGGTCGTGCTCTTCTTTTGTTCTGCCCCAGAGTAGAATATCGTCCATCACTACGGCGACACAGGGTAGCCCTTCTAGTAGGCGGTGCATTGCTGCTTGAAAAATTTCTGGCGCGAATGCGATCCCAAAGGGCATCCGGAGGAAGCGATATCGCCCGTACGGTGTGCTCATCGTGCAAAGTTTGAAACTCGACTCTGCAAGTTTGATTTGCCAAAATCCGGACGCCGCATCTAGGGTCGAAAAGAATTTCGATCCAAACAGTAGCGGCGCGACGTCCTTTAGGGCTGGCATTGGGTAGTTTTCACGCAAAAGTGCTTTGTTGAGTGCAGTAGGGTCCAAACAAATACGCACTTTGTCATTTTTAATGACGGTGACCATGTGGCTAGACCATGCAGTAGGCTCTGTTACCTTGGTTATGACGCCTCGCTCTTCCATGCGCTGAAGTTCCGCCTTGACCTTGTCCTGAAGGGCAATTGGAACTCTCCTGGCCGGCACGACGACTCCAACAGTTCCAGGTTTCAGCTTCATTTCATACTCGACATCTTTCAATTGCGCAAGGCCTTTGAAAACTTCTGCAAAAGGTTGTGCGGCTTGGTACAAGTTCTCTAGATGAACATTCTGCACCCGGTATAGAAGTCCCAGGCGCTCGGCAACGGATCCGCTCAAGGTGATCGGCACATGTTGTTCTACGACAAAGAAGAGTTCTTCGTGCGCTCTGCCGTTTGCGGAAAGAAGCAATTTTACTTTCTCGTGAGCAGTCGTCTTGTTTCCGAAAAAACGCAGTTAGCGTCACACTCTTGCCGAGGCTTATCTGAAAGCTTTACGACGTCTTGCGTTGATATGACGCAGCAGTTAGCGCCCGTATCTAGCTTGCACGCCATTGGTTTGCCCTCAATGGGAACTGACGCGCTCCACTTGTCGGTCGCGACCCAGTTTACCGTTAATGCTTCGAGGAAGAATTCCTCGTCACTTTCGGTGTGCAGAGCGCGTAGTTCTTTCTTCGGTTTATTCGCGCTCTGTTGAAGTACAGGCGTCTTGCACACTTGAGCAAAGTGATTAAGCCTTCCACATTTCTCGCACGTTTTTCCTTTTGCTGGGCAGGTTTCGCCGCGGTGAGCAAAATAGCCGCACCTAGAGCAGGGACTCTTTTTCGCAGCAACAGCATTAATAGTTGCCTCAGGTGCGCCTTGCGCTGTTCCAGTAATCTCCCGGAACTTTTCCTGCCCTTGTTCTTGAAGGCGACACAGCTCAACGGTCTTTTCGTAGGTTGGGTTCCCAACAAGTAATTTCCGCTGCACGCTCTTGTCTCGAACTCCTAGGATGATACGGCTGCGTAGCATCCGATCTTCCAGCTCTCCAAATTCGCAATTCTTAGCTAGAATCCTTAGCTCTGTTAACCATTCATTGAAAGGTTCACCTTCTTTTTGGTCTCTTGACCCGAATCTGAACTCCTGGAAAGTCAGGTTTGTAGCGGGCTTGTAGCGGGCTTCGAACTTTTGAATCAGTACTTCTACACTGTTCCTTTCTTCATCTGTAGTGAACTTAAAGGTGTCATACGCCTTTCTGGCTTCTTCTCCGATTGTTATTAGTAAGGTTGCAGCCTGCACTTCCTCTGGCTGCTTGCTCAATTGCGTAGCGGTGGAAAACAAGGCGAACTCACGTTTCCAATTTTTCCATCCGAGCCATGCGTCGCCTGAGGTGTCCAGGGGCTTCGGTGGCGGCAGCAGCTCTGACGGCAATGGGGGCATCGGCGGCGTTGACGGTTTCGACATCTCGACTGGGCACCGCTGCCACCATGTAAGCGGGCCGCCAGTCGGGTGATGAATAATGTTTATTGTTCCGAAGTGCGCCTTTATCAAGGCGAGGAACGGTGTGACGTAGGACGTCCCACGGTACATGATTGGATGAGCTCTTTCACTAGCATGACACAGCTTGTGCCCTGCTACAGGCTTTCGCGAGTATGCTTTTGTTTTTACTGCCGACATTTGTAAGAGGGAGTATAAAAGTTTTGAAAGCTTTTGATTCAAGAGAATAAAAAAAAAATTACGCGATCGCTTGTTTCCGTTAACAGTGTCGCGTTGTGAACACGTGCCGCGCTTTTTTTTTTTTTTTTTTTGAGGCACGCGCTTGTCGCTTGTTAAGGTGTTCACTAGGTGCGCCATGGTCTTCAGAATGCCCCGCGAGAGAAAGGAGAGAGCTGTAGAGGTGATGGCTGAAAAGAAGCGGCGATGGGCTGTGTATTAGCGAGAGAGAAAGAGAGAGACAGAGAGTGGAAGTAAGAAAAACATTTTTTCAAGCCGCCCACGTCCGGGAAGTGGTTTCTAGTGGCTGAGGCCTTCCGGGGTTCCCTTGGCGTTGCAGTTCAGAGCTTGGTGGAGTGTTGTCGAAGTCGAAGGGTCCCACACATGGGAGATGTGCTGCGCTAGGCGAGGCCAGAGGACGCGGAGTGTCACAGTTGTCCCAGGTAAAGGGAACGTGGGGAGGGAGGAGACGTGCAAGGAGAAAGTGGGGAGATTGTTGGACGCGAGGACAAGCACAGTAGGTGCCGGGATAGGCGCCAAAGACCTGACAGTGGGGGTTGCGGTTTATTATGTGGTGGGTTGTGCGGTCGCATGTTAGGGAGAATGTCTATGCCTAGCGAACGTATGTACCTTCGCTGAGTGTGAGGTTAGTGGCGGGAGAGGGAACAGAGTGGCGGGAAAGGCGGAGGTCTTTCATGCGCTGTCGTTGAGCCTTGCGATGAGCGGCACGTTCCTCTTTCGGGTTGTAGTTCGGGAGCCATGATTCAGGGTTTCTCGGAGACTCGTCTGCGCGAGCATGGGCGCGGGCCCTTTCATTCCCTGCGATTCCTTGGTGTCCGGAGACCCCCCCAAGAAATACGTGGAGATGGGGTAGGCAGACATGTAGGACGTCAGGTCGTGTTTCATGCGTGCCGGTACAGAGTTGGTTGAGAAGTCTCTGAGGGCTCCTTCCTTATCTGAGCGGATAATAATGGAGTCGGTAGAGTAAGGTTGTAAGAGGATGGCTTCTGCTATGGACTGTCGCGAGCTCGACGTACCAGAGAGATGCCGGAGGGGAGAAAGAGCGACGGTTCGCTAGGAATAGAGAAGCAATGCGGG
Organism: Ixodes scapularis; assembly: GCF_016920785.2. NCBI lineage: Eukaryota > Metazoa > Arthropoda > Arachnida > Ixodida > Ixodidae > Ixodes > Ixodes scapularis. The sequence goes on along the minus strand of NW_024609882.1, from coordinate 13,146,554 downwards.
CTTGTTTTGCTACAACAGAAGCCCGTGAAAAAGAAAAGAATGACAACAGGAGTAAGCGTTTTATTAAATAAAAATGTTCCAACATTAGATTATTGTTGAAACACAGTCGTTGTAGGGTGCGTCGCAATTAAAAATGGGAATATAGCCTTAATTGGGGACAACAGTTCTCCCATTTTGAAGTAGTTTGCAGCACAATAAAGTACCGCCGAAACGCAGTCCCCTTATTTACTTCATTTCTGAGGAGGGTTCAAGAATGTCTAAAAAAAAAAAAAGACTTTTTGACGAAGGGGGGGCTTTTTTTTTATCGATTTTTCTGGTTTTGTTTTTCGTCAAGTGGCGTTTTATGAGATAACTCTTTTTTTTTTAATAAAATGAGAAAATAACTTTGTTTGAAAATGCTGTGATTTCAACAAGATTATATTCATATAAATCTATATATATCTTTCTACAGGGTGATATTTCTAACCTTTTAGATGTGTTTAAAAAATCCATTAAAGCTACACTTATGCCGTTTGTGCAGGTCAGGTATACGACCAAGGGGACATAGTATAAGGAGATAGTCAAAACTCTCAGTCGGCTAATTAAGCAAGATTTATTATTAACTTTTTAATTATAACAAATATACATATAATTCCAATTGGAAACTTTCTGAGCATCATCAAAAACCACTAGATCAACTTTTTTTTTTTTTAGAGGATATAATGCCGGGGCAGCATTTTACGGCGTTCTGTAGAAACGCTCCATTTGGACGCGTTTCTAGGCTTCGGTTTCTTACGGGAGCGCATCTACGCGCCCGCGGTCCTGCTCCCCAGTGGCTGAGACGAGCAACACACGTGAGCCCTACTTCCTTTCATTCTACGAGGGAGGCGAGGGGCTGGCTTCGCCCATATGAACTGCCAAGTTTTCCTGGATTATAAACCCCTTTGCTATAGCTGTTCACAAGCATGAAGCGCTGCTTGCGTCCCAAGCGACTATCTGTCGCTCCGTCTTTGCAAGTCTGTCGAGCTTGTCTATGTTTTACAAGTGCAAGAAAGCATAAATGCTACACGCAAAACAAAGTTGGAGATTTAGAGAGTGCCCTCGTCTGCACGATTGACCGTCTTGGAGGAGACAAGTTTGTTTACAACAATATTCGAAAATATTTGAAGAGATCTCTCGCTGTTTGGTTCTTTTGACGGTCACCTGGATAATTGCTAGTTAAATGTTTCATTGACGTTCTAAGCAGCGGTGCTAAGGGGGGCTTTGTTCGTTTCTTTTTATAAACCGGAAGTTCGCTGGGACGTTAAAGCCTGGAGCACTGGTTGGTGGCGTTTGCAAAGAAAATGGTCTATAGTATCCCGCCTACCTCGAGCTGCCTACGCGTCATTTTCAAACTCCATTCCGTACACCTCGGCGTCACAGAAGGGGAATCCGTTCCGAGATTCGAGCTTAGGACCAAGAGGAAAGGGGGGGGGGGGGGATGTGGAGGGTATTTGCGTCCAACCAGTGAAAGAGCCGCGTCAGGTTTTTGAGTCCAAGTGGTTCACGCGTGTGGCGACTGCTTTATATAGATCGCGCATGGAGGCACCGAAGGACTCCTTTCAGAATTTCTTCAACGTCCTTCCTATGGAAATATTACGGCTTTTGGGCGTTGGAGGAAATGGACAACACCTCGTGCACTCGCGGAGACTTGAGCTTCCATCTTGGAAATCTGTTTTGGATGGCCAGATGGTGTCCAAGAAGAAGCTTGCTTCGTTTTCTTTGTGTGGCTTTTTTAGAGGTAGTGTTAGCTTGGTGGAGGAAGAGCCGGATGGACTTAAAACGGCGCCACTGTTGAATATTTTTGTTTTGTTTTGGCGGCGACTAACAATAAGATGGCCTCTTGTGCCGCAGTGAACAGCAGACATGCGATTCGAAGATCTACGCATAATGACTTAAATGTAAACATTTCAGCGGAAGTCTGCCTCGTCAGGTAAGCAAAATGAAAGGGGTCACTAGTACACTCTAACCAATTTCTTTATCGTGCTCAACATTTCGGAGCTGGCTCGGCACTGTATGTGGGTTCAAAGGTCGCAGTCTGTCGTCGTTGTCTACTTCTTCCCGTCAGTATTGTTTTCTTCTTTTCTTTTCGTGTGTGGCGCAATGTAGCCGGTGTATATAGCTGTTTGGCAGCGTTCCACTGGATGGGTTCACGCTCTTTTTTGTATTTTGCATATGCCAAGATTCTAATAGGAGCCGTCTACTCCAATTTCTTTTTCTTTCGAGGATGGAACTGCTGTCAAAGGCGATGACGTGGCCGGTCTTTTCTGCATATTCCACCAGCGCGTTGCCTTGGATGTCTTTCTTCTTCACGTCATACTTTTGTCTGCGCAGACAATCGGGAAACTTCTTCATTTCCCCTACACACGGGAAATTCGGTAAACCAGTCCTCGAGTTCTTTCTTCCGGGGGACGATCTTTTGGAAGAGGAAGATAATGGACCATGATTGACACGGGGTTATGTGTGACCGCAATGCTGTAGGGTCTCAGAGCGCTGACGAGGACTTCGCTCGTGGCATAGAGGTAAAGGTCGCACATGCGGATGGAGGTGTATTGTGTTGACGTATATCTTGACGAATCTTGTTGGGTACTTTTTTTATGTTTCGTTTTATAAGGTCGACTTCCATTTTAAGTGACTTCTTTGTTGAGCCGACCATAAGGGCGCGTCGAAAGAGCGCCGATATCGCAAAAGATGTCTGAGGTTAGGGTGGTCTGTCAAGCAGTTTAGGTAGCAGCGACCGGTGTGCGTTGATTTCCTGTATACCTAGAAGGTTAAAACGCTTCTTGATTTTTCACGGCCACATTCAGGAATGAAAAGCAATCGTTAGGCTGGTGTTTGATTGTGAATGGAATGTCTAGTTGGATGGCTTCGCTGGTCTTGACTTTGCTGGTCTTGAGAACAGAAAAGAATCCACCTAACTTAGAAACAGAGTAGGTATAGGGGAAAATGTGCTTAGGGCTTTTTGCTCTGTGGTTTCCGTTGTGAGGCTGACTACCGTGACGTACAAAGAAGCACAGATGTCTGTGCCTGTGCATGTAGAAGCGGGCAGGGAAGTACCCAAACATAAAAAAAAGAAATCAAAGGAATCCTAAACAAAGCACTTCATGCTATCTTCAATAAATATTTGGAGTCTCAGACTCTCAACTTGTATGTTATCTGCCGAAACGGTTTGACACCTGCGTTCTACGGCTTACCAAAAATTCTTAAGTGGAATTTCGTCGGTTGTATAACCGACTTCACGACATCACTATTACAAGATATGTCAAATTATTTCCATCGTCTGTTTCTCCCACTCATAGAAAAGAACAACACGCGTGTCAGTATTACCGCCCACTTCATTAAACTGGATACGGACCTGCAATTGAATGATGACAAGAGCCTGGTTTCCTTCGATGTGGTATCTTTCTTGACGATTATTTTCATTCTACTCGCGTTGCCCGTTATCAGAACGGAACTCACGTCGGGCATAACTCTGCCTGAAGGAACCCACCTCTCGATGAATGACCTCCTACTAAAGCTGTCCCTGACGAACACCTACATTTCTTTCGCTGGTCGCTTCAGCAAACAGTAGTGGCATGGCCAATGTGCTGCTTAGTCCGTCATGGTAGCCAACCTCACAAATGAAAGCCATTGAGCAAAAATGTCTAAGCACGTTCTCCCCATAGCCAGTTTTTTTCTACGTTACGTGGATGATTGCTTCTATGTTGTCAAGACCATCGAACTCAACCGCCTTCACAAACACCTCGACTCCATCAAACCAGGCACTCAATTCACAGTCGAACGGGAGTCGAACTGCGGCCTTACAGTTCTGGATGTGTGCATGAAAAAAACAAAACACTATTCCAGTTAACCTTTCAGGTATACAGGGAAGCAGCGCACACTTGCTAAACTTCTCGTCAGACCACCATACAACTCACAAATACCTCCGTAGTGTAAACGCTCTTTAGATGCGCCCACGTGTTCTGCTCAACAGAGATGTCACTTCAAATGGAAATCAATCTTATAAAAGGAGACCTCCAAAAAAAGAACTACCCGACAAAATTCGTCAACAAGATATACAAGAAACTACGACAGCCCTCCCCCCGCAGCCAAGAACAAAAACACCCCGAGCCGCATGTGCCTTCGTACCTCCATGATGCGAGCGAGGTCCACGTCTGCGGGGGGATATCGTACGGCATCGCAGTTACACATAAGCCCGTCTCAACCATAAGTAATGATCATCCTCTTCCAAAGGATCGTCCCCCAAAAGAAAAATTGCGCGGCCCTGCGTCAATCCACCGTACAGTCTAAGCGATAGCTGCGACAAGTCACGGCAAAGTCGTTGGGAACAAGCTTCGCGTTCACGCCCAGTGGGGTGCATGAACAAATACATTCGGAACAAAATAGACATCTGACCATTTTGTTGCGAACGCCTCTGTTTCTTTTTTTTGTTTCAGGGCGCGTGAAAGCGTGTCCCCCGACACGAGCTCTTGGCGCTGTCAGTGCTGCAATGTCAATTAGTTATCGAATTTGTTTTTTGAAAGAGCGCCTGCGGCAGGCATCGGGTACTACAACACCTAAAAGTTTAGAGCGGCGTGTTAACGGTGTGGCGTAGCTCGGTTGTAGCGCCGTCACCTTGCACGCAGGGGGCCCAGATTCAATTTCCGCGGGCGGCAGGCAATCGTTTTTGAGGATTTGGCAACATCGACGAGGGACACATCGCCACGTATAACATCAACAACGACAACTACTACAACATCAGCTACTACAACTATCACAACATCTACTACTACTACTACAACATCAATAACGAACCTCATTTCCAGTGGTGGAAAGGGCTCGTAACAGCTGTCGCTGTAAAAAGCTTACGGTCTGCTTTACCGAAGTTTTTTGTGCTGAATGTGACGCCTCGTATGGGGCATGGGAGGAACGAAGAAATTTTCCGAACGTCTGCGTAGACATAACTATGACGTGAAGAAAAAGACAATCAAGGCAACGCACTGGCGGAACATGCTTAGAAGACCGGCCACGTCATGGCCTTCAACAGGAGTTCCGTTCTCGACAGAAAAAAACTGGACGATCGAGACGGCTCTTATTAGAATTTTAGCTTATAGAAATACGAACAACAACCTGAACCGGTCCGCCGGTACGCTGCGAAGCAGCTATGCACACGGGCTGCTATGCGCCACTAACAAATACAGAAAAAAAAAAAAAACAATACTGACAGAAAGTAGAAGATAACAACGACATATTGCGACCTTTGAGCGCACATGCACTCATCCGTGAACAAGGAGGCGAGCTGGCTTAGAAACGTTGGGCACGATGAAGAACTTGGTCAGAGTCTACTAAATACCCCTTTCAAAGAAATATCCGCCAAACCCGATGATTTTTGAGTGTATGTATTGACAGCCAAATCTCTGACTGTATTCAAATATGGCGAGAAACTAAATTGTATTTTTTATTTTGTATTATTTAATTACGGTTTGCTCGTGATGATTGCTTGGAGTATTTATTCGTGCCGTTTCATCAACGCAACATGTGCGGCGTGGCAGTTGGGGTGCATATATCGATATAAAAATTAAGATAATATAATTTAAAAAAAAATTGGCAGGGTATCTCTGCCATATTTGTTTTTAATCCCGTTAGTGTTTGCGGTTAAAATATTTACGGAGTTTTATTGGATTGCACATATTGGTAAATGTTCGCACATAAACAACAAACTGCACTGGAAGCAATAACGGGAGGGAATTTATGCGTTTTTTCAATAAAATAATATGGAATACATTATTCTCTGGGATTATTTTGAGTGAGTACTGTAGGCTAACTGAGGAGGAGGAGGAGGAATAAAATTTTAATAAATGAAGCTTCAGGCGCTGATGGTTGGGCGCCCGCCCGGTGGGTGGCCTTTTCTAGTCCGGGAAGCCCTGGTCCACGCTGGCTGCCCGGGCCCTCTCCACCAGGCTACGCTCGGTTGAGAGGTCGGAACTGGTCAGTTGGCTCACCCACTGCTCGTAGGTTGCTTGAGGGTTGGGGGCAAGGGATGGGGTTTGCTGACACTCCCAGACCATGTGGTACAGGGTGCCAGGCTGGGAGCAGAAGTTGCAGGTGGCAGGATAGAGGGTTGGGGGCAAAGGATGGGGTTTGCTGACACTCCCAGACCATGTGGTACAGGGTGCCAGGCTGGGAGCAGAAGTTGCAGGTGGCAGGATAGAGGGTGGGGTACATGGCGTGCAGTAGAGTGCCTTGGATATACGAGTTCGTTTGTAGCCGACGAAAAGCGGTCGCTTCGGCTCTGGATAGGTGGGGGTGCGGCGGCGGGAACTGTCGTCGTTCGTGGCAGTAATGAGGGAGAATGTCTGTGTATTTTTTAAGAGGAGTGGGTTTGAGGGTCCATGGGGTTTGCATGTCGTTGACCTCTTGAGAAACGGCCTGGTGTGTATGCACGCGGGCAGCGGCGTGTGCCGCTTTGTTTCTCTCGAAGGCCTCGTGTCCGGGGGTCCAGATGATATAGAGTTCCGGGAGCTGGCGCACGTTTTGTAGAACTTTAAAGGTCGCTGGTGATGTGCGGCCTAGTAGGAAGTTTCGGCAAGCGGCTTGAGAGTCGGTCAGTTTAGTGATGCCCTTGTCGCCAGTGGTGGCCACCAAAGCAATGGCGAGCTCTTCTTCTGTCTCGATAGACGTAGTGGGGATTATAGCTGCCGTCAGTTCTTTGCAATGGGCGTCGGTGCCGCTCATGGCATGGGCAGGTTGATGGGGGTACTAGGAAGCATTCGTGTAGCGAGTAAAAGAAGAATCCGGGGAGTGTTCGTATAGGAATTTGAGGGCTCGTATCCGGGCTTCTCGGCATGCCTTGTTGTAGATGGGGTGCATGTTTCTTGGGATAGGCGCGACTTTGATGGAATGTCAGATGGCGAGAGGGATGCGTTTCTTCTGCTTGCATTCTACAGGATGCGTGTAGCCGAGCCGGCTGAGTGTAGCTCTGCCTGCCGGTGCGAGTTTGAGTCGTGTGAATTGTCAGACTCGATGGGCTTCTTGTATTTCCTCCCATGTATTATGGACGCCAAACTGTAGGAGTTTTCGTGTAGCCGTCTTTGGAAGTTGCCCCAGGGCGGCCTTGTAAGCTTGGCATATGGCGACGTCGAGTTTCTCCTTCTTCGCGGATTTCAGGGTCAAGTACGGTGTCCCGTACGTGACTCGGCTTATGAGGATAGCTTGAATTCTGATGTGTAGAGTGTTCGTTTCTTGTAGTCCAATGTGGCGATGGGAGACTCTACGGATGAGGTGCATGAGTCGGGTGAGTGTGCGCTGCAGTAAGAGGATGGTCTGTGCGCCTGAGCCATCTTTTGGCATGTTGAGGCCCAGGATGCGAAGCTGTGGGACGTTGGGGACGGGTTGGTTGTCAATGGTGAGCTCTGGATCTGGTATGGGGTCTGTGTTTTTTTTTATATGTTCTCTTGCACAGCGTTAGAAGGGCAGATTTTCTGGGGCGCACTCGAGTCCCCTGGGTTGCAGGTATTTTTGGGTCACGTGGATGGCTGCTTGAAGTGCGCCAGGCTGGCTTCTGTCTTTTTACGGGGTATGGAGCTCGACGAATGTATAATTTATCATGGTAGATAGAGTGTGCGTTTGGGCCGTTTGGGTGGCTTGAGCAAGGATGGCTGTTCGGGATGTTGGATTAGTGGCATATGTCATGTAACCCCGGAGCGACACGTTGTCCGTATTCGTTTCTTGAAGGGCGATGAGGTCTGGCGAGCGTTGAAGGACGAGGAGAGTGAGCGATGGTTGATTGTTGCGAAACGAGTGACAGTTCCACTGCCATACGGTCAACAGGGGGGGGGGGGGGGGGTGCGGATGAGTTCTTGGGTGATGGGGGGTTAGTCATAGTCAATTTGAAGGGGAGGGGACGTGTCGCCGGAGGTGCGGGGTAAGGTGCACTGTTTGGGCCTTTTGCGCGACTGACGCTTTGCTTCTTCGATGGCGTGGATGCGCTGATCGAGGTAGATCAAGCGGTTGTTAAGGCGTTCACCAATCTCGTAGATGATGCGCTTAAGGTGGCGAATATTTGTCGGGACGGGCGTAGGGGCGCGAGAGGTAAGTGGTGTGGCCTCGGGGTCCCTATCAAGGGTCGGGCCCTGAGGGCGCTGAACTTAGTGCTGGGCTGACAGCTCCATTTTTGTGAGGGGGGGGGGGGGGGGGGTTGGCATCGGGGTCCCTCTCCGGGGTTGAGTCTTGAGGACGTTGAACTTGGTGCTTGACCAACAGCTCCACTTGCATGAGAAGTTGCTCGATACGTTGTTTGAGGGTAGTTGTACGTTTATTCGTAGCTTCTAGCTGCTGCGTGAGGAGCGTGTTTTCTTGTTGGAGGGTTAGGATGCGGGGGTCGGGAGTTTGGGCGGGACGGGTGGGGAGTAGGAGGAATTAGTCTTGAGCAGTAGGCGGAGGAGCGACGATGGTTGACTAACTGACCTGTTGTTAGTTCGGCTGGTTCGGTGGGAATTGTCGTTGCTTATGAGGCTAGGAATTTGAGGACGGTTGTTGTTGCCACCGCCGTGAGGTGAGAGCTCGTTCCCGGACTCGCAGTGGCGGAGGCGGTGGTCGCAGCGTTTTGCGGCAATCCTTAAGCTAGCCGTAGGGTGGGTCAGGCCGCAGAGTTGGCACTTAGGGGTGCAGTCGTGGTCTGGTGTGGAATTCTTTGTGTGGCACTGAGCGCACATTGTCGTGTCGGGATTCGGGAAGACGTTTTTCCTGTGTCCGAGCTCCCCACAGAGGGAGCAGCACTGCACGGTTTGTCGGTATGGTCGGCAGCGAGCGAAAAGCACGTACGCTTTGATGTAGAATGGTACATGGATTCCTTCAAATGTGAGAGTGCCGATGTGGAGTTACCCAGCATGCGGGCATGTAGTATACGTGCGCTGTTGTATGCCAGGATGTGAGGGAGTAGATCAGTGGTGGTGCCCGGGTCGAGACCGTGGATCATCCCACGTTTTGTCCCTGAGAGCGATTTGAGGTAAGGTAGAATTTCATGGGTCGCTGCCCTCAGTTGGATCGTGGAAATTTCGCTCAACGCGAGCGCGCAGTTTTCTTCGGGCGTGCCCGCAACGATTAAATTTGGCGATGCTTGAATTTGCACGGTGACTTGAGCGTAGGAAATGTGTTCGGGTATTTTGCTTGCCTGTTGTAAGCTCTGTGTGAGTTGGCGGTCATTGTAGGCAGCTACTCGTAGTGCAGTTCGTGGCCTAAAGACGACCTTGTATTCGGCGTCGGGTAGTCGGGGGGCTGGCGTGCCAGGTGGACGATTTGTAGACTGACGTGGCTCTGAGGGCCGGGTCGGGTTTGCTGGTGGGTTCTTGAGATTGTGACGCTCGCGTAGAATGTTCTGCCGGGGACCGGGTGGTGCTAGGGTCCGGCCGCTCTGGGCGTCGAACTCCATAGCGTTGTCAGCGGAGTTGGGTTAGGTGGGGGCTTGGGCTTTGCGAGCCGGGAGCCCCGGTGGAAATTCGGTGGCTATGCTTAACGGGGCGAAGCCTAGCGATAGCTGCCGACGTAATCGAGCTGTGGGTGGCGATTTTGTCCAAACAGCCACTGTTAGGTCCGCTTTGGTGGTATCAGCGTACAGCTCGTGACGTTAGGAAGCTCTTGGTGACTGTCTGGGGAACGTAGATGGTCCTGGGGTGCTATGTTGCGCTTTTTGGACTCCCAGGAGACTAGGGAGGGGGAAGTGACGTCAACGACACAGCAAACACAGATTGGGTGTTGATTTCGTTTTCTTCTGTCAACATCCAATCTGCATTTGCTGTGTCTTTGACGTCACTTCCCTCTCCCTAGTCTCCTGGGAGTGCAAAAAGCGCAACATAGCCCCCCTGGTCATCCAAAAGCGGACTTTGAAGCAGGAGCCCATGCGAGGCGCGGCTGAGCCGCGTGGCTTTCTCTTCGTCTTTTTTTCTTAACTGATGTAAAAAAAAAAGCGTAAAGTGACGCAGCGGTATATAGAACTCAAAGGTTGCTCGGAATTCCCTTAAAGTTGAACGCTTCTGAGTTTTTTTTCCAAGCATTTTTCTTGCTTTTGTACTTTATTTGGTGCATTGTTTCTAGTGTGTTTTTGTTCTTGAAGTAAAATCATATATTTTATTAAGTTGTAGACACAAACCCGCAACATTATTCCTCGCGCAATTCTAGATGTGATCCCCGAGAAACGATAAGTGTGGCGCTCCGATCGTCGGTTCCTGCCCATGGATAATCGTCTCGGTCCTTTGTCGCTATAAATTAATCGGTTTCCCGACGATCGTTCATTTGCACAAGTTGTCGGGGTGCCGCGAAAACCGCCTCCCGGAAAGAAGCACGGGGTGTAAAAGAGTTGGCGGTTGAGCTGAAGGGGAGGGGAAAAGCACTTTCGCCTCTGACCCCTGGATCGTTTATCGAGGGGCCGGTACCTCATTGTTCCCCGGCTTTCTGGCCAGGGACTCGATCGACCCGGGGCTTGGACACTGCGACGCGTTTTGTGTCCGTCCATGGGAAGTGCCCAGGTTGCTTTTCGCTGGAGTGGACATGCTATCGTTGAGAAGGTGGCGACTAGCTGAAACTTTACGATCTGCTTGAGAGCCTTTCTGTCGATGAACATAGACTCTTGTTTGTCAGGCTCAAAATTAAAACTGAACATGAAGTGACGCTTGAACTAAAGGCATCACTACTGAGGTTTATGTTATCGGTCTCGGCGGATATTAAGACACAAGCGTAACGCTTGAAGTAATATATATATATCAGGGTGTCGAATCGGAACCGAACCGAACCGAAAACCGGAACCGAACCGGTATTTTTTCCGGAACGGAACCCGAACCCGAACCGTTAAACCGGAACTGAACCGGAAAAAAATAACGGTTACCGGCTCATGTCAAAACGGTTCGGCCACGCGCTGTAGACAATGAATGTGCTATCAATGCCATTTGTTTTTTAAGTGCCGTCAGCTGACACACACCTCGCTTACATATTTTTCTTCTCCACTCAGTCTTAGGAATATAAGCGCTGCATCCATGAATCTTGACATAGGAACCAGTATTGCGCTGGTCGCGGCTTGCACGGAAAAAAAAATTGGAAGGCTGTGCAAAAAAAAAAAAAAAAAAAATTCCGTCACGGGATTTCATTTTCCTACAGTCTTGTAAATCCTAAATGCTGCTGTGTGCTCATTTCATAACACGTTTCTAGAACGCGCGAGTTCTTGAAGCTTGCTTCATCGGAATGAGAAAAGAAAAAAACTGTGGAGTTTAATAATAATGCATCCGGTTTCGTATAGGCACTTAGAAGCTAACATATTTGTGAGACAGCGAACTCTTCTATTTTAATATTTATCCTATCACGTCCTTCTGGCGTTGCGTTCGGTGAAGTGTTTTTCATATTCCGTATCTTGTTCAATGAAAACTTCGTTAAGGGTCTAATTTAAGTTACCGAAGGCTAGGTCAAATAAAGAAAGCTGTATTTTCTCCCCACTGTTCCTTCAATTGCTTACACGCCGAGGTGGCGGGATAGTTAACAAGTTCTACTTGTAAGTGGGTTTGTAAGGAGGTCGCGGATTTTACAGCTACTGCGTCGGACCCAATTAGATGAAGTCCGAATGCGTAAACGTCTGTGAGGTAACCTTTGAGTGCACATAAAGAAACCATTCCTGGTAGAAATCCCTGAGCCTTACACTACGCTGTATCCCGTTTCGTATGTGCTGATTTCAGATGTTTTATTTGTAATTTATTTTGATGTTGCAATTTGTCATTTATAATTTCCGAACCGGTTCGCGAACCGGTTCGCGGATCGAATTAATCGCACCGGAACTGAACCGGAACAAAATAAATTTACCTGAACCTGAACCGTAACTGAACCCGTATTTTTTTCGGTTCGACACACTGATATATATATATATATATATATATATATATATATATATATATGCGGTCCTCGTCGCTGACCCGCGACGGGGGTCAGCGACGAGGACCGCAGTTTGCTGACGTAGCGGCCCTTTTTTCCAATCAGCTGAAGCTCCCCTCCCCTCAGACCACTGCTGTACCGGTGCAACGTTTTTCGGAGACTCATCGTCCAGTCGCCGTTTCGCCTTTGAGGGATCCAGTTCCATGGCTGGCTCACACTTGTTGACTGCTGCCTCGGTGCCGGTGTCTCCCATCGCCATCACCGCCATTGCCTCCGTTGAAGGTTTTCCAGGCGTTGTCGCCTGCCTCTCTTTTGCGTTGGCTTCAGGAGCCGTCTCCGTGCGCTTCTCGTCCTGGACCGTTGCCTCCGCTCCGTCCTTCAACTGTCGCCTTGTGCTGCTGTGCCCTTTCAAACGGTGTCGACGATGTTGCGGCCTCCTCTGCTTCCGCCTCATCCATAATGAGGTTGCATCCTTCGTCGCTCGCTCGGCTGACTACAGCACTCGGGTACGTGCGTGCACAGTCTTGGGCCACATGGCCGAAGCCACGGCATTGCCCGCACCGAGGTACACGGCAATCGCGTCGTATATGTCCTTGCCTTGGGCACCGCAGGCATAGCGGTGCCCGCCCGGGTACGACAACGAGGATCGTACACCCCTCAAGCCTTAGCTGATGAGGTAGTTTCCCCGGCGTCTTGCCTTCCTTGAGTGTCAGTTTAGCGATCCTGGTAGTCAACTCGATGTCTTCGAAGCCTTCCACTCGCCACTTCTCCTTGGTCACCTCGTGAACTGTTCCGTACTCTTCCAGTGCCTTCCGGAGAGTGTTGTTAGGTGCGTCGTACCCAACCCCGAACTTCCCGAACTTCCTGCCGGTTGGGGTCTACGGGGACGCACAGCTTTTCCTTTACCGGGAGCCGGCCAAGCTGTAGCAGTCGTTATTTCGCTGCCGCACTTTTTAGGCTGCAGAGCCACACGTGTCCTATTTGGCACACACCTAACTCTGCTACATCCTTACGAAGGTCCGCTTTTTCTAAAGGCTCCTTGAAGTCGACGATCCTTATAGGCCTGGCGTTTACATCGCAGTGAAGGTAGACTTGGTTTTAGGGGCGAAGCTCCTTAGGGTCTAGCCTTGTCCGTCCGTCCGTCCGGCCGGCGTCCGTGCTCACATAAAAGAAAAACAAAATGTTTGCGCAGTCGACAGGATTCGAACCTGTGCGGCGAGACCCCAAAAAATTTCTAGTCCATCACCTTAACCACTCGGCTGCGACTGCGGGACGAGTAGGGGGCTCTGAGATGTGGTAGTAACTCAAGAGCTGGGGATGTCATGAATGAAACGTTGCATGTAGCCGCTCAACGTCTATACAGGAGAGAACGCTGCGGTCAAATGCGGATATAATCGCGTTAAACTTTGCATGCATTGGCTCAACGTTTATAGACGAGAGGGTGCTGCGGTCAAATGCTCAAATGCGTATATAACCACGTTCCATACCACACATTCTCTTTCTGACATGAACTGTTGATTTAAGCGGTGGAGATGCGTTCCCACGGCTTCTAGCGGATACAAGCTGATCCGCTAGAAAAACCACTGGCTCTGCATTTCACCGATCACAAAGCAGTAATAATGAAGTCGAAACGCAACCCCGAACTTAGCACTACCTATGAGCAATAAAAAAAAATCAGGACCATCAGCACTACCTATGAAAAATAAAATCAGTATCATCAGCGCCACCAGAGCTTCGCCCCAATCAACGTCATTCAACACGTGCAGATGCGGTCATTTTTTTGCCCTTGCTACCAGCCGGCAACGTCGGCAGCACGATGCATAGTCGGCAGGGATGCAAAAAGGCCTGTCACCGCCGGTGCCGGCAGTTATCACCTCGCTATCAGAGCGACCCATCGCGCGTCCGCACTCTTCGACTGCCGAGCGCTATCTCTCGGCCACGCACGCCTTCGCTCGGCGACCCGTGTGGCAATAGATACGTAAATATATGCACAAATACATACTTCAATAAATACATAAATGCATATATGCGTCAATACATACATTAATAAATACATAAATGCATGAATACATACTTCAATAAATACATAAATCCATAAATAAATTATTAGATAAATAAATATATTCACAAACTGATTTCAAGAAGTAAAATTTTTTTTTTTAGTAAATAAAATTAACCACGAATAGCGAACAACGGAAAGCGAAGCGGTACAACGAAGCACAAAAAAAAATCAGCTACTTTCTAAATTTGTTTGTTGACATTATTGTAGTATAGTGACGTTTTTAACCCCACCGAAAGGTACACGGGGCGTGGCTTAATATGTTCCAGTTCTGTAATTGGTTATTAGATGTTGGTATCGGTGAGTGCCACAGTCTGATTGCCTGTGGAACGTTAATACGATGCTCGAGACTCGCCACTCCCTGCGCCTCATCAGCTGTCCGTGACCTCACGGCGGGTAAGTGTTTTCAAATCCGTCATGAGCCATAGCCTCCTCTATACTGACAAAGTCTGGCAGATCGCCACAAGACGCAACCGCCGAAATTGAAAATGTAGAGCGGCAGACAACGGATGAGAGGAGAGTCATGTAACGGGCGCCCCGCTGCGGCGAGATGCCGAAACACACTTCTCCTGAGCGATGGAATGTTCACTCGTGCTTCTCGCGTTCCTCGTGCTACCGCTTCTTTTTTCGTCGGGTTAAAAAAAAAAAAAACATGTTTTGGCTCCTCGCCGCTGCAAAAGCTGTGCTCTGAATACCGGCTTCCCCGAGAGATCATCTCTGCTACAAGTTCCTCGCGCTCCAAATCTGCGACCGGGCACTCTATGGCTCCGTCGTGGAACTGCTAGTCTTTGTGAGTATAGAGGGGGCTTTGCATGAGAGCGTCGGAGCGCGAGGAGAGGCACACCAATCAAAGGCCAGCGTAGAGAACGCTTAAAGAAATCGCGATGACGAGAGTGCCACGCGCGCCTCGTCTTTGCTTCAGGTGGGGGAAAAAAGCACATGGCTCATCTCGAGGAGAAACAAACGCACGAGGTGCTCGACGAGTGGGCCAACTTGCACGCCATATAGCCACGGACTATTTCACGCAGATGCCGTCGTCCGCACCGGAGCGACTGTTAAATAAGTACCCTTCGATCGAGCATTCCTTCGTGTTCGGAGCAAGCGGTGCGTTCCGTATCGAACCATGGGCAACGCCAACGGATTCTGCACGTCAGTCCCGGCCCGGGGCTCGTCCCTCACACGGTCTGCCTCGTGGCTCGCTGCCACTCGATTGAATGTCGTCGCGCGTACGCGTTGTCATTCATCACGCTCAGGGTCGAGGGCGAGGGAAAAGGAGATAGTCGTTGACGACTGGGGGTTGCGCTGCCCGCTTCTTGGAGATTCGCGCGGCGGTCACTGCGTTCTCGTCGACGTGGTGCCGCAGGCAGACGACGCTTGATTGGAGATGGACATATACGGCGATCCGGACATATACGGCGAGCCAGTGTTCAAAAATGCGCGTTAGGGGCATTCGAACGCAAGGAGAGGCATGCAAATCAAAGAACAACATATACGGTTACTGAAATAACCTTGCTCGATCTAAAATGGGCCGTAAAAATCGACGCCTGTAAATAGCAATCAAAACTTCTCGTCAAATGTGCATTTCACAGGCTGGTTTTTTCTTGAACCTTTACAAAGCGTAACTCCCTTTCGGTAATAAATAGGGCCGAAAAACTTGCTAGGGTCAAAGATGGACGGCGACGCAAACGAACGACTCGAGAGGCAGAGCGCGTTTAGCGCACGTATTGATAGATGGCGCTACCTCCTTATCGAGACTGCTCGCGACGACCGTGGCCCAATAAAATCAACGCTATTTTACGCTATGTACGTCGGGTTAAAAAATAAATCCGGACAACGTAAATAAAATAGAAAGTAAAAAAAAAAACGCAATTGCATTATTACATGTTTTTTTTTTTTTTTTTTGTTGCCGTCGGATCTTGTCTGCATGTCGTCTGCGTTCTTTCGCTGGTCGGCTACGCCTTCCGACGCCGCTCACGACGCCATCGATCAATGCGTTCGCCAAACGCTCTCTGCCACGCGACTCGGCCGTCTGCGTTGCCATCCGCCGTTCACCCTGGAAAGATTTTTGGCCTTATTTTTTGCAGAAAGGAAGCTACGCTTTATAACTTTACAAGATACAGCCGACCTGTGAAATGCACCTTTGTCGAAACATTGAGATTGCTATATGCAGGCGCCGAATTTTACGGTCCATTTTAGATCAAGCTTGGTTACTTTAGACACCCTATAGATAACACGCAAGGAACGCACGATGACGAGGCAGAGCAGCGTGCACCGGCATTGCTTGAGGTCGAGGGAAAAAAATGCACGTGGACGCATTTGAGGAGTAAACAAACGCACGAGGTGCACAAGACCATTTTGCACGCCGTATTTTGATGGTCACGATATGGAGTTTGCATATTGCGACGGTCATTTCATAAGGTTATATTCACAGGCCTCCGATTTTGCTTATCGTGAGAGCGAGATATAATATACCTCACGCGGAGCGAGCAAATAATGAATTCATAGCCACTGCAATAATACTTAAAAAACAAGCGAGCTGGTGATGATTCATGGTAACAAAACCCGAGACTTAGGAACACAGAAGGGGTTCGTCCCCTTCTGTGTTCCCGAGTCTCGGGTTTCGTTACCATAAATTCATAGACACTTCGATTGCTAATGCGAGCAAAAAACGCTCTTCGTCTACTACAAAACGCAATCCCAGAAAAAACAAAATGAAGAAATTACCAAGCTCCTGACGTGATGCAAACGGCATTTGACATTTCAGCTTAAAAGAGGAGATGGGTGGAAACAACACAAATTATATATTTTATAATATAACCGTATGTGCGTTTACGAAAAAATTATTTGGTTTTAATTGATCATATACAAACATGTTACGGCTCCCATCATCTTTTTTCGAAGCAGTCATTGCCTTAGTATTGAGCTCAAAAATAAGCTAGCGAGCTTTCGAAAACTAAACGTTTTTTTTCAATTAACAATTTATTCGAATTAAATAACAATTAATCAAATCAAATCATATGAATCAAAATAAATTTTTATTTTCCAGAAAACTGGAGGGATCGCCATACAAAAAGCTGCTAATAAACTGCTTGACTGGTTCTGGGATTCCTTTACATTGGCAGCAGCTTTTACACTTAAAAGACATGTTACATGAAGAGTGATGCTCGATTGGAACTGCGACGTTTTGTTGAGCCATTTATAGAACAGAACCCTTTTGTTGCGTAAAACAATAAAAAAAATTAAAAAACTCCGCTCGTCGATATAAAAGCGCTTCGGTTGAGTTGGTAGCATAGAAGGTAATTTCCACAATCCCTAATCACGTTTCGCGCGGAGAGTACCGGAAGTGGGGAGTGTTCGGACCGGTATCCCTTTAGTCGTCGTCGAAAGCACTTTTGGAGACGGTTCGCGCCGTACCTTTGTCTTCTACGAAACTCATCCCGCCAAAAACTTGATTCAATTCCAAACCTTTCTGAAAGATGCTCTAAGAGCATGCTTCACTGGTTCTCCACAATCCTGTCTCTTTGCAGTAACGGGATTGGTCACTAATCTGGTCAACTCTCGGAAGGTTTAGTACCGCCGCAAAGACATTTATGGCAGGGACACATCGACTGGGTTTGCAAAGATTCAGCTAAGTTACAAGCAGCCTCAACAAACACGCATTGTCACGCACACACATGCAAAAAACAAACAGCCTTGTCAGGGATTTTCACTGCTTGGAAATCTTTCAGTTGGCTTGGAAAAGGGTATAACGGCATTTGTTCTTTTGTGTTAGCTTCCGCGTGTGCCGGCAGACGGCGCTGTACTATGGTAGTACCGGTTTGTTGTCGAATGCAAAAAGAAAAATAAATCTTCTACAAGGCGCCTGCTTGTGTTCTTCCTCGGAACTGTCCTGAGCTGTTCGCATCTGTTTTATTGACCTGGGATGTTTGTATCTTCAGAGCCACGTGTATAGCCGCAACACACGAATAAGGGCGAACGTATTTTCCTGGCTTTTGGATGTTTTAAAGGAGACGGGAAGGAAAAGGAAAACCCAATGGGAAGGGCACATCTAGTAACAAAAGGAAGACGAGATAAAAATGATAAGTTGGTTTTGTAATTTTCATATATCGTCCACACATTGGTGAAATAAATATTAAAGAAGTAAAAAAAGCGTTATTTTGTCATTATTTTGGAAAGTTTAGTATATAAAACAAATTAACTATCAAGGTGTCAGAGCGGAACGAAAATAAAACCAAGAACAAAATAACGATATTTTGGTGCGGAACGTAAACTTAAGCAAACCATTAGTTAATATTTTGTTCTGGAGTGAAGCCGAAAGTGTTTTATTATTGGTTTCCGGTTCAGGGGGAAAAGTTCCGGTATTTCAGTGTCTTCTGCTCTCCTGAGGAAGCAAAATAAATTGCGTGCTGATTTTGGCACACACTTTCATTTGATAAGTGAGCTGATCTCGCTATGCATAACATACTTGCTCGAAATGCTCGATAAGGCGCCATACCTTCCACGAATCACGAATGTATTCACATCTTCGCAAGCACGAAAGGAACGCCAATCGTGACTCTGCACTTTAGCGTAAGCAGCTCTTGATGTACCATACAAATCCACACAGTTACAAGTGGGGCAAACACTCTCGACGCTGAAGTTTATTAAATCGGAAAAGTGGTCCCGCATTTCAGCGAGTACGCTCAATGACGTGCTGTTTCTGAGAGTCATGCTCTTTGCCTTGGACCGTTCATTCTCTCGGTGTCTTTCACCCGATTTCTTCAATTTTGTGTCGTTGCAATAGCAGCGCACTTACTAGAGCTTGATAATAGCCTCCTTTCTGATAAAATTAAACCTTCCGTTTTACAGCGCAGCTCTTAGGGGCCCGTTTCCGGCTTGAGCGGCGTCGGCGTCGCCGTCGCCGTCGCCGTCGCCGTCGCCGTCGGCGTAACCGCGCGGTGCATCATGGGAAATGTCCCATAATGCACCGCGCGAGCCCCCCACCGGGGTCACGTGACCTCGTGGGGGGGCATGTGACCCCCCCCCCCCCCGAGGTCACGTGACCCCGGTGCATCATGGGAAATGTCCCATAATGCACCGCGCGAGCCCCCCACCGGGGTCACGTGACCTCGTGGGGGGCACGTGACCCCCCGAAGTCACGTGACTCCCCTGAGGTCACGTGACCCCCTCCTCGAGGTCACGTGACACCCCGGGGTCACGTGACCCCCGCCGACGTCACGTGACCCCCGATGACGTCATCGTCATCATCACTGATGACGTCACCGGCATCCACATTGTCATCATCACTGATGACGTCACCGGCATCCACATCGTCATCGTCATCATCACTGATGACGTCACCGGCATCCGCGTCATCGTCATCATCACTGATGACGTCACCGGCATCCACATCGTCATCGTCATCAGTGATGACGTCACCGGCATCCACATCGTCATCGTCACTGATGACGTCACCGGCATCCACATCGTCATCGTCATCATCACTGATGACGTCACCGGCATCCACATCGTCATCGTCATCATCACTGATGACGTCACCGGCATCCACATCGTCATCATCATCATCATTGATGACGTCATCGGTACCAGCATCGTCATCGTCACTCATGACGTGTCAGTGATGACATCATCGGCATTGGGGGTCCCGTGACCCCTAAGGTCACGTGACCCCTCCCTGGTTAGTTTAACCCCCCCCCCTCCCCCCAGTGCCCTTCCCTCCTCCTCCTCAAGAGATGCGCTCTAATTCGGCGTTACAGGGAGTTGTAAGCGGCTTTCATTTTTCTTTTTAATTTTGATTTTGAACTTTCTTAGATAGCAAACACGAACCGTTAGAACGTTACGGACCATCTTTTTTTCGTTCTGAAGCAAACTTTCTATGTTACATTCTTCTTTCTTTTCCAATAAAACAAAGCGAAAAAAAAAAAACAGTTCCGACAACCTGGTTACAGCATCAACGTTTAGGTTGGCCACATTGCATGGGGATACGTTGTACCTTCGACAGATGTATTCAATCATATATTTCTTTTTCTAGAAAATGGGGCCGATTGGAAAGATTGTAAAATAGATAATTTAATTAATTATCCAATCAATCATTCCAAAGTATACATATGCAAGTATCGATGGCGGCTATGCAGACAAGAAGCCAACAATTTTTGGCTTGACAAGGTTTCCTCTCTCGGCAAAGCGAGATCTTTTTGGCAAAGGAGCTAAAGCGAAACAACAACAGGTAAAACCTAATAAACGTTCGTCTCGAATAAATTACAAAACGAGAAAAAAACACCAAACAAACAATCGTATGGCGATGTTGTAAAAACACTCGTTGATTTGAGAGCCACGTGTTACGTTCTATGTGAATATCATTTCGTAGGAAGCTGTGACGCTGAACGTTGTTTTGAACGCTGCAGGCGTTAGTGTTTGCGGTTAAATGAGATATGGAAGCGAGTTATTTCTAAGTTTATTTCAATTTATACATCGTAGTGATAAAACTAGTCCTATAGACAAAATGCCGAAATTGTCATATGCAATTCACAATAAGACAGGCGTTTATTCTTTCCAAAACGCGAATATATAATTTTAGATGAAGTATTGTCTTAGATGTTGGAATTAAAGTGTAATGCGGCGAGGCAACCAACGTTTTTTGTCACATAAAGCGAGCGTATTTGAACAGAAGTTTATGTACAAAGCGTCTGCAACTCCGTGGTGGTGGAATCACTTCGGAAACGCAGCTGAAGCGATCGTACATATGTACTCGAAAGAGACCCAACGCCCGAGACAGTTAACATAACGTGGCAATAATACGAGAACTGACGGCTTTAAAACTTTCGAGGACGCTGGCTTGTCGGGAAAATGTTGTCCGGTTGAAACGTCTCTCAATATTATCGCGGTCTAGGAGAGCGGGGGCTGCACCCTGTGATCGGCTTTGTGTTGTTTCCAGACGCCCGCGAGCTCGGCGGAAGAGCGAACCGCCGTCGCTTTGGGGATTCTGGAAAATCCGTCCTGGCCTCGACGTTTTCCTTCCGGTAAGCTCCCCATAATCCGGCGGACATTCCTCGAATCCTGTATAGCGGTGCGAGCTTTATCTCATCTCGACTCACTGTCGCTTTGCTTCGATGCACGCGTCACTGCATTGCGCAAGCTCATTTTGATTCGATCTGAATAAGGGATTGGCGATCGGTTGGTCGAAGTGGTCGAGCAACATGTTTTGCTGCTTGACAGCGAGGTTAGCGAGCCACGGAGATGATGGAGAACTGGCAGACTGAAAGAAACATGGTTGTTGAGCAACGTCTTCGAAAGGCGTTCTGATATATGCCAACTTCGATCACGTAACATCTGGGTGACTTGTTTCTGAGGTCACCCAGATATAGGTCCCGGAACCTTCTCCCGTCGTCCTTGACAAAGAGGGCATTGTATTGTGGGTTTGACCTAGATGTCTCTTGTAAGCGTGTATAATAATAATTTAACTCTAATCTTACTTTTCGGTTGCCCTAAAACGACCAGAGGGCCTTCTCTTAGGTGCACCAACTTGTAAAATTGGAAACTCATAATCAGTAATCCTACCTATGTTAAATATAATTATGCATATACACTGACGCGGTATGAGGTGACCAAAGGTTCCTCCAACTGACAGCGATATGTAGAAAGCGGTGTGGTGATTACAACTTGAAGTGGCACATTGGAATGTGTCGTAGGTTCGCGGGGATGTCGTGTCATAAATAATGAGAACGAGACCGTTGGCTTTGAGAATTGTTTAAACAAAGAAGATATAAAGAAAACTATTTACAGCAATGGTATTAGCAAAGGTACTACAAAACTATTTAGAACAGCGATATCAGTAGATGTTACACACGGGGCTTCCACAGTTCTTAATGCCAATTGAAAAATGTTCGTCATACGTTGGGTCTTGGAGTCTTCTGTCGTTGCGGAGGTGGTGATGGCTGAGCGGGCGAAGTGTTGGGTTTCGGGTTTCAGAAGTCCGGACGAACCCAGCGAGGGCGGAGGGCAGGCTGAGGAGTCTCTGAGTTCCCGGCCTTGTGGAACCAGGATAGCTAGGTTCGACATTGTACATGTACCTTTTTTTTAGAACACGGAAGTGACGTCATCACGTCTGATTGGTTGGAAACAAAAATGACGTAATTTCCCTAAACAAATGTGGGCGGAGTCGGCAAAACTGGGTGGAGTCGGCTACCGGACGTGACAACAAAATGACGTTTCGTTTTGTACCGAGTACGTTTCAAAAGGTACTTGCTCGGAACTAGGTGTCATTGGCAGCATGTTTTCGTCGGCGAGGTGTCGCCGTCTCGTCACTTCGACTTTTTCTTTAATAGAGCTTTTTTTTTTTTTCGCCAGAAAGGCTGTATCGGGAACACCGCGATGCATTCGAGCTCCCGGAGGAGATATTTCGGAAGCAATACCGCCTGCCCAAGATCGTGGTGCGGTGGTTGTGCGACTAACTTCGCGAGGAACCGGAGGTGAGGAGAGTGCGTACCACGTCATGACTGTGGAGCTTCAAGTGTTGTGTGCACTGCGCTTCTACGGCACGGGGAGCTTCCAAGGCATGGTGGCGAGCGACGAACACGTAGCGCGGGACCAAAAGACAGTCAGCGTTGCGGTCCGCTCCGTGTCCGTCGCTATCGTGCGTCGTCTCGGGGTCCAGCGTGGCTGGATCCACTTCCCCGAGACGCCGAGCGAGAGGTTCGACGCGGAGAAGGGCTTCAGGCTGCTCGGCAGGATACCCGGCGTCATCGGTTGCGTGGACGGGACCATGGTCTCCATCGTCGGCCCGTCCAAGAACGACCCACCGTCACGAAGGCGGCGTACTGGTGCCGCAAGCACTTTTACGCCCTCAACGTGATGGTGGTAAGTACACTCATGTTACGTTGTCAAAACGCGCCCCAAATCTATAGAAAAAGAAAACGTATTGCCGATACGGTTTAAGTATGCCGTGTTATGACTGCGGGCTGTGGGGTCTCACGACTGCGCGAGCGTGTGCTCTACGTAGCATGTGAGCCGTGAGACTCTTCTCCCAAAAATAATACTTGTCTGTTAAAACGTGCAAGCTTCCGTAAAAAAAAAACACATTATTTTTGTTTCAAGGTAGTTAGTTGTACCTTGCATCCAGGAAGGTGTGTTGACATGTATGTGTCAGACAAAATAACTTAAAAGGTTCTGAAATTGCGACTGCTTTGTGAACCATAAGTACAATCTACTACTTGTGGATTCAGGTAATTACATGTCAATATCTTTCTCACTTTCAGGTGTGTGACGCCGACTGCCGGATAATGTGCATCGACCCACAGTATCCCGGGTCGGTGCACGACTCCTTCGTGTGGCAATTTTCCTGGCTCCGAAACCAACTCGAGCAAGGGCAGGTGCCACGCGACGGCCGGTTCCTGCTTGGTGAGCATACTAAATTCATTCCTTACGCACACGGTGGCTCCCACTGCTTGAAAGCCACAGTACCACACATACTGTGCTTGTTGTGAGGCACACAGACACAGTTGCTGGAACTCCTTGAAGTGAGACAACACCCAAAGTTTGGCCATTAATCTCTGTTTATGTCGACATAACTCTCACACTCTGCAGGCTACGAAAGCCACACTACACCAATCTCACGGCAGTGATAGACTATGCAAGGCATGCGACCGCAGTGCGAGTCGCTGTCCGGTTCGGCCCACTCACTGTTACTGTCTGCCTGTACCCTCTTGCTGGTTGGTTTTTGCAGGAAGTTGGAGCTCTTTCACTGATACCTGGGGGCTCGCCTGGTCGCTTTGACGGTCGTCAGTTTGTACGGAATGGCATCAATTCCTCCTTGGCCTCTTGGGGCTCGCCAAATCTGTCCTCGGGTCGTCTCTGTCCCACACACTGGATTCTTTTCCCTGACCCTTCTTCGGTCTGCTTATATAGCTCCTCCTATTAGACCCTCCGTGTCCCAACAGGACCTGACTCCTTTCCAATCTAACCACCCCCTCTCTTTTCCCCATCTCCAACTCCACCGAGGATTAGGAAAAAGGTTCGTCGAACTGGCGCCTTATCCCCTTGCTTGCCAAAGACACGGCCAGCGTGTTCTGCTCTGCCCGTGCCTAAGGTCACGGCCACACTCCCAAAAGCAACAGAGCTTTTATCTGTCGGATGCAAGGCCCTAATAATGCACTTGCATAAAACACAGCACCCCTAAGGAATCGTGCACACATCCCATACAACCCACCAGGAAAACACATAGTTACATGAAATAACAGGAAGTTTGCAGGCAAGCTGGTGCTAATTAATCATAATGTAAACTGATACTGTAGTGGAGAAATATTAACACACTTTTAAGTCACACTTAAGTTACATTATAATTGACATAGTTGCACACAGCTGTTTTCTTGCCTTTTATTTTAAAAAGTAAAGAATGTAATATGTTCCATCCTCTACATGTGCAGGTGACAGCGGCTACCCCTTGGAGCCTTGGCTCATCACCCCTGTCCCCGGGAACCACGCGACCTCCACCGCTTGCGGCCGGTTTAATAAGGCGCATTCCTCGATCAGGTGGAGCGCTGCATCGGGCTGTTGAAAAACAGATTCCGGTGTCTGCAAAGGCACCGGGCTCTGTATTACCACCCTTCAACAGTCACCGCCATTATTTCGGCATGTGCAGTGCTCCACAACATCTGCCTTGCATCGAGCGAGCCAGAACCGGAGTCAGACTCCGACGCTGAAGAGTCAGAGTTGGAGTCTGAGCCGAGCTCGGAAAGGTCAGCGTCGGCTCCCGAGAGGCTGGCCCCTGCCGGCCCTCCGGTCGGCCTTCCGGTCGGCCTCTCGGACAGGGGGAAGGCTCTGAGGCAGCGCCTTGTCGCCCGGTTCGGAACCCGCCGCAGACGTGCCCGTGCGGAGCGCCACACGCAAGGGGTCCACCGCCACGACGGTAGCCCCGACCACCAGGGACACCGTCGGGAAGCCCCTCAGCGCCCTCGCTGCGGTGGTGCCCAGCACGGACGCCGCCAGCGACAGGTAACCTCTCGCTACCACGACTGAGGTCCTGACCACCAAGGACCCCGTCACATCCTTGCCCTCAGTGAAGCCCTACGCGTGGGAGCCGTAAAGAGCACACTTCGCTTCCTGCTCCACAGTCATGGCCGTCCACAAGCTACATACTCTCTTCAGCTTCTACACCTTGTGAAGTTCGTCGCACAGCCAGCGTGCTGCCTCCGGATACGTGTCGAGTGCATCGCGGTGAAATCGATACAGCCTTTTTTTTATTCTTATGAGCGGAAGGCACGAGACGCAGTCGACAGTGACAGAAAAGGTTCGGAGGTTTAGTTGCCAGACCAACAAATCATCTGGATTGCCCCTGCAAAGAACTCAGAAGTAATTGAGACTACCTCTAGAAAGAAATGCTTGCTTTTGCAGAGATTGCTTTCTTAGTTGCTGATTGAACCAGGGATATTGTTGTCATGGACATTGTTTCATTTTACAAATGCTTCAAAGCGTCTTGCCTTCTGCTCCATTTTATTATCTCTTTTATGGTATTCATCAAAGTTAGGTGATTGTGTTATCTCAAGACAGTGCACATGTAGTTTGTTTTGAAAATTGCTTCATTTCTTAAAGAAAAACCTGTGACTTCATGAATAAAAGTGTGATGACATGGAATGTAATATTTCATTCTTGGAAGTAGAACTGAGCATCGACTGGAACCATGTAAGCAATTGGGCAATCTTAAGTATATATCACAGATATCTTGTTGAACACTCTGGTCTTATTTGAGCACAATAGTTAAATTTCGAACGGAAAAAAAAATATATTCTCTGACTAGCATACCACCATATAAACACTGGACCACTTTGAAAGAATTATCACATGTTGCGCCAAACATTCTTGTTTGAGCACAGCAATAGCAAGTTCTCGAAAGATAAAAAAATTGTTTCTGACTAAAGCAGCTGTCACTCGCGCGCTCCCCGTTGGTTCCGCCGACCCCTCCGCTGCCCCAGGCACACCCGGCTCCTCGTGGTTCGACATTTTGGTTTGAAGAAGGCGCGTAGCGCACATCCCGCATAATATTGGAACAACTTTTTCTCCAATTAATTCTTAAATGTATTGCAAAAGGGTACAAAAAAGCGGTTTGTTTTAACAACGCCCAAAAGGTTTTGATTGTTTTTCAATACTTTTACCTGTACTAGAACAGATGCGACGGCCAGCGACGCACAGGATTGGTTGCCGTTCCTTCGCTAAACGCAGGAACTGCTCCCCGCGTCGTAGTAAATCCTACCCCGTATCCCGCACGTAGGGACGCCTCAGGGAATGCGTAGCTACTTCCGCTCGCCGGTGGTTGGCTCCGGACGTCGCTGAAACGGGTGACGGGTGTCAAGTTTGCGATGACGTAGCGGCGTCAAAGTGGGCAGAGCCGCCACGTGAGTGTTGCTAGGATACGCTCCTCCTTTGCATTACGTCACTTCCATGTACCTTTTCTCAAATGTCCAACCTAGCGATCCAGGACGCACTCAGCGGAAGCGGTGGCCAGGCCAGTGCATTCTTGAGTTCCCGGCCTAGTCGAACCGGGACGAACTCAGTAGTCAGCAAGCTCCTCGGACCGCTTGTCTTCTTCTCCCACTTTTCGTTTTTTTTCGCTCGTGCCTTTTCTCCGGCCGTCGACGGTATGCCTTGTGGCACGCGGGGCCACGTCAAGGCGAAAACATCTGTAGCCCGGTGATGGCTCTCAGCCGCGCACATCACAGAATGGTATAATGTCTGAACGAGAACGGGGTGACACACTGCATGGTGAACAGATACCAAAACAGGTGAACTGTCTCGTAGGGCAGAAAAGAACATGAAAATGAATTTTTACTAATGAACCACGAAAATTCAATGGTACCATTAACGATATTATGCAGGAATACGAAGTCAGCAACAGTTCTTCTCTGGGATAAAAGCTTCAGCGAAAACCTAATATGTAAGGATTCATAGTCATAATACACGCGTCGTCCAATTCATTTATTACAAACATTTCGAACAAATCTTTTTTTGCACAAGTTCTATAATTAAAGCCTGAGTTACAGGTACTGAATTCTAAATATCAAAAGCAATTGCAAGCCTTGAAACCACTAAAGGATTGAAAAAAACGTATCAAAGAATGGGGCTTTCTAAAATGCTTGGTCAGACGCAATATAACTCCAAGAACTTTCTGCAGAGCCGACAACAAAAGGGACATGATTTTTAAAAGTCAATCCACAGTCAATGAACACACCAAGATCCCTTACAAGTGCGACACGTTCAATCGGTTTTCCTACAAGATGATAACTGTACTTAATCATCGCACGTCGTCTGCACAAAAATATCACTTTTGCTTTGAAGGATTAAAAAATACTGATTTTGTTGACACCACTGTGCTATATTAGACACATCATGTTGTACGAAATCACCATCTAAAAGGCAATGAACACTCTCGAACAACTTGATGTTATCAGCAACTAAAATCAGTTTGACGTTTTCTACACATGACGATATATCATTTATCAAAAGTAAAAACAATAGAGGACCCAGAATTGATCCCCGGGTTATGCCAACTCTTTAGAATAACTGTCAGCGACCCGAATACTATGTTTAAAAAGACAGTTGCTGTTGTTGTTGAGTGTTGTTGTACACGGGAAGAGGGGATGCCCGCACGTAAATGTAAGCCTTCTTGGGCAGGGACAAGACTCCCACAGGCGGGGAAGAAGGGTGAGGAAAGAAGAGAAGAGGGGTGGAAGGGGGGGGGGGGGTGATATGGTCACCAATCTCTGGATGAGAAGGGTCGAATCAGGAGGCTGTTTTCTTGAGAAAGAGGGGGCACTGCAGAACTGTCTTCTGGTATGGAGATCACAAATTAGTCGATGACAGTTGAGACGAGAAGGCGTGGCTGGTCTAGGTGGCCGGCCGGTGGGCTAGAGGCGCGTTGCAAATCCAGTGGCTTGGGGGTACTGAAGAAGAGATTTATAAACAAGTTCTCTTCTTCGTCGACCTCCGCTAGGAAAAAAAAATTCGTTGTTTTGAGTCAGTGTTGCTGGCACTTAGGATAGTGGTAAACAAGGACCGTCGAGCATGACGGTCCTTTTTACCACTTTTTTTTTCTTTATTGTCCTTTTTTACCACCTCGCTCGTAGAAAGTACGTTTGCTGACAGTTCTTTACCCACGCTATCTCGACACTTGGCTAGCGACGCATCTGTTTTCTGTTCTGCGATAAGAGTTATCTCATCGACACTCGGTAGAGCTTGACAATTTTGGCTCTCTGGCAAAACCAGCGTAGTCATTCCCGATCCCGCAGTAGTTTCCTCGGGGTATGCGTCGGTGTCTGGCGACACCAGCGTAGTCATTCCCGATGCACCAGTCTCTTTCTCTTGAGTTGCGTCGGTGCTCGTACTAACTGCCGCATTCAATACCAATTTTTCCCCAATGCTTTCTTTTTCATCGAGCAAGGTACTACTAGGACAGGATTCGTGTCGAACGCGACACCAGACTCGCTCAACTGCTTTTTTGCAGTCCGGTTAGATAGAATGTAGGGACAGCTGGCAAACACGCCATCGGAAACGGCTGCATTCGTGTCTGCTACACCAAAGGGTCCGCTTAGTTTTACTTCAGCTAAAGGCAAGCTATAAGACCGATCTTCTAAAGCCTGGCAGATCCACACGCAATTACCAGTGAAATCCGATTGCTTTACAAGCGAGGAATGTACGAAATCGTACGTGGCTCCAGTGTCTCGCAAACCTTTGCAATATACTGTTTACCTTTACGCCATACAAGTAAGGCTCAAGTAGTTCCTCAAAATTCCCCAGACTCGAGTTAACTGGGGACACTTTAGGCACACCACAACCCGCAACCACATGACGAGCTTGGTAGCATTTATAGCTTCTGATTGGTTTTCGTTCTTCGAACGACTTCCTTTTGCTTCTTTTGGTCGTCCGAAGGCACTTCTACTGTTTCTGTTGTCGGACTAGCCGTAGTCGGCTCGTGCTTTCTTGAACCTGAGTGATCAGACTTCAGCGACTGATTTCTGGCAAATGCAAGCTTATCGTCCATTACTTCTCTGCGCCTGAAGCAACACTACTCAGCGTAATCAGCTGCCTTCTGAATATTTTCGACCTCGGGTCGGTCCTGGATCCATTCGTTTAAGGTTGAAGGAATACAACAGAAAACTGCTCTCGAGTTAATTTCTCCAGTATTTTTTTGCGGTCCTCAAGTTCGTTGGCCCCACAAAGCCAGCTTTCCAGAAAGCCTTTAAGCCTGTAAGCGAACTCTAAGTAGCTTTCCTTACAGTCTTTTTTTTTTTTATCGGAACTTTATTCTGAAGCTTTCAGGCGACAACCTAAACTTTCTCAGCAGGCTCAACTTCACGACAAAGTAGTCCCCTGCTTCTTCGGGGTCCAACCTAGCCGTGACATCGGCTACTTCTGCTGGTAGTAAACTCAAAAGCCGTTGTGGCCAGCTCAACCTCTCAAAACACACCTTGGTGCATGTGCGTTCGAAGTTGATCAGGTATAGACCCAAGTCCCCTCCGACACGAAAAGGCGAAGTTTCGCATATCCAATTTTGAAGAACTATCGTCAACCGCACTGGCCTCACCAGCGACCTTTACTTTTTGTTGAGGCATTTCTAACTCGAGATCCTCTTTCTTTCGTCTCCTCTGCACCTCGCTCCAACATTCGGAAATTTTGTCGGCGTCGGAGCCAGAAATGTGAATGGCCTTGATAATCTCGGGCTTTCTCATGGCCTTTGTGACCTTGAGGCCCAACTCTCCCGCCAAGAGCATTCACTCAGGCTTCACTATCGCACGCGAGATTCATTGTGCCACGATTTTGAAATCCCAAAAAAGGTCTTGCTGCCTTTGTCCCGGTCCCTTGTCACCGGCACGGTGATAACCTACAAATTAAACATTTCGGCTGCTCGGGAACACAAACAACTCCTCCGGCATTCACCAACCGAGTCCGCAGGTCCCCCGGAGCCATCAATCCCGCCGCTGCCACCAGCTGTTACGTTTCGCGGCAGCCCACCGAGACAGAGACTGCAGTTGGTCTGACTCCGTTTTTTGCATCTCGGCAGCAGGACGAAGAACAGCCTCGAGCCGCAAGGCGCAGCCGTTTTTATCGGTTCAAAAACGGCAATACGCGCCGCTGACATTGTAGGTTGACGGCGACGCCCTTGCTAGCGTCGATAAGCGAGACCGACAAAACAACAACATAACACCGGGAAGATTGCAAGTTCTGTAGCTTAGATCTATTGAATGCTTTCGCTCAGGGGAAGGGGGAAGAGGAAAAACTTATTTAAAGAAGTCACTCTTTATTCCCTCACGCAGGCGGCCTCTTTTTACAGTACGCTACACAGAATTCAAGCACAGTAACCTGCCGCGAGCGGAACTTAAATTTATTTGGGGGGTGGGGGAGTTATTTTTTCTAAACTCGCTACTAGATGCGCTATCCCGTCTACAATTTAATGTTCGACGGGATATCTTCGTTGCGAATGTTCTCCGAAGATTAATTTAAGTTCTGGAGGTAACCGTCCCGTAGCTACGAAAACCCGCTTAATCGCGCGTAAGAGCCTCCATCTCTCACGGTCGGCTGCCCGTCGCGGCCAAGTGGATGGAAGTAAATCTGGGCCACTCCTGTGGGATAGACACAGAAGTGGGCGGAGGACGGCGAGGGCCTCCGCCTGGGCAAGGAACCGATTTCCGGTGGGTAAGATTGCTCGCTGCGCGAGACGGGAACGGAGATATCACGCATTGATGCACCGCTGGGAGATCGGCGCCGGCTTCCCGTTCCTGCGCACCCCCGCCGACGGAAAAGGGGAGAAAGGGGAAATGCCCGGAAGGGGGCCGAGGGGGCGCGTGCCCGTGAGACGCGGGTTGAGAAAATAAAGGCCCGATCGCTGAACCCTAATTTAAAAATCTATTCGAGGAGTTTTGGGGGGACGTTCGGATTGTGTGGATGGAGCGCTTGTTTCGGTTTATAGGTTCAAATGTGAACGCTGGTTTCTGCAGAGTTTTGGATTGAGTGTATCAAAGAGGACGGATAACACAGGAAAATGTACAGGGTGCGATCGAGAAAAGTAAACCCTACTTTTCGGCCCGCGTAAAAAAACTACGCATCACAGCACGCTAAAACTCCGCCAGAATGTAACCCTAGCGGTTCAAGCAAGATGCCAGAGTTTCAGCCCGATCCCGTAACTTAATCAAAAGTTATAAGCGATTTTCTGAAAACTTTAATGGGAAAATGGAGCCCATTTTTGCCCGCTTTCGGTTTCTGGTGTCATAGAGCCCCATGTGTTCGAAACTCCGTCAGCGGCCATTTTCCCATTTGAAATTTTCAGAAAATCACTTATAAGTTTTGATTAAGTAATCGGATCGGGCTAAAACTTTGGCATCTTGCTTGGACCGCTAAGTTTACATTCTGGCAAAGTTTGAGCATTCTGCGATGCGTAGTTTTTTACACGGGTCGAAAAGTAGGTTTTCTTTTCTCGGTCGGACCCTATAGATCAAATATATATATATATATATATATATATATATATACAGGGTGTCACAAAAGAAAATTTGCACGCTCTTTTTTACCGCAAAAATAAACTAGGCATCGCCGAACGCTCATTCTCCGCCCAAAGGTAGCGCTAGAGGTCACAGCCAGATGCCAAAGTTTCAGCCCGATCCGATTACTTAATCAAAAGTTATAAGTGATTTTCTGAAAATTTCAATGGGAAAATGGAGTCCATTTTCGCCCGTTTTTGGTTTCTGGTGCCATAGAGCCCCATGTGTTTGAAAACTCCGTCGGCCGCCATTTCCCCATTGAACTTTTCAGAAAATCACTTATAGCTTTTGATTAAGTTATCGGATCGGGCTGAAACTTTGGCATTTGGGTGTGACCTCTAGCACTACCTTTGGGCGGAGAATGAGCGTTCGGCGATGTCTAGTTTATTTTTGCGGTAAAAAAGACCGTGTAAATTTTCTTTTGTGACACCCTGTATATATATATATATATATATATATATATATATATATATATAAATAAATAAATGAATGAATGAAAAAAATGGGTCGGTATAATACAGAAACGACGAGGTGACCGCAGCAAATTGGAAGAACCTCTTGTGGAGGTTTCGCGCAACGTTCAACTGGTAAGTGTCTCAGTATAAAATCTTTCACCTGCAGGAAAGTGTAACATCAGGTAAATTGATTGAAAAAACAAAAGGCGCGACTGGAAGGCAAAAAAGGGTAATGCAGAAAACTGGAATGATTTATTCTGATAATACAATTAATGCAATGGTGCAAGCGAGCCGGACATACATGACGATAATTATTACAGGAGAAAGAAATGCGGGAAAAAGCACAAATAGAGCTAAGTGACTGGTGCGAGACCGAAAAATCCTCCTGGTCCTGGTGTCGAACCAGGGACGTTTCTATTTCCAATAGAGCGCTCTACCAACTGAGCTAACCAGGAGTTAGACGTCAGTGCAGCAAACGGGTTTTATCAGCTATCACCAGTCTAAAACCAACAATTGTGAACGGGCTGCATTTGAAGGTTATGATGACGATACAATTAATGCAAAGGCTAAGCGAGCTGGATAAGAATGACGATAATTATCCCAGGAGAAGAAGAACAAGTGGTACAAAGGACAGACGCAAATCTCAGAAGACAGCTAGGTGACAAGCAGTACAGATTTGGGCAATCATTGGCCAATGGCTGGAAATGGTCCTTTGGTCTGTGGTCAGAGAGTGGCCAGCCATTGGCTGATGACTGGCCTTTCGCTGGCTATTAAAATTGACACGATGTGAAACAAGCAAGGTGTCGTCAGCGTACTGATAAACAAAACATTCCGAAACAACAGATGCTAAGTCATTCACATAAATATTAAAAAGGAATGGAGATAGCACCGACCCCTGCGGGACACCGGGAGAAATTGCGTTGGGCTCTGGGCCTTAACCGTGGAAATCACGTTGGCCCTTTTGGCCAACAAATTTGCCAAGAGCGAGTGAAACGGACCCCAGAAACAAAACCTCCAAAGCTTCCTTAACAAGTTCTCATGATTGACCGTGTCGAAGGCTTTGCTAACATCTATGACAGTGGTTCTCAACCACTGATGGTTCGCGGAAAGGGAGAGGGAAGGCATAGGTTAATTATGGCAACGATTTTTTAAATGCATACAAGGTAGCGCTAGTGTGAAGTAGACGTCTCTCATTGGCATACACACGAGAAAAACTCGCCTGAAAATTGGAATGTTTCTTCGAAATTTGAAAAAAGGAAGACAACTTTTATTGCAAGGTATGACTGATGAGGCAGGGCTTCGCGGATTCCAAAGTGTCCGCTGACCCCCCATTTGAGAATCACTCATCTAGGAAAACGGCGCAAGGAAACATGTTTTCCTAAAAAGCAGGGTGCAAGTCATCAGCTACGTTATCTAAAAGCAGCTGCGTACTGCTTCCCCAAATGAACCCGTACTGTCAATATGATAAAAGCGAACACTCCTCAATCTAGCTGGTCATCATGTCAAAAATGTC
The DNA here is from genome assembly GCF_016920785.2 of Ixodes scapularis. Classification (NCBI taxonomy): domain Eukaryota; kingdom Metazoa; phylum Arthropoda; class Arachnida; order Ixodida; family Ixodidae; genus Ixodes; species Ixodes scapularis. The sequence goes on along the minus strand of NW_024609882.1, from coordinate 13,113,098 downwards.
TTTTTTTATATGTTCCAGCACAAGCAAAACTGAAATTGATCGATAACTTTCTACCTTTCTGGAATCTCCGCCCTTGGAGATTGGCCTAAAGCGCGATTCAAACCAAGGTGTAGGTCGTGCGCTTCCCGGAAATTACGTATTTCGTGACGTCGCGCCGATTTCTCGCGCCTTCCAGACGCGCGTAAGAAATTTGGATTATTTCAATTTGTTCTGAACGTGGATGAAAACGCGCCGTGACGTAGAAGGGCTCTCCTCTCCCGTATCCTCTCCCGGCCAATCGGTGGAGGGTTCCGGCTCCGCGTTTCTCCGTCGTCTGGCGAAGGTGCTCTCCTCTTGCCCGAAAGCGCACCGTCCTAACCAAGGCGCATGGTTGTGACTCAGAAATCGCACCGGAAACAGCAAAAACGTTACGAAATACGCAATTTCCGGAAAGCGCACGACCTTGGCTTAGATCGCGCTTAACAATAGCAGTTTTAAGCTCGTTAGGGATAACGCCCAACTCAGTAAAACCGTTAAGCATAGAAGTGATTACATGTTTCAGTTTCGCTGAAGACATCCAGCCGGTTTACCGTCTACACCTGGAGACCTAGTAGGCCTAATGCTGAACAGCGTAGAGCGCACTTCGTCCAAATTCCTAGGGGAGAAAAGAAAAAAACAGATGTAACGTTCATCTCCATTATTGTTCCAGTCATAAACACCATAAGAAACGGGAGCAACGAAAAATGAATTAAATCGCTCGGCTATATCCGTCAAGTCAAAACCAAAATCGGGTTTAATGACGTCATCCCAGAACGTTTACGGTGGTAACCGCCAAGATTGTTCATGAGTGACCGTGTCTCTGCTGAGCTAAGTCGCGCTTTCTCAAACCTTTCTTTGAAATGCCGATCGAAAGATAGCATTAGCTCAATTCCTCGTCACTCTAAACTCAGCACAAAATCTATCATTCCCATGTGCTCGCCGACATCGTGCCCATAAGAGTTCTTTTGTTTTTATGGCGAGGATGATAATGATGACGATAATAATAATAATAATACATTTATTTTCGAGGTCTATAGTTATGATGAAGTAGTCCGGTTTGTCAAAGCACATAAGGGCTTATATGACTGAACCCTTTCTGGTAGAATAGGTGACATAGTCGTCAAGGAAGAAAAAAAAAAAAGGTAAGACACTAGAAGATCACAGTAAATGTTCACTTCAGTAGTACTGATCAATATAAATCATTAGTGAAAAAATTTCAGATGTAAAATAATAACACTATTATCAAGAATCGAAAATCGGCTTTATTTTGTGAATAAGAACGACCTTTCGGTCTTAGTGCTAGCACACCCTAACACTTTCTATACCTAACGCACATGAGGTGGTAAATGCATAACCCAATAAAAAGTTCGGACAAGAAATGAACACTTTTACAATGATGTAAAGTTTCACATCGGCAGTAAAATCAGTAAAGAGGTATGTGCCTGAAAAGACAGCGACACCTTCATATTCATAATTATGATGATTATAGTAATACTACTACTACTTTTACTATGACTACTACTAGTACTACCACTACTACTACTACAAATAATAATAGGAAGTTTTTATTTGCATAATGCCCCAGAACTTTCAATACGTTGCGTGGTGGCACATAAAACCGTAGTACAAATTTTTAACACAATATATTCTACTGGCAAAATAGTGTAATTCAGGAATTAAAAAGCTATAAATTCAGCTCTCCTTTAAATACTAAATGGTCTGAAAATATGTTAACACGAGAATTCATTACTACAAAAATCTGCATCCTTACCCATATTGACAATTTTGATTGAATGGAGGGGTAAAATACACCCAGTCCTCTAACAAGACGACCTGGTGCATGCAAATTTCGCGAAGACTAATTTCCTGTCTATACGGCCGTGTACCCCTTTATGGAAAATTAGAACGTAACAAGCTCTTATATTATTTAACAAGTTCTGCAACAATAGTTCTTAGATAACGTATTCGTAGCCATAAAACCATATCCTCCCTAACGTACCTTTTATATATAATACAATGAATTCGTTTATGAACTCTTTCAATTTGTACCACATCAGCTTTAGTCTGCGAGTTCCACACAACAGTACAGAGATCCAGTCTAACATTAACCAAGGAGCAAAACAAACACACCACGCACCAATGATTTGAAAATTGACTCGCAATGCGTAATGTAATTCCCATCATTCTAATATTATTGGCCACAATTTGGCTAACATAATGTGAAAAAGAAAGTTTTTTTTCTATGAAAATACACTCCGTGGTCACGGACTTGAAAGGCACGTTGGATAGTAAAATTGCCAATTGCAATATTAAATAATTTCTCGTTTTGTACACATGGAAAGCAGTTTTGTTTTATCAGGGCTTATATGTAAATAGTTATCAAATCACCAGTCTGGACGTTGTGATACATTATTTTGTAAAAAAACAGTCATTCTTCGATTGCATTCTCATGAAGATCTTCATATCGTCAGCGAATAAAAGCGTCTGTGCGTTTCTTACGCACAACGTAATATTGGTAATGAATACAAGAAACAAAAAAGGCCCCAAGTTTGACTCAAAAGGAAGATCCGAAAGTAGTCACAAGACCATTGGACAAACTGGAAACACATTTACAATTTTGTCGTTCAGAAAGATAGCTACTAAACCACTCTAAAAGTGTCTAAGACACAGGAAATAATGAGGCTTTATACAAAAGAAATATATGAATTACCTTGTCAAAGGCGTTGGACAAATCAATATAAACAATATCAACCGGTCCTCGCGTAATCCTTATCGAGAACAAAGATTCGTTTCTCCGGATGGACCCTTTACAAATCCGTGCTGAACGGTGGCTAGTCTACGACTGAAGTAAAAAATGAGGGACGTTTACAATAATCTGTAATGCGAAATTAGAGCGCAGCCCTTGAGGAGAAGGAGAGAAGGGTACCTCCCCCTCCGTACCTTCCCCTTCTTTACTCTAAATTTACGCTAAATTTAGCAAAACGTTTCTCACTAAGTTCAGCGGGAAACTTAGCGAAAATGTTCCCGCTAGATTTAGCAAGCCAAGTTTCCCCGCTAAATTTAGCGGGGAAACTGTGACGTTCCATAATGGAACGCGCTTGGTTACGCCGACGCCGACGGCGACGCCGCTCAACCCAGAAACGGGCGCCTGGAAGCTTAAAAAACCTTAAAAATCATGACCTTAAAACGCCAGTCTTTCACCCTTGTTCGTGACTGGCGGCAGCCGATAAAACCTGTTCGCTCTACTGACGTCTAACCCGCGGTTCTCTTAGTTGGTAGAGCGCTTCACTGGAAGTGGAGGGGTCCCGGGTTCGATACCCGGAGCAGGCTGATTTTTATGATCGCGCACCAGTCACCTAGCCGTGTTTGAAGAATTGTGTTTGTCCTTTGTCCCTCTTGTTCCCATTCTCCAGGAATAATTGTCGTCCTTCTGGTCCAGCGGGCTTGCACCTTTGCATCTAATGGCATTAAGAAAGCAAAAGAGCTTCGTTCTAAAAGAGTCTAGAAGGAAAACAATTGAGCCTAACAAAGAACGTGGATTCAACGAAGCCTAAGAAAGAAAGCATTTAAGGGCCTCCTGCTATTGTTAATATAGGTCAGGGGAAATCACTTTCGGATACTGCACTGCATACATTTAGGAAATGTCCTTGTCACCAGCCTTCACCCCTGCGAGCACGGCGCAACCTCAGGCTCGTTATTAAACGCTGAGACCCGGATGGAGAACGGCCGGCTTAATATATGGCGCAGCTGTATCTCGGGTACAAAAAAAAAAAGAAAACTCTTTGTGATTGCAAATAAGAATTGCGTAGATTAACGCGAGGGAGCTCTAACCGTTCTATGCTCCGGTAAAAAGAAAAAAAAAGTATAATGGCATATTTAATTTATGCCTAGGTCTCTGGACGTTTGTCACTTTTTTTTTTCGGCAGAAGAAAGCTCAGCTGGATGTGTTCCACTGTTTTCATAAAGTCTCGCGAGTTCATTTTCTATGCGTGTTTGTCCGGAGAATAAGCAAGGGAGCGGTGAGATGGATGACGGTGGGCTCTAGTTTTGCCGTTTGGGCGTCTCGTGTCGCTGCGTTGGAGCGAGGTGTCGCCTAGCCAAAGTGTGCTAGGATTTATGGCTACTCAGGGAAGGAAAGGGGGGCGGGGGAAGCAGCCAGGGGGCCTATGCGGGTCACTCGGCGCGTTCATAATTTGCCAGAGCCGGCAAGAAAAACAAAAAAAAAACAATTTGTGCAGATTGCTTTAGCAGAGCTACGCAGACAAGGCCGTCGTTTTTAAAACAACACGCAGACGCTCTAACACCACGCAGTCAGACGAACATTTTCTGAAATTACACTTTCATAAATCATACTGATTTTTGGTAAATCATTAAATACAATTTTTTTGCTGGTCGCTATGCCTGACCACTTTCACGACTGCTTCAGCAACACTGAGGTAATTAAGGAGACCGTGACGTCTTGTATTCGAGGCAAACATAGTGCGGCTTTATACACCAAAATTTAAAACTAAGAAAGAAAGGTAACACAAACAAAGAGAAGTACTTGAAACTCCTCGACAAAAATTCGAAACTAGCATCCTTGAAGATTCCCAGCAACTGGGGAAGTTTTTCTAATAACCTTTGCTACGTTGGTCTCGAAACATTTGTTGCCACATCATGGTTTCCAGAAAGTTTGTTAAAAAAATAGAACTAATGTTTTGTGAAAGGTTTGCTGCTACTTCGTGGTTTCCAGAACGTTTATTAAAAAAAAAGTAAAACCAATATTTGGTGCATGCTGTTTCTCCTCTGTTCTTTCTGCCCGTTCTCCTCCGTTTGCATTCCAAACGTATTCAAATGAGGGGCCCACCTCGCCGGGCTCCAGATAAGAATGTTCTTTATGCCTCGCCTCAACGTACCGCTACTGCCTATCTTTCCTCACTTTCTCATCGCGCGCATTCTGAAACTGCTGTTGTTTTTCGTGCGTTGATAGCGCGAAAGGGGGCAGAAGAAGGAAGATTATATTAAGGCGCGGGAAACCCCATGCGTCGCTGTATATTCCCTGGTCGGGGATGAACTCGCTTTATAAGTCTCCGAGAGATGTAATCATATTTTAAACATGTGTTTACTTTTCCCGCGGACAAACTCACCCCTTCCCTAATGCGCTCTCGCTTTTTGCTATTTTGTGTGAATGTTTCATTCCCGTATCAGTCGCTCGCTTGTGCATGCATTCGCAGTAGGAATATATATTCAAGAAACAAAACAACGAAAGAGCAAGTTAGTTGAGAAATATAAAAGTAAACAAATATACTCTTTACGGAAGGGTTCGCGATGGCTACTGCTCGGAATAAAATTGTCTGGATATTATTGTTTTAAGATGAAGTTCCTCAGAAGCGTATACGCCTCATAAAAGTCCAGTGCCGTTGGGCGAAGGTTGGAGCTATTTTTTGTCCGAAGTTTTTGCGAAACCTATTGACCTGAGCTTATTTTAACCGAAAGTACGTTGTAAAATTTCCTAAAATACACATATTATTATACGAAACACAACATTTTTTAGGAATGATATTATTTAGGGTAAGATACTGATAAATACCATATGTGCACTACTGTACCAGACCTGTATAGTCTACACCATTGTTTATGTAATTCCTTTTTTTTCTGTTCTACCTTAGTGCCTTTCCCTTTAGCGTTGATGTTTTTGACAGGCCACCTTTGCATTTGTCTAACAAACATAATGCTTTTCTTTTGATTGTTTTTTAGTTTAAAAAAAATTTGAATTTATGATAAAGCTCATTTATTTTTGCGCGCTTTTGAAGTCTTAGCATTACGAGTTTGACAGCATAATTCTGTGCAATTCTCCTAAAAAGCGCAATTTTTTCAGTCTTAGCAATACTGCGTGACCTAGTTTTTAGCTTTAAGTTGTCGGAAGGCATTTTAATTTAATAGAGCAATAAGTCTCTGTCGTGACGCAGCGCAGTAGGGACGCACTTTTCGTACGGCATCATCATCTACTACCATTTGTCGCAGAAATGGGGTGGTGAGAAGCTCGCTGTCTGATAACGTCACCCGTAGCATGACATTTTACAACTGAATGCATCAGGCAGGGTCGTCGTTAATTGCAGGTTATCGGACAAAATACGTGTAAACCAGATTTTTTGGGAAGTTTGGCCTATCGATCTCTACATTCAATCATTTTTTCTTCAGTGGGAACCCCACGCAGACCCTTCCTCGCATGGCTGAGTAGAACAACCTCCTCCAGGTAGAGCAGGGCGACCAACTGTGCCTGTCTGATTGGCCCATTGCAGGTACCGACACACTGCAGGGTTTCAGTCTTCCGCAAGATGGTGACTGGCACTGTTGAGTGAAGAATAGGTAAAACGCTCGAAATTATTGCGATTACCTTATTATGTAGTAAAATTTAGTCTCAGTTTCGTAAAAGCTAGGGGCTTTTTTTTTTTTTGTAAACAGCGCGACACATCATTTGAAGAAGCACGAGACGCCTGATTTGAGGTCCCATGGAAAGAAATCCGCTGCAAGACGATGCTGATCAGTGCGCAGTCACTCAAGCATCGACTTCGGCGTCCGGAGGTGTGCAACTGTTAGCGAGGTCGATTAGGGGAAGTTTAGTGCAAAATCTGCGAAGCACGATATCTAAAAGCGAGTTTAGGGTGCGAAGGCTGGCCGCCGTCACGTCTCCTCCACCACATAGATTCGCAATATTAAAAACAAGGGCCGCGAGGCGGCGTGGGAAACGTTTAGAGGAAAGTTTTGTGAAATAGGCGCACGGTCTTTTAAGTCGTTAACGACGTACTTTTTTACGCGTTGTGTCTTCTTGTTCTTATGGGGCTTTGTGCTACTAAGTGCTCTTATGGACAGCACTTAAGGATTTCTGGATTTTGTTTTGCCAAAATATTCTACCTTGTTTTCACACATGCAGCGTGGTTGACATCTGCGGACGATTGTAGCAGCTCACATTGCTGTACGCTTTTTGGGCAAGGAGATGTTTGTCTTTTTTTTTAAATGGCGTACGATATCTGTTTTCTAGAGTCGCAGTTTGGTGAGAGAGGTGATTGTAATTACAGGTGGAATTCAATCTGCTCTACGCAGTACGCAGGACGGCCAGGAATTAGATTTGGACTGATGGTGTCTTAGATTGGAGAACAATGTTTATATCTACGGACTTTCAGGCTTTGGTGCTTTAGCATGCTTGACCGCCGATTCTGAATCTGATTCGGTTAATAATAGGCTCGATTAAGCTAGAAACAGTATATTGTTTTTTGAGCGCAGTTCTTGGGCGCCTGTTTCCAGCTTGAGCGGCGTCGCCGTCGGCGTAACCGCGGCGACGTTTCGGCACCGTGCCGAAACGTCCTCGTGACCCCCGTGAGGTCACGCGATTGCCGTGAAATTACGTGACTGCCGTGAGCACATGAGGGTCACGCGACGTCACGAGCGTCATGTGACCTCACGGTTCGCCGACTGCGACGGCGATGACGCTCGGAGGGAGGAGTAGCAGGCAGGATGAGGAGGAGGAGGGAGGAGGGGTATACGTTCCCCTAAGCACCCTTCCCTCCTCCTCCTCAAGAGCTTCGCTCTGATTCGGCGTTGCAGGGAGTTGTAAACGGCTTTCATTTTTTATATACAGCATATTACGATCTCTACAAGCTTAATTTTGAGCCTTCTTTTCTCGTTCCTCTACCATTAATGCAAAAACAAACTAGATTAATACCATTATGTTGAAACTAAATAACATTTTAAAAATTTAGATTTGTCAAGCGTAGTCTAGTTTATGAGGTGCGTCTTGGGTAGATCTCGATAAAATTTGCCATCTGAGTGAACATGCAGTCTCTCGGATGGTTCGTAAAGTTTGCATTCCCTTTTCAAACCTCTTAATGCTGTGAAGCAGCCTTTCTGGTCTTCGAGTTTAAAAAAATCGACTCAGCTTGAGGTTAATAAGAAGAAACCAGCGCATATTCAAAGCCCCTGATTATATTCGCTTCTCTTAACATGGCAGATGTGATCCAAGACCATGAACCAGCACGAAGCGCCGACTGGTGACGAGTGCTGTCTCAGCGTTTGACTGGGAGTTGTGTTCACCCAGTGAGGACACGAGTAAAAGTCGAACGCTGTTCTATATGTAGAAAATTGATCACTACGACCTTCTATATAGAAGGCTGTGAATGGTCACGGATGAGAATGCCGATCAAACACGGTACGGACAACTGGAAGTTTCATGTTATGCAGGATTTGTTAAATCCTGCCCCGCATCGCGTGTTAGTACGCGACGCAATGAGACGTGTCCAAAAAAACGTCGTCAGATTACTCCAGCAGTAATCTTTCTGATGTGTTTTCCACTCGTCGGTCGCCCAGACTGCTCATGATTTCGACCTTGCAGTTTAGATGAAGATACAGGAATAACCCCTTTGTGAGCTGGTCGTCGGCGTTATAAAACTCATTTAGTTTAGTTAAAAAAAAAGGTAAATTCGGGCAACTTAGTTTTTAATTAACTCACTGAGACATTATAGGCCGGAATGATGAAGTTTGGGACGCGTCAAAAATTAGGAAAGGCAAACTAAACCGTGGCTTCGTGTGGTGATTAAGAAACGAAATGACAGATAGACGTATTTGGACAGGAGGGCTTTGGACGTACTGTCGAGTGCAACATCAACTTTAACATTGGAGTTTTCTAAATATCTGTGCGCAAAACTGAGGAGGCGCATTAAACACCCAGCTTACGGAGCGTAAGCTGGGTGTTTACGGACCGCACTCTTTCGCACATGGGTCATATCATGAAAGACTATCAATATGAATTCTACTTTGTTCAGGAACGTACGACTTGATAGTTACTGCACTTCCTAGTTTGAAGGCGGTTATAACGACTTTCCTGCCTCGACCCCAACGATTAGAATCGTCATCTCTCTGCATCAGACTTCGTGGAGGCTAGGATTTTGGTGGTCTTCTAGTTTAAGTTGAGCACTGTCTCGCGTACTCTCATCAGACTCGAAAAAAGACTCATTAAAGAATAGCGCCTGTGTCCATATCTCAGGAATTTTACGATGGCTTTGAGTCCAATGGCGGAAGACTCGTCATAGGTCTTCATTCTTGCCGCCTGCTTAGCAGAAACGAACGAGAGCACTTCAAAGGTATCCCGGCCAATTGCTTCCATTGTCCGTGAGAAGCTCCCTTCCGGTGAAGGCGCAGCCGAGGGGCAATCGTCGGCGGTACTTAGGGGCCTTCGCCGGTGGCTTTTATTTGCGGCCGTAAAAGGTTTGACTTCTCAGTCGAGAAATCGTCCCCGGGGATTAATGCGGACGGGAAAGGATCGTCACTCTCTCAAGTGCATTGCTTGGAATTCTTCCGTGTACATTCTATTGCCTTAGATCGAGTGCGCTTCAAACTGGACAAGCTTCTATTTCGGGCCCTCAGTTGTCTGAACGCTATCGTCGTTTTTGTCTCATCCGAACGATGAAAAATTTGCTAAGGGTCGCAGCAAACTTGCGCATAGTTATGTGGCGCGTGACTCTAGTTACTACTTCGGGATTTTTATTTTGGGTAAAAAAATATTTTATCAAAATCTCCAGCATGATACCTTGTACAGATGTCAAACTAAACATATTTGATACACGAACAGAGCGGCATAGTGTCAAATAAACGGGTTCTAACCTGTTCATATAAAGTGTCACACGTAAGTGAAACGCTGAGAACAAAAAATTTCACGGGTGCCTGTATCTGTGCATTAACGGGGGTGATAAGATTTCACGTGGTATGCAAATAACCCATACGTACATAGAATACACATAAAAGCGCATAGTTCGTCTTAAAAATCGTCTTGCATTCAATGAACACTACAGGTTTATTACGCCGGTGAGTAGCCTGCCCCTAAACATACCTTAGTTTATTTGTTTTTAGACAGACGACTTTGATCCTCCATTAGAACCCCTGTTACGCAATCCTCTTTTCAAGGGGTGACTTAAAAACTCTCCTGTAGTGATATTAATGCTGCTACAGTTGAACGTGTAGTTTGCTCCCTACATTTCTCACTATTTTCAAAGCAAATAAAATTAAAAAAAACTAACAGAATGTATCTAGAGCCACCAAATCAGCTACATACTCGGTACTCAGTTCTCCAATAATCATGTGGGTGCTGCCATTTTTGGTGCGTAGTGAGCAGTTGTCGAAAGTTATCATATAAAAAGATAACTTCGAAACCGCTAGATGAGCCTTCAAGAAGCTCGAACGGCATATTTTTTCCTTTGTCGCGCACTGTTGTGAACCCCTTTAAAGAAGAGAATATAATTTCCCGCGGTTCACAATAAAGCTTGAGATAAACGACAAGTTTGACTTGAGCCCCAAGTTTGCTAAAGTGTCGTTACCCTGGAGCGTAGATTGATTATTACCTCTAGATGTAGCTCTGGGTTTCCTTTGTAGGCTTAACAATTATTTTTATTCTGTTGGTCCACACTCTCAGCGTTTGTTTCGTTTTAATGAGAGGGAAAGATTTATGGCAAATTTCCAGGCAACTGAGTTGCATACTCGAAGCGCTCTAGCCTCCCAAACGTTTAACAATGCTCCGAGTTTCAAGATGCCAGACGTCCACGTTCACGGCGCGCTTTATCAGATAGTTTAACGCGTACCAGGTGTAGTACATATGCTTGACAGTTGTTCCTAGAACGAAGCGATACTACCGCTATTCGGGCCGATAAACCTAAAGATCTTCCAGAGCCTTCTATACTTTCAAGCTCCTTTCTCTCAGAGCACACGGGTTGCCGAGCTATTCGTCAATTAACTCACTCCTCCTCACCTACCCCTCTGGTCACATGACCTCCCCATTAACCAGTCGACTTTGCCACCTCACTCCTCTTCTCCCACCCGCCAACCAATCAGTGTCGGGTCTCGCGGGCATGCCTGTATCTGGGCGTCACAAAATGTGGAACACCTAGCCAAAGAACGTTTCACATTAACAAAAACGTGTTTTCTGGGAAGAAATTTTCAAATTTTCGGTTGTTAGCGTGTGAAATACATTATAAACTTCCTAAATAATTAATATTTTGAAGATTAAAAACACTGAGGAAGTCACGTGGCCAGTATATTTGTGATAAAATATATCTTTTGACTACAGGCGCCACTGTGCCCGTCGAGGAATCTACGTCTACGTATAATTTCAGTGGGGCGTTTGGATCTGGTATTCGGAAGCCGTGGAACCTCGACTGACTCGACGCAGAGTGATGTGCTCTGTGGTAGATGCTGCTTCCATATTCGAGATCTGGTTCCCTTACAGCATTTGCTGCGTTTTATATCTGCAGTACAGACGCATGATATACATTCCCTCGATGTGAGAAGGCAGAAGAATTGGGACGTGGACTGTAAGGAACAACGGTCCAACTAAACAAGGTTTGTGCACTTTCGCTTTCGTTAGTTGTGACCAGAAACCCTTACGTCATGCGGTAGGCGGACGGGTCTCTATACTGTTTTATTTTATTTACAGAAATCAAAGTCTGTAGCGCCGAGGCACCGGCATTATAGCAGGTAAAGGCCATAAGACAAACGCTCAAGCACTTTGCAAAGATAACAGCTTCCTTGTAGGTTACAATCATTTTGTCAAGCTCTGCAGTTGCCGATATGCATGTGTGTGGTTTGTAATTTTAATAACCACGTTTGCGTTTTTGTATAAGCTTTTGTATCACGATTTTTACGTTTTTTATATTATTCTAATATATTCCGTCGAGTTTTTTTTTTTCTAAGCCCTTCAACCGCTATGATCTTTTTTTTCGAACACGTAGCTTGATCCCTCACTGAAACTTCAGTGCAAAAAGAGAAGAAAAAAAAAAGAAGGAGGAAAAAAGGAAGGGGGGAGCGCATCGGAAGTCATGGACATTAAAGCCGGCTAATTTGCTGCAGTGTAGGCTCCTCCCTAATCCCTTTTAAGGGGGAGCACTAACCCTCGTCTCTGGAGGGATACATCCCTCTTCTCGTTCCTGAGCGATGTGATAACTTTCGTCTCATCATCTTTTTTTCCTCTTTTTGTATCTTTCGAGCTTACATTTTTTAGATACATTAATTTTAGTCCTGATGGCTCATTACGGCGCTTTCTGCTTTGTTACGAGAAATACAGTAATGGCGGCTTTGATCACCTAATGAGTTGCGTATTGATTGGTTTTCGCGTAATTTGTATAGTTTAATGAAAAAATTGATACGAAAGTGAACTTTTATTACAATTACAAAAGACACTTTATTGTGTTTCTTGTTTGAGTCGCTCTTCATTCATTTTTTTTAATATCTCGAATTTCTTTTGCATCGGGCCTCGTGCAACTTCCGATTCTCCAGAGTAAGGATGGGTTCAAAATTTAGTTTATAAACCTAAATAGCTTTTTTTTTTTCGAAGTTTTGAAATTTGTTTCGCTTTTATTTTACTTGCATTATCAAAGCAGGGTGGCCACTGAGTTAACTGGAAATCAATATCAGGAACGAAAAAACCTTATAGTAATGCAATATAATAACATATAAAATATTTAGAGAACGTCAAACTGCGCTGCTGCTACTTTTTTTTAGTTGTTGTAGTCCTTCTGTTGTAGTACGAGATAAAAGTAAGACTGTATTTATTTGATTTGATTTGAGGTGAAGGGCCGGGGGTCGAGGGGTCGAATTTGCTGTGCGTTTGGGTTTGTTTTGAGGTATCAAGCAAACATAAAAGGAATCAGCCAGGATTGGATTAAACTTATATTTTTTGCCGTTTTTTAATTTTCTAGTTAGGAACAAAACTCTGTATGCTCATAACTTTTTTTGTGTGTGTTTTCCGCTGTAAGATTTATATATTTGGGTCTAAAGTTGTGGTTCAGGATGCTTCTACATTTTTTTTTTAATGTTTGCGATCGTGGTGAGCTGTTAACGTAACATTGTATGGTCCCCCGTTGAGTTGACTTCTTCGAGCGTCTTTGCAGGACTACAGTGCCCGGAACGCGTCTTAGGCTAGTGTGTTTATCGCGCCTAAAAAAGTGGTCCCTCAATTTCCGCCTGGTGACGTCATAGACGTGTCAGGCTGCCGCCGGTCACGATCCTGGCGGCGTTCCTATACCGGTGGTGGTTGTGGCCGACACCTGTTCTGCTGCAGGTCGCTTTGGCAGAAAGAAGTCGAGACGCCACGACCACAGCGACACTCGTGTTCACTCGTGCTTTTCGCCAGCATTTGTACGACCAACTGCCAGGATTGCGACATTCGACAACATGACACTTCGGCTTCCAGGGCATCATTTGTTGCCACTTTGGGACCACTAAGGCACCAGTTGGAGACGCGCTACGGGCACCTAATGCACCACTTTCGAATGCCTCGTGTTCCTTTCGAATGACTAATGAGCCTCATCTTGCGAGGCTGACGCCCTTCTTCTTCTGTTAGCTCAGCTTTGGTTTAAGATCATGTTTTCCGACACTCGTTTCGGGGTTTGTGAAGAAAATGAAATTGCGACCTCGTCGCGGCGGTACGCTGGCTTGCCGCATCCTTTGTGCCGCCGAGACGTGCTGCAAGTTCGTAACGACTTTCTCCGAGCCGCTGTCATTGACAGGGGCCCCGCATCTTCGAGAATTCCCGTAGGCGACATTTATTATTGGTGGGAATCCCGAACGTTTGGTACAAATAAACTGTTCTTTGAAAACAACAATTTTTTAAAGTTGCTTGCCCCATTTCGAAACAGTTTTCTAGCGAAGTCTGCGGAGCGGAAATATACTAAACGTAAAAATGTGAGAAAAATATTTCCCGTTAGGGAAACAATAAATAAATAAATAGTGTTTACTTTACTTCAGTAGCCGTGAACTATTTCTCGCACTGTTTTATTGGAATCAGAAAAACAAGAATATCGCCCCATGCCACCTTCCGCCGTGACCTCTTTGGGAATAAATAGAGGTTTGTTAATGCTGTGGAGTTTCGTTTCCTACGACTAACCAAAATGTGTGTGCAATAATTGAACGGAATAAATATTTAGTTCATAAGCATGGTTCTGCGGAATTTCGTCGGGAATTAAGTTGCAATTGCTGTATTTCCGAGTTTATTTAAAGTTCTAAGTCAAGCAAACGTCGACTCGGTTAATTGCCAAGAATAAATGCAAAGGAGATGCGCCTGTAATTGCCTGTAAAAAAAGTAGTCCCGAAAAATCATACGAACAAGTAAACAATCAACATCGCTGATTCTTGCCTCAGCTTCAATGTAGATTACACACCGATTTCTAAGTTTGCTTCACAAAAAGGGTCCGAGGTAACTACCGAGTCTTATGGCGCATTCGGCAAGCTGACCTCATTTCCGAAAGTCGTCATTTAATTCCGCTAGATTGTCTTCATCGCACGCTGAGATGCGACTCTGTTAACGAGTAAAATTATTTGTATCTCAGTTTTATTTTTCTAAGCGAACAGAACTAACATTAGATCCTACCTGTCCCGTGTTTGAGATAACTGTAGCACGGCGTGTAGAAGCTGTGAGGCTTCCTCGGATTCCACTGCTGTCTCGAAGACTGATGCAACGGAGGCTAACTTCATCTACGCAATGCTCACTTCCTGCAGGCGGACGCGCGCTGAAGCAAAGCCAGCGTTAACGCACGTTTCCCAACTGCACTGTGGTCTTCTCGGACGTGCTGCGTGCCATGGACGGCGGCTCGCACAGCTGCGTCGTTCAAGGTCTCGACGGTTACAGAGCCAAAAAACAGCCTCAGTTGTTCGCAGTCCGGCCAGACCACACATGGCCTGTCATTTATCGCCTCTCCGACCCACCGGTTTCTTTAGCTCATCTTTTACGAGCACCGTTGTGCAGCGGTGTTAAGTAGTCGGCAAGCATACGTTACTCGCATTTGGAGTGTATTTGGGCGGTTATCGCGCTGTATGGTTGTTTTAAAAACGCAGCTCTTAGGCGCCCGTTTCCAGGTTGACGTCAATTTCCCCGCTAAATTGAGCGGGGAAACTTAACCCGGTAAATTTATCCGGGACATTTTCGCTAAATTTTCTCGCTAAATTGAGCGATGAAACTTAACCCGGTAAATTTATCCCGGAAATTTTCGCTAAATTTCCCGCTCTGTTTAGTGGAAACATTTTCGCTAAATTTCTCGCTAACTCGAAGGGTGGAGAAGAGGAGGGGGGAGGAGGGGCATACACTCCCCTTCGTGCCCCCCCTCCTCCTCTTCAAGAGCTGCGCTCTAATTTCGCGCTACAGACAATACGTCTTTCATTTTTGTTCTGAATATTAGCATTGAACGACGCCTAAGTGGAAATCTGTGCGTGTAACCGATCCGATTTGTCATTTTAACGATTCAGAGATCATTACGTAGAGGAATCGCCCCAAGGAGTTGGCTCCTATTATCTTTTTGGGGGATGGCAATGGGCCTGAATATTACTGCGCCATGTCCACTCCTTCCGCTAATGACATCTGAGAGCGACAGCTGTGCCAGTGTGCTGGTTAGGGAGGCGAAAAAGGGAATCCGCTTGAACGCAATCCTCGTTGGGTTAAGCAAAGAATCGGGAAGAGGAAGCATATGGTGATTCGGTAGCGTGGTTCCTTGCTTTGTCCAAGAAAAAAAGGCAAAGGGGAAAAATAGAGGGTGATGGGGCTGAAGGAGTTTGCGTTCCGGTTCGCTGTAATTAGAAACTCCGTGAGCCGTGTGGTCAAGAGCGAGGCTGAAATATTTGCTTCTAGGACGGGAATTTTGTCTTACGGAGATGCAGGTGTCAGTAGATATTAGCGCCGCCACCCCGAAAAAAGCACTTTCTGAGCGAAACGACTGTTTTTACTATAAAGCGCCGTTCGCACTCTTGCGACCGAGTTACCGCTCATTCACACTGGAAGCGGATCCGCGTTCGCAAAGCGGTTGCGAACACGGTTGTATAATGATTCAGTACAATCCCACGCGCACTTGATATCATCGAGTGCGCGTGCAATTGTACTGGATCTTTATGCAACCACGTTCGCAACCGCTTTGCGAACGCGGATCCGCTTTCAGTGTGAATGAGCGGTTAGACCGAGAGAGACCAGACCGGTTTTTAAGCCTTTTGCGACTTCTTAAGACCGGATGCGACGCAGCGGAGCTGGTCCTAAGAGGTCGCAAGAGGCTTAAAAACCGGTCTGGTCTCTTTCAATCTAAAGGCCCGTTCACACTCTTGCGACCGACTTCGACCGAGAGAGACCAGACCGGTTTTTAAGCGTCTTGCGATCTCTTAGGACCAACTCCGCTGCATCGCATCCGGTCCTAAGAAGTCGCAAAAGGCTTAAAAACCGGTCTCGTCTCTGTCGGTCGTACTCGGTTGCAAGAGTGTGAACGGAGCTTTACTGGGTCGCAAGAGTGTGAACGGGCCTTAAGGCGTCCAGAGGGTTTCTTTTGAAGTCTTTGATTCGTACGTTGAACACCTTAATGAATTATTCGCAATATCAGTGTGTAGTGGGTAACATACAACGATTAATCCAGGCCATGTCGGGACTGAATATGTTCCTCTCGTTTTGTTCACGTGCGTGGCATTCGCCTAACTTTGCGGGTTTACAAATTTGACCTCATTTGGTAAAGACTTCTACGCGAGACATATATCCTATAGCCTCCGCGCGTAATCGGTTTTCTTGTCCTTTTGTTTTTCGCGTAAACGTTCAGGTTATTGCGAGCAGTATGACGGTAGCCGAAAGTTGTTCAGCGAAAGCGGAAAGATTAGGGCGACAACGGCAGCCACTCAAGTCAGCCTATTTTTAGAGCGCAGCTCTTAAGCACCGGTTTCCTTGTTGAGCGGCGTCGCCGTCGCCGTCGGCGTCGACGTAGGCGTGACTGCGCGTTGCATCATGGAACGTCTCCCCTCTAACATTACCTGGGAAAATGTTTTCCGCTTAATTTGGCGACGAAATCTTTTCGCTTAATTTAGCGGGGAAATGTCATCTCAAGATGGGGAAGAGAGAGGAGCAGGGTAAGAGGAGGGTACGGAGGAGGAGGAGGGGCATACCCTCCCCTCTGTACCCTACCCTCCTCCTCCTCCTCAAGAGCTGCGCTCTAGTTTCGCATTACAGAGATTTGCAAACGCTTTTCATGTTTTTTTTTTTTTCGATTTCCTTGTATTTCACTTACTCACGATATCAGGCCACCAGCGGTGCCCATTCTCCGGCCATTTTTACTCCCCAGTGTCGCTATATTAGAACGTTTCTCTATGGTGCCATGAGCGCGTCTCGACTAGTGTGTTCACAGCTTCCTAAAGAGTGCTCCTCCGATTCTGCCTCATGACGTCAGTGAAGTTTCATGTTGTCGCCGGCCGCTATCCTGTTGTTGTTAGAGTAGCGGTGCTGGGCAGACGCCTATTCTGCTTCGAATCGCTGTCTGGCTTCACAGTCGACGGAAGTTTCAGCGGCCAGGAGTGGGGACTCCGGGGCGATAGCGACACTCGCGATCGCCCGTAGATTTTTTCGGGACTTGTAGCACCAACCTCGAGGATCGCGACATCCGACAGCGTGACACGTTAGCTTCCGCGACGCCTTTTGACACCACTCGGACCACTTCTCGATGCATGGATGGGACTCCAAACACACTCGTTTAAGACGCCTTCCAGGCAGTTTCGCCCCGTTGCTAGTTTGCAAGTCGGAAGTGCTTTTACCTTCCTCTCGAGGAGGGTCAGCGAGAAGCACATTTGAAGCTAACTAACCGTTGCGACGAGTGACGTTCTCATTTTTTAATCTGTGTCGTGTGTTATGATAATTGTAAAACGAACCGGCAAAGAAAAAAAAAATTATCTATCGATCTATCTATCTATCTATACTTTTGCGTTATTTGATGAGGTATCCGCCTTCTTCTCTTGTCCGTCATGCCAAGTTTTATTTTTATACGTATCTATATTTTTATTGCACAAAGTTCTTCCACAGGTTTCAAAACCACCATCTTTCCTCGATGATCGTTTGCTTTATTTTCATTTTGAATTTTTTTTTTTAAATGACATCGGTTAACATTTAATGCTTTTCTATTCTTTTCTTAATCTAGTCTCAATTTCGTCGCTCGGAATTAAAATCTTGCAGTCACCCGGCCGTAGGAAAATTGCGAAAAACTTCTTCGCCGTTTCTCTTTTCGAATCGAATACAGAAATAGCGTGTCGAAATTTTAGATGTATTTAAATTTATGCAAAGTTTCAATGGAAAGCAAAAAAGGCGAGTAAAAACTAACAAAATTGTTCAAAGCGAGGTTCCTGTTCCGGCAGCCATGCCATTTTTAAAGGACAGCGTTAAAATTCGATGTGCGGATCTGAATACACCTTTTTTATTTTTTTTTTCTGCGTCTTTTTTTTATAGCTTCCCAGCTTTTGATATTCAGCGTCTTGGACTGACTTTTCTTTTATCAGCGAACCTGTAAATGGTGTCATGTAGTCCGCTGTGGCTGATGGAGAAAGGGATTTCTTCAGCTTATCTATCAACCCCTGGTCGGGTGTCCAGATGAGTGAAACAATATGATAACGTAGCTTGCAGCTCCAGCCTGATTTGTTTTGCGATCAAAATGCTCGATTTAGAGTCTTCGAGTAAATGCCTATATGGCGTGTAGGCGTGGCGTGTAAGAGATTTGCTGTCCAAAGTATCGTCTCTATTCTTCAATGTAGGAGCAATTTGGCCAGTGCTCTACGACTGCCAACTGGAGGCTATGTAGTAGCAATTACGCGAATACACGACGCTATGCACAACAGCCGCTGTCAACCTATCGTTAACTTATAATAAACGAAATCTTGATGGCGTTTGTACTTTCTCTACGAGCAACTTCCCGTGTGCACTGTAGCGGGACGTAAATGGCCAGCCACAAGTTCGCGAGGTTTTAAAGAACGTTTCCTTGACGTCCGATCCTAGAGCCACCGGGAAGAGGTCATCGAGCAATGTACCTAACTTGCTTGGAAAATAAGCATGCACTCTCGTAATTCATAATATATAAAGCGAAAAAAAATGAGCAGGAATCAAAATACACGTACAAAAAACAATAAATCTGTCGACGTAGAAAGCGTTTGCTTCACGTGCGTGTTTCTCAATTTCGGCCTTGTTTTTTAAAGCTTTTTATACATCACGTATCAATCCCAATTGTAACCGCTGACAAGGCCTGTTCTGCTGCTCAGGACTCACTGAATTGTTTTTTTTTCTCTTCTAACTGGTATTGAAACAAAACCAAAAACCTTTATTGTTGGTACACTTGTCTTATTCGTTTATACGTAATAAATTGGATTTAGATCACCAGTGCGAACGGAAGACCGAACAGGGGGCAACCTTATTCTTATTTTTTTCCTAACCACCCCGACTTGAAATCTTACCCAACTTTTAACCTTTTCTAGGGTGTCAGTTTAAAGGCTTTGTGCCGGGTGTCATCCTCTTCTTATCCTACTTCACAGCACTGTTTTGACGCGCGCCTCATGCACACTTGAAGCAACCTTGTTTCCTTTAGCTGCACAAACTTACTAGAAAAGAATGCGTATGCAAATAAACAATACCGCATAAAAGTAATAGCGTCTTAGAAAATCTTAGCTCGTTTTCTTGGGAGATGAATATGTGCGTTTGTCAGACACTTGGGCAAGCACGCTTGAGCGTAAGGTTATTACAAATAAAATATATTGAGACTCCATCTTACACTCTAGGGTATTTCGCCGAAATATAAGTTGAAGGGGAAAAAAACCAACTACAGAACAATATCATAAATATTTCTCAAGAAATTTTCAATATGTTTAAACAGTCGGAATTTAGCCCTAGTGGGCTTCTGGTGCAGTACCACAGGCCAGTACAGTACCACAGCCAGCCTGGGATCTTGAACGTGCATCACGTAATAATGATACACGACTGGATGCCGGTACGATGGTCATCCAGAACTGTGCGGGCAGGGGTGGATATGGAACTTAGTCTCCCTAGGTTCTGCAGCACCAGCTTTCACTTCACGGGCTCCATGCTGTGTTGCGTTGACAAACTCAACAACCGATCTTCCCAATATGTTTGTTACAAACCGTGATCAACTTCTAAGACATCACCAAAGCTTTCTTAGCAATAATGCAGCTGGTTTCTCCAGACACGGATATAATATCGTATCTCTGCTCATTAGACTTTTTACTTCAAGGGCTTAGTCAGTCGTTCTAAATTAAAACATCGGACTTCTTAACAAGTAGTGGCATACAAGTTTTTCGCTTAGGCGCTAAGACTAGGCTGTATTTGGGAAAGGAGGCGGGGGAGACTTCAGGCGGGTAGCGGTCTTTCTACTACGCTTTGATGTAGTTATAATCCGTGCCTACACAGAGAAGGCTTAGAGAGCGTTGAAATTTAGTTTTGAGCGTAGATTTAAGTACATTGACTTGGTTATGCTTGCAAACCCCGTGTCGACGTCAGCCCGTCGTCGCTGCATGGGAGCTGCTCGAGCCGGTCGCGTTACCCTTGGGGATTCGTGCTGTCTTGACGTGCCTGGTTGCGTTATCCTGGCTAAGTGGCTTCGAAGCAGCTAAAGCCGGAGTAGGCACTCAGTAAATCCCGGAGGCAGCAGCGCGCAAA
This sequence comes from Ixodes scapularis, assembly GCF_016920785.2. Lineage (NCBI taxonomy): Eukaryota > Metazoa > Arthropoda > Arachnida > Ixodida > Ixodidae > Ixodes > Ixodes scapularis. Next base: position 13,092,619 of record NW_024609882.1, on the reverse strand, counting down.
TAATCAGACTGCAATGTAGGCAGAAAAGAGCGGAGGCCCACAATTATAAAAGCGCATAACGAACACTATACTTTCACAGTTTACTTTATGCAATTTATTATTTGTATATTTATAGCAAATTTCTAAATTAATTGGCACTGTTGCGCCTCCCAACGGCCAGTGGAGTCCCTAGCTCCTGGGCCGCGAAACGGCTCGAGTGTCCGCTCTTTACGTTCCTTTCTCTAAGTCTCAGTCGCCGAGGCTCTCGTGAGCCACGTATGCGATCGTTCCTGAGCTCGCGCCCCGTGCTCGTGGCGCATTCCTATCGGTCACCGCGGCGCATAACTGCACACTCGACTGGTTGCTTGGCACAACATGTACTCAGAGGTACCCGAGGGTTCGGTTCTTGGACCGTTACTTTTTCTAATTTGTATTGACGATGTGGCGTTGTTTGTAGATCAATTTCTAAAGTGGAGACTTTGCGAATGACTGCATTATTTATACTTTAATTACTAAAAAGAAAAAATCAAGACATCCTTAACCTATTTTTGCAAAATATACATCGTTGGTGTGAAGAATGGCAAATGAAAATAAAGTACGAAAAGAAAACAGTCGTTAATATATTAGCAACAAGGAAACTACTCCAGACTTCAAGCAGGTAATAAACTGCTACACTCTTATTAAATAAAACAACATAAAATACTTGAGAATTACGATAACACATAACCTCAAGTAGGACACACACTTTACAAATGTTTGTTGTGATGCCTTTTGAATACTAGGATTTTTGAGAAGGAAACTAACACGCTCTTCTCCAGAAACTACACTTGCCGCATATAAGACACTTGTTAGACCTGCCTTGGAATATACCAGCGTTGTGCGAAGTCCTCATCAAATATACCTCTCGACCGAGTTAGAAAGGGTCCAGGCACTTGCAGCAGGGTGCGTTTTTTCTAATTATTCTCGAAAATGCAGTGCCACCTCCATGTTGATTGACGCAGCACTAGAACCTCTTAAATCCAGACGATGAATCGCCGCACTAGCATTTTTGTATTGTTTATACCATTGTAAAATTAACATAAATGGTGATAACTACATAAAACATTCGCTCTTTCACTCAAAAAGAACTAATCACAAGAAAGTAATCAGTTTGTTCCAAAGCACTAATAATATTGTTAAGAACTTTTATTTCCTCGGTGAAGTTGAAGACTGGAGCCACCTACCAGAGCCTGTTGTAAATACCTTAACTGGCGAGTTATTTGCCAAAAGCCTTATATCACTAACTTAAGTGTGCCTGTCGATCTATCTTTTTAATTTACAGTAATTTTATATGATTTTATGTTAATATGTAGGGCATTTGTTTCTATTTGTTGGTGCTCTTACGCAACGCGTGATAAAATGGCGCCTTTTGTTATAAGTAGATTAGTGCCTATTTCAGAACACACTCTGTGGGCGAACGCGGATAGCCTCACCCTTTCATGAAGACAAGCATTGTAACAGCAATACACGAATCACGCCAATAGCAGGATAAGCTTTCAAAATGCTAGCAAAGAGTTCTGTCAAACTTGTGGACTTTTCTAAGTATGGTGACAAAAAGCAAGATACTGTATCTCAAATACTTTTGGTAGTAATTTGGTATCTTGGAAATACCTTCTCACTCTTATACTACTCTATCTTGATGACATTCTTTAGTATCTTGTACTAATTATATCAACGACATTTTGCAGTGTTTGAAAGCATTTGTCGCGGGAATTTTTTTACAATAGGAATCAGCGCACCCCAGCGACGGTTAAGCTATTGGAAACATAAAGCGGAAGTGACCGAACAAAAAAAGAAAAAAAACAAGCCAAACCCAAAGACGCAGGCGCAAAGCGCTAACAAAAGAAGAAACAGAAGGGTACGAGGAGAAGCCGTCAGAAGAAGACACAAAGTTGTTTTTTTTTTTTTTTTTTTTTTTTTTTACATATGACCCCGCTACGGCAAGAATGCCAGTTTCTTTGGCTTGTGCGGTACTCCCGGGAACACTGTCTGTGGGGGAGCGGGGAGAGCCCTATACCCTTAATAGGGTGAAGCTATCTGCTACAATTTTTCTCTGTTACAGTCCTTGTCTTTATAAAATTATGAAGACGAGGATTGTAAGAGCAAGGCACGAATCAGGCCGGAGCAGGATAAGCTCTCAAAGTGCTAACGAAAAGCTCTCTCAAGCTCCTAGGCTTTTCTAAGTGAAAAAAGTAGAGATATCAACAACCATGAGAAAGGTAGAAGGGCCTCTTCGGTGTCCCCCTGTGCCTTTCTTTTTGAAATTCAGTCATCTCTGAATGTAGCGTTTTGGTAATCTACTTGCGTATTTGTTTAACGTAAACTCCGGATAAACTATATCGACTTCGGCACTTAGGAAATCAATGCGTTGAGGGTGCGCATAACAGAACTACTAGAAGTTGGGATTTCGGAGATATGGCTGCGCGCAGAGCGACCTCTTTTTGCTTTTTTTTTTTTTGTAAGATTCACCTGTATGCTACTACTCATTGTAGACTGCACAAAAGATCACTGTGATTTTGCAGTCTTTGCTTTTCTTGCTTGCAAATAGATCATTGTCACTCAAGTCAATATAATGCAATGCAGAAGTATCTTCAAATGTTATTAAATTGTATTACTAAGCATTTGCACTTTATTCAAGGCATTTTGCAAGAAAATTAACTTGAGACACTTTTCGGTGCAGGTTTTAATAAGTTTTTAAATTACATTTGTCGAGTATTTGGTCCTACACTAGTTACGAGTGCATGCCACCTTGTGTATGTTGCTTATGAATGCTATTGAGTAAAAGTCATATTGCTCTACGCCTGCCTGGGTCATAAATGCACCTACAGTATAAATGAATAAATAGACAAATAAACTCGCTTACGTTTTAGTAAATTTGAAAGTACTAAAATGAATTATCGAAAGTATTGTTATATGATCACTAGCTCGAGCTAAGTGACTCGACTTAATGGCACAGTAACATAATTTATAGTGGAAAGTGAATGTCATAAAGGCTTCTTTGATTACGCATAAATGTCACTCAACGAATATACCCTACTCCCTGGAGTATTCACTCACTTGTTTGCTCATTCCTTTAACTGCCTATTTACTAGCACATTACAAACCTATTAAATGACCCGTTCACTCATATGTTTACGAACCTATCTTCAGTACTATACACCAACTCAACTCTCCTACGTCACGCCGCGGTGGTGGCGCGCCGGACGCACTTCCGGTCTGGGGTGGTGGGCAGAAGTCGCCGTGCCAGACATGCATTCCCGTGTTCCTTTGAAAGAAACGAGACAAAAAACCTGCCATCTCGTCAAAATGCTGCGATGGGGGCTTTACCAATAGAGTCTGTAAAGGTTTGAAGATCAGTTTTCATGTGTTTTTGCACCCTCCGTTCGTCCGAGAACGTGGATAGTAGCCGTGAAAGGGGCAAACCAGACGCTGTCGAACTACGATTGCGTGTGCGGGCCACAATTTGTGGTCGCCAGATGTATTTGCTTTGTTCCAACATGAACGAGAGAAAACACCCGAGTGTTGCGGACCACCCACGGGTTCAGTGCGTCTTCAAATTCACACGGCCGCCTGATCGTTCGAACTTTCGTCTGCTCTTTCAAAGTTGTCTGCTTTTTGTCGTCTGCTCGTTCAAACAAAAGCGGCCCGTAGACCAGACTTTGACCCGGTGATTGCAATAAGAAGTAATTGCAGGCCTCAAAAGGCTTAAGTAGGCTCGGTGTAAACAGTAGATGCAAGATGTTAATTATTGGTATCGGTGGCCATCACCTACTTGTTACGCTTGGTCTGTTCCCGCTTTCGAGTTTCAGTATCGACGTCGATCATCGCCGCTACCTTTTACACTTTTGCAGCACGAGCGACGTCGCGACCGAAAATAGCTACAAGAATCTCATCATGGTTTTGGCGTCCCGTCTGCGGCGTTCATGCGAATGAATCTCCGCACGTCAAATTATTTACGGAAAGTTTAGCGGCGTAACGAGCCTTGATAATTTCGCTCAGGCGATTAAAGTGGTAAGACACTGCGATGAGGACGTAGAATCGACAACGCCAACGCGACAAGAGTATGCAGACTCACACAGGACGCCGACAACGTGACATTCGAATGGTTTGTTGACGCGGGACGCGGTGCTTCTTGCCCGTACTCCATTGTGCGTGGGTTCGAACTGTCGTCTGCTCTTTCAAACTTGGCTGCTTTTTGTCGTCAGCTCGTTCAAACGACAGCGGCCCGTAAACCAAACGTTGACCCGGTAATTGCGATAAGAACTAAGTGCAGGCCTCAAAACACTTTTGAAGGTTGGTTGGGGTAAGTCGGCTAAGGTGTAAACAGATACAAGAAGTTGTTGATCATTGTTACCAGTGGCCATCACCGACTTGTAATGCCCGATTCTACTTGCGGTTTTCAGTATCGATGTCCACCATCTCGGCTACGGTCCACGCTTTTGCAGTCCGAGCGACGTCGCGACTGAAAATAGCGAGCAGAATCTCATCGTGGGAGTCAGGCTTTAGCGCCCATTCTGCGGCGTCCACGTGAAATGAATCGCCCCACGTCACATTATTCACGCAAAGTTTTGAATCGATAGTTTTGCTGAAGCCGCTCAAGTAGTCAGACATTGTTAGGAGGACGTAGAATCAACAATTCTAACATGAAAAAGAGCACGGGGACTCCCACCGACGCCGACAACAACGCAATTCAATGGTTTGTTTATGGGCGACGGCGGGCTTTTTGCCCACCATCCACCGCGCATGCGCGGCGCCGGTGGCGTCCGCTAGGGGCACTCCGGTTTGTTTGTAAACATGAGTTGGTGTATAGTAACTCCCCTTCAACTGACCTTCCCATTCACTTTTTTTCTCATCAATGTGCCTGAATTTTCATCTACCTTTAACAATCCAGTTCACTCTCCTTCGTTTAGCGTTTTCGCTGACCCCAATATTGGCTTATTCACTGACCAATTTATCGCATCAACACTGAATAGTCCTCCAGCTGCATCAGAGCGTACCGGCAATACACGCTGGTAGCTCTGGCTGCCTCATTAAATCGAAGAGCACAGCAAGTTAAAGGTTACACGCGGAGTATCTAAGGGAAAGGCATTTGATGCTCGATAAACCTCGACATTTAAACTACACTTAAGAACTGTGTCACAAGATTACTCTGTCCTTAAGTCATTACATTTTTTTTTATAAAGAGAAACTGCAAAGGGGCTGACAGTGTGTCATATTTTATGGCAATGTATCTTTCACCACCAGCTGCGCTCATCTAGATTTTCGGAACACTTTAGGTATAATCTTTCTTTTCATCGTCTGGTTTTACTTGGTGACTTCGTTTTAGCGCAGTTTTACCGTGTTTTCCATTTTTTGGGGGAAAGTGTGGCTGTTTACTTTAGTTGTAATTTTTAGTCTACTATCACAAATTTCATTTTATAGTGGATTTTAAAACACTTTAAATTAGCGCAATATGACCCACGTTGTCATTTCGACATTAAAATCTTAATCATCATAACGAGCAAAAACTGCGAGCGCGACAAGGTATGAGAACCAAGCACACCAATCTCAACGATTAATCTCTAACCGAAGACAAACTCAGGTGTGTGCGAGTAGCGGTTCGAATCCAAGAGTGTTTAGTCAATAAAAATTGACCACCCAAAAGTCTTATAATGCATAAAACGCAGTATTTATAGAGCGATCGTTTAAACTTGTTCAAAAGACAGACAGTCGTTTCGGAAAGTGAAAACATATATTTTTATTAAGCTTCTCCCTGAATTCAACATTGAAACTCATTTGGTACAAAAAGTGACGTGACGTCAATGTCTTCGCTAAATTTAGCGAGAAATTCACTGACTAACGAAGGGAGGAACGGAGGGCAAAGCATGTTTAATTGGGGCGCATTTTAAGATATTTTATGATTTTAAATGCCTCCACACTCCACAAGAGAGCCACCATGCACGGCTTTACCTACAATACAGATGCTAGGAATGAGACTGCGCTAATCTATTCGAAACAATTTTGGCGTCTAGACAAAATGGAAAGAGGAAGTGGCGCTTCACCGTACAATTGCTAAGCCGCGTTGTAGTGCAACCTAGGAAACGGTGAAAATTTTCCCAGTCAGCCAATGACATCGGAAGAGCGATACACGTGATGGAGTTCTGCATACAGATCTGCGCCATGGGCGCGTTGTCAGGCGCCTTGTTCTTTCGGTCTCATTGGTAGACCGGACCTCCAGCTTGAGCTTACCTTGTCGCCCATAGACAAAGTATAGCCGGCGTCCACATGTCCAGTTCGGTCTTTCTGCTTCGTCCATTAAACATTCACGAGGTCGGAGGACCGGGGTTCAGTCGGGTTTTCCTCCGCGACGAACTTGCTTGGCGGCTGGTTACAAGAAAACCCTGGACTTAGCAATTATGCAGGGACTGGGCATGCGGCGTTTTGTTTGCTGGGGCCGGCGGCGTGTACGTCTCAATTTGTGTCGGCATCGCTGCTCGCGGATGCGTCCGTTCGACGCAGTGGGGGACGCATACATGGGGATTCTTGTGCGGAGCGCCTTGGGGATATGCAGGGATTGTTGCTTTTTGTTTTGCAGAATATAAGCGCTTAGGTCTTCGGGTGAATCCTCGCAATGAAACGACAGTCGGGTTTCATCCCGGATCAAGTTTTCAGCGAAATTCCTCGCATTGAAACGACAATCGGGGTTTGGTTCACGCATCCAAATTGATTTTTTTTTAAATATTTCTTTGTGAGTAGACTTGTAAGCTGTCCATGTTATCTCAACAATGGCCCATGGAACAACCTTTTATCTGATGGTGATTGCTTCCATAAGAGGTAGCTTCTTTGAATAACGTTTTAGTGGACGGTCCGATTGGTCTCAATTGATTGTGAAAACAGGAAAGCCAGAATTGACACCGCTTGTGTCAGTGGAGGCAAGGCAGTGCTTACTTTCCAAGCGTACCTGCGCTTTCGAATAATCGCCAACGTGAATGCAGTAGAAGTTCAGCCTTTATTGCGTTTGCAAAATTTGGAATGCGACTAGGTTGGGCAGGATGTCACGCGGTGCGAGTGAATTGTAGAGTTCGAAACTGCGCTCAAACGTATTTGATACCAAACGTTTACGTGAGTTTTGGCCTAGTTCGGAGCATTTGTGCCATTCACTTAGCGAAATTGCTATATGAATAGATTATGTCATATATGCTCCTATATTCTAATGTCTCCTGTTTTAGCTCTTGCTGCCGCGGACTAATTTTAATCACAATGTAAAACCACGCTGCGATGTTTTAATTGCGTGTCTTCTACGAGAAACAATTACCTGGCAAAATCTTTGTATGTAGCATATGTTTTTAGCTGAATAACTCCCATTGGAATCTTTCATGTAGCGAGACTCACACTGTTACTTTCGACTTGGACGCCGATCATGGTCGCTATTAACTCACGATCACTTACGCCAGCGGAGAGGAATAAGATGGTCTCTGCGAGGAAGCACTGCTGCGGCGGTGGCACGAATGTGTTGGCCAATAAATAGTAAGGCGTACCAAGTGCACGCAATTACTCTAAAATGGGAAACAATGGTCATGCGACGATGGTATGTGATCACCGTGGTCCCTTGACGACGTCTTGCGACCACCGTGATCACGTCACGCGGTCACGAAGCGCTCGTAGCGTCAAGCTAGTCGTGTCTATTCCTCGCTGTTTTTTCATTGTAAAAACACCTTGAGACTGGAAAAAAAGAAAAAAAAAGGGTGGACAAACACAGGTCTCAAAATATCTATCTCTGTCTGACATTTTGTTTTCTCAGTCTCGGCGTGTTTTTACTGTGTTCAACTACCACTGGCTTGTTTGAGCCATAACCATCTGTTCATTGCTCCTTCATATCGGCCACCTTTTTGTCAGCGTCATACATTTTGTCCTGTACTTTTCCCACACAACCGTTTCTATAATGTCGTATGTAACATAAAACATCATTGAGCCCGGGCCTCAAGTGTGCAACTATATTCACTAACGGTTCATTCAAAAAGTTGTGTTTGCTGTTTGGGTATGTAGGACCACGTTGTCAGGCTTAGCTCGGGTCTAAAGTGCGGAATACCACGGCAACCTTATAACGACGCAACAGACGGCTACAGGTATATCTGACTGTATTTAGACGTAAGTCCTCGCAACGTAGTCGAACCTTGCCACACGCGACTGTGTTAAAGAACCTTAGTATTTTTGAGCTGCAAAGCATTGCCCTTGTTTTCCCACGGCCTAACTACATCAGGCAAAAAAAAACAAAAAAAAAACTGACGGTTTGTAGTTTTTTTGGTCTCTCGGTTAGCAGTCGGCAAGTCCGGTAATAAGTAAGCAAATACTGATGGAACGTCGTTGCCTTGTCCGATAATTTAGGCGTGTATTTGAGAGACCGTGCGTGCCACCGAGTAATTCATCTCGTAACTCCCGCGGAACTACATACGTAAGGGAAAGGCAATCGGACAGAGCAGTAATTGCGCGACGCTTTGCGTTGGCTGACCAACGGTCGTGCTGCGACAATTAAACGTTAGTAGGGAGACAGGTTCGTTTAAAGGCCCCAGCAGCGAAAGCACGCAGAGCCGGAAGCGGACGGACTGCGCGAAATAGCGGCGTGTGAGGGTGGAGTTGTCGGGGAACGAGGAGTTCCTGATTAGCTGTCGGGTTTTAATGAGCGGCCAAAGCGGATTCCGGGGGAAGACGATTAATTTCGGTGGTGCCAAGCTCTGGCCGGAGCAGCGGACCCTGGCGGTCGGAAGTGGAGATGCAAATGACGCACGCGCGCTGGGATTCACTCAAACGAGGGAGGACGGTTACTCTACCTGAACGTACGATGCATTTTGGGGGAGGGTAACTTAAGAAGAACGTTACACGCAAAAGGCTAGATGCGAAAGCGTAACGAGTGGAGGCACACAACCTGACACTGTGTCTTGGGAGGTTGTGCCATGTGACAGTCTGCCATGTGACGCTGTCTCCGTCACTGCAGCAACAGGGCTCGTAACTGGCCGTCGCTTCACTTACACTGACTAGCGGAAGCAATCATGTCACCGCAGTGAGCAATGACGTTATGGCTGCTGGACTGTCAGTACATAAACGCTCACAACAATATTTACCGCCGACCAACGTATTCTCAGTGAAGATTTTGTCAGGTATTATCAAAAAACGGCCTAAGTTTTTATTTATTTTTGTATTGTAACCAATGAGCTTACACGGCAGGTAACGCGAGCTCTCTGTTTGGTTCTCCAATACAAGTTTCCCGGAGAAGAAAAAAAAATTACTGCTCGTTTCATATGCGGATATTGAAGGCTCGCTTTTTTTGTTCCCGAATTAGTTTTATTGATTTAGCTTATCGCTCACGTTCAAGTTCCGGTAACACATTAGGCGATTGCTTCGACGAGAAGAAGATAACATATTCTCTGTTAGCTATTTTATGCGCGGTTTCGAAAATCAGCGGAACATCTCTTTCTATTCCTGTAAAAGTGTATCTAATAAAGCTTGCTGAATATCATCATCATCATCATCATCATCATCATCATTTATTAAACTTTGAAGGCCCTTACTGGCATTCCACAAGGTGGGGGTACCTGCTTTCGTTTTAATTGAAGCGTTGGGGCGGCTCATATTGTCATTAATCATCCCGAAACCCTAATCGATTTCATGAGAGTTTAGTTTTGCGTGATATTTTTCTCCAATATTAATCCATGCTCTCGTGTTTTTTTTTTTTCGTGAACTAATTTTTCGTAAACAAATATATGCGCAAAACTTTTGTTTCACGATTTCGAACAGACGCACCTGCACGCCTGCAACTTGATTGTTTGTAAAGCTCCCATTCCCGCAGTGATCATGTGCATTTTTCAAGCTGTGTTCTTCAAGGGTTCATCTTGAACGATAAGTTAGTTTAACGTTTTCATCCACAAGGAAGATATGTCTCCCACGCCGTCAAGGCCATCCACACCACGCCGCCCTGCACTTTTACATATCTCGTCGGTCAGTGAACTTAGTTTTACCAAATTTTGCCGCGTCATTGCGATAGCAGTCGCAGCAAAGGCTCCTGTTCCCTTTGAGGATACATGGTAGCGCTCAAAAGCAAGAACAAAAGGAGCAGGACCGGATGCCACTGTGCGCTAATTGGCGTCCTTCTTTTGTCCTTGTCCTCGCGCGCTACCCATTTTAACATAAAACGTTCTTTGGCTAGGTGTTCGGCACTTCTGAAGCCCAGGTAAACGTGTGGCCGCGAGTCTCGATACTCATTGGTTGACGGGTCGGAAAGGAGGAGTGAGGTGCTCGACGCTAATTGGTTAACGGGGAGGCCATGTGACTAGAAAGGTAGGCGAGGAGGTGTGAGGTAGGCGAGGAGGACCTCGACCACCTGTATGCACTGAGGAAGAAGAGCTGAAGAGTATGGAAGGATTTGTATGACCGCCATGTTTAACAGTCCTTTTAGTGGCAGTATCACTCTATTCTAGGAACGACTGTCGAGTGTACACATGGTACGCAATAAACTATCTGATGAGGAGTGCCGTGAACGTAGGCGTCTGTAAATTCAAAGTATGCCTAAACGTTTGGTATGCTAGGACGTTTCACGTATGTAATACAATTGCCAAGCAAGTAGCCATAATTTGTTTTCTCAAATTCTGCATGAACTCGCCCAGAAATCAGCACTCCTGTTCTCGACAGATGCACAGGCAAAATTTTATTCGACCCCCTGAATGCAGAGGGGGCCCTGAACTAGACTGTGATTCAATTATCACTCCAAGTAGCCAGCATCACGACTTGGAGTAGGCCTGTTTCAATCGTTTTACGCGTTTCTCCCGAAATATTTTAGGTTACTTGTTTACTTTCTTTCACCTTAATAATTCGTTTACTATAGACTGCTTTTTTGCTGAGGGCCAACTACATGAAAACGTGAGGCAGAAAAAGGTGACGTAGAGCGAGACACAAAAGCGTTAACTCCCATTAACTGGGGTCAATATTCATGTGAACTATGCCACTGCCAATGGCGTGGTCGTTGTAAGTCCTAGCGTGGATGTCTTTACAGAAACAACGGTATCAATATTTGCCCACTGAAAACATAGTCTATGTATGACAAACTGAAATTTTATATCGCGAGGGACAGACACGGACATGAAGTAGACAGGAAAGCGCTATACTCACAACTGGGCTTTTAATAGAAAATTAGGGAAGAGAAGAAAGAAGTCATAGAAGTTATACGGAAGAAAAAAAGGACGAAAATAAAAGAAAGAAAATATAGCCGTAGGAAAATCACAGCAGAGGTAGATATAAGCGTCTATGGTAGAAACAAATAAAATATAACAAATCAGAGAAATAATTAATGAATTAAATATAAAATATGAATTTTAACATAATTTCAACACGACTTTGATGGATGAAGCTTGAGATGATCATCTACCTAACTAGAAACCATTTATGACACCTCATTTTGGGTGGTGGAGGTATAGTAGTTATTGTCGGACAAGAACACAGAAGGTGCTCCGACAAAGACATCTCCGCAAGCCTTGATATTCTTCGCCTCGTAAAGTTCTCTTGACCTTTTACCAATCAAGTCTTGTGGTGACGTCTGTGACAGTGCATCTTCTGTGTCCTTGCCAGACAAAGGACTATTATACCTCTACCCCCCAACATGAGGGTTCAGATGGTCTCTAGTTAGGTGGATGGCCCATAGAGTTGTGACAATAAGCGGCAGAGGCTCAGGTGGCGCTAGTGTGCTGTTGAATTTGGGAGCAGACAGCAACCAGTCTAAATTTGACTTCCGGTAAAACATTCCTATGGAAAAACGCAGATGCGTTTTCGCTACGTGCTCGATTACAAGAGCAAATATGTATAGTTTCCAGCGCTTGTTATTTGAATCATTCCTTTGATCCCTCTTTTGACCCGATTTTTGTTTTTTTTTGGTAAGTACCTTTGTCCACTTCGGACAGCAATAGGCCGATCTCATTAAGCGTTTCTCGCATGCATGACGCCCCCATAACTGTATAGTTCGTAGGGTAAGGTGCCAGTTTACAAGACAGCCTGTTCTGCCGCGTGCTCTGCTCGTGTAGACAGTCAGCGGGGCCGTGGCACGTGCAGAAAAACTTCAGTTCTCAAGACACATGGCGGCAGCGGTGGCGTAATGAAACTGGCAGTGAGATGTTCAAGCCCCTTTTGTGTTTTTGAAAGAAGCGCAAGGTGTGTCGATGCACGAGGCACGTGCAACCTGCAGCCCTTGGGAAGATTATGGCGGCACAGCGCAGCACTGAGCTAGATTTCAGACGCCATGTTCTTCCCAGCAGTGGTACGCGGCACGTGTCTCGAGCATTTCCACAACAATAAATGAATGGTGCCACTTTTCCCTGGATGGAGGGGTTTTAGTGTGATCGTTTTATTAGCGCACTCCTCAAGGTGTTTTGCAATTTCAAAATTTGCCCATTTCAACACCACCGTTTCATGTCCTATTACACCGTCGTTCACACTTCAACCAGTTCGTGTTCTGCTGTGTTGTCCCCTTGTGTGTTGTGTTGCCCTTTCTTGTCGCTGGTCTCAAGGTGTTTTTTTTCCCACTCCATTAGCACTGTTTGTTGTTAGGCGCGCTCCAGTAAAAAGAGTATTTCATCACGCAAGTTTCTTTATTCTTTCACCCAACACCTCAACAACAAAGACGTTGGGTTGCATTATACGTGCGTTCATAAAAAATAAAAATTATAAATTGAAAAAAATAGGCCGCGTTCTTAAAAAAACTCTAAAATCGACATACGCTCGATAAACGACGTGTTGTGACAAGCGAAACTGCGCACAACATTTTGTTGTTTCTTGTTACTCGAAGCGGCGTGCGAACTCTGGCGCTAGGAAACATCTAGTATTGAAGAAGGCAAAACCTTCAAACATGACGAGAAAAATATCTCTGCATTTAATAAACCTCTTTTGAAGTATTTTGGACAGCAAGTTCACTACGAGCCGTTCTTAAAAAATAAAGTACGAAATAGCAGCGGCGCTTGAAAGAGATCCTATTAGAATTCTGGTCTCTGGTTTGCACAGAAATAATAAAGAGAGTAGAGCACGGCAATTTAATTCCATTTCTTTGTGTTCCGAGTTTTGCTTAGCTCCTTTGGAAGGCGGAAGTATTCTGAGGACTTGCCGTAACTCCTTCACGGGTATTCCGAATTTTCAATTTTTCGGTACCCGGAATACTTTGTATCAAAACATCGGGACCAGAAACATTTCGTAGGCACCCGCTTTCCTGCAGGCCACGACGGATGACAGACGCTCTTTCTTTGTCGCAACTAGTTCAAACTGCATCAATTTTGTTTAAAAAAAAAGATTTTTTTTTTAGTGTCGACGCTTGTTATACCGTAGAAATGCAATCATCTTTCGAACACAGGGCAATTCGAGAAGTCAAGAGCAAGGCAGGTATTTTAAAACAACAAGCTTCTGCTTTATTTTTTTTCCTTTACCTTTACATTTCCTACACACTGCCGTGTGACTGTAATGGTATTTGTAATTTCTACCTTCCTTCCCCTTCTAGAGACAGATTCGACTGAACGGTGATCTCCCTACTGCCCCTTCCCTATTTCAACTTCGCTTTCCGATACCGCCTACTTCTACATGTCTTCCCAATCCCCAATCAATTCATTGGTCTTTCGCTACTTCGTTTTTTAATTACATCTTTTTTGCCGCTGACAATTTTATGAGTGACTAAGTCTTCTGTAATACTCTTTTAAACGAAACATTTTCTATGTTTCGAATACTTTATAATCTACTCCCCAGAAAACCCCTTTTAACGCGACAGTGTTTAGGACCTCGTGTCGCAGAAAATCCTGATTGGTCGATAGGGTCATGACATCGGTGACCTTGAGCGCGAATTTCAAACAACCTACAACACTCACGTGAAACGTGACATCACGCTTGAAAGAAAGTGACTAAAACATTACATGTAATGCGAATTAAAGGTCGCCGCTTGTATCAGATGTTTTCATTTCTTTTAAGTAATTGATTTCTTTAAAAAAAAATTTGAAGAATCTTATTCGTGCCACGAAAAGCACGCTTGTCAGGTTACACTCTTAAAAGCGAAGCTTAAGCGTATTCCAATTTTTGTTTTCTTGTACTTTCTGCGTATTTGCACACTTCCAAAAGGCGCTTCTACATGAGCGCCCAATCACCGCGTTTCTTGCGATACGCTCTTTCGTTTCCACGCTATATGATCGTTCTTAGACTTTTCAAAACACCCGCTTCCTAACAACTTTTTTCTATTGCCCCCCTCCCCCCCTCCCCCTTATAGTTTATTTCCCTACTGTGCCCAGCCTCGGTACGATGTTTTTATAAAATTACTACTTTCACAACTGCGTGCGATCCTATGTCACTTTGGAAGAGAAACCTGTGAACAACAATACCTTCCCCAGGCCTCTGTGGCTTTTCTAGCTCAACATGGGGCATACATAAAAGGTCCCAGTTTCCGACCTATTTCTTTATCAACCCAATTTCTACCTTTCTTTGTTCCCAATGTAATATCCGTTTCCCAGTCGCCTCCTGCCTACACTGCCTTACGGAGAAGACAGAGACCGGTACTTCAAGACGCACGAGCCGCGACAAAGACAAGAACCTAACAGAGGCCACGACGCAGATAAAGGCTCGCGTCCTCATAAACAAAAAAATAAATAAACAGAAAGGTCAAACAAAAGGCGACCATCGACCCACACCCCTCACCAATTTACGAGGCCACAAAGCCAACCATGTTTCTTCCAGCCATTTTCGCTGCTTTGAGGAAGTAGTCCTGGAAACAACGACAACAACGAAGGTACGACGTCGTTGTTGTCACCGCCGCTGCCACCAGCAGCAGTGCAGGTATCGGCCAAAAGCAGCAGAAAGAAGACACGTAGCTTCTCGGGCAGCTACCGGTCGTCACGGAGAAAAACGAGGATGCGCGAGGCATATGCGTCAACGTCACGGAAGAGTGGCTCCTTTCCCATTTCCTTGAGGACGAACCCGTGGCTGAAACAAGCCCGACAAGCCTTTCCCTACTTTAGAATCAAGCCACAGCAGGAGTATTTCTTTTTTTTTTTTGGTGTCTAACCCTTCTTTTGTTTTCTTTACTTCCTCTTTTTCCACTCCCGTCACGCACTAACATGCATTTATAGACTTTTGTACCATTCTAGACTTCTGGAGTTTTTGGAAGTTCCCAAACACCAATAAAAGCTGTCCATTAGATTTAAAGAAAACTCTTTTACGTTCTCACCCGCAGAAAGAATACAAAAATATGTTCTCCTGGGATGTTTGAATGTTTGGCGGATCGGCCTGACAGACCAAAAGAATCAGGAGTCTCAGGAGACCAGACGCCGAAGTCAGAAACGACGAAACTTGCCCACATCCTTGACGTGACAAACAAAAAAAAAAACAAAAAAAATGAAGAAGACTACTGTGGGCTTACAAAACACTGCATCACCATCTGTGGATATGTATACTGAAGTCAGATATGTGACTAAAGTAGAAGTTTGGGCTAGTTGGTATTTCATGATTAAAGATTAAAACAGCGCAAGAACACGGACAAGGACAAGAAGGTAGACAAACAAGGCGCTGTTTGTCTACCTTCTTGTTCTTGTCCGTGTCCTTGCGCTGTTTTAATCTTTAATCAGACACGTGGTTATCTTAAATAGTTTATCGAAGACACTGTATTTCAAATATTATTGGTAGCATTTTTTGTATATTGCAAATACATTTTGTTTAGTGTATTTGTTACTCTATCATAAATACATGATTCACTATTTTGTGCCCAATATATCAAATACATTTTGCAACTTGAGGAAAAACATTTTCCCGGAACAGACTACGGAACTGGGGACTCTCAGACCCCAAAGCAATGCTGAACCGACTGCAAACTTAGAGACAGGCGACTGAACACAAAACAGGGAACAAAGCAAGAGCAAAACGCAGCCTTCAAATGCCAACAAAATATCGAATGGATAGCCTCAAGTACGTTCGCCTCCATGTGTCTTCTCCGCATTTGTTTTTTCAAGTTGTATTTGAATGGACATCACACTTGGAGCTACCAAAGTGCTGTTGACGTCTTCCGAAGTTCAGGCTCAGGCCCCACCTTTTTTCTGTAGCTAGAGTAGTTCCGTCAGCAGAGGATTTCGACGCCAACGCTCGGTACGATCACAATTAAACATTTTCGGAAATCACCGGTTCAGGGGGTTCCAGCATGAAAATGCGAGGACATGTAGTCATGTGACCACAGACACTCTTCCGTCCTGAAAAGATATATTAAGCTGGCTTTATTGAGGTGCAGTGGCCGAGATTCTGCCTGCTAAGAAGCTCGTTCAAAAGCGTTTCTTTCGTCTCCTTACAAATGCGCCCATTGTTCCGTCCTCAAAATGCGCAAAACCAGTCTTCCGCCAGGTGGAATAATTCATAAACGAGTGGCTTCTGATTCTGGTATCTTGACCATCTTGACCTCAGTGCGTCAAGAATGGTTTGAACTTGTACAGAAGTGGGCAGGGGAATGGTGTTTAGAAGCCGGTTTGTGCACACCCTCTTGTGTATTTGTAGAATGCATCATGAGCCGTGCCTGCCGTCAAGCTAAAGCACGGCAGGTTCCATCTCTACAATACATGGGTCCCGTTTGTTTCTAAAATATTTTGGCAAGCATGCTAATTCCCAATTTTTTTAAGAGTAAGCTTCGATTGCCGCAGCTAGGGCGCATCTTGAAGGCCATACAGATCACAGCAAAATAGGATTTTCAGACAAGTAATTACAAGTAGAGCGCCCCCTTTCTGAATGTTTATTATCTTGCCAGCATGCAAGACTTGCTAAGCATCTTTGAATGTAATTCAATTACTTTCTCAAAGTATTCGTACTCTACTCAAGATAGTTCGTACTTAATGTGACTTCAATACTACTATAAATACATTTTCAAATAAGCATCCACTATATTAGTTTAAATACTTTAGTTGTGTATTTGGCACAACACTGACAGAAGTAAATGATGTCCTAAACTGAAAGCCTCCAGATATCTGACTTCGTCCCGTTTTGCACTTTCGAGCCCACAACTCCATGTTAACAACCTCTCTCAAGTGTCCGGCAAATCTGAGTTTTTGTTATTCATTAAGTTACTCAGTTGCTGCTCGTTATATAAATGGTACTCTTTACACGCTCTATTCGAGCCCTCCCTCCACGGAGCATGCTCAGAGTAATTTACAATTATAATGACAATAAAATTGGTTGATAGTACATGGGGAGGCGTTTTAAGATATGAATCAGTGGCGCGAGTGTCGGTATAAAATGAAAACACTACTGAAATATAATAAATTGAATAAAACGCACATTCAGGGGGAAGGGGACTTTAACATGTACAGAATAAAAATTATTTCTAAATTATTAAAAAAGGCACGTACGAACAAATTCAATAAATACCACATCATGATTGGATGTCGCACAAAAACACGTATATCAATTTTCATATTATATTGCGCACATGACTATGAGTTTTACAACATTTTTTTAGAAATGTAGTGTCAGCAGGCAATTTGTTACAATCAGAAATTGAAACTTTCAAAGAAGTAATCTAAAAACGTTTGACGACAACCACCTACGCCACAGTTTCTGGTTTAGGTGATAGTCACTGAAGGGCCATATAGTTAAGCTCGTTTGTCTTAGCTGATGTTCATAACAATACTTCGCCAATCGTCTGGCAAAGACCACAAATTAAATTATTTGAAATCCTCATTGTCGATGCGTTGTGGAAGATCACCTTCTACACATAGTCCACGGACCTGAATTCAGCTTTGGCTGACAACGAATACCAACCGCACAAAAAACACGGTTAAATAAAAAAATAAAAAAAACCGAGGCACACGTGCATCGCACTTGCTTTCACGAGGAAGCTGGCAGGAGGCAGTCCGTCCAATCTGGGGCTAATTTATGGACGTGGCCCATTCGCCAGCCGGGGCAAACGGTTGCGGCCCAGAGCGCCGGTAATGAACAGGGCCGTGGCGGCGTTAAGGAGGGCGCGCTTGAGCCGTCTAAGGGCCCAAAGAGTTCGAGAGGAAAAAAAAAAGTAAGGTGCCGGCTAATCGTTATGGACTGCCCTGCGAACCGGGACCGCCAACAGCGCCCATCGGACAAAGGCTGTCGGGGAGGAGGGGGGCCTGATCGTCCCACGACAAAGGGCCATCACCAAGAGACTACGACAAGCGGCGTCAACAGCACGCTTTCTCGGGAGACGCGAGACAAGATCCCCTTGCTCGTTTTATGTGCACTCGAGCGATACGTGCGCTTCCATAAGAGGAGAGCGAAATGCCGGGCTGGAGCGAGGACATAGAAGAGATTCAGAAATGTCCAGTCAGACGCCGTTGGGCTCGGTGTGGACGGTTGTTGTGCGGGTGTGAACTCATAAATATCCACAACGGCTTGATGCCCGACCAGAAACTCCAGGCTAGGAGTCTCACTGAGAACTATTCTGCGCAAGTGCGACCTACTTTTTCCCATATAGTCGGGAGCCCCCACATGCTTGAGAGAAAACTGGGACAGACGAAAAAGCAGACGACTCTCGCATCGGTTCTTCGAGCCGGCAGGACTCGCTTGGGTAGCTGCATGGACCTTTTTTGTAGTTAATTGGTAGGCCCAACGGTAATTGAATGTAAAATATAAAAATGTCACAACCCTGTTTAAACATCTTAATTTGAAAAAAAAACACCTACACCCAAACATTTTTTTTAATTTTTGGCAGGTGATTTAATATGCCTTCAGACACTACCGAAATAATATTCTGCTCCAGAGCCACGTATCTTTTCAATAAAGCGCCCCCCAGAAATTCAACTGCTCCAAAACCGAAACCGAAGCTGAAACATGAGCACGTAAACTCAAGGCCGACTAGGGGACCGAGGAAGAGGAGGAAATGTAAACGAGAGAGTTGCCGGAAGTCACGTGGCTATCGCTCCCTACCCAACCAAAAGTTCCTCTTCGTCTTCGTGCGATTAATCGGCTTGGTACTCAAGCGTGTCTTTGGAAATAAATCCTAATTTCTTCGATTGCTCAAAACTTTCCTTTTCAAAGGGAGACAGATTGGCCGGAACCGCGAACGACAGTTCCGAAGTCGCGGTCTCACGTCCGTTGTGCGAACCATTGCGCAATCCAGCCCGCGGTACGTCGCCATAGTGAGAAGTACGTGTGCATATACTTCCTGTGACCTGTGACACAATTTTGTTTAATCAATGTATTTGCAGCTTATTGGAAGCCACAAAAATGGTGTCCATATTGTTGTCTCCTTCTATTATTGAATGTGTGCCTTAGATGGCCAAAGACTTTGAATATATTTTGTTGGCTAGTTTGAACGGCACCTGACCTAGAAAAGACTGAGCTCGCCAACGGGCTAATTCTCGACCGGCGATTTTTCTGTGGGAAAAACGCGAATTTTGAGCCGAAAACTGTGTTCTGGCTAATTGGGCCTTCACAAGTTATGTTCAAATAAAAAAAATGAAAGCCGCTTACAACTCCCTGTAACGCCGAATTAGAGCGCAGCTCTTGAGGAGGAGGAGGGAAGGGCACTGGGGGGGGGGTTAAACTAACCAGGGGGGGGTCACGTTACCTTGGGGGTCACGTGACCCCCAATGCCGATGATGTCATCACTGACGTCACTGATGACGTCATCAGTGACGATGACGATGCGGGTACCGATGACGTCATTAGTGACGTCACTGATGACTTCACCAGTGATGATGACGATGACGATGCGAATGTCGGTGACGTCATCAGTGACGTCGCTGATGACGTCATCAGTGATGATGATGATGACGATGCGGATGCCGGTGACGACATCAGTGACGTCACTGATGACGTCATCAGTGATGATGACGATGACAATGCGGATGTCGGTGACGTCATCAGTGATGATGACGATGACGATGTGGATGCCGGTGACGTCATCAGTGATGATGACGATGACGATGTGGATGCCGGTGACGTCATCAGTGATGATGACGATGACGACGTGGATGCCGGTGACGTCATCAGTGATGATGACTGACGTCATCAGTGATGATGACGATGACGATGCGGATGCCGGTGACGTCATCGGTGATGATGACGATGACGATGTGGATGCCGGTGACGTCATCAGTGATGATGACGATGACGATGTGGATGCCGGTGACGTCATCAGTGATGATGACGATGACGATGCGGATGCCGGTGACGTCATCAGTGATGACGATGACGATGTGGATGCCGGTGACGTCATCAGTGATGATGACGATGACGATGTGGATGCCGGTGACGTCATCAGTGATGATGACGATGACGATGTGGATGCCGGTGACGTCATCAGTGACGATGACGTCATCGGGGGGTCACGCGACATCGGCGGGGGTCACGTGACCTCGAGGAGGGGGCCACGTGACCTCAGGGGAGTCACGTGACTTCGGGGGGTCACGTGACCCCCCACGAGGTCACGTGACCTTGGTGGGGGGCTCGCGCGGTGCATTATGGGACATTTCCCATGATGCACCGCGCGGTTACGCCGACGCCGACGGCGACGCCGACGGCGACGGCGACGGCGACGCCGACGGCGACGCCGCTCAAGCCGGAAACGGGCCCCTAAGAGCTGCGCTCTAAAATGAAAGCCGCTTACAACTCCCTGTAACGCCGAATTAGAGCGCAGCTCCTGAGGAGGAGGAGGGAAGGGCACGGGGGGGGGGGGGGGGCGGGTAAACTAACCAGGGGGGGGGGTCACGTGACCTTGGGGGTCACGTGACCCCCAATGCCGATGATGTCATCACTGACGTCACTGATGACGTCATCCGTGACGATGACGATGCGGGTACCGATGACGTCATTAGTGACGTCACTGATGGCTTCACCAGTGATGATGACGATGACGATGCGAATGTCGGTGACGTCATCAGTGACGTCGCTGATGACGTCATCAGTGATGATGACGATGACGATGCGGATGCCAGTAACGACATCAGTGACGTCACTGATAACGTCATCAGTGATGATGACGATGACGATGCGGATGCCGGTGACGTCGTCAGTGATGATGACGATGACGATGTGGATGCCGGTGACGTCATCAGTGATGATGACGATGACAATGTGGATGCCGGTGACGTCATCAGTGATGATGACGATGACGATGTGGATGCCGGTGACATCAGTGATGATGACGATGACGATGGGGATGCCGGTGACGTCATCAGTGATGATGACGATGACGATGCGGATGCCGGTGACGTCATCAGTGATGATGACGATGACGATGTGGATGCCGGTGACATCAGTGATGATGACGATGACGATGTGGATGCCGGTGACGTCATCAGTGATGATGACGATGACGATGGGGATGCCGGTGACGTCATCAGTGATGATGACGATGACGATGTGGATGCCGGTGACGTCATCAGTAATGATGACGATGACGATGCGGATGCCGGTGACGTCATCAGTGATGATGACGATGACGATGTGGATGCCAGTGACGTCATCAGTGATGATGACGATGACGATGTGGATGCTGATGACGTCATCAGTGATGATGACGATGTGGATGCCGGTGACGTCATCAGTGACGATGACGTCATCGGGGGGTCACGCGACATCGGCGGGGGTCACGTGACCTCGGGGGGTCACGTGACCTCGGGGGTCACGTGACCTCGAGGAGGGGGTCACGTGACCTTGAGGAGGGGGTCACGTGACCTCAGGGGAGTCACGTGACCTCGGGGGGGGTCACGTGACCCCCCACGAGGTCACGTGACCCCGGTGGGGGGGCTCGCGCGGTGCATTATAAGACATTTCCCATGATGCACCGCGCGGTTACGCCGACGGCGACGCCGACGGCGACGGCGACGGCGACGGCGACGGCGACGCCGCTCAAGCCGGAAACGGGCCCCTAAGAGCTGCGCTCTAAAACCACAGTCAGCCTAAAAACCATGTCAGTGTTCCTTTAATTCTTTATATAGATACATTTTCCAGAATTAAAAATACCCGCTAGATAGCGCAAGCCTTCACTCAAGAGGTTCTATATTTTTTTTTTTTTTTAAATTTAAGAAGTGAATGTTAATGAATACCTAGTTAGAGTAAAACCAACAAAAGAAAACACAAATTACGAGTTTGCGCTGACACTTATCTCGCATGCAGTGCCATCACACACATCTTATCCGAAATAAAGTACTATTTTAGCATTCTTCGAAATTGTTGGTCTTTCTTCTTTTTACAGGTTTGTTTATGTAGGACAAAAACAATATTACTAAATTGGGTTGAGCTATATGTTCTCATTGCCACCAGCATAATTGCACAATACAGTATCTTTTTCCCCGCTGAAGCATAATTACGACAGACAAAGCCTTAATAGTGCTGGTTTGTCGCTTTTCAGAAAGGTAGTATCGACGGCTGAAGGTCGGTCGTTCCTGCCTATCACCTTGTGCAAATAGAGATCTGTTGACACGGAAGTGATATCCCAGTCCAGGGGCTCTACACTCTTCAAACACAAAGTTTGGGCCGAAGTTCACGGAGTGCACGGATGGGACTATCAGGACGATGACTTCGCGCTTTTGTCGCCAGCGTCCAATCAGCGCGCTCCGCCAACTTTCGCCACCAACTTTGTGTGTGACGAGTTTAGGGATTCTGGGGTCTCTTCTCGCCTGTACAACATTGAGACGCATGGGTGTTCCGTCGAAGAAAGCCCCCGATATTCCGGTAATATATTTTGTGTTGTTCGACATTGATTGTCTTTGAATTGAGTAATGGGCTTAGTACAACACAGATGGACGCCAGATGTCACTAACTCTAGATTAATTTTTCTCGCGGAGGGTAGATTAATTAAAATGCATGTCTCGTCGCGGATGCCTCTAGAGGCTTCAACGGTGGTATGAGGTGAAGCGATCAACGTTAAAATATTCAGAACAATGAGGGTTCGTTTCGACGGTGTTCACAAGCACGGCTGCCCAACATTACCTACTGCACAACATTCTTGCTAATTTCATTTTGAACAAGGCTGCACAAGAAAAAGCTGTTTCTGGAGAGAGGACTGTCATGCGGCGAAGCGCTCGCGAATAGATGGTAGTCCAGAGCTCAGGGTTCCGAAAGTGCACGTGCAGCGAACCTCTCGCAAATAATATCCATTCTGTTTGCACAAAAACTGCCCGTTTCTCATTAAAAAACATCCCCGTACGCCGTAGCTTCCACACACACTGACTACTCCCTGCAGTAACTCGCCGCATACGAATTACCCAAGATCTGCACGAACATTAAACACAGCTGGTTCCGGTATGGTCTCTCACTTCCAGTTTTGCGGAAGCTATTCAGCCGCTTGGTTCCTATTAGCGTACTTTTCAAAAGGATGAGTGCTTCTAGTCCTCCTACTGCTTAGAACTGGGTTAATTGGGTAGTTTTATCTTCCACCAATTACGGCAGCTTCGCGTTGACTCTTTAAATATTGCTGTTATTATATTTTGCACAAACATTTGTTGATTTACTGTTTTCGTTAAATATATTTTATGAATGTTGAAAGTAGTGAAAGCGCACATTAAAGACGAATACGAAGACGGAGAGGCAAACAGGACGAGCGCTGACTATCAACTGAAAATTTTATTGGAAAAAATAGAAACAGCAAAATAAAACCTGCAAAAATCACAAATACTACAAATGTGACTAGTCATCAATGACTGGGCCACCACACGTGTCAATAAAGTAAAAAAAAAAAACGTAGACGATTATTTAGTCATTTTGTAACACTGTGAAAACCTTACTGTATGTGAAGTTGTTGAAGATGTGATGAGCGTGTTTAAAGAAAGTTCTAGAGGCCTGAATTTCACCCTTGAACGCCAGGATGGGCGGTTTCTACAGTTTCTGGATTTGCGAATGCAATTCACAGGGGAACACGTGGGGTGGGGTTACAAACCGCGTACGCAGGAGGGAATCCTCCCCTATGATTCGGCGCATTCGAAGTTGGTGAAACGGAGCATTGCGTCGTCATGTCTAGAGACGGCAATTGGAAAGTCATGTCACCATGCCATGCACGAAAGCCTCTGTAGTCAGGTCAAGAGACTTGGAAGCGCAGGGTATCCTACTTCCCTTATGCTCGGAGTGGCTAAGAAACTTCTAAAGAAGTTCAGGGGCAAAAGCCAAAAGGACAAGCAAAAAAAGAGAGCAAGACACCACGTGATGCCATACTTACACAGGGTGTCACAAAATATAAAAAAAAAAGTGGCGGAAAGGTTCGAGGTACCTCTGGTATTCTCAGCACCACGTAAACTGGCTCAACTATGTCCGAGGATAAAAGAAAAAGGCAAAGATAAGCGGCAATGCACAGTGAAGCACGTAAACGAATACGTGGAATGTGCGGTGGGCGTGGTCTATAAAATTCCATTGGGCTGCGGCAAGGTTTACATAGGCCAGACCGGAAGGTGCTTGAATGAACGGTTGCGTGAACATGCTTTATCACTGCGTTCAACAACAGGAGCCCATTTACACATGCATTGTAGAGATTGCCGCTGCATTCCCAACTTTCAAGGCACTACAATTGTTGGGAAAGGTAAAGAAAAGGTGGCGAGGGAGGTACTGGAGGCTTACATGATAAAGAGGGAATGTCCTGATAAGTGTATCAGTCAGCCCTAACTTTTCCTTCTCAAAAAGGAAGTGGACTTTATTGACACGTGTGGTGGCCGAGTCATTGATGACTAATCACATTTGTAGTATTTGTGACTTTTGCTGGTTTTATTTTGCTGTTTCTATTTTTTCCAATAAAAAATTCAGTTGATAGTCAGCGCTCGTCCTGTTTGCCTCTCCGTCTTCGTATTCGTCTTTATTGTGCGCTTTCACTACTTTCAACATGCATAACCAACTCGCCTGCATCGCCACATGAATATTTTATGAAACGGGCCGCTAAGGTTTCCACAAGTCCCCGAGGAAGACTCACGTATTTATAAACCGTTACTGCCAGTCGGAAAATTATACGTTCCTCATAAAATAATTCTAAGTATCTACGGCTGCCTTCGGCATCTGTTTTTGCCTTTAAACGTTTTTTCTGCTGTGGAGCGTGAGCTAGGGTCGCCTATTACTCTCAAACCTCGAAAAAGATTGTACCTTGTGAATGTCGAATTTTGACAGACCGACAGCCGACAAAAAAAAAGAAAAAAAAAAAGGCTGGTTGACGTGATTAACATTTAACAACGGTGCCAAAGAAGGATACAATGTTGAAAAGCCTGAATAGACGAATTTGTTTTAGTGTTTCTTATGTTTTAATACACAAAATATATACGAAGGCACATTAAAGAATATTTAGCACGGAGTGTGTCGGCCGATTTACCGAGCGACATGATCAATAAGTCGACCTTCTAGGCCGCGTGATGCAATCGAAGCAGTTTACTTGTCTGGCGCGCTTCGACACCTGATATGAATAGAATGGCAACAAACTATTCTGGTTAAAACTGCCCGGAAGGAAAATATCTAATAAACTGGGACGTCTCATTGTTGCTCCTGAGTACTGCAGTTATGGACGCAACTCTTTGTTCCGGTGCAGATAAATCAAGAGACTTCGCGAGCCAAAACGACGTCGGAAACGCCGCCCAGGAAATGAGACTCAGGATCCGTTTTCGCCACGATCGACCAAGGCTTGCAGCGCGAGTGTGTGGACAGACCTCTTCTGTCACGGTGCTCACTCTGGCACGGCGTCCTGAACACAACGACGAACAACCGACTGAATAAACAAACGAACGAACGCATTCTGCTGCTATGTGTTTCTAGGCGTAGTAGTTTGTTTTCAAACTTTGAAACTTTAGCAGTGACAAAAGCTCGAGAAATTGATTAGTTCTGCCGCCGACGTCAGCGGGATCTGCGTCACTCGTATTATCACGACTTTTGTAGTCTGGAGTGCATCATTTTTATTCAATGACGCACTTCAACACAGATGCAGAGAGGAGCGAAATGTATGCTGTAGGTTATTCCGGAAAAAGGCATCTGGTAGAAGACATTTTCAGCATTTGTGCGCACGACACGTGCTTTGCTTGCTTTCCGAAGTGACGGACATTCCCACGCTTTTTGTTAACATTGGAGGGGACCCACCGCATTCTGGACTGCGGCAGAGGCTTGAATTACAAGTTGTTAGCTTTGCAGTGTGCCTCCGGCGAACGCACCTTCGAGCAAACGATGGGGACGGTTAGTCTCACTGAATACTCAGTCAGTACTGCATTTGCATTCTTGAATGCTTAGCCGACAACAGTTTTACTCTAGACGGGTATGTTTTGATTTTCTTCGGCATTATCGTCACGTGAGACGTGTGCCGTGCCTATCATCGTCACTGTTTTAAATCGCCACCATGGGCCACCATATTGTGACGGGTGAACTTATGCTGCAACGACCTGGTCGCTTTTCTACCACTCAGTCCCGTGGCGCACGTATTTTCAGAAAATCATCTCTTAAGCTGTTGTAGTTCACGTGCCTATAGCAGTTGTGCCTCCGGGTGCCGAAGCCGGTCAGAGAATGACAAAAGAATCTTCCGCTTCCAGTCAGGGAAGAAGGCTACTGTAAAGCGGAGGTGTGTTCGGCTGCCATTATAAAACGAAAGAATTCCAGGCCCACTGCAGGAATCAAGCTAATAAAAGGCTAATAAAATATATTACTTTCAATTACTTCAGCTTATCCAAAAAGAGAGGCTATATCTAATCCCGAAGGATGTTAGCTCAGATCATGCACTGAGAACAAATAGCTGGAGAAAACCCAAAGTAAGAACGAGTTATGGTAAGCAACAACTGGATTATCAAGTTTTTTCCTTGCTAAACAAAATTGAACAAAAATTAAACTTTCAGTGTTCCTTTCCGATTTTCAACTCAACGCTAACAAGTTAGCTAAAACATTTACGTCACGTGACCTATACGCCAAGTCAGTTTCCCCACCAAATTTCGCGGAAAAATAACATCACGTGACCTATGCAGCGAATCAGTTTCCCAGCTAAATTTGGCGGAAAAATAGATATTACCTGACCTGACATCATGTGACCTATAAACCATTTCAGTAGGAAGAGCAAAAATATATTTAAAAAAAATGTCTCTCCCCTCTCACCCGCACGTCGTCTGCTCCGACTTGGGGGCATCACAGCTGCCGCCATCGAAACGCATCACGTCGTGCGATGATCGCGTAATTGTTCTCGTAGGTAAGTCTTAACAGGTAACGTGGACGTGTGTAGTTTAAAGAAAAATGTGTTCGTTGATGGAGGTACGCCCATTCCTTTTACACTCTGAAACACGTCACTGCTAGGGTCAAGACCAAAGTGAGTGGATAAACCGGTGTCGCAAAAAGGGTCTCCGTAAAGGTTCCTTACAATGCTCTCTGCGATACACCACACAAATGCTAAAATAAAAAGTGTGAGTTAACAACCCGCTTTAAACCTGAGGATTTTGTAGTACCCGATGCACACGGCACGCGCTCTCTGAAAACAAACAAATTGTCGATAACAAAATGCCGCTGTAGCACAGTCCATGTCAAGAACTCATGCCGGGAGCCGCGCTTTCACGGGCTGCAAACAAAAAGAGACAAAAGCGTACGGAACGAAACGGTGGTCAGATGCCTATTATGTTCCGAACTTATTTGTTCCCGCCCTCCAGGGTGCGTGAATGCCACGCCGATGCCCAACGACTTAGCAGTGATTTGTCGAATTTCTCGCTGTGACTGTACTCTGGATTAACGCGGGACTGTTCAGTTGTTTTCAGTCTTTTAGGTCACTTGTCAGCGTACATGAACAGCTGCTTTTATGGCACGGTAGCTTGTGCATAATGAAACAATGGAATTCCGCTCTTACCACTTATTCACACTGGGAGCGGATCCGCGTTCGCAAAGCGGTTGCGAACGCGGTTGTATAAAGATCCAGTGCAATTACACGCGCACTCGAGGACATCAAGTGCGCGTGCAATTGTACTGGATCGTTATACAACCGCGTTCGGGACCGCTTTGCGAACGCGGATCCGCTTCCAGTGTGAATGAGTGGTTACAGTCGTTCTAGACGGCGGTGGACGGAGGTGGAATGGCAGGGGGACGCATGGGATAGCGGACGCTGACGTGCCGTCTTCATGGGCGTGTCGGGCGGGCGTCGCAGACGACGGTAAAGTGTGTTCTAATCTGACGAGAACCTGAGGGAGACGAGGTCGCGTTCGGTGGGAATGCCACCAAGGGCTGACCAAAACAGCGGTTGGCGACAACTAAGCTCTCCTTTCTGTCCAATAGCGTTTTCCTTTTACAGCAAAGCTGACCAAGGCTAGGGTTCCGCATAGAGTTATTATAATGTACGCTAGAGGTTCAACTGGCGCTAGTGTCTACGCGACTTCCGTGACGCAAATTGAATCAGACAGCAACCAGTCTACTTTTGCGGTGCTCCTGTGCATTCCTATGGGAAAACGCGCGTGCGTTTCGTCTCTTCGCAGGAAAATAACATGGAACACTTTGGTTATTTCGGTCGTACCGAATAGTATGTGTCTTAATTAACATTGTAAAAGTGTAATTGCTTTAGTTAGCGCATTTTTCTTCATCAGAGAGCGATGTTTAACTTCGCTGCATTTCAGTCCCAAACGTGTGTTCCGCAGCAGGTGTGTAAAAACAAGCGACGATTCAAAGCAAAATTACGATCGAAACGAATATAGAGTGTGTTCAAGGCTCGCCAACATTCCGGTGACGCTTATATATTGATAATAGGTCAGTCCTCTCACTATATAAAAATGGCCCCATCGTGCATGAGCGGATAAAAACCTTCAACGTAGAGAATAAAGTCCGTGGGATATGAAAGGTGTCTCTTCGTATTGTTTTCTCTGCCGGGCAGCTTTTATCGCGCACTTGTTTTCAAAGATGTCTAGCGCGCGGGTGATATTTTGTACGTAGAACACGCAGCTTCGCTCAGGACAGAAAGAATAAAGCGGTACTCACTTATTTAAAATCGGAATAGATTACGTGGCCTTCAATTTATTTTGATCGTACATGCACTGCGAGTTACTGATCCGGTGTTGCTGCGTAGTTCTTGCCGTCGCTCTTGATTTTCCAGATGTCCTTCGTTCGTTTGACATGTACATCCCCCATGCTGGAAGTCGCCGACGCCGCGTTCGCGCTAACAGTGTCCGACAATGCACATAAATACACGTACGAAGCCGTTTTAGCACCGTTTTTAGTAGGGGTGTCGCGAACCGGCCGCGGTTCGAGTTCGACCAGGTTCGACTTTTTCGAACTTTTAGTGGAAACTTCGACGAACCTTGTATTGAGGTTCGACTCGTGTGCGCATGCGCGACAGGCTGGCCAGTTGGCTTCGGATTGGATGGTAATGGCTAAAAGATAAAGTAAGTGCAGCGCTGATTGTCTATTTTAGTCAATATAGTACTAAACATTAAATTATTAACTTATTCAGTGATTAGAATTAGTTTCTTTTAATTGCAGCTGTTCAAAAAATAAAATAACCCCTTGCATAAAAAAAAATTCTCCAAACATAGACATGCTTGTATTAAGGTCTGGCCACGCTGTCCATAAAGTCGAACCGGTCGAATCTGGGGAAAAGGTCGAAGGTTCGTCGAACCGGTTCGACTTAGTCGAACTCCGGAAGTTCGACCAAAAAATCTGGTTCGACAAAAGTTCGCGACACCCCTAGTTTTTAGTGCGATGAATTCGAGAGAAAAACGCCGTAACTGACCAATTCTTTCGTCGGCCTGACTGAGAAATGTTCCAAACTACCTAGTACGTACGAATTATTTGGGATATTTGCTCTTGTGATCGAGCGCAGGGAGAAAATGCACTCACTTTTTACCATAGAAATGCATTACCGGAAGTCAATTTTCGACTGGTTGCTGTCTGCTTCGATTTGCGTCAGCACACTAGCGCCACTTGAACCTCTAGCGTACATTATAATAACTCTATGGGGTTCCGTGAATTTTACGTGTGCGTGACCAAACACTCTATGCTCGCATCGCACACACGCGCCGCACCGCACCCACGTGCCGCACGTGCCGGCGTCTGCAGCAGTAACTTCTATACTCGGCGACAACTTTTCTTGGCAATGCAGTGGAAGGTACAGGCCCGCGTCCCCTCTCCCATTTTGAGTGTACGCAGGCTCTCCTCCTCCCCCATTTCCGGGGAGAGGAGGAGAGCCTCCGTACACTCAAAATGGGAGAGGGGACGCGGGACGTACCTTCCACTGCATTGCCAAGAAAAGTTGTCGCCGAGTATAGAGCAAAACCCTTAAAACAAATGGCATTTTGCACGCGCGTTCGTCAGCGCTTTATTTTGGTTATTTATTTAGAATCTTTTATAAGGGGAAGGCATGTGCGTGTGGACCCGTGGAACACCATTCTCTGCATTCTGCTCGTAGCTTGGGTAATTTAGCAATTTTCGTGTGCGTGACCAAAACCTCTACGCTCGCACCGCCGTCTTTTTGTCGTCGTTCCAAGCGCTTGCGAGACTAGTTTCCTTTGCTTCCGCTCTCCAGGGTGGCGGTTCCGTCGCGCGTGTCTACTTTCAGCCGGGTGGTGGTCCCGTTGCGCATGTCCAGTTTCCTCCGACTCCTTGGTGCGGTGATAGTCGTCCACGGAAATGTATATAAAAACGAGACAGAAAGAAAAGTTGCCATTCTCCAATTTCAATTTTCTTCTTTTCACTCGTCGTGATGAGTAGGCCACGTATAGTCCGGACTCGCGAGGAGCAACGCGCCTACGAAGAGCAACGGTGGGTACGGCAACGAGAATGTCAGCGGTGGCGGCGGCGGCGGGCGGCACGTGTGTGTGCGTACCTTTGCTCACGAAGGCCACCGATCGAGACAATAAATGTGTTCGTACCTTTGTTCCGAATTCGGTGTCACGTCTGTGTCGTGTGCTAAACAGCTTCGCTCGTCATCCACCTTCAGAGTGGAATGGCTCCCGATTTGTTTTCCGTTTTTGGTCATCGCTGGGGACGTCTTACTCCAAACCGGAAGTCTCCCCCGGCGTCACCTTTAGTTGCATTATGTCGCCTCCAGTTACATTATGTAGCCTCCATATTAAATATATATGCAATTTAATGTTTTTCTTTTATATCAGTGTGGCTTTTAACACGCTTGGCACGTTCCTAACGGCCTTTTGTCGCTGTATTAAGATTGGGTCATAAGCCGATAAGAAGGCCGACGAGGCACTCAGAATGCGAGAAGCGCGATAATAGTGAGTTTTAGTACATGCGGATACATGCAAACGCAAGCACTGGGCGTTTGCGTTGGCGTTGCGTGTTTCACACTGAGCTTGCGCGGAGCTTCAAACTGCGTCTTGGACTGGCGAGGGCGACGACGCGCATGCGCAGGCTAGAGCACACAACGCGTGCGCAAACGCAGCACAGCACTCGCGTTTGCTTCTATACGCAATACTAAGGCTCTCTTAATACGACTCCACCCAGCGTTTTCCTTAGGTTCTCAGTAAGTTTAGTCCCCGATATTGTACAAAAATAAAAAAAAATATGAAGATTATGTTCCACTTCTGACTTTTTAGCGCGCACCAGAATCCCATGCCTTTTTTTCCCCGCCGTTTCTACACACCACATGCGCAAAGCATCGTGCCCTTTGGGGTTTTTGGAGTGACTTTGGTGGTCGTGCTTAGGGCGCACGCCTTCTATTCGTATATAACCCTTTAACATGTTCCGTTCATGCGTGTTAGGTTGTCCCTGCTTTCCGCTCGTTGCTGTCGAAACGAGCGCTGTCTATTATCAAACCCTTCACTGCCGTGCGCACATGATATGTACACGGAGGATTACAAAAACTGTGCATATCGGAAATAAGCTAGATATAGTCGATAAATAAGAAATTGGTTTCTTGAAAACTAAAAAAAAAATAAACGTTGCTAAAGTTGAGCTTGGGTTGTCGACAGGCTGGATGATTAAAAGTGCGCAAAGGACGAGGAACTAGATGAGGAAAGATACAGACACAGCGCTTCTCTCTGTCTGTGTCTTTCTTCATCTGGTCCTTCCTCCTTTAAGCTGTTTTATTTATCGGGTAAAAGAAAAAAATTAAAATTTGTAAGGTTACCAAATTGCTTCTAGGCAGAGCTGGCCAAATTACTTATATTTTGTAATTAAATTACATTACTAATTACTTTGCTGAAAATTGCTGAAATGTAATTAAATTACATTACAAATTACCACAGCCAGAAAGTAATTAATTACCATTACAAATTACTTTTAAAAGTAATGACATTACTTTCGCACTACTTTTGTATACTTTTACAGGCTGCGCCTACACAGGCGCAGCCTGCGTAGGCGCAGTTTCAAACACTGCTGGCGGCTAAATTCTCGTGTTTTCCCATTGCATTTTGTGTTTCATGGTGCATTTATTTTCCCGAGGACATTGGGAAGCATTGTACTACATTTGAAAAAAAAGCAGCAAACTATTTTTGTTGGGTACGCGCGTGACAGAACGAATGTGACTGGAATGTTAGTTGTTGTTGTTGTTGTTGTTGTTGTTTTTTTACGGTAAGTTTTTACGGCGCCGTTCGATTAGCCGCGTGTCAAACGACAAAGCGTTTAGCTGTCCAAATTAATTAAGAACAGAAGATAGCCGAAAGGCATGCATTTTTCACGCTCACGAATAACATGTTTACCGATAGACAGAGGAACGCACGCGACTGATCCGTTTCCCACCCCGACCCGGACAACTATTTTTGGAGATGTTTGAGGAGCCTACGCGGATTATCTCTGGGAGGCGGAAGAACAATTTCCATTGTTCGCAAAATCACGTCGAGGGCCGTTCCACCAGGGGCCTTAGTTCGACCTACTTCCCCTCCTTCGTTTCCCGAGAATGTCGAGCAGAAAAGCTCGAATGGCAGAAACTTACCAGCCCTATTTCTCACAGTGGAAGATAACACGGAGAGGGTACGCAGCATGCATCAGAAGAAGTAAGCGGACACTTTTAAGAGGGGCCAGAAAACGTCGAATGCAAAACCGCAAAACATAGGTAGAGAATCGCGCCGAGCGGGTTTTTACACTTCAAGAGAGTGGCAGAAAATGTCTAGCTGATAGCGGGCGCGAGAGTCGCACCAGCCGCATTAGCATCAGCAGCATAGCGGCGGCCAAAGAGCGTTTTTTGGAAAGCTATAGAGGAAAAAGAAAAAGTAAAATAAAAAGAAAAGCGCTTTTGTGTATTGTGGACACAAAAAAATATGCCTGGTGCGAAAAAGTAATTAGGTAATTTAATTACAATTACCGTCGCTGGAGTAATTCATTACATTACTAAATTACCTGCTACAAAAAGTAATGAATTACATTACTAATTACTGGAACAAGTAATTAAATTACTGTAATTTCATTACAGTAATTACATTACTGCCAGCTCTGCTTCTAGGTCGCTAGCAATTGAAGCCGAAAGGTGACATGTTCAACTGCTTCTTATCTACAAAATGCCTGCGACTCAAGCTTTTTAACAGTGTTCCAAACGTTACCCGCAAACAGAGCAGAATTTGCCTGAAAATTAAAACCATTACGATTGATATTTCCATTTATTCAAATTGAAAACTTGGACGACTTCACGTTCCAAGCATCATATCATTCCTGTTGCACTTTATGGTTCATTTGTTTGTTTACTTCTACAAGTGCAGTTACTAGTACGTAACGTGACAAAAAAAAAAAAAAAGAAGCAACAACAACAAACACACAGGAAGGACAAATATCCGGCGACAGAGTGAACTGCTAGGTGCCTAGGAAACGCGCGTGCTGAACATCCTAATTATAGCCTCGGCGTCCTCTCTCTTTCTCCGATTGTTCTTCGGAAGTTCTTTCTCGGCACAAGCAAACCAGTCGTATACCGAACAAAGAGAACAACAGATTATAAAAACAGCACCCCAAACAGAAACTTGAAAACGACGACTGTAACAGCAACAAAACACCAAGGTGACACGACAGTACTTAAAGAATTAAAAAAAATAAAAATAAAGAAGCGCCCAGATGCGTTGTTGCCAACTGCACCGGCCCGCTTTCCCAGCCAGAATGTGCGCACCGAGATAATGAGGAGATCCGACTACTAATTCTACGTTGGCAACGCAGAGCACGGGGATGACTCTTTTAACTCACTCAATCTTCGCACATTTCTCTCGGTTTGTGTTAAGTTAAAAACAAACTTAAATGCATTTGTAAAGGTTCCCCGTGGAACCCTAATGCCGACAAGGGCGCGACGAATTTAGGAGCAAAGAAAAAAGGTTGCAAGGTGCGCGCTTTGCGAGGAAGAAGAGCAAAAATTCGCTAGCGTCGGTTTGAAGAAAAGTGTCGAGGTAGACGAAGACAAAGTTAACTCGGACCTAGAAGTGAAAAAACACACACACAGACACACAAAAACAATGTAAAATATAAAGAACAGAGATCAGTGAGCATCTTCCAACGTACGCGACATCTTCAATCTTCCGTCCAATCAAACTAAAATAGTATAAACGTAATACGTATTTTTAGAGGAAGGTCGATCCTGTTCTTGTATCTGAAAGGAAGGGAAAAAATCTACAAAAGAGATGATTTGTTTATGGTAAAACTATCATACAAAATAATACGAAGTGCGACATGTCGTGTTAGGCTGTAGGACTTCAAAATAAATTAAGGCAGAACAATATTACAAGGCAGTAGTTAAGCTGAATTAAGATAACACAAAAAAAGGATGCGGTGTTTTTTTTTAATTTAGGGTAAGAGAAAGTTTTCACAAACTAATCAACTATAGTAAAATAGATTCTGAAATATAGACAAGTAAAATCAACTTCAATTTATCTCCTGGCTTTATCACTTACTTGGTGAACAACTCGAACGTAAAATCACCCGAGAATATTAAATTTATATAGTTGGTGCCCTCTCGCACTTCAAAAATGCGACATGTGACATACCGTGTTCGATGGAGAAAGTGTAACTCGTTTTTTTGGCCCGCATTAATAAACCACGTGTTGCAGAAAGCTGAAATCCTGTCAGATTATGACTAGCGGTGGGGATAGGGGGAGAAGGTTTGAAAACACGACTTTACCTGATTAAGAAATTATACGAGGCCGGGCAAAATTCTGTAATTAGTCGAGGTCCACCTGAGTTTAATTTTACAAAAATAAATAAATATTACTTTCAGTGTTCGGGGCATTTATTTCAGAAAAAAAATGGTTACCAAAAAAGACAAAATTGTTTCTTTTTTTCCTAAATAACTGTCACAGGCGCTGAAAATATTTTGTTTTTTGCAAACTTAGGTTTAGGTTGACGTCGACTTAGAGATAAAATGTCTTTCTTTTTCATCTTTCAGTGCAGGTAACGTCATGTCTTTAGACTTTCTCATCTTATCCTCACCAGTATCATTATATTCTGATGTAGTTTCAGTTTACCGCAATGCGTTTCTTATTTATGGGAGCCGTAAAACCGGGTTTTGATTTTTCAGTTGAGCTCGTTGTTATAAAAATCAACGGTTATTTCCATGGCAGTCTCAGAAAAGCAACCTGCCATAGTCTTGGCAGATCAAATTGCACTACACACAACGTTAGGGCCTATACGCACACATATTAACCTGACTGCGGTAATAGTAAAAACGTCCATTTATCTTAAGTTTGTTTTTATCGAACTTACCGAAAGTGTGCCTTATTGTATACAGTCCCACACGTAGAAGCGTGTCAAACACCCTGAGCAAACTAACATGGTCTCAGCTGCTAGCTTTAGCTTGAAGAACGAGAAGTGAGTTAAATTCACCGAAGGGCCTTTCTAAGAGTTGACGTCCCCATTCAAAGTTATACTGGTCAATTTACCGAAATTAACTATCGCGGCACTTACTCCGACATTGTCGTTAGTTGGAAGCGAACGCAAATGTGCCTAGATGTACGGGGAAGGGGCCTAGGAAGTTTTCCGGGAATACATCATGGCGGTTGGTCACGCTACAGCTATTCCTAGAGTTAGCAGCGTTTCCACGCCATGTACGTTTGCATGGAAGTTAAACCCACAAGCTTATTGACTTTCCTGTTCAGCGTGCGAGGAACTCTCCGCTTATTTACTATAAAATGATGTGCTACGCAGTCGTTAGTTGTTGATGTTGCTTTCATGGTCTATAAAAAAAAATGCCCCTTGGGCGTTTCTTTTCTGCTCACTGAAAATGGCGTACGTTTTTAGAAAGATCAAAGATAAAGCGCCGACGTTAGACAATAGCAAAAATGACGAACGCGCCACAAGAAATCAACTATAAAATCGACCCTTTCCTTTCTTCCCCTAGTAAACATTGCGTGCTCCTTTGACGATTTTCACATGCATTTTACCATAATAGTTTCTCCTTCAGTTTGTTTTTTACACGAAAACTTTTTGCACAGTGTGTGATGGAAAAAAAAAACATTTCTTTGGGCGTGATATTTTTCTGGAGCCTAAATACGTTGTCCCGTTTGAAGCAAACGGGCGCTGGAACAAAAGCAAAGCAATCTGTTGCGTTTTTTTTTTTTTGCACGGGGCGTCTTATTATTAAAAAATTAAATAAGGAAAAAATTAGTTACTTGTTTTATATGACTAGGTTTTCCCCAAAGCTGCACAAACTTTGACTTTCTGAAATTTGAACTTTTTATATTCATTGGCCTTGGCCAAAATGTTCTATAAGAAATATAGAAAATATGCTGGTCATCGTAGCCTGCATTGCATATAGTTTTAAAAATTAATTGGTGCGAGGCATGAATTGATAACTTCCTACAAAACAAAATCAGGTTTTATGCAAACAATTGTCGCAGAAGCCACTCTGCTGGTTGTCTACGAAATGCAAAGCATCGTGTATGAAGACTCGCGACGTCACCTACAATAGGAGGCCAGATTTTTTTACCATGCCAGTTAGCCACATCGCAGCTCAGCATGCATACGACTAGTCCAATTTTGAGTAAACACTTTACTGTTCCATGCTGTCGATGTTGTTGTAGTCTTTATGTGCGATTGCTAGCAGCGCTTATAATGGTCTGTGCAAAGTAAAGTATGAGACCTACTTGGAGGCGTGTACGTCGACTCCCCTAGTAAACACCTGGTCGATATCCCTGCCATGTGGCGTTGTTGGCACTGCGCCCTCATCGTCCACCTTCGTTGCGTATCGCTTTATCGCTTACAAACGCTTTACGACGCAGTCATTGACGTCATTGCAACTGCAGCGCGTCACTTGTGATTGCTTCATAGCTTAAATGCGAGTGTGCAAGAGTTTGCATCACCGCTCCGAGTTCGCGCCAGCACAAGTTTAACTCCTTCTTTTGTTACGAGGCCAGATGCATCGCGATAGTGGTAGCTAAAAAAAGCTTCGCATTTAGATAAATGTAAACGATCTCGAGGCTATAGATAATATAACAACGTACCCTCGACGTCCTGCTTTCCCGCAATAGGATTGTTGGCGGGGGAACGCACCCTTCACAGGGAGCCAAGTTCCCATTGGTGTTTGTCCGTAAATTTAATTTGGTTTTCTATTTAAAAAAAAAAAAGTTGAGCTTACTTTCTGGATATGCGACGTATTATAGATTTTGAAATTGACGACTCATGGCAGGTAGTAATCCTTACCAAAATTAATATATCTGGAACAAAATATACAGCGCATCAGTGCTGAATTAAACAGAAACCCTCGCGCATTTTGTTTCTAAAGCAGAGATATGGGCAGATAATATACGTCAGTGTCATACACCGTTAAGGACCAACTAGCAAAAAATGCAGCGCAGTCAGGAATTTCCAGTAATCAAACGCTCTACCTAGATAACACCGAAAGTCGCACGATTATAAAAATCTTAACCGAGATCAGAATCTTTCTATACTTTTTGGAGAATCAGCACCTGCGACACTTTTGCATAAAAGCGGACTGAAGTTATGAAATTTTACATACAAGAAAGAATATTTTAGCCGGGATAACAAGCTGAAAAAAAAATAGAAGGTCTTTCGCATAAAAAGGACTCCAGTTATGTAATTTGCAAACAATAATACATATTTTAGCCAAGATAAAAAAATGAAATAAAAGGTAGCTCCTAAAAAAAGAATTATATCTAGCTTATACCCAGACGACTTTATCTCTTCACAAACTGGGACGGCAGGACTTTCTAAGCGCCTTCATTCCTTTCAAGTACTAAATTACTGTCAAACCAAACTCACAAACATGTCATGTGAAAGATTTCTGCAAACCCTAGCCTTTAAAAACACATAAAACAATAAAAAAAGGATGCAGACAACCCCGCTTCCTTGATTCAGCTTTCTCGCACCCTGAGAGAAACCTATAATGTATTTTTTCTTTATCTCGTGAAACCCTTTCTAATTTCCAGTCACAAATAAAAAAAAAAGTGATTTCGGGTGCGAGTTTATTGTTTTATTTATTTTTATCACAATCATATATCTCTGGGTCGTGTTTACAGGGACACTCTTCTTCATATTTTTAGAGCACACATTACAAGATATATTTTTTACATTATGTGTTTGTTTTTGTTCCCTTCATCACCATTACTCAAATGAAATAATAATGTAATTATTTTCATAATTCATCCCATGGCCAGCGGCCTCCAACGAAAGCACCTTCCAAAGGCGACCAACCTTTACCGTGTTATAACATCGTATGCATATTTACTTCTCTCCCAGTGTAATTGCAATATGCAAAGAAGACCGGACTCCTTTTAAGAAAAATTACTCGCAAATAGAGCGATTCTACCAATCATCCCAACAGTCTAAATTTTGTATGTTTGAGGAAGTAAACTCGTGAATACCGTTCAAAGCTTGCACTTATTTGATACATGACAACTCTGTAAAAAAGTCATGTTGATGTTGACTAATTGGGAACGAGTTGAAACTCGGTTTCATGAGAGTCTACTTGGTGGTTCTGATTCAGAAAGTTGCTATACTGCCATTTTAGCAGACATTCTTATAGCCCAGAAGAGTTCAAATTTGTTCGTCTTTTATTTTATTCATTTATGGGTTTCCCGGGCTCATCGCATAAAGGGCAAAGACCTAAAAGCGTGGTGCGTGACAAAGTCTCTTTCCCTTAAAGTTATGCAGCTCGAGATAGTTGTACAATAGCAACAATTTTACGGAACATTACACGACAATTCTGCGTAACAAACCAAACCAAAAAGTGAAAGTAAACAGGAGAATACTAATTTGGTAAAACAAAAAGATCATAAATGAACGTCAGTTAATCTTATTCGTATTACAAATTCACCGTAGCACCGAGATATTCTCAAAAGTTTACTTATGAAGCCAACATCACGTATTCGCCGTTCTGAGGGTGCACCATTTTCAAAATTTCTTAGAACCGATGGCTACTTCAGCCGTGCCGAACGAGGTAGTTAAACCACGGCTACGAACTGGTGCTGATAGCCTTATTATTCCTTTCGTGCGACAGACATGTTGTGAATTAAGCTATTCAAAAAACGTGCCCATTTTCAAACTACTTTAAAATAAAATGACGTCTCTATACAAGACGTACTTTCAGATCCACGCATTGTGAAGCAGATCCACGTG
The DNA here is from genome assembly GCF_016920785.2 of Ixodes scapularis. NCBI lineage: Eukaryota > Metazoa > Arthropoda > Arachnida > Ixodida > Ixodidae > Ixodes > Ixodes scapularis. The sequence goes on along the minus strand of NW_024609882.1, from coordinate 13,053,208 downwards.
GCCTGCCTTTACTACAACATCACAAATGCCTGTTTCTTAAGACTGACGGTCCATTGTGTGTTGCTTGGACAAGGTAACAGCTACAACATGACGTCAAAAAGCACGAGCTGTCGTTAAGTTGCGTTTTTTTTAAATACATTCGATATGAGAAAAAAATTTTGAGAACCAGATTATTGTTGTTTTGTTTTAGATACCTTTAATAATAATAACATGATGATTGCCGTTTCTTCTTTTTTTTAAGTGTAGAGTGCATTTTTTTTCACGAAAACAATTCGCACTTGTGTGTGAGGACCGGCCGTTCATGACACTACATGATATTGAAAATTGATACGTACTGGCCGAGCCGGATGAATCGTCCGGACTCGTTCCTATTTTACCTCGTTCAATCCTGAAGCATACAAACCGATTAACGTTAAAAAACGAGCGTGTTGGTAAATACTTAAACAACCAGAAAGAATAAACACAAATTCGGGACGCAAACAGACGATACAAGTTGTATCGTCTGTTTGCGTCCCGAATTTGTGTTTATTCTTTCCGGTTGTTTAAATACAAACCGAGCAGTCGAATAGGATGTCCTCGCACCTGCTAACGTTGCGGCTCTCCAGCCAATGCCAACCTGACGTGGGATACGGCTACAATCCTCCTACCGCTTCTCCGAAGCGGACCAGCTTTTCTGTAAATGATGTTCAGCTCTGACAGTACAGCATTAAATCAACGATAATTCTTTTTCGTATCCTGCAGTACCTCCCGGGGGTACTGGGAAGTGTGTCGTGTTCTGCTGGCAAAACTCCACAATTATGTCTGACAGTCCTTTGGAAGAGACCATCCTCTTCGCGATGGGCTTTTTCTGTCATCGCCAGATGGTTTAAAAGTATCCACTTGTCTTAGTCGGGTCGACTGGCTTCACCGATAGACTCGGCTTCCTTGCAGTCCGAGTCCAATTTATCTTAACTATCCTATCGCTCACTCCTTCCGCTGTTTGTCCCTGAATTTACTTTACTTCTGTGTTTGTCTTTGTCTTTTATTTTGTGTGCTCCCTGTCTCTTCTTTATCTATTTCTGCTCTCCAAGATAAGCTATAAGTCTTTTTTACCGTATTTTTGTTTTAAATATTATTTTGTAACCTCCAAGGAATGCACGTTGATATTAGCTAATTGTCTTTTTGTGCCGGTAATATGGTGCATTGCATAAACTTGGTTGTTTGGTTGTAAGCGTCAAGCAAAAAGAAGTAATGGCAATACTGTTGCTCTAACACGCCAATGTACAACTAACATTTGTAATAAAATAGCGCGAAAAGACGAACAACAAGACGAAGAAGCACACAGGACAAGCGCTTGTCATGAGTGCTTCTTCGGCTTGTTCTGCCGTCTTTTTTGCGCTATTTTAATATGAATGTCAATTGCTTACTTGCCCAGCAGACCAAGATATTATATTGTACAACTAAAATGAGCGTTACAATTGGGAATAAAAACTCACAACGTCGATAAGATCCGCTGAGCCAAGAATGCATTTTTCGTTAAAAGTGTGCTTTGGGAAAACGTGTTTGTACAACAAAAATAATGACGCTGCTCAAAAGCGGCAGTCTTTGAAACCAGACTTTGCAGGAGAAAGAAACAAGTAAAATAGAACATTTAGCTAATACGAACAATAGATTAAGTAAAACACCACATCATATTACAAACTAACACGACCTGAAACTCCGTTTTTAATACTCCCCATAACTCCGAAGTGGTCTCATAAATAAATTTCTTTGCGACATCGTAATTACTACCGCTCTATCTTTATCGGTTATCGTCCACACAAGGATACTTTATCTCAAGTTGCATCAGCAGTTTTTTTGTTGTACTTTGTCTCGTTCTAGATTTTGTTTTTATCCTCGATGTTTTCGGGTCAGGCTTCTCGAGTCAACTTTCTCGGATCCAGTTTCCCCAGAATAGATGACTTTCCCGGTAACTCAAGAGGGTCGGCGTCTCTCCGTCAAGAACCAGCGGAGCCATTATTCTCGCCTCCGAGTTGCCCTAACTGAAGGTCGTCGAAACACCACAAAGCCACCTTCCCTACCTTCACTTCAGAAAGCGTTTGTAGTTTCGTTTTCGTCCCAAAAGATTACGTTTTTCGCAATCTAGCGTAATAAATCTGCGTCAACTTTCAACTCAGATAAATTTCAGGTTAGTGGGGGTGTATCAATTTGCATGGGTGCGAATAAGGTAAATACAATACTAGAAAAATGTGCCATAAAAAAGAAAACGTGATTCATAAAATAAATTGAATCAGATTTCTCCCTTCAGAACTGTTCAATAGCAGGACATAACGTCTATCATCTTTTATTATTCGCTTCCAACTTTCTATCTTCCAGCTCTTTCATCGCGCGCCTCACTCCTTCATTATCTTCTCTTTTGCTGCACTACCCGCTCCCGTCCTTTGAATCTTCAGTGAGGGCTAATAAAGTCCTTCGTACAAAGATAGCCGGTCGCGGTGGACCACGAGAGCACGCGATCGATCGTTGTGACGTTTACAATAGACCACCTCACTGAGATGTTTTATGACGGTGAAAGGTGCTTGCGAGTGGTGTTGTACTTTGAGACGTTTTATGACGGCAGTTGCAAAGTTGTACATGATGAATGAAGCGAAGAAGTCCTTCCCCATATCGCTAGTTCAGTAGTGCGACCAGGGCCTCATAGAAATGGCTGGTCTCAGGGGGTAAATAATACAGCACTGTCAAGGCTGACCCGGTTAAATGGACGGCCAGGACTTGCTCCTCTTGAGCTGCAGAACAATAGTTAGCGTCAGCGATGAGGTTGAACAGTAATATGCAATGCGCCCAAGGAGTTGTACCGTCGAAGGTCGATGGTTTGAGTTGCACACTTGAAGGTCCAGTAAGATTCTAGACTGGGGGGGGGGGGGGGGGGGGGGGGGGAAGGGCTAGCCGTGCGGTGTTCCTCGCGTCCAGGGAATCGGGACTTCAGGCTCTGCAGATGTTAGGTGACGGAGACGATCAATTTCCGAATGGATGACGCCATACTTTGCTGAAGCTCGTTCTACAGTCGAGCGTAGGATGCTTCGGCTTGCTCGTGGTGATTTGTGAGCAGAGCCATGAGGTGGGAAGCTGCTGGCTCTGAGACGGCCAGATTTGCGGTTCTGTTACATGAGGTGTGGCTCCCTTCGGAAGGGGGACCGGGGGGGGGGGGGGGAGTTAGGGATGGAGCTGCTCTTATTTGGTGAAGGTGTTGACCGGAACAGAGCTCCACCTCTGACACAAGTGAAACAGATGTCTGCTTTCAAAACTGTTTAATAACTGGGCAGAACGTTCGTCTTTTATCGCTCGCTTCCAACTTGCTCTCCTCCAGCTTTTTCGTCGCGTGCCTCCTTTGTTCTCTTCTTCTTAGCTGCAATAAAAGACATGATTCAGTTAGCCAGAACAGATTGGTGCTATTATGGTTTCAAGCTTTAGTCGGAGAGACTAGTAAGAAATGCCAAGTTGTGTTTAAATTAGTGATGAGTAGGAGCCCATTCAACGCAAAATAACTTTTAAGATAAAGTTTAGTTTGCCAAATAAGAATTATTATAACAGTAAGTACAGCAATTTCTCAATCTTACTAGCTGTGTCAAACTTTGTAGAGTTTGAAAGAGGTATCATAAAAACACTACATAGAAAACAAGCTTCTTCGCATTTCGATCACATAGCTTTCTGAATGCACGTTTGTGCATTCAGAAACATTACAGAAGTCGTAAAGGTCACGTGGAAAGCATATGATAGTGCTGTCTCCAAATTAGAAATACGCAGTCCTAATAATCTAAAATTAAAGGCGAGCATTCGGTGAACGCAAGTATAGCCTCAAAATAAGGATGAGTGGGGATAAAATATATTTATGAAACATTATTCATGAAAGCAAATTGAAGGGAAATCAAAAACCTTCACAGAAGAGCGTCATAGTTCATATTTTTCACACCAGAAAATAAAGCAACTTGATGGCCTTTCACGGCTACGTGGGACGCAAACATGCCGAGGGTACGCCTAAAAACGCTTTGTAAGCTGGGAGTGCGTTGTAGCGACATTCTTTGGCTATCACGTTTTTCACAAGTTGTTTCCAGCGCTAGCGAACGAACCAGCTCGAAAGCATTGATTTCGAAAGTATCATATATGCGCGCTAGTTTGTGAAACAAATGCATTCTGCAAGTGTCACTTTCGCTTCCGTGCCTCTACGTTTGCACTGAAGAATACTCATGAGAAAGTGAAACCATCACGTTCATTGCTGTAGACAGATGATCAGTTGATTCATTCACACCAAGCAAACGTGACCTTGCTTGAGACCCTCCAACTGTTCATCTTGTCGTCAATCGCAGCTTTCGTGGCCAACCTTCGTAAGCAAGAATTATCGCACACCGTGACACACGGCTGCACACGCCTTCACATAAAAAAAAATTAATATTAATTACTCCTCACTAAGGTTCTTATTTTGGTTGTAACATTTTCATTTACACCTGATTAACCTTCCTTCCCAACAACCGTATGAAATAGAGAGAAAAAAAAAATAAGGAGTGTACCAGCAGACTCGAAAGCAGCACAACCGTTCTGGGACCCCGGTAGGGTGCCTTTAATTAACTGGGTAATTGAATATCGTCCCTTTAGACTCATTCCTTTCCTGAACCCAGCAGAAAAAAAAAAAAAAAATCTGTAAAAAATACAAATACACTTCTGCTCGCTTCGTCAGTTTTACCTGATCACATTAAATACGTCTTTTGGCAAGGAAAACCAGCGACTCTAGCCGTTTTTGGCTTGCACTAGCTTTAAAATAAACTACGTAAAAGTAACTATTAAACAAATATCAGCGTAGTACTGATGTCGGGGGGAGGGGGTGTATATATACCTATATATATATAAAATTCTCCATTCCTTTTTTTTTATTTTTGCTTCGCAGACTAGGAACTATATTCCATCCCAAAGAGAGTCGAGGCCTTCGACTTCCCGAGGAGAAGAAACGAGTTCATATCTCATTTCGCAAACCGGCCCAAAAACCGCGTGCAAACAAAGGACCGAGCTCTGCCTTTCTCTATTGTTACCAAAACAAATTAATAAAGTTTACCGAAGAAAAGGAAAAAGATATGTGGTTATAAATGTTTATAAAATATAGCCAAATTTTACAAGCAAAACGGTAGCTCAAAAATAGTTTTGGGGTGGACGCGCGAAAATTTACCGAAAATCTCCTAGCGCGTGTAATGACACAGTGCTGCCGAGAAATTGCCTGCTGGTGGAATTGGAGGCTAGGCTTGTTTGAAAACAAGAATAAACAATGTCATTATGTTAAAATATTTTTTCTTCAAACAGTGTAGTAATCCGCATCTCAGTATTTTTCAGTTGTAACTCTATCAATACGAAATTCTGTTAGCAAGGATCAATTATATTCTTAGTAGTTTCTGAGATTGGTCTGGAGACCAATCTCAGAAACTACTAAGAATATAATTGATCCTTGCTAACAGAATTTCGTATTGATAGAGTTACAACTGAAAAATACTGAGATGCGGATTCAAGATTTCGAGAACTTGAAAAGAAAGAAAAGCAACACAGAGAACAAAAAATGGTATAAATTTTGTAGCACGCAAGACTACTAGTGTAATTTTGTTAGTTTGAACGTTTCATGGTACTTTCACTAGGAAGTCCTGTTTTTGTATTCACACATACATCATGCCTAATTGTAAGCAAAATATTAGTCGGTGACTTTGTAAAAGCCGGTCTACATTTCGAAAAATGAGCAATCATGAGTTTTTTTGACGACTGTTTGGGAGTTTTGATAGGCGTTCAACAAATAAAAAACACATCCAAGTAAAATAACAAGATCTAGCGCAACAATTGTTTCTTGCCTCTTCTGCGTGGTCTTGTTTTTATTAGATTCTAGTTTGTATGCACCCCAAAATAAAATGTACAAAATAGTGTTCAATATCCAATTTTTGAACGCCAAAACATGAATCTAACATATGATATTCCAGTAATGCTCTAGATACTCGCCTTAAATATAAGCTGTAACGCGGATGTAATGAACGCTTTTATAGTTTTCCCTGCAACAAGCGTATGCGATATCTCGGAAAATACGAGCTGAAACAGTTCTACATTCTTTTTTTGGCGAATCTTATAGTTTTTGAGAGAGTTGTGATCCTAACTTGCAAAAGAATGCTTAATTAAGGTACCATACTTTGAACTCTTTGACAAATTGAGGCATAATATAGCTTGTGGCAGTGTTGAAACTAACGCATTACTAGTAACGACGTTACTTTTTTGATTAACGCACTCACGTACTCGTTACAATTCCCAGTGTCTAACAAGTAAAATAATGTCGTTATTATTTTACGGTATCTCCTATCAAATTACGTTACCCGCTACTCGTCACTTTTGATTAAAAATGGCCGCATGATTATTTTGGAGACAAAATCATTTTTATTCTATACAACAAAGCTATGCATAAACGGCGTCATTTCAAACTTTTTCGGAAGAGTTCCCACGACCGGGCCCAAAAGGCGCGAGATTATCGCCACGCTGAATCACTAAGCGTCCTTGGCGCAGTCTCTGTAGAGAAGCTGGTAAAATCTTCGTCGCCGTACCGTGAAGGAACAGCCGTCTCTCTGGAGACAGACGTTAATTCAGATGGCTACAGTCTGCCACCCCTCAAAGTATTGTTTTTTGCCTTAGCGTCCTTAGCTATTCTAGCTGGTCACATCCTTCTCTCCAAAACAGATAAATTCTCGTTCTGTCAACAACAGAAAGGATAAACTCCTAAGTTTGGAAGCGTAGACGTTCCCACGTTTTGAACCGAAATAAGTGGCAAGGTTATCGCAGCATTGAGCGGCGACTGTCACCAGAAAGACGTCACCATCTTTTAGAATCCCTGCCGCCGTGGTACAAAGGTGCGGTCTCTCGCTGGTATGGTGACTCCCATTCAGGAGGTTGCCTCTCCCCAAATACTCTGGGCATCCTTTCTCCCGTAGCGCCTCAAAGATTAGACGAAAGGCTGCATCACCACCACGGACGGCACCTTCTTTGTATCGCAGTTCGTGAGACATAAATACCGTAGTCTTCCACTAGAAAGCATACCCCCACCCCTTTGGCATTCAAAAAACGAATTATCTATTGCTGGACGTTGCGCCCGCCTTTTTCTTATCGCAGTTCCTGGTTCTGTTTGCGAAGGCCCTTTATCCAGAGAGACACATTCGTAGCAGTGATAGTGATGGCTTTTGTCTGCTTAGCCCTTACCTTGCTTCTGCTGCCGGCATGAAAAAAAAAAAAAGGTGTTTGACCGTGACAGAGAAACTTAGGTTAAAAAGCTTATAAACACTCGCCACCTTTTTTAGTCATATACACACATAAAGATACTACGAGTGCGCTTGTGATTACAACCAAAGTATGGCCGGCGCTATATTTCGTTTATAATCACTCACAATCATTTTTGGTTATAATTATTGGTTATAATAAGCGATCGGTGTCCTCTTTTTGTTGCTTGTGTATAGCCTAAACCGGACAGTTACTAAAACCGGCGTGGCTATGAGGTGCGTTGTTTGTGAGCAGCCAGTGTACTGAACAGGTTGTCTGTGTCATGTAACGTCCGCCTCTAACCGAGAAGGCCGTTTCAGAATGCTTGTTATAAATGCCCCTTTTACTGCCCTCTCTTACTCACTTTTCGGGCAAAATGGTAGTGACCACCGAAACTCCGTTAATATGACCCTGTGCTATGTTTTAACTGAGGTAAACGAAGTCAGACAATTTGCTGTTTGCATGTCTAGTCTGTATGTCGAAACTCCAGCTGCTAAGCACACCAGAGTCGTCGAACTCTAATATAAAAAAGCACATTAAGGTAAGTCGTTCTTTAATGGCACATACTTGCTTTACGTGAAAATGTCGGGGTTAAGTTTTTGTTAGGCAAAATAACGAACTTATCTTTAGGGATCGTTTTGTTACTCGCATAGTTTTCAGCTATATCTCACAGTGCTCGGTATTGTAAGCTAGTGAAAACGCTTCGAAAACGGCTTAATTGAGTTTACTTGTATATTTCAGAAGGAGACTAGAATAAACTTTGCAGCTATATATAAACACGCCTATTTGATATTTGTTTGAATTTGCGATTTATATAGACCGTTTTTTTTCTGTCCTAATTTGTGATGCAATTTATTTAGTTAATTTTTCGTTGTTCCACACCACCGATAACTAGAAATTAACAGCGGTGCTCCGCATCAGTCCTAATTTGTTTCTTATTCTCCGCCAGTTCTTCCATTCGCGGAAGCTATCAGAGATCTACGTGGGTTGAAAGAAATGAAAGACCGAGACGACAACCCACTTTCCCGACGCGCCCTTGCTGAAGTAGATGAATATATCGACGGTATGCATCAAGTTCCCGTTTCTCAAAAACGGTTCGACAAACTTCTGGCGACGTTTGTGGTTGGGACGCTACACAGTCCCATACTAACAGCCATACACTAGTAATAGCTGTCATATACTAACAGTCAAAAACTAAGTAACGGCAAAGTAACGTAAAAGTAACGGCCGTTAGTCATGGGAAGTAACGACACCGGTATTTCGTTACATTTGCAAAATGGTAACGGAGCTCTTTAACGCGTTAGCTTTTTCTAAGGTAACGAGTAACGTTAATTTGTTACTTGTTTTAGGTAACGGGCACAACACTGGCTTGTGGTCACTGCAGACGCAACAAAGGAACGGATCAGGTGCTTTAGCTTGTATGGTTCATGAGGGTACTTCGTTCGTATTTCAAAATCATGGCGATCAATTTTCTTTAGACAGTCCTTGCCTCCCGCAAAAATTGTCAGCTCGCTGCGACGGTTGAGACACGCACTAAAACAAAGGCATGAACAACGTGTCCTTCTCATTTACGTAAATTCCAGACGCCTTCAAAGATTTCATTCCCAAAACACGCGGAATACCGAAACCAAATAAAAAAGGCGCTCCCTTATCCCAAAACGCCGCATAGAACAGCGCTACCAACCCCGCCTCAGCAAAATAAACATCCCCATGGCCGGAGCTCAAAACAAAATACCCCATTCAGAACACGGGTTGGGTCTGTACTCCGAAGTTTGGTTTCAGCATCATGTTATCACCCATACAAAACCAAATTATAGCTCATACGTTTTCCCTAACGATCTTTACGTATAATCGCCTGCTTTCTATATGCTCACTAGAATACGCATGCGCTAAACATGCGGCTTCACATTTCCGTTCGCACACATTTGGTCTTTCCGCAGCGAACCCCGAGCAACCACAAAAACTCCTTTTTTCCGACTTCGTTTCTATCGCAAAATATTTGCGGTTGCATACTGGCTTTAATTTTATTTCTGCAAAGAGTGAAGGGGCAAAAATAAAGGAAATGCATTCCCTACCGCATACTGCATATAAATCATCTGCCATCAGAATTTGAAATGAGGGCATTCGGACCATCTTTCTTTGGCCTTGGTTGAGAGCGTGCGCGTGCGTCCAAGAGGATACGTCGCTCGACGCTCTCGCTTGAGGTCCGAGTGTTGCGCAGAGCGAAGAAATAGAGGTGTTTATGTATTGCTGCGCTTTCCTTTCGAGTTATATTTATTTTTTTATTCGGGCGTCTGGGTGGCCTAGTGTCCAAACACTCGCGATAAAGAAAACGCCGAAAACGCATTTTTCGTCCACTTTCGTAAGTTTGCGTTGGAATTCTGGTCGGCGTTTCTTAGACTTTTTTTAATTTTTTTGTAGTTACTCTTAAAAAAAGAATCAATCGTCGGCTAACACACCCAGGACGTAGACAATGTCGTAAGAATGGATAAATAAATTCTAATTTTGTTTTTTTATAAAAACAAAAATACTATATAATGCAGAAGTCAGACGCATCCAAAAATGTTTTATACTTTGTTACTTTCTTTTTGAGATACAAGTTTCAACTCTGAAGTGAGGTGAACCTGTTTATACGGTGGTTAGTTATACCAGTATACTATTCTTTCTTGTAAGCTAGTTGTTGAAAGTAGCACGAACATAAATAAGGAAACAAAAGAAAACAACTTCCCACATGTTCTCGAAGTAACCGCGACGTGAACCGTCTTCACGAAAACGTCTCCATTAATTTCTTTGATCCAACTCTTAGACAGTCGCCAGGATTGTGAAACGAAGTCTTTCTTATTAGAGACTTTTAGCAAACCGTTACCGCATTCCGCATACCGCACTATACCGGTGCCTTTGAAGCGTCCTTTTAAAGAAACACTGCAATAAAAAAAGGAACATTTTAAAGGCCACCTATAAAAAAAAAATAACATAATTTAAAAATTTTTTTTTTTTTTACGAGCAATATTTACGCCGCTAGACGGACTTCAGGTGCGTAATATGGAGCTCGCAGCCTTCTAAGCCCTGCCCCGTGCCTACAAGGTCCTTACATCTCTCATTGGCTCGAGAGATGATTGACGTGTGAAGGAATGATCGTAAATTCGTATCTCCGTACCGTAATAGTATTTGAGTCACTATTTTTTTATGTTTGAGAAAAAGATAATCTAAATACAGTCATTTTTTTTTATCAGATTGATCCCGAGATGGCCTTTCCGCTTCGCTTTCAAACGATAAAAAAAGTGAAAGCCGTTTACAAATCCCTGTAACGCCGAATTGGAGCGCAGCTCTTGAGGAGGAGGAGTGAAGGGTACTGAGGGGAGGGTAGACCCCTCCTTCTCCCCTCATTCTTTAATATGCTCCGGGGGGGCGGTCACGTGACCTCGGGGGGGGGGGGGTGTCACGTGACTTCGGGGAGGGGGGTCACGTGACCTCGGGGGGTCACGTGACCTCAGAGGGGTCACGTGACCTCAGAGGGGTCACGTGACCTGGGGGTCACGTGGGGGTCACCTTGGGGTCACGTGACCTTGAGATGACCTTGGGGAGGAGATCACGTGACCTCGGGGGGTCACGTGACCTTCAAAGGGTCACGTGGGGTCTTGGGGTCACGTGACCTTGAGATGACCTTGGGAGGGGTCACGTGACCTCGAGGGGTCACGTGACCTTGGGAGTCACGGGGGGGTCACGTGACCTTGAGATGACCTTGGGAGGGGTCACGTGACCTGGAGGGGTCACGTGACCTTGGGATGACCTTGGTTACGCCGACGGCGACGGCGACGGCGACGCCGCTCAAGCCGGGAACGGGCCCCTAAGAGCTGCGCTCTAAAACATGGCTCCCGGCATCTGCGAAGGGCTGAACGAGCGCAGCTCGTTGAGCTCGTCCTGTTTTATGAGTGGGGGTCGTTTTGAGTTTACAGAGCTGCTTAAGGGAAGATCTCATCAACTGACATAGTTTGCAGCAAACAACTGTCGCAAGTATTCTCCTTCGACAGCACTGTGCGGTTGCTTGTTTTTGTAATGGAACTGGCTTAAGTCTATCGTCCCACGTTCACTATTTTGATCAATCTGGCTTGATTACTTTTGTTGGCGCTTGTTGATGCCGAATAAAATTGTTGGTTCCCGTAAAAATGGCCCGGCTGTTCTGTGAATTGTGCAACCGTGGTGATTACGACTATGATTTCAGTACCGAGAAGATAGGTACACGGGTAAGATTTTGCGAGCCATTTGGCTGAGGGCGATCCGGCGTTCGGCTCGTATCAAGCTTGTCTAGGTATGTTCCCCTCATTGGGCCTCCAAAGGCAACTAGTTCTCAAGTTATTCAGTGCAGCTGACCTATTCACACAGTGTGAACAATATGGTACACGATGTGAAATATTGTTTTATTCCCTTTTGGGAAGTATTCTATATTGCTCTTCCTTTTTGAATAAAATATTTGTGTCAAGTGAAATAACTTCGAAGCCTATGATGTAGCAACACTACAAGTTTCCGGAAATACTCGCTTGAACCCACCGCAAGTAATGAAGTCGAAGACTAATGCCCTGCAGGACAGCAGCTTTGGTTAGTGACACCTCGGCAAAACTACGAGTGCCACCCTAACGAGTCTGAGGTCGCAGGACGGAAAGCAGCTGCCGATAAACTATCCGATAATCGCAAACTTTCTAAAACACGAAGTGTTGGGACTAAAAGACGTATGCTTGAGGAACCTGCACATTCCACGATATGGGCAGACATATATCGCGCCGGTGTCTTGATCATTCACGTGGCCAATATTCTAACAGGGACGTAGCGAGAGTTGCACGTTGTGCTTGAACGCATTGTCGTACAGCGATGTTCGTCATGTACCGCGTTAGCCTGATTGAAAATAGCGATTGGCGAAACAATCAAACTGCAGCACTAGTCTCAGACGCTGTTGTTGAGGTTGCGAGCGAATGCACACAGTGAGCTGGCATGGCGTTTGGCGTACGTCGATCTACGTTCCCTTGACGTCGCCGTCGCGGCGTGTTCGCTCGCTCCCTGTACCAGCAATATCGAAGTTGTTGTCATTCGCCCTGTCTGATATGTAGCGAAGATAAGAAAGGGCGCTTACTACATCGCGCGAAATTCTGGAACAATCCACGACGACGTGATCAATGACGGTGCGGAGGCGATAGCAGACGTCACAAGCACAACCCGGCGAAACCAAACTGATACAACCCGTTAACAGTCTCCTGCTCCCAAAGTTCACCTAAACCGCTAGGTGCGCTGCTATTTTGCATATTTCCCATTTTCTCATCATGTCTGCTGCAGACACTGCCCCCCAAAAGTAAAAAAAAAAAGTAAAAAAAAAAAGCTTTCGCAGGAGTATCATCAAGTGTGTGTCAACTACCGAAAACATGCGGTCGTTGCAGACCCCTATTGACCTGCATTTGAGCCAACGACGTTGCGGCGGGTAAGGCGCGGCGAAGAATATTAAAAGCGATGCCGAGGGAACCCTCGCTTTTTTCGGCAATAACATGGGTCCCAGCTGTGCGGGAAAGCAAGCAAACACGGGGGCAGCGCCAGCGTTGCCATCGCCGGTGCCAACAAGCAGCCGAGGGCAGGCAGAAAAGGAAGCACGTATCGACCCGGCTCGGGGTGCAACAACAAGGTGACTATCCCGAGCACGGATCGAGGCAATAAAACCGGACGGCCCCGGCAGTGCCGCTGTAGCGTCGTAAATGACGCCTGCCGGCCTTCGAACGGCATCGACGCGCCACGCTTCCTCGCACCCTGCCCAAAGCCCCGGATAAAGGAAACACCTCATCATCAGAAGGTGTCAATTCGAGGCAGTTTCCTTCATCGCCCTTTTTGCATTAGCAGGGAAGACTTTTCTTTTTACTTCGCCTTGATTTGCCAATGTCGATGGCTATCATAACCCTGCAGCTCGAAAAATGTGTCGCCAAACTACAACGTGATCGCTTTTTTTAGTTCCCCCGTTAAAAGTTTGTATGGCGGTATTAAGATGTCCGAAATATATTTAAAACATTTATGTGAGTTGGTAATAGTAACATTTGGAGGACACTAATGTTGAACGTGCGTACACTTGTTGTTGTTGTTATTAAAAAAATAATTTATTTAAGAATAGACATCAGCTTCACGCAGCAGCGTTTAACTGCGTCTTGTACGTCCTGTAAAACAACTGCGTAAGACGCGGATGGGTTACGTGTGAATGTGTGTACGCGGAGGGAGTGCGCCTTAAGTTTTTTTGTTGCGCTGCCATCCTTAAAAGTTACACTCAACAACCTCCTCAATAGCTCTGTTGCCCAAGTTTCCAAGACGATTTCGGGAGGATCGATCTGTTGTCTTGAGCCACGATATGCGGAATTCCGATGCCTTCTTCTCCTTTTTCCTTTTTTACCCGTCTTTCTCGTTTTCTAGTCCTGCTCCGAGAGAAGGTGCTGGCGCATAACACTGAGAACAAAGCCCAAAGGACAGGGCTTTCGTAGCAATCAGTTGATATGGGGCAAGAATCCTTCCAGCCGGGTTGTCGACGCTCCAATGATATATTCGCGTACTTTTCTTCGTCCCAGCATGTTCGCGATGAGCCGCGATCGCAGATGGCGAAACAATTACGAAAAGTTCTCGGGATATGGCTCCCGGGGAAAATCTTCGGCCGACCTGGTCTTTCTGTTCGAAGAGAGGAGTTTGAGTTTGCAGGGGGCCTAATTCCTGCGTGAAGCAAGAGCTTCGCATCTGAGTAAAGCCGCAAGTTTGCGCGCGGAGCTGAGCTTTTTGCCGTGGAGGTAGGGAGCTTCTGGAGACGACATGACGCCATGAGATGTGAAAGTGGTGGAAACTTCCGGTCTGGAGGGACACGCCCCGACGATGGCCGAAACGAAAAGGCGCTATTGGACGAAACGATGAGGAGATTTTGCGCCCAACAGCTGTTTTGGTCACCCTTGGTGAGGTTCCCGCTGACCGGGACATCTACTTCCGGCCTGGGATTTGCTCGTTCGGCTGGCTTGAGCCGGTATGCCGCCTCCTCTTCTTTCTACCTCCATGATTTCCGAAGACCAGGACGGCATCAGTCTTTGCCCTCGTGCTCCAAGTATGACACTCGGCGAGAAAGCTGACGCCAAAATTGCTGACTGCCGCGATTGGCCAGAACCGCGCTGAGATTGGACAGCGCCAAAGTCAAGCGCAAGGCTGGTCAGTCACAGAGGTTGGTAATCTCTCAACGATCTTGCCGAGTGCCCAACGTAGAGCCTCTGGATAGACAATTACCGGCAGTGATTACTTTCGCCACCAGTGCCGCCATTGCGCGCTTCGGTGCCAATGTTGTTTGCATGCTTCAACAATGATGGCGAGTGTCAGACGACCTCAACAGCTTTTTTTTTTTGGCGTTGCACGTAGTTTCAAGCGGGACATTTTGGCTGCTGTTATACATGTTCCTGTGCATATGTGGCACTTATGTTCGGCTGCAAGTTTTTCATAGTAATCCATCGCGCGCACGTTGGAGTGTTGGCACACATGGGGCACCGATGGCATTGTGTGTGTAGTGAGAAAAAAAAACTATTATAGGGATTTAAAATGAAATAGGAGAGAAAAAACTGGCGAACGACTATCGTCCGTCTTATGACACACCTGACGCTCGTGAGACCGAGCACAGAAGTCTCATGCAACACGTAGACGAATGCTTGGCCATGTATACACCTTTCCGAAAAACACTCCTAGGCCGCCGCCATGTTGCTGATGCTGATGCGGCTAGTACGACTCTCACGCCCTCTATCAGCTAGAAATTTTCTGCCACTCTCTTGAACTGTGAAGACCCGCTCAGCGCGGTTCTCTACTTACGTTTTTGCGGTTTTGCATTCGATGTTTTCTCGCCCTTCTTTAAAATTTCCACTTAATTTTTTTTATGCGTGCTGCGTACCTTTTCTGTGTTATCTTCCATCGTGAGAAATAAGGCTGGTAAGTGCCTGCCATTCAAGCTTTTCTGCTTTACATTCACGGGAAACGAAGGAGGTGAAGGATGTCGAACGACCCTCGACGCGATTATGCGAACATTTGTCTCCCCCCTCCCAAAAATAATCTGCGTAGGATCTTCAGTCGTTTCCAAAAATAGTCGTCCGGGTTGGGGTGGGAAACGGATCAGTCGCGTTCGTTTTTTTGCCTTGGTGCGGTTGTAAAACAAGGAAGCTCTCCCCAAAACGTGCCCCAAAACGAAGTCATCTCAGATTCCATCCCATCGTCAAGATGTGACTGTCGTCGACTGTGACTGTGTTATTTGAGATCTTTCTCAAATAAATTCATTTCGAATAACGCTGCATCATGTGGTACGTACGATATATTGTTCGAATGTTAACACTTCCTCAATTGTATGTCCGTGGCCTGTCCAACGGTAAACACGTTATTTGTGAGCTTAAAAAAATGCATGACTTTCGGTCCTCTTCTGTTGCAATTTATTTTTTACGGGAAAGCGCTTTGTCGTTTCACACGCGGCGAATCCCGCGGCGCCGTTAAAACGTATGGTAAGAAAAAAAAAAAAAACACAACTAACTAGAACTATAAATTCCAGTCGCATTCGTTCTGTCGTGCGCGTACCCAACAAAAATAGTTTACAGTTTTTTTTTGTTTTTTTTTTAATTGTGGTACAATGCTTTTTTAATGTCCTAGGGAAAATACATGTATCATGAAACACAACATATAGCGGGAAAAGAGGAGAATTTAGCCGCCAGCAGCGTTTGAAACTGCGCCTACGCAGGCTGCGCCTATTGAAATCACGAATTCCGGAGAAAAGCTCACCGGAGAAAAGCTCACCGGTGAAAAGCTCGCCGGAGATAAGTTCACCGGAGAAAAGATCACCGCAAAACCGGCGGATGCGGAGAAAAGCTCACTGATTTTTTTTCTTTCATTTATATGGGAGGCTGTTGGATCATGCGTAACATATATCAATTTATTATTATTAAAATTCGTCAGCTTTTTTAGAAAAGGAAATCTCCTTTTTTGTAATATTTGTTGAGCTTATTGGGTATACTGCTTTCAAAATAACAATTGCTGGCGAGTGTTTTCTGTGGCTTACTCTCTCGGCAACGAAAGCCTGACTGAAAACTTTATGAACTTGAAGAACAGGAAAAAGATGAAAACTTAAGAATATCTGCCTAAAACCTAAAAATCAATACTGTAAATGCCGAATATCCGAAAGTGCATGCGCAACAATGCGGTGCCTGAAATTCTCCTTGAAGCTTTTGGTAACTTTTGAAAACCGGATAAAACAGTCAGTAGGATATCGAGGCTTGTTTCTTCCATGGACATGCACGTTTTCTAGCCTCTCGTGCTGGCGATCCACACGTTGCTTTTGTGTGATAGTGTTCCTTCTACGGCGAGCCACCCATGACCTTCAGAGCCGCACACTGGCACCGTTGTTACTCGTGACCTATATAAGAAGTAGTCTTCTGTAAGGTAGCAAATAGGACGAGTTGGTAAACGTTCTAAATGATGAAAACCGCTCAAATGACGACGACGGAGTGAAGACAACAGACACGACAGGACGAAGTTGTTTTCGCAACTAAAGTTAAGTTAGTGAAATTAACAGAAAGAAAACAGCGTAGCCGACACTGATTACATCAACAAACACTTACCTATCTATTAGGCACTACAGAATATTTGGAGCTGAAACGGTTCACCACACCGCTCTTCACATTAGCTCGCAAAGAACAAAGCTCTTTATCTGACACGGCTACGGACGGCGCACTGTCAGCTGTCAATAAATTGCTGTGTTTTACCGGTGTACGATGTTTTGATTTTATACTTGTGGCTTCATTTAAATAAAGAATGGGCGATTAGAAATTTTTGAGAAATTGGTAAATATGCCCAATAAACTTCGAGGATATTACAAAAACGAGGACATATGTTTAATGAAGTGACGAATGCGAGTTGTGTTAAACTGCCACTTTTGACGCAAAATCCGCTAAGTTAAAAACAATTTGTGAGATTTTCTCCGCATCCGCTCAAAGACCGGTGAGTTTTTCTCCGCATTTGCCGGTTTTGCGGTGAGCTTTTTTCCGATGAGCTTATCTCCGGTGAGCTTCTCTCCGCCGCCCGAAATCACAGTCCACTCGGTTAGGGTTAGAAGGGACGCCGGTCAGAGTCCAGCCTCAAACTCAGTGCCTGGGCTCGAAAACGGTTTGTTGCCCCCTGGGGTCGAGTGTTTTTTGGAAAGGTGTATACAATCCGCTGGCTGCTTTGTTTGTTGTCATCTATGTTTGCCTTCGGTAAGGCAGAGTCTGTAAAATAAAATCGTGGACTTGAAGTGATATCCGGTAACAGATTTATTTCTGACCTCACCACGTCTATATCAAATTTTTGTTTCCCTTAAAATTATTTTATCCGGCTCCTGTCTGCGGCAAACTCTACTGCCTTCTTGTATGACACTTTATTGCGTTCGTCTGCTCCACCCTCTCCTTCCTTCATTTTAGAACTTCTCACCCGTAATAGTCTTAATATGGACCTCTGTATTTTTAAGTTCAAGGTTTAAGGGAGCTTGGGGGCCACAAGCTAGCAGGCGGGCCACTCTCACTGGACCGAGCTCATTACGCCTACTACCCGGAGGCAGAAGAAAAGAACGATCCGTCCACTTGTCTCAGCTGGAATGTGCGCCCGAGACAGAACGCGCTGGGTCGATGCCAACCTAAGCAGCAGTGGGGTATAAATACGTCTAGCTGAGAGACCAATCAGCAATCGGCGTTCCGCCACGTACTAATCGTATGCATACAACCAAAGTGTTGCCACCTGTTAGGCGAAAATCAGTTGATTGGTTGAGCCGTAGCGATAACCTTTGCTTTACTGTCAGTGTACGGGTGAGCGAGATTTTGGACTGCCACCCCGGACGGAGCTCGTGCAAGGAGGTTCGCTGCTCGAAGCGAGGGAAAGGGTTAACCCTGATACGCTCGCTCTGCGAGAAAGGCTAATCCCCGGCCGAGAAACGACGATAGCCTGGCCAAACATGCTGCCGGGGATTTGGGGACGTAATCCCCGTCCGTGTCCCACCGTGTTACGGGGCCGAATTGGGAGAGCGTGGGCCCGATGCATCCTGGCATGGGGCTGCTCCCTGGGTTTCCCGTGCAAAGACAAAGGCTGCGATGTTGTGTGGTAAGCCTCGGAGGAAAATGAGGGCAGAGAAAGAACGACTGTAAGATTGTTAGGACGGGCGATAGGGCACAGTATGTAAGAGTACGTGTGTGTTTGTGTGTAGGCGCGTGGATGCGTGCGTGTGTTTATATAGGTGTGAGAGGAAAAGAATGATCCCTAAAACTTCTGGGTTTAAAGGATTCACGCGACGATCCGACTGACTTTCTTTGCCTGTTTCTTTGTGTGTGCCGTCTATTGTGTCCTCGTCTTTTCGCGCTGTTGCTATCTGCTTTGACTTCTCTCTCTGTCTTATGGGAATTAGCGGAGCATTTTTATATTTACGAAACATCATAATTTATCAGCAAGCGTGTTTGCCTATAGGAGCTGTTGGCATTGCGCATGCTCATGTTCAGTTTGAATAACAAACACCGGCACCGCTTTTCGTCATGTCACAAATATCAGTCGAGCGTAAATCGGACGAAAATCATTCTAAGGCCCTGTCAGACTGAGGCAACACGACGGCCACAGCAACACAACACGTTGTTTAACAGTCGGGTAACTTGTTGCTCGCTCCCCATGTTGTCCGACAAACCTGACACATCACGGCAACAGCATGACAACATAAACGACAACTAAAATGTTGCCTCGGTATGACAGCTTTCGGCAACAGAAAACAGCAGCAACTTGTCTTGGACACCATGTGTTGCCCTGATCGCTGGCTGAGCGAATTTCGCGCTGGCAACACGACAACATAGATAGCTTCGACGCTAGAGCTAGTCCCATATCAATAACGTCTTACTCAAATAAACGCTTGGAAAACGTTATTTAACAATAATTCGAGCTAAAATATTTTCGATTAATGGTTTTGCTGCGTAGTTGCGGAAGGCGATTTTCGAAATGGTCACAGCAACGGTCGTGAACGTTCAAACTGGTTTTTAAATTAGAACTGCCGAAAGACCAGTTCACATTACTGATAGTAAAATAAAATGGCATGCCTACTTACCCGCTGATGAAGTATGATAAAAATAATCCAGAAAACCAAAGATAAGAAATCGAAGCATTAAAACGACCATTCTGATCATGATTGTTGATGGTTGGAACTTGGAAACAGCCGCTACCAGACACTCGATTTGTTTTCAATATACCCGGGACGTCTTGGGGGAATAAAGCAATCATATAGCAGGCGGTAGGCAAGTAAACAACGTTGAAAACTATTTATTCCACTGATTGTTATGAAGGCCGATCGTGTCGGTGTCGCAGTTTTGAAGCACTGTCAGTTTAGTTCAACACCACGCTACAAAAGACGCTTTGGGGTCCGGTGCTAACTCAGTTTTACAGTAGACATATGAATTCCATAAAAGAACTGGACAGAAACATTTCGTACGGTGGCGTAAATCCCGAAAATATATCGGCGATGTCACTTTCCTCGGTTAGGACTACCTGCTTTGTCAGCAAAAGAAGAACATTCCGATAAAATTGAAAGCGGAAAATACCCCTAGTGTCAAGTTTTCTAATCGCAGTCACTGGTTGATGTCGTAGCGTTGTAATTCCCGGCCTTTCGAACGCACTAACACTTTGTGGATTCACATTTCCAGCGATTCCGCGCCGAACACGAACGAAGGTAAACAATCAAGATGGCGGAGTGTTCCCCGTGTTGTCCTTGCCGTCATTGCGGTGTGACAGGGTTGTCGGACAACAAATCAGGCAACACGGTTGCCGGGCGGCAGCAACATGTTGCCCGACTGTTGCTGTTGCCGCGATGGGACAGGGCCACCGGCAACGACTTTCCCGTGTTGCGGGATAGAGTTGTCCAACTGAATCCTCAGTGTGACAGGGCCTCTATATGATTCACTTTCCAGTGGTACGCATGCAGGATCTTGACGCGTCGATGTTCCCGTGTTATCAACGCGTAAGAAACTAGCCTCAGAATTGCCTCGCCGCTCACTCTTCCGAGTAGAACAATAACAAAGATGCCCCACTTCGTGTTCCGCAGGTACTCACGGTTCCCCATTTCCTCCTCTTCATTGGTTGTACATGCGCAGCTGAGGCACACTTTGCAGCTATCTGCTCGCATTGCTATCCCGCGCTGTAGTTCAGGCTTTGGTTTGCCAAATTATGTAAAACAGTTCGAGCCTGTCGGCCTTTGACTGGGAGGGTGTCTTGCAACTCAGATCATGACGCCCTTTCGATTGCAAAAAGGCGTGATAATGCAAGCAGCGGAGATATTATGTCCTCTACAGAAAGGACAGATGCCTTCTGTTTGTGTCACTGACAGGTTCTCCAACTTGGAGAACGAGGCCAATAGAAAGAAGAGACGATAAACCGATCACGGAATACGACTCCAGGCTTTCTCTCGCCTATTTATTCGGTTGGCTGTTCTTTGTGTATGGCACGCGGGGTGCGAGTGAACACCGCGACAGAAGAGGTCTGTCCACACGCTGGCGCTGCAACTCCTGGTTGGTCGTTGCGAAAACGGGTCCTGACTCTCATTTCCTGGGCGGCGTTTCCGACTTGGAATTCGTTCGCGGCGTCCCTCGATTTATCTGCACCGGACGAAAGAGATGTGTCCAGAAACGCAAACTGCAGCACCTGAGAGATGCGCAGAAGCAACCCTGTCGGTCGGATTTTTTTTCTTAGTCACAATGTCAGCCAGAATACTTAGTTGCGCTACCCGCTCTGGTTGCGGTTGTGGGGAAAATGTTCTGCTTTGCCTGCATCATGCACTGTATCTGTCGCTTTACAGAGAAACAAGTTCGTGAACATTGTCTTGGCTATTTAAAAAAAAATAAAACACGAATGAGTGCAATGTTCAGGCATATTAGACATCGTGGCACGGCCGATGACGCGAATTTGAGAATTATATGTTTTACTGTCGGCACTGAGGAACTTACCTTCTTTAGAGTACAACGATCTTCACGTATTGGGATTAACAGTTTGAGGAGATGACTCGCACTCGCGTTTCACGGAAGATAACAATAATAAAAAAAAAACTTCCAGATGGAAGGAAAAACTGGACTGCACTCGCGTTTCACAGCAGATAATCGGCAATAAAAAATAAAGGAAACATCCAGAAAAAGTAAGAAAAAAATGGACATAGGAAAAAGACTAGGACGTTAACCTTTTTAGTAGTACGACTACGAAAAAACGTCGGAGCTCGAGGGGAGAGCTTAGAAACTGACCTCATTGAACCCTCGGAGTGACCAGAAACCTTTTTTACGATAGACTTTGCATCTTCACGGCCTCGAAAAAAACATCATGCTGCCCTGCCTGAGTCTTCCAGAAATGTTTCTTTTCAGCGACAACAATAGGCAAATTATGCCGGTGGTAACATAAAACCACAAGGCTTGGTCTCCACACGAGCTCCAGGACAGCTGACATTTATTATTTCCAGTTTTGAGCAATGGGGAAGCCAACATGATGATATCAAAACCTTGCATAAAGCTACTCTTCGCGGTAGTTCCTTGAATGAAATTATGCCAATAGTGTGAGCCATCTTTCTGAGAAAGCATCAATTGTTTGTCTGCAAACACTGAGAGCTTCAGAAAGGCAGGGCGTCACCTATTTTATGTGTCGTGCTCTATTCTTGGGCTTTCTTCTCGGCCTTACTCTCATGGGCAGTAAAGCCGTAATACGTTGCTTGGGGCTCGCCAGGCCCTGCCTGGTTTGAGCTGTCAGTGTCTTGATCTATGCATGGGCACCTACACACGAATAATTCTTCCATTCGAATCGATTAGTTCGTACGGAGTAAAGCGAAGGCTTATTATGCCGTGGGAGTCTAGCTTGAAGATATATTATACGACTCTGTGCGCTCCTCTGCCAATCAGAAGTACAGGCCTTCCTCGTGAACTCCTCAGAGCGACATCCCACATACACCCGCACGCACGCACAAGCACATGCACACACACACGCGCACACATACACACGCACGTGCACACGCACACGCAAAAAAAATAAATGAGTAAGAAAATAGATTTTATGCGCACGATCCTGCGTTGAGGTTACACTAAGCGGCACGCCAGTCGAAATTGCAGAAGCGGGAACCAAGCGGCGGAACGGCTTCCGCGGAACCGGAAGCGGAAGCGAGAGATATTTCCGGCGCTAGCTCCGGCGTCCCGGAGGAGAGAGCTCGTACGCCCGGCCAGTTCCACGGCGAGCTGTCCCGCCCAAACGCTGCGTGCCTTTTGCTACGGGTCCGATCCGACTCCCGTATTAAAAGCTGTACTCCCAGACTTTTCGCCGACGAAGAGGAGTCGGCACGGGCTGGCAGTGCTCGAGTCTGCCTTATCTTCCTATGTTTGTGTTGGTCTTAGAAAGTCGTGGGAAGTAGTCAGTGTATGGAGACTATGGGGTACACGCAGTCTTAGGTAGTCACGCGTTACTAGTAACGCGTTAACTTTGTTACTTTTTCGGTTACTTGTAACTGTAACGAGTTAATTTTTAAAAATGGAACTCGTAACTGTAGTTCTATTACTTTTTTCTGAGGTAACAATGAAAGTAACGACGTTACTTTGGTTTGTTACTTTCCAGTTTTTTTATGAATTACATATGCTTAAACAAATACAATCTAGCTATTCTCGCACTTTCCAAATTGTCTGTTCCGACATTTCGAGTGTCAAGTTGGCTATGCACAAACTTGTGAATACGTTCTTTATCGCGAGTTACGACCCGAATGTAGCCACGTGTTGATGTGATGAAAAAAAAAAATCTAGTTAGCTTTACGCACGCGCGTGTACTTTATGACTGAACACTCACATCTTAGTATCTTGAAGAACTATCTATGCTGCGGTTGTTCTTTTTTCTGCGCAAACGCTTTTTAATCGGGTGAATTAACCGTGAAACAACAATGCACACGAAGGGCACTGCGAATGTTTCGTATCTTGATTAGCGCCACTGCTCCGCACTGCGCATGTTTCGTATATTGATTCATGGATTCATGCCGCTACTCCGACATGGTGTCAACAGTCGAAGCAAAACGTACTGCTGTCTGCGCGGGGTTTGCTCGTTGCTCTGGTTGCGCGGGGTCCGTTCAGCAAGGGCAGGAACCTGTTCGCCATCAAACGAGGAAAACTTTCAGTCACTAATTTTGAAAAGCAACTGCTGCTATGATACAAAATGAAGTAAAAAGCATACTTTTTTTACTTTTATTCAACAAAACTTGATGAGAGGCGTTTTTGAGTATTTGCTAAAATTTTCATGTTATAGAAAAGTAACTGGAAAGTAACGTCGCTACATTTTAAAGTAACTGTAACTATAAGGAGTTGCTCTTTTGATGCGGTAACTGTAACGGTAACTTCGCTACATTTTTCTGAAAGTAACTGTAACGAATTACTTTTTAAAAGTAACTTACCCAAGACTGGATACACGAGGTTTTTCCTGATTCGGGATCATTTCTTCGTTTTTTAATAATTTTCGAGGAGAGCGGATGTTGTTTTAGTGGTGTTTTTGCGGTGTATGCTGATTGAGTGCGAGAGTTTAATGCCGAATTTCAAATTTAGCCACGGAAAGTGAAGCGTACCATGGCCAAGGTTGATTGGCCGCACAACACCTGCGGTGCGAGTTCCGCCGCCCACGCAACAAAAGGACAACAACAACAAAAAAAAGAAAACGGAGGATGCTCGATTCAGGATTTTTAAATGCTACTAAAAGTAGACCAGCTAAAAAAGCTTAGAAAAATCAAAAACAGAGACGGTACAAAAGGAGGACGTGACGAAACGTCACGTTCCAGAAAGGCTGGAATTAACCCGCCGCGCTCCTCTTAAAAGAAAAAAAAAATGTTGACATTACTAAAATACAACCGCAATATTTTTTTTTTATTTTGTTGGCGGCACGTGCCTTTACGGCACAAGAGGTTTGAGGGAATGATAATCTCTTGGGGGGGGGGGGGGGGCGATCGCTGGCCGAGTAGGCTAGTGCACACGAGCTCGGAGCACCTGGAGCGAAAGCTCGCGCTACAGAACCCAGGATCCTGGGTTCAATCCGTACCCCTGCCCGTTTCGATCTGGGTGAGCATCGTACCGGAGTGTGGTGCTGTATCACTACTGGGTGGCGCACGTTAAAGGAGCTAGCGTTTTCACTGCACTGGCTGAATTGCTCATCTGCAGCTGAGAGACAAGTCGCCAGTTGAGGTAGACTAACTACATGCTGTATATACATACAGGCAGACACAATTTCGTTTGCACATTTAGTGCCAATCTGAAGACAGATGACGTTGATATTTAGATTCTCCAGGGGGATCGGTGGCCGAGTGCAATAAAGAAAAAAAAAAAGGATCGGTGGCCGAGTGGTCTAGCGCACACCAGCCACGGAGCACGTGGAGCGAAAGCTCGCGCTGCAGAATCCAGGGATCCTGGGTTCGAGCCCCACCCCTGCCCGTTTCGATCTGGATGAGCATCGTACCGGCGTGCGGTCGTGTATCACTACTGCATGATGCACGTTAAAGACCCCAGGCTAGCGGTTGTGCCGCACTGGCTAAATTGCTCATCTACAGCTGGGAGACTCGTCGCCCCTGCGAGGCAGACCAAGTTCTAGGCTGTATAAACACACACACAACCCAATTTTTTTTTTTTTTTTAGATTCTCCAGGATAAAGTTCACGAGAAAAATATTAACTCGTTAAAAAAAAGTATAGATTTCTCGAAAGTCACAGTGCCACTACTCGTATATTATAAAGAAATATGGCGTTCGCAGAAGATATGTTGAGAACTTTATGTGCGGACATGGTTGAAGCATGGGAGAAGCATGATACCTTGACACAGATGTATGTTTCAAAGAGGTCTGCAAACAGTTTCTGTGAGACCAGTATCATAAAAACAAGAAACACCCCTCAGGCGGTGTTCGCAGACTGACCTACGTGAGCGCGGCTCTATAGAGACTTCCGAGAGTGGACGGCCTTACTGCTCGTCCACCATAGTTTTAGCGAAAGCTAACCACAAGTGAATAGAAAACGACTTGTCAGTATATTATCCATTGATTAGTTTTTAAATAAAGTCAGATTTGTCAGTTTTGCAAAATCTGTGAAACAAAGCAACTTTCGGAAAGTTCGCCCGGTGTCTCTTTCGAAATAAAAGGGTAATCGGGCTCGTGCCTCATGACTGCACATCGGGGGCCATTAAGGCTATCTCGAAAATGGTGTCCGCTGCCTCCTGTGTAGGATTCACAAAGTAGAGGCCGATGTCTACGGAGGGCGCCCATCAGACCCTCGCCACGATGACGACGCGCTCTTGCCGCCGAAGACGAAATGGCGCGCTCCGCGAACTGGCGCCTCATACTTTGTGTTTGAGGAGCCTACGGCCCCGGGGTTGTTGAAGGTGCATCGAGTTGGAGGGGCTGCTAGAACCGAGATTGTTCCGGTGGCAGACTCTTATGGTATCCTTTCCCGACGTCACGACAAGGATTTGCCTCGCCGCGATTGGCAGGATTCGCATCTCGCCGTGATTGCCATGATTTGCATCTGCCTCGCCGCAATTGGCAGGATCAGGATTTTCATCTGCCTCGCCGTGATTGGCAAGATTTCCCTCGCTGGTAACCGGCGGTTGGACACCATTAAAATAACACAGAAAGCAATTGTTTTGGACAATCGCAAACTTCGACCACAGCGACGCTTTTGGTCGCGCACGTCGCATATACACGAATTCGCACCCAGACAACCTCTGTCCGCTGTTCCATTGACTGGTAATTTGTTCTTATATACCAAAATAGTAAGGTGTGCAGTTGGTGGAGAATAATAAACAGCGCGAAGGATACGAATAAGCACTAAGCTAAAAACAAAAAGACTCCGAGTTCGCTTTTCTGCCGAACGTGTAGACAGCCAATGGCGGCGGACAAGAAAATAATCTCAGCTAATAACAAAGTTCAGAATACGATTACTCCAAAAAATAAGATGTGCGCCGGGACGCCGAGCATAGCGTTGGACTTGCTTTCTGTCCCCACATGCGCACTTCGCATTTTCCAGAAATAATCGTATTCTCAGCTTCGTCATTCGCTGGGATCCTTCTACGCACCAAAAAACTGGTGGAGAGGACGAGACGAGACCGCCCGTTGACGCTAGAACGCCGAGTTCTGGTTGCATCGATCAGTGGGTAGACCTAAAGTCTTTGTCTCCTCCGCACTCGTGGAGCGCGTTCGAATGCGAGAATCAAGCGCCGGATACCGGTGTTCCCCGTTTGAACGCATTCCACGAGTGCAGTGGAGACAAGCGCTGCTAGCTTTACGTCTCTACCCACTAATCGATCCAACCAGAGCTCGGCGTTCTGGCGTCAACGCGCAGCCTCGTCTTCTCCACTCCTCCAGTTTGTGTTCCTCAAAAACGTCAACTCGCATAATTGTTTCAGAGTCTGTCAACGACGTGACGACCGAAAGCGTCGCTGTGGTCGAAGCTCGCGATTGGCGAAACCAAAGTTTGCCGTATAACGACAATGCATGCCCGATCGCCGGTGCGCGGCGAATTCTACCCATCACGGCGACGGGACGATAAGAGAACATTAGATGGCGCCTCCGCGCCTCCGAAACATCCTGGCTAATACCGTATTTACTGGAGTAATAGCCGCACTGTTAATGAAAAAAAACAAAAAATAAACAACAACAAAGAGTTTGCTTTTTCGCGGGGCACGCCGCTTGCCAATCACCGCGATCGGCAACATGATTCCAGCGGTTTAAACGACAGAGATAACGTCTTCGCGCGAAGATACCATCTGTGAAGATTGCATTTGTATAGATACTCGTGTTCTCGATCTGGTTATTCGCTATGTTATTTATGCGCAACGCGATGATTGGCTGTATATGTGCTTTGTGGGAAGGTAGAGGCAAGGGCCTTGTTCATAAATAGTGAGGCTATTACTCGAGTAAATACGGTAGTCCCAGGCCCCTTAAGAAAGGCGGGGCGCGTCTTCCTCGGATCTTCTTGCCTTCATGACTGGTCGTTTGGCGTCCTTAGTGACCGATACGGCAATCTGATGGGCTGCGGAGCGTCAATCATGTGGTCGGGAATCGCCCAGCGTCTCTCGAGTTGTCAGCGCCTCAAACTCCGTCCCATTTTTAAGTCCGCCCACAGCCGACGATTCGATGTAGTCAATCAAGCTGCGGCAAAAGTGCATCATCACAGCGCTCGGTGTCATGGCGGGTACCCGTCTGAATGAATCACGATGAAAAAAAGGCGGAGGATTGCGAAGCATTCACTGCGCGTGGTTGGTTTCGTCGGTGTCACCAAGCTCACAGACTGTGAGCGCTGTGACACTTAAGACGCTGCTCAATCAGCCGGCCCCATTTAGGGCCATCCGCTCTGGTCCGACTTTAAGCGAAACGGAGTCCCTTCTTTTTGCCCTTGTCCGTCCTCCGCGCTATTTATGGTTTTCATTCGGGCTTCTCCTGTTTCCAAAGTTGAAAGCTGGGCTTGTTGGCGTAGGCTAAACGTATTATAGGAAAACAGCGCAGAACGACAAAGACTAGAAGGAAGGAACATCCGTCCTGTTCGTTCCTTTCATCTAGTTTTTGTCTTTCTGCGCTGTTGTACCTACCTTATGTTTTGTTTACTTCTCCTGTTTGTTTTCGCTCAATCTCAGAATTTTCTCTACCCTCTTATGGAAAAGCACGTATCGCTCCAGCGCGCAGAAAACGAGCGAGGGCCTCTCGTCTCGCGTTCCTCCGAGAAAGCGTGTTGTCGACGCCCCCCGCCGGAGCCTCTCGGAGATGACCCTTTGTCGGGGGACGATCAAGTGCCATCTGCCCCGACACCCTTTGTCCGATAGCGGCTGTTGGCAGTCCAGGCGCTCGGGGCAGCTCATAACGATTAGCCGGCATCTTAATTTATTTTTCTCCCCCAAAACGCATCGGCCCTCAGTCTGCTCGAGCGTGCCTCCTTAACGGCGCGACCGCGTTCATTACCGCTGCTCTGGGCTGCCACCATTTGGCACCGCTGGGGAATGGGCCACGTCCATAAATTAGCCCAAGATTGGACGGAATGCCTCCTACCAGCTTTCTTGCGAGAGAAACTCCGATGCACGCGCGCCTGGTTAATGTTTTTGTTTTCGTGCAGCTGGTGTTTGCCGGTCGCCGTAACAGAGCTCCTGTTCGCTGAGCGCGTCCGTAAGACGAGCTTCGACGACACAGAGACAGCGACGGTTTTACGTGATCAAAACTTCAGTTCTTGGCGGACGATAAGCGAGACGACGCTGTGAGCATCCCCCTTAAACGCGCCATGGAACGAGTTTTCTACTTTCGCTAAATACAACTTAGAATCACTGCCCAACCTTTATAACCGTAGAAACTTGCCTTAGTTTTCCTTCCTAGGCAACGGCAGTCGCTAAAACAATTCGAGAAATATGAGCATCGTCTATCCCCTCAAGTCGGAGCCAGAACAAGAGGCCACATGGTTTGGTGCCTATCTTATGCCGTCAAAGTTAATTATAGCCACGCGCTGGGCTTGGCAAAGTACAAAACGCATGCGGAGCTCCAGAAATTGTTAGAGTTCGGCAATTCTCATCACCGCGGAGGTTGGACACGAGCCTCTACCCGACTGCCGAAGCATTGATTTTTACGAGCTGATGGAGTGCTCGCGCAGTTCCTCTGTCCAATACATGAGCCGCTCTCGACTGTCGTCAGGAGTGTAGTTTGATCCCAAAATTAAGTAATCAAGCTTTGTTTTGGCAATACTGAAAAAAATAGTCCCCCTCCCGACCCGATATTGTTTCATGTACCCATGAACAACAACTATGCCTATAGGTGCGTCGCTGGTTTATAGCATAACAATGTTTCCAACATGCTATCAAGTTATTTTAGCTTAGTATGCGTTTCTGGAGTGGATAAGCTGGTGAAAAGATTAGGTGAAAAAGCGAGACGCATGGGAGTTACAACAACAAGTTGAATGGTGTGTGTAAAACGCACGATGGGGAAGTCTGAAACCGGCGCCGTTAAGGTTTACATTGTTTTCGTCAGAAAAAATGATAACCATTATATGAGTGCTGTTTCACTAAAACTATTTCGTAGAGACTTTCCGACCCAAATACAGTATACAATACACAATTACAAGCATGGCAGCATGGCTGGTGCCCCATGCGTTCAAGCACGTTCAGCGGGCTCTTGCTCGCACGATTGGCGGCACTTGCAATCGTGTATACGCGTGGTACTTTTTGGATAACACAAATATATTGTTTTGAGCATGTATCGTGAGCTCAAGTGTGGCTACCGGAGACTATCAGTTGTACTACCACGAGAAGCAACCAAGTCACCTAATTTTCGTCGTGGTCGATGCCATAACTTAATTTAACGAGTGTTGTATCACCATATATTTTGTTATTACACAAAAATGTATTCGGATTTGCCTCTAGAGCACTTGAGAAAACTTGTTAGCGTGTAATAACAGGTACAAAGGCACGAAATGCGACGAAGTCAGACATCTGCAAGTTTTCAGCTTACAGCAACGTTTACTTGAGAGCAGATATACCCAAACATTTAGGTTGTGTTTTTGTTTTTTAAACGCCGATGTGTTTTATGCGCTTTTTTAACCACGCAAAAAGTTAAGAAGACGTCATTTTTTAAAGTTTTGTCTTTGGCATGTTTTTAAGGGACTTCTAATTACCTTGTTCTGTGAAGCCGCAAATCATTAGAAAAAAAAACCTAACTACACACGGGTAAAATTTTGGGGGTGGGGGAGAGACTTCGCGTTTTTGGGAGTGAGAAATTTAGAGTCACTTAAAACTAATAGACAGCTTTCATTCGGCGTTTGAGGACTTCTAAGAGAAAAGAAAAAACACCACCACCGAAACCTCATATGCATATAAAGTTACAAATAACTAAAAATGCGTGTGTGTGCGTCTCGAAGGTGGAAAATACGTGGAGGGAGGCGAATGAAAGTCTTGTGACCGAACTCCAAAGTAGGGGAAGGCCTCTCCGAGTTCTCCCGACAGCAGGACCGTCTTGAGGGAATTGAGCAAGAATTAAGCTACTCTTCCGTGACGTTGACGCACATCTCTTACTCGTCCTCGCTTTTCTCTACAATGACCGGTAGTTTCGCCAGAAACTACGTGCCTTCTTTTTGCAGCTTTTGTGCCGACCGCACTGCTGTTGGTGGCAGCCGAGGAGAGAAGGACGCTATCGCTTTCTTTGTTGCTTAACCGTTATTTTCGGCACAGCTTCCACGAGGCAGCGAAACCGGCCGGAAGAAACATAGCTGGCTTAGTGACCTCGTAAATTTGTGAGGGGGAAAAGGTTGGGTCAATCCGCCTTCTGCGTGACCTCCTAGTGGTGGGCTTTTTGAGGACGCGAACCGGGTCCCGTGCCGTGCCGTCTGTTGGGTTTTCGTCTTTGTTGCGGGTCGCGTGTCTCGAAGTTCCGGTCTCTTTGTTCTCCGCAAAGGCAGTGTCGGGCGGCGGCAACTGGGAAAGGGAGATCAAATGAGGACCAAAGAGAGGTACGATAGGGGAACACGCTTGGGAAGAGGGGTATTTTTTGTACGGACCCACCTGAGGTAGAAGGACCAGTGAGAAATAGAAAAGGGGTTGTTCTGGGTGGGTTTGAAAGACTTAATAATAATAAAAACATTAACATAACAATGGCTTATTTGCGTTGCATGGAATCGTGGCGCGCAAGAAGAAATAAGTAAAAAGTACATTCTGTAGCAGCTTCAAATAATCTATATCGAAACAAAAACGTACATATTTAGTCGCAGCGAAAAGGATATATGTAGAAATTAGAAAAAGTGACTGAGCGCCATATTGGTTGGCATTCATAAATCAACAAAAATCATACGTCTAAACTTCCAAACAGTCATGTTTCCGTTTCTTTTATGCGGGGGAAGCGTGGCACGTGGAGAGGAGTTGAAAAGGACTAATAAAGGTAGGAGGTCGACAAAGTGACAATCTGGGGAGAACGTACGGAAACGTGGAATAGTTGGGGAACAGATCCATCTCACCAAGTGTTCGGTGAATGCGTGACGCCCAGTGTCGCAGGCGTTACAGAAAAAAATAACAAAATACGTTAGTCATTACTTGCTTAACAAAGAAACGTGTTACTGATCTACATTACGTCGACATAAAAGTAAAGTATTACCGTTACCGATAAAAACTAGTACACGTTACTTTTTTGTTACTTTTTATTTATAAATTGACAGTCACAGCGTATTTTCGGCGACAGCGTTTTTCAACATGTGGACAAAGGGCGCGTGCTTTGGGGTTTTTCAAACGAAGAGCTTTTTGCATGGGTAAAAGACAAGCAAAATTTTGAAGATATGTGGAATGAGTGGAATGAAAATGATTTCGCGCCTCTAATTCGTTTCAGCGTAAGTCCAGACGCAGACAACGGTACGAGCTAACGGTACCAACAAAGCGGCGTCAAAAGCGCCGATCACTGGACCTTTTTTTGATTATGATCGGTTTAGCGATGATAAAACACGTAGAAAAACAAGACGAACACTACGATGGAGCCCTCTTGACGCTGTCCGATTGATCCCACCAGCTCGTAGCGTCGGCAGCTTCTGGGGTTACTGTAAAAAAAAAAGTATAAAAGCACGATTAAAGTTTAAGAGCACTTTTTTGAGGTCTTGGGAAGAATATCTAACGAGTAACATAACTACGCCACCCATTACTCAAATAAGTAACGTAAGTATGTAACCCGTTACTGCTTTCAAAATGTAACGAGTACGTTACTACGTTACTGAAAAAAAAAGTAACGCGTTCAGGCCGGTTCAGACACTTGCTTTTGAGTGCGTTTGACTGCGTTTGCGTCGAGAACCGAAAGCGAGTCACCGGCACATCTATGCTTCGTATGAAGCTGCACTCTTAGAAAAAAGGGTATGGATAGTCCTCCCTTAGGGGAGGAACGGTCTTGTAACCTATGTTCCTTTAGAAAGGGAGAAACGTTCGTCCCTGAAGCAGGGGAGCAAAGTTCCTCCGTCGCTTGCATCTCAATATGGCGGCCCCGAATCGAGCAAATCGAGCCCAATAAGGCTTGACGAGGACGCTACGTCTCTTGTACGGGCCGAGAGCAGCAGCAAATAAACGCGTAAAGCCTAGTTCACATGCAGCGATTTTGGCCCTAAAGCGGCGCGATTTCTGCCGTCGCGGCGCTCGTGCCGCAGAATTGCTGGTGCTGGCCAGAGCGCCGCGACGGCAGAAATCGCGCCGCTCTAGGGCCAAAACCGCTGCATGTGAACTAGGCTTAACACGAGCTTTCAGCAAACTGTGTTTATTTCCAAAACCAGATTCCCCCCACATGTACAGAAACTTGCGCTTCGAAAGCAGTTACTCAGTCTTCTCGTCGACAGCACTGCGATGTTAAACGGAGACAACCGATACCCAGTTACTTCGCGCACTTTGCGTCTTACCTTTGGTGTTCCTCGAGTCACAATTCCTTCGTCAACCGCACATCACGGAGAACGGCAAACTCAATCCGCGAAACCAAAAGCCGCTCTCGAAAGAACAAACTCGAACCCGCTGGGCCGGCTGGGCCGCTGTTTATCGCGTAGCGTGAAAGGTTAAATCGCTAGCCACCAGATGGCGGGGTCAAGCAGAGTAATTGCAAGTAGCCAGGCTAGGTGGCGCTAGGTACCGCCCAATTCATGTTCTACAAAAAATAATTTGCTCTTCTAGGGCCACTACTGCGCTTGAGGATCCTCTACTATACACACATTACGCTTATTACAAGCATCAGGTGAACATACATTGAGCACATACACGACACACACAAACATCAATACAACGAACACCACACTAATCCGAACACTACACCCGCGCTCTGCGTTTCCGTCTGTTATACTGGTCGTTTTGAACGTACGGAACTTTTCGGTGACTCCCTAAGCAATAAAAAATATTCCCAGCATGTTGATTTTTTCCCAGCAATGTCATACCTCTGAGAGTATTTTGAATGTCTCAGGGGATTAATCTCTTATTAAAAGGTAAACGCCCGATCATGCCGTAATTATTTGAAAGCCAATAAATCAAGCCGCTCCAATGCGGTTCGAAGCCATGAGTTTGTTTCCCCACACGGCACGTCGTAGCCTGTATTTCTATTGGTTTTTCTATTTGTGCTGTTCGCGCAAAGCTGCAATTGCCGTCTTGAATTAATTTCTGTAGAGCGGATATTCACTCAGCTGGAAGTGATGCTTCACGGGCTGAGAAATCGCTTTTCGATCAACTTGAATGCAGTCAAAGCCGCGACTTGCGGCAGGTGTTCAGTGTACGGAGCTACGCCGTGGCGAGCCCGAAAACTTCTAACATTCATCAAAGCGCGCCACTTGGAGGGCGGTTTCTCCAGGAGCCGTAGAATATTTAAACAGCAAAATAAAGGGTAGCTTTTTTTTTTCTTCGATTTTACCTACTATTGTTTTTTAATGCCGAAATTCCATACTGTAAATATACGTACTTTCCGTCACGATTTCGTACTGTTCAGTCCTTGCCCCAAGCGCAATCGCTCTCGGGGACGAGACAATTCCGACAGTCACATTGGCCACTGTACGATAGCGATAGGAGCTTCTACTGTTCAGACCAGCGTTCCAACATGACTATCCGCACGTTGATCGATTGCACGTAATCCCTCAAGTGGTATTAAACTTTTTAATCTAAAGCGGAATGTCAACCTGCGACACCCCGCCCCCTCCATCACGGCCCGACCAACGGCATCAATGCCCGACAATTTACGATCTCATCTTGTTGTTACACCACTGATACGCGAACACACGGTCACATCGGCGATAATTCCAATCTTCTGTTCACAACCCACAACACTGTTATCACGATGTTGCAGCTATGTTACTGACACGCACAAATACAGAACCACGTTGAACGCCGGTTGCACTCGGCATCGGAAAACAGAACCGAACTCAGGAAGGAAGGAACCCAGGCAGCCGGCAGCAAAACCTGCCTGTCTTGGACGCAGTTCCTGCGGTTTCCATAACGTCGAAAACGTCGACACAGCTCCGCGTGGTTTCGCTACTGTAGTGACTGTAGCACTGTAGTTCCGTCGTTCCGTGCCGCGCGAGGCCCGCAATCCGGAGATGGCCATCCCCCAGTGTACGTGGCGCTGCTGGCACTGCTCCGGAACTTCGCTGTTTCTAGCGGCTTCGTTTGCTCGTTTGATAAAATTAGTGATAAAAACGTCAATGCAACCGAAATGTTCTGCACGTTTAGACTAGAAGACGGAATTATAGGCGGCCTTCGCTGCCGCTGAAGCTCAATCAACTCAACAGCATTTATTAAACAACGTGCGCGACCTGCTCGAAAAACGAAACCGAAAGAAGAAGAGTCGGGAGGGCAAAAGCTTTCTCCCGCCTGCCTGTAGAAGGAAAAAAACTTTTCGTTCCTCCACTTTTCTCGTGTCCGCTTGGGGGCGCGTCAGTAGAAGGGAGGAAGACGCGCCGTTGCTACTTTTTTCCTCCATTTTTTCTTTGAGTGTGGGAAAGAGAACAACTGGGAAAAGATAAGAGAAGTCGGGCGATGACCGTCTAAACAAAAACGTGTTGGGTAGAAGAGGAGTCGATATAGAAACTGCAAATACAAAACAAATGCGATTCAGAGTGTGGTATTGACGAAATGGAGGGGCAGTGAAGGAGTGTGAAAGAAAAGAAGGCTATGTTCCTCTCATAGGACGGGTCTCATTTTAGTTTTACTGAGTTTCACTGCGTTCAAAAATGGGTTAAAAAGGTATAAAAAATAAAAGTTTCTGTTATTTATTTTGAAGAGCGCAGGCGCAGACTGTGCAAGGAAAAAAAAAAGAAGTCCCTTACATCGTTGCCGGATTGCAAGAGGGGTGTCTACCCGTTCTTTCCGGTCCCGGTGTTTTAATATAAAATGTTCCGCGTACCGAAAAGAGAAATTCTCGAATACCCGTGAAGGAATCGTAGAGAGTGCGAGAATATCCCGTCATTCCGAATGAAATGAACAAAGCTTATGGCGGAAAAATTTAATAAATTTTCGTAGACTATTTTTTTCAACGAGATATCAACATTTTGTTAGTGCCTTAATTCTTCTCCGTATTTTTTTTTTTTTGTCATAGGGGGCTCGTGATTTTTTCGCTATCTTGTCTAATTCTTCTACAGTTGTTTATTATGCGTAAGCATTATTTTTTTAGATGAGTGCTTTTGCGCACAAATGTTCGCACAATGCGTTTTACGCAAAAAGAAAAAAAAACAACGTTTGCTTTTAGAACGTGTCGTTTTTTCGAGCGTAGGTCCATTCAGACATTCCTACTGTTATATATCAAGGGGCGAGACGGCTGTTGGCTGAACTTCTTTCTTACGAGGTGCGACGCTGGCAGCCTCATACCAACCACCCAAGTGCACACCAGCGGCTCAATATACACTAAAAAGAGCTGACCGGCACATGCGCACAAGCACCATGACGTAATGCGTAAAAGAGTGTTCATCGGATACGAGATACCGATATAACACTCCCTTCCCAACTAATATTTAAAGCTAACATACGTCAAACGATCAGGAAATCGCCTGTCTCTAGTTCTTTTTTGTGCGGCCACTGGTGGTTGATTACTGATTGGCATCTGACTGGGGTTCCGTGTAGATTGTACAATTTACAGGTTGGCCACTGCTGTAGTTACTAGCAGCGGGAGTACCGACTATGTTCAAAGCATGCGGCATGTCGAACTCAGGGCTGCGCTCTGATTACTGTGGGTGGTGGTCGTGGGAAACAAAGTAAGGTTTGTGTGCGCCGATCATTTTGCGACGTCCTTCTATTGAGAAGGACGTCGCCAAAATGATCTGCGCACACAAACCTTACTTTGTTTCCCACGACCACCACTTATGTAGATGATGACTTCATCTTCGTCACTCTATCGGGCAACTATTTCAACACATCACCACGTACAAAACGAACCAGAACACGATCACCCACGACTAAAGATTTCGGCACAGATCTACGCTTAGCAGCACACATTTTCACTTTTTCAGTTTTTTCAACCCAGACACTTTCCATGTTTCGCCGAAGCAACGATAAGCGTGCCCTCACTTTCCGTCTCAGAAACAATTCCAAAGAGTCTTTCCCGTGAACGTGTGTGGTATGAAAATGGAAAGTTATGAATTCGCTGGTGTAGTCACCTTGTACTGTCTTTCTCTTTGTCCTCAATAAACAGCTTGAGCAGTGCTTTTTTGATTGTCTGTAAAGGACACTCTGCCGCCCAGTTCGAAGGGCTGGTGATAAGGAGACATGAGTGCGTGTTTGACGCTGTTTGTTTCTAGGAAGTCTTTCCATTCTGCTGCTCGAAACTGCGAACTGTAATTCGTCACTACTTCCATTGGCAACCCGTCTGATGAAAACAAAGAACGGACAGTTTCAACCGTCTTTGCGGCTGCCTTTCAGTGCATGACTTTGACTTATAACCACTTTCAGAAACTGTCAGTCGCAAAAAGAAAGCTATTTTATTCTTTCTCGGCAAAATCCAAGTTCTTTCCCATGAATTTTCTCGGCCAAATCCAAGTTCTTTCCCATGAATTTTCTTGGCAAAATCCGAGTTCTTTCCCATGAATTTTCACAAAGCCTCTACTGTGACAATGGTGCAGGCTATGCTGCGGGCAAGACGCTTTGATATACTTTACACTTCCGTACAGTCTGTTCGACTGTTTCGTCCACGCTAGGTCACCAGACCACTGACCTTGCGACGGCTTTAATTTTTTTGATACCAAGACGTTGTTCAAGGTATTGTGCCAAAGGAAAAGCAGCAAAAATGGCTGCAGTTTCTCTGGCACCGTTCTTGGCCAGCCATGCCATATGTTTCGAACGACTCTTAAATGATCGTCACGGGCTCTTTCACGCTTGATGCCTTTAGTTGTGAGTGGCAAATCACTAACCGGAGAAAACAATGGGTTCGAGGATCAATAGGATTTACCCGATGGAAATGTGTAAGCGTTTCTATCGGATTCAATTTAATGAACATGATGCATTCATTGAGGCGAACCTATTGAATTCAGTTCAATGAAAGTGTGGCCTTGGCTTTCTTCCGTCGTCGCTCTTGGATACGGACAGCCAAATCACTCGTGGAAAGAACCACATCCATCGCCGGAGCGGCAACTGCGCTGGGCCGCATTCCAAAGCGGCGCGGCGCCTGCGCGTCTCTGGCTCCACGCCAGCTTTGCGATGCTCTTATTTATCCAAAACGCTGACGTCAGCACGCGTCGGCCTCTCTCTTGCTTCCCGCCGCTCTTGTGAGACATTGTAAACACGATACCTCCTCACGGGAGATCGGTGGCCGAGTGAATAAAGATATAAGAAAGGATCGGTGGCCAAGTGGACTAACGTATCTCAGGTCGCAGCGTGGATCGAAAGCGTGCGCTGCTGAACCTCCTGTGTTCGATCCCCACCCCGTGCCCGTTTCAATCTGGATGAGTGTCATACCGGTACGCGTTTGTGTAATCATTCCTGCGTGGTGAACGCTAAAAAACCCTGGTTCGCGGTTGTACTGCACTGACTAAATGTTTCGTCTACGGCTAAGACACAAGTCACCCGATGAGGCATACCAGGCTGTCTAAACAAGCAAGAATCACAATTTCTTATACCTCCTGACTATCCCACTACCCTCGTGACGTCATGTATGGCACTAACAAACGGCCTGGCACCAGTGGGGTTTCCTGAAAATGAGCGTTCTAATGTTAACGCATCAATAAAGGATTTCTTCCCGATGTTCCTCAGTGCCTGCCAATGGTAGTCGCGACACTGTATTGGCGTAGCCGATAGCTGCTCCTGGCTTACGCGTTGCCTTGTAATGATAATCGGCCAGGAACGTCAGCCATCGATGCACTCTGGAAGTCGCAACATCACTTCCCTGTCTCTTTGAATGAAACAGTATTTTCAATGGCTGGTGGTCTCTGATTACATTGAAAGTTCTACTGTAGAGGTACTTGGAGTTTTTTTTTTTTACGCCGAACACGATGCTCGAATCTTTTCTTTCTGTCTGGTTGCAGTTACAGTAGATTTGGATTGAGCTCAATGAACGGCTTGGACTCAGTGCAGCCCACTAACGACTGTAGTCCTTAACTGTTTCTATGTGGATGTAGTCACTTGAGTGGGTGCAACAGCAGGGCAACCTGCAAGGTGTCGCTTAACCAACTTCTGTTGTTTACGCAGGTTAGTAAAAAAATATATTGATATATCGAACTGACGATAGATGTTTTGTTCTGCTCCTGTGCCCAAGCACCGTATGTTATTTTTGTCGGACTGTAATAAAATGTTGCTAAGGCTAGCGGGAGACATTGAATCTTACCCGGGTTTCCTAACGGAAGATAAAAAAGCTTACCTTGTAGAGTCGAGCTATAATGCCTCAATTACAGGTCGGTCAAACAGCGCTTTTTACCGAGTTTAAAACAAATCGAAGTAGCCAGAATTCGATAGACGAAATCTAGCAGCATTAACAGCCAGGCTTGGTGCACAACTGTTCGTACGTCGCTTTAGATTCTGTTGTTTCTCGAGCGTAGGTCGGTTCCGATATTCGTATCTTTTCACATTAAGTCGTCAAGGAATAACGTTTAGAAACACCGGAGCTCACGTTTGTTCAACAGTTTTATATATATTTTCTTAATGTTAGTAAAATGGGACCCGAACTTGCCGTTGGGATATTTAAAATAAAATGTTTTGAGGGAGCCTCTTTTGTATAGTGCAATAAGCGACGAACATAGTGACCATCATGTAAAACGCACAAAAACCCTAGATACTTTTAACCAGGTGATGCTGACCGACTGAGCTTCGTTCGCGTGGAAAATACTTTTATCGGAAAGATACTGCGGAAATTATTCTCCCGGCCAGTTCTGTCAGCCTCCATCCGGCACGGTGGAACGCAAACTCTACTGACACAGCGAAGCGAGGCATAGCTTGTGTGCCCCACTAAATGGGCCACGGGTCCCGCATTTGATTAAAAACCCAGTCTGAATTCGGATGCGAAATGCCGTTTCCTAGGTGAAGAATTGCGCGTACGCGCAACACGGGTGTTTACCAGCAGAGAGTCTAGAGTCAAGAGATGGAGAAACTCCAGCCATGAAGATAGCGTTTGCAATGTAATGGCGAGCGCCTCCTCCGCAGAGTGGTCTCGAGCGCGCATGGGCTGCGTTGTCGCGTAGCAAGGAGGAAAGCGGACGGAGACGCTTCTAAACGATCGACGCTTTCGTGTCCACCGGGAAGCTCACGTGGCTAACGCGGCCCATAACCCATGTGACCGGGATCGAGCTGTTGAAAACACTCTACAATCTAGGCACTCCATTTATGAGCTTCCCTCCCCGTACTCTAATAGAGTAACCTTACGTGAAGTTGCTGGCTGGGGCCGCTCCTCCAAAGAGGGATTACGAGCGATTTGACTCGGCAAGCGTGGATTCCGAGGACATTAATAATCCTCGACGTTGCCGCGTTTCAATGGTTCGCTGGCATCCATTAATTCACAATTGTCGGGAAAAGTGGTGCCCTTTAGAGAGCCTCTCAAGAGCTTCGGCGTGAAGGCTCATGTTGCCGGACAATGGTGAGTATTAGGGCCATTGATTGCCAATTGTTGTCAGAAAGAAAAAATTACACCGTTGTTAAGAAAACAATGCTGGCAATATACGCGTAATTAGGCGAACTTGTACCTGTTAATAATAACAATAATAGTATAAAGGTACCGCAGAGTGTGCGACGGCTGCGAGAGGACGGTTTTGTACCTATAGACATATAGTATTGCTTTATACAGCGTCAGCGTGAGCCAATAACACGCTACGGAAGGAACACTGAAAAACGTTCTTATTTCCGCAGCCTCACTGGCTGGGGAGCGCTAATATAAATTTTGGGACTTAGCACGCCC
Source organism: Ixodes scapularis (assembly GCF_016920785.2). Taxonomy (NCBI): domain Eukaryota; kingdom Metazoa; phylum Arthropoda; class Arachnida; order Ixodida; family Ixodidae; genus Ixodes; species Ixodes scapularis. Next base: position 13,013,030 of record NW_024609882.1, on the reverse strand, counting down.
TTTGTTTCTTCAGCTGTCAGTGACGCAGGTGTATTCCCGAATAAATTATAAAATTAACAACTCGTACCAGATTGAATCCTGGGTCCTCGCATAGGAACTCCTAACTCGGCTGCACTAGGGCGCTCGGAGCAAAGTAGCTCGCTTTATTGGTCAACATTAGAACGCCCGGGTTCACGGAAACCCGCCGGTGTCAATCCGTGCGTCAGCACTATGCATGACGTCACGAGGAGAGTGGGGTGGTGAAGAGGTATAAAGAAATGGGTTTCGTGTACGTTTACACAGCCTTGATGCTAGTACGCCTCATCGGGGGACGTGTCTCTTAGCTGTAGATGAGACATTTACTCAGTCTAGTAAAACCGCCAACCCAAGGTTTTTAACGTGCACCACGCAGTACTGATTTCACAGACTCGTACCGCTACGAAACTCATCTCGATCGAAACGGGCATGAGGGGGAGATCGAACCTAGAAGGTTCTGCAGCGCAAGCTTTCTGAATAACACGCCGCAGACTCCATGAGGTCCTGCAGCGTGTCTCAGCTCCGCGGTCCGAGCTGAGACGCGCTAGTCCACTCGGCCACCGATACCCCGTGAGAAGGTATCGTGTTTACGGATTCAATGTCTCACCACGGCTGCGGGGAGAGACGGAGAGGGTGGCGCAATTTGACGTCAACGCTTCGGACCAATATGAGCGTCGCACAGCTGGCGCGGAGTCAAATACGAGCAGGCGCCGCGCCGCTTTCGAACGCGGCCCAGCTCAGTCGCCGCTCCTGCGATGGATGTGGTTCTTTCCACGAGTGATTTGGCTGACCGTATCCAAGAGCGACGCCAGAGGAGAGCCGAGGCTACGCCAGGTGAATGCAGCTTTGCAGTTCAAGCAAATGCCGCCAAAGGCTGACAGCGCCTAATTACTCCCTTGGCGGGCGATTCAGCTTAAAGCTCTACAGGAGCAAGCGCACGCATCCACCGTAATGCACTGAAAGGCTGCAGTGGGTCGCATGTGGCGCTGTACTGGGCTAAGGCTGCGGCCGCGGCCGCGCAAAGGCCTCTGGTACGGCGGCGCGCCTGCATCCCTGCATCGTCGAGGCGTCTTCTCGTTGACTCGTCGGTTCCTGCTCGTGAATGCGCTTCTGCCACGGTCTCTGTGCGGCGACCGCGCTGTTTCAGTTGCCAGTTAAACATAGGGTCGAATAATGCTTCGTTAAATGTAACTAAGCTTTCTAAAAGTTTGTATAGATACTGTTACGCCAAGTACAGCGGCAATTCCGGTTGAAGCTCGAAAGTTTCGTTCTTTCGCTTCCCAACGATTGATCGGTAAGTTCCGTTTCTCTCTGAGCGGTCATTTATGAAATATGAGTCATCGTATTGATATGCATGTTTACATTTATGGGAGTGCTCAGTAAACCGCGGAGCACACCAGTCCAATAAAATAATTTGCGAAGAGGAGATTTGCGTGGTTCTTTTTGAGCCGGACATCAATGTTACAATTCTTTTTTATGTCATTATAGCTCGTGATGATTGTTTCTCCTCTGTTTGCACATCTACTGCTACATCGTTCAATTGTTCATATAAATGCGGAACCGGAACGTTGAACCATCGCATTCGTTAAGATGCTTAACTATCATGATTGTTTATTACCTTTGGTTTGCACTTGATGAGGCATGATTTTGGAAAGGTGAAATTAATCTGGAAACGCTTGCATTCGTAAACGAGTATAGTTTGTTAGTTTTTTTTTTTCCTCTTTCCATTTGAAACTTGTTTGTTGATTCATACTCGTGTAATTTTTCTGTTCTGTGGGCACGCAGGAGAAGCCTTCAGAACGCACTCATTTGAAGAATCGGTGTAATGGTAGGCCATTGCAGTTCTCAGTCGTCGGTTTTTTAGAGCCAAGGGTTCGGTATGAAGGACTTTAACGTGCCCCAAAATGGGTTATGAGTGTAGTACATATTGTTTCCTTGTATGCTTGAAGAGCTGATAAAGACAACAGAGGAATAGTTTGAAACGAATGCATCACGTGCTGACCTTCATTACTTAAATACGTGCGTAATCACGAACATTTTGCTCCAAGCAAAAATAGGAAAGGGAAAAAAAAATTATCAGCGCGCATCTGAGCCAGCGCGTGTCCGGGTGACAGCTAACGCCATATGTCGAGCGTTTTCAGCAGAAAAAGATGTCTACATCAGCTACGTCACAAGCGTCACAAGTGACGTCGCACGAGAATGTCACGTGTCTGGTACACTTCACTTATGAAGGCTGCAGCTTCGCTCTCTTGGCCAAGCGATCATTGAATTGAATCCTACGGAAAGGCTCACGCACTTCCATCGGATGAATCCTATTCATGGTCGAATCACTTCTTTTATTCCCGAGTTGAAACCATTTCGTAGAAATATTCCTAGTGCGCCTGGATGACTGTCAATCTCACGACGGAGATCTCTTTCGTTAAAGTGAGTATCGCCAGCCCCTGCCGAAGCCAGGATGTAATTCCTGGCTTCGGCAGGAATTACATCCTGGGGCGTAATGGGGCTTAACTTTTCTGTCATTGCTTGATGGAATTTTTAATGTACTATGTTCTCCGTCGTTATGAATTTATGTATTGTCATTTTTTTCTTCTTTTCTTATTTCTTTTTAGCGCTGTATATGGTACTATTGTGTATTGTTGCCGGTAACCTGCCAGGGCCTTAGAAAGGCCTGCAGTATTTTCAAATAAATAATAAATAAATAAGTAATAATTAGACTTCTCGGCAAAATGGCCACCTAGCGCATTAAATATCCTCGAAAACGTTTACTACTTTGCGTACAGTGCTGGTTTTGGAAAATTTGTGAGGGACGCTTGCTTGGAGGCGTTGACTTCCTTAAAGGGAAGCTAAAGAGGTTCTTGAAGATAAAAGAGTCAGGGGTGAATTGCAGGGTATTTTTAGCATGTGAGTCTAAATATCACATGAATCTGAATATCGCGTTCATTTTTCCCGAAGCTGTAACTAAATACGAAAAAACGCGAAAACCCGCCGACTAGTTGTTACGTCATACCCAGATGTTTGGGCCGCCTAGCGCATGTCGCCCGTGTGGCCAGGGATATTCCCCGACACTGACACCAGTCATGACGTTTTTTTTTTATATATATATTTTTTTTTTGAAAATATCGAGAGTGCGCGTACACAGGTTTGATGGGCGCTGAAGATGCGCGAGATCGGAGATTCCGAAAACTCTGTATATGACGTCGCGCTCCGGGAAGGAAGGGCTTCAACGGTACTTTAAACTTTTTCTGCAATCCCCGTGCACCGAATTTTGAAAAAAAAAAATTGATATTTTTGATACTGGAGGCCAAATGAAGACGAATTAAGTGTTTTTTTTTTTCTCAAATAGAGGACTGCTTCAGTTTCCTTTTACCATTGCACGAAAAGCCTTACATTAAAATACTGATAAAATGTTTCAGAATGTCGCCGGCTTGTTTACTTTAAATCGTTCGGGAAGACCGTTTTTTTTCTTTTTTTGAGAAATAGAGAGATTTATGTATCAGTATACTCCGTTTCAGCATACGATGAACCCCAGCGGAGTTAGAAGCCACCAGAGCCAATCCAGAGCTTGCGATGAATCACGCGACGACTGGCTCCACGCGTCGTTGCGACTCTCCCAATGCGACGCTCTCACGACATAGGATCGGCTCTGATGGCTGGTGGTGCGTCCTCAGCGGTTCGTCGCAAAAGGAAACAAAATATCTACAACGCCCTCGCAAGGATGCAAGAAATTATATAATCAAAAAGAGGGCCCTAAAAGTGAACCGCTCGAGAGACAGACAGATACATAGATACACGTTTTCGTGCGAATAAAGAGTTGCATTCCAAAAAAAGAAGGACGGATAAAGTGGACGAGTCGGGGCAGCGGAGTGAAGCCTAGGGTTTCGGTTCTGTTCGACGCAGGTCTCACGTTGGGTTTCAATCCCGCCGAAAGTAGGCGGCAGTTTCCGTCCGAATTGCCGGAGCCATCTTTCTTACGCCGAGGAACTCGGGCGAATCAGCGGCGTTGATTTATGATATCCTTTCCAATTTGCCGCCTCTTTCTTTGTTTGCGAGCCTACGACGAGATATTCAGCAGTCGTCGTCTGACTTTCCACAATTTTTTCCCTTTTTTTTTCTCATTTATGCGCCGCGGAGCTTCAATCTGGGCCGAGTATTGAAGTCGCGATGGAAAAGAAGGCGGGTAAAGAGAGGGGGGGGGGGGGATGCGCGGATTTTGAAAAGAATGTGAGATGGAGGGAAACGCACTGTCATCGCGGAAGTTCTTTCGCTCGAGAGCCGCCCGCGGGAAATCAGTGTAGCAGGAATTCAGTGGGGGGCAGCGCCGAACGAAATACAAGATGACAACCCTGGAGGAAGCGAAAAAAAAAACTGGATAGAGGGACTTTCATCCGGGACACGGGAATATAGCTAAGAGCCGGATTGGGAAGTACATCTTGCGCAGCCATGCGCATTGACAATCTGCCCGCACTCAGTGTGGAGGCGTTTTTACTCTGTCTCCAGATGTTTCTTTTCTCAGTTTTGTTTCTTTCCACGAAGTCTTCGAAAAAAATAATAATAAACTTTAAAAAAAAGGTTTAAACTCTGGATTGGTACGCGCTTCGCATCAGTCACCGCTGTATTGCCGGTACCCGTGCGCACGCGAGGGTGACGTTCCTGCGCTCAGGAGGATTAGAACGGCCGTCATCTGCGCGCAGAATTTTTTTTCCTACAGCTGGGCGGTGACGTTTGAGTCCATTCTTACATTGATGGCGGTTCATCGCGTGTCGCGAGCATTAGGGTAGCTAGAAGGATAATTGCTTTTATGATTGGGATAGCTAGAACAATGGATACGAATGCAGTGAGGTAAGAAATCGATAAACACAAAATTTTCGGTGAAAATTTCACGGACATGTGCAGTCTGCGAAGAAACAAATATTGCTCGCCGAATGATCGAGAAACAAGTCTTAATTGCAGGACTATGCCTCAGTACCCGTTCCATTGGGAGCGGAAGAAAAAATAAGTGTTTTTGCTGCGCAACACGCCTCGATGATGCAAATGAAGAACTGGGTGGGTCATGCGAATCGTAAAAATGTTATGGGTTTACGCATAAATGACAGATCTTATTGAGGAACGCTGTCGTTAGTCAGCAATTTCTTCTTCTATTTCTTATTTTCTCGTGAATTCGTCTAGTTCGTTGAACCTGTTCAATAATAATTGGGTTGTGTGTGTGTTTATACAGCCTGGAACTTGGTCTGCCTCACAGGGGCGACGAGTCTCCCAACTGTAGATGAGAAATTTAGCCAGTGCGGTACGGCCGCTAGCCCGGGGTCTTTAACGTGCATCACGCAGTAGTGATACACGACCGCACGCCGGTACGATGCTCATCCAGATCGAAACGGGCAGGGGTGGGGCTCGAACCCAGGATCCCTGGGTTCTGCAGCGCGAGCTTTCGCTCCACGTGCTCCGAGCTGGTGTGCGGAACCTGTTCGCATTACCGAGAGCTGTGCGTGCTCTTTAGAAATTGGTTTATCTATGATACGGTGTAGGCGAGTAATATGAGAAAAAAGGACATGGGTTCTTCCCATATACAACTAAACAATACATTTACAGACTGTAAAAGAAAGGTTGATCCGCTCATTTCTTATTTCATGTCTATTTACAGCAGCAAAAGTGCAATGTGGGGATACTTCACGCACATGTGCAGCTTCATAAATTTGAGTCGTTGGACTGCTCTCGACAGTGCGATCATCACATCCCTCCTTCTAGCCTACACTAGCGTGACCATGCGACCACAAGATGTGGCGTGATGCAGAGGAAGTTTACAAGCCTGGGAAAACACAATTGCACCGACGTTAATGACGTTATAGAGTATTTTACGCGAGCAAATTTTGTCGGGGATGACAAAGGAGAGCTGTTTATTTCCTTAAAACGCGGGCCTTCGCTCTGAGACATTCATTTTTGACTCAGTCAACAGTTATAAATGCCCTTCATTTAGCGCTGTCTGTTGGCATAACAGGCACGTTTGACCGCCACTGCTGAATCCGTCCTGGTCGAATACTTTTATGCTGAGCGCGTGCCTACGGCGAGCATTTACGAGGTGTCTACATTGTTTATTCATACGCCAGATTTAGCCTAAAACCCTTCCGCTAAATTGAGCAGAAAAAGCTTCCCGCTAAATGTAGCGAAATATTTTTTTCTGTATTAACCGCGCTCACACGGCTAACACATCGTACAGAATACCATCTTTAGACACTGTCTAGGGCGGGTTCATTTTTTAAGCAATGGTCGTCTTACATTGTTCACCAAAAATTCTCTGCAGTCCAGCTTGATGAAATCTTTGATATCTTTGAAATCTTTGACATATCTTTGACATATCTTTGACATATGACAAATCTTTGAAATCTTTGACATATCTTTGATGAAAACATGCTTCGAACAGAGGCGCGTCTGCATCTAATTCTGTCATATTGTCTTCCACGCTGTTTAAAAAAAGAAAAGAAATACAACTCTGAGGCTTTTACCGTTTCCGGGAAGACCAACCTCTTCCGAGCCGGATCAAAGCTTCTCGCGTTGCCACCAGATGTCGCCGCCGTCGAAAGCGCGCCTTTAGCGGTGGCGCCCCCGTCGCTTCTCCCGATATTTCCCTTGGGCTCCTTTCTGCCCTCCTTTTCTTTCCCCATCGTATCGGAGCCGCAGCAGGGAAGAAGGCGCGCGTGAAGCCTTCGCCGGGCGTCCACGTGGAGCGCGGTGCCCAGATTCTGTGTTTCCTTACTCCGGGTCCGTGCTTCCTAGTCGGCTTTCTCCGACGATGGACGGCAATAACCCCTGTCCCGAGCGGGCCTTAAGCTGACGTTACTTTCCAGGCTGCGTCGGTGCTTTCATGACTCTTTGGACGCACCTTGGGTTTGTGCTTATTTCCCGGTGACAGCGCGTTGTTCCGTGATAAGAGGCGAGGAAAAAGAGAAAAGACTCAGAAAGTTGTGCTCATCGGAATTATGTCCGCAACTCCAGCCGGCGTTTATTAAATATTCGTCGAGAGGAACTCTCAAGGCGGATCGCGTGCTCGAGCGAACGGGACCGGAACCATGAAGCCAGCGTTGCGACGGTGTTTCTAGACGCATCGTGTGTTTGCCGTTATGCTTGCTGGATACTGCAGCGGCCGGCGGGGGATGTGATTGAGCGGAAAAATGGGGACGCCAGGATTTCGAATCTGCTCCGTCTGCTTGCTACTCTGCGGCTCGTTTCTGCTAGGTAAGATCGACATGCTTACGTTTTACTAAACTGGTAGCAATGAAGGAAGGTGGGCGTGCCTAACAGTTTAGAGATTTATTAAAAAAAGTGTGTTAGGTTCTTGTTTAAAGCAATCATTAGACCATTATACACCCCAGAGGGAGTTCTTTATTATCGTACCCTAGAGTTCCTGTATAAGCTCTCTACGCGAGCCAGATTTGCGCGTTCATGCATGGCATGTGGATACAGCTCCTCACGTGACTGCATTCGGCGAATAGCAGCGCCGCGCGTTCGAGGCGCACGGCGCGCTCAAAAGCCGGGGAACGTACGCCGGGGCGCGTGCAACGTCTACTTTGCTGCACGACACTTGATATGGCTCCTCACGTAATCGTATCTCGGCAAATAGCGGCGAGGCCGGCACGCGGCACGTGGAATCAAACGCGCAACTTTGGCTCCCGTACTGCAGTTGGTGACAGGTTAAGATACCAGTGAGCGCTTCGCATCGAGCACGCTCAAGTTGCTTTACGCCGTGTTCTGGCTGCGCGTGCGACGAACTGTTCTCAAGGGCAGAAAGCTCGCGCTTCAAGCGGAGCATATATTGGGTTCTTACCTTGCTACCGACCAGGGATCCGCAAAATACAGGCAAATATGTATCGAAATACAAATAAAAAATACTTCGTCAAAAATGTATTTAATTACAAATCTAATTACATCTCCAAAAAAAGCATTTAAGTACAAGATACAAATACAACCAAATATATTTGGTCTCCTCCAAATACTTTTCCAAATACATTCCTCGAAATTTGCGTCAGCGACTTCAGGGCACCTGCAACAGGTTACTGGGTATCTCATTTTAATTTTGCATCGCACACTCGGGAGTTAGTGTGCGAGGCCCTAGTAACGTAATAGAAATATAACCACACACAAAAAAAAATGTAATCAGCTTGGACGTAATAGGTGAAAAAAGTACAGAGCTTCACGCAGCTTTTTTGTCGATTACATTTTTGTATAGACCAACAAAGAACTGAGACGACCAAGGCGCGCAGCACTAGCTACAAATTTTTTATTGTTGCAACTCGCACCAGTTACGAAAATCTGGACGACCCGCCCATTTAGAATGTTCCAGGCAAAAATATAGATGGAAACCAGGCTGGAAATCATCACAAGTTGTCACGGGCACTTATTTAGCCAGTCTGCCTGTAAACGTCGATTTCGTCACTATTCTTGCCCTGGACTAGCACCGTAATCACAAAGTCACTAAACATTTGTGCTTGATTGAGAGACACTGCATTCCGTGCAGAACGTAGTTTTCTTCCTGCTCTGGACAGTGACAGTAAACTTGAGGGATGTAATTTCGCCCACAAAATTGTATTTAATTACAATTGTATTTGAAATACCCACGTTTTAGTATTTAAATACACATGTGAAATACATGACCCAATTTGTAATTAAATACAAATGCAAAATACACAAGGTATCTCAAATACGTATTTCAAATACTTGCAATTGAAATACTGCCCATCCCTGTTACCGACCATAGACACGCATTATTTTTTACAGCGATAGCTCTCGTGGGCTCCTTCCACCACTGGAACTGACGCCCGTTGTTGATGTTAAAGTTGCCGTGGTTGTGTTGATGTTGTAGTTGGCGATGCAGGGCGTCTGTCGTCGATGTTGCGAAATCCCCGAAAAACATCGCCCGCCCCCCGCGGGAATCGAACCTACGTCCACTGCGTGCGAAGCGGAGGGGTTATTTTTTAGCTATGCCACGGCTTCTTTATATCTTCACTACGCGTTAATAATCCGCTGTATGCTTTCGGGTTTCGTAGCACCTGATGCCCACTGCCCGCACTCTCTTGACAAAAAAAAAAGTCGATAACAAAATGCCGTCGCAGCACCTTCAATTCAAAGAGCTCGTGCAGGGAAACGCGCTTTCACGCACTTCGGAACAAAAAAGAAACAAAAGCGTTGTGTACAAAATTGTCAGATACCTATTTTGATTCGAACGCTTTTGTTCGGGCCCCTCAAGGGGCGTGAATGCGACGCCGGTGTGCAACGAGTTTGTCGTGACGTGACGCATCTATGACTGTGACTGCTGTGGATGAACACAGGACTGTGTTCATCCACAGCTCAAGTTTTCTTTCTTCTGCACAATAGCAGTTAGGGAAATGAAATGAATGAAATAACGGGAAGTCGACTCGTAGCTGGTACAGAAGCGACCACGTTGCTTGTTCCTTTCTTGTGTCACCGGGACGCTTCTTGCACCAGAACCACGTGGCAGCGGCGTATAACAGCGGCGAGCGCACCAAGGTTTCCGAGAGAGCTGGCAAATTGCGTGAACCTTCGCAAAAGTGACGCATCTTTTAGGTCCGCAGGTAGGTTGATTAGCGAAGTGAGGTTCAATTTAAAACCTACGGGCAGGCACACAACATGACTATGAACAGAAAAATAAGATCGAACATTTGTATATATATGTATGAAAAGAAAAAGTTTATAAAAAAGATCCGGTTGCTGTTACTCCTTTTATGCAAATCTTGCTATCACCGACCAAAAAAAAAGTATAAGTTTCCCCCCCCCCCCCCTTTCTTTTATAGTCTTTTTGTCGTAAACGAAGCTGGCGATGGTCACGCGAGAACGATTAAAATCCCACCAATGACAATTATAGTCACTTGCTGTAGTTGGTAACGCACGCAGAATGTTCTGTGCTCCGGGCATCGTTAAAGTCCGGCTATTTTTCGTCGCCACAAAAACTTTTACTTGAGCCACAACCCGAATGTCCGCCGAAGCACTGATTTTAAGTCGGGTCAAGTCGAGTGCTCTCGCTACGCTCGTGGCCATATCTTGAGCCTCATTCGATTATCACTTGCTCACCGTGACATCGTCAAAAACGTACGTAAACACCCTAATCTCCGAAACTACACGTCGCCAAGGTTGCGAACAAAAGACCAGCAAGAGTCCGCTTCTAACGCAAATTTATACCGCGACAAAACAAAGAAAAGATCCTGGGTGTAAGTTGTTGAGTGTAAATCCACTAGTTCTATGCTCGTTTCAGTGCGCTCAGTATGCTAATGTAAAGCGAGTGATATTTATACCCAATATCGGTTCCTTACTCGTGTAACACTAAAAGGGATTAGAGTGAGTTAGCTAGCACTTTTTGGGTAAATTCATTTTGCGTGTCTTCATTATGCACCGATAAAAGATTGCATTCGGTGGTGTGTATAAACTGCTTGGGCGAGTACTTCACTGTGGAGGCTACCTGCTGTTCCAGTGGGCTCTCACAATACAAACAATGTTCGAGGTGACAAGATCTTATTTTTTTGCGTTGTTAGGGCAATATAAGGGTCCAAGGCGTTGGGCCAGCTTGCCCGCTCGCTAAATCGTCCGTGGTCATTTCTAGCGCGAGGCAGCCAAGTGCAATTGGCCACGCGAGTGGCCGCTAATAAAAGGTCGCCGCAGCGAATGCCCGGAAGCTCTTTTGGGCTGTGGCGCGTGGCGTCAATTAATGACTACGTGTTGACGAACCGGTGCGCTCTGTCATTTTCCGAGATGGGTAGTATCGAGGAAAATCCTGCACGTCTGAAGTATAGATGAGCTTTCCTTGTGCATCAGCTCTCCACTGTTTCCGAGCACGTGGCTTCGCCTTGCGTCTCTTGCGCATCTGCTCGCGGAAGTGCTTCGCAGCGCTGGGGGAATTGCAATACCGTTCACAACGCACCATAAAAAAGCCACCAACTTCTACATAGCTTCGGATTCACATGTGGTTATGTTGAAGCCGAAAGTCTTTTCTGCAAATCACTATTAAAAGTAGTGGAACAGTTAATGGTGTTTGACTACGTTTTATTATGTTACAAGGACTCCGATCAAGATAAAACCCAAAATTTATCAAAGCTTTTCTTTCTTTTTTTTTCTTGGCGTCGTATGAAGCGTAGCAACTAATTCGAGGAGTAATTGGCGCACAGAATAAAAAGTACTGATGACTAAGAAGGGGGAGGGGGGTTCGTATTATAAAGTAACTTAGTCAAACGCTGCTGTGTGATTGAGGCTTAAGGGCACGATATAGCCCGACGCGGCGGCGTAGACTTTCCATTTTCCCGGGGGGGAGGGGGGGGGGGGAGCAGGCTGAGAAGTTCTCTCGGGAAGGGGGGGGGGGGGGGGTGCTGCGCGTTACCTCTTCACCAGAGCTGGAGATTGAAGCTAACGAAAGCACGCTGGGATTACATTTCCCGTGTATTTTGTCAATAACGGCAGCGTGGGCGTTATTTTGTTTACATGTCACTACTAGAAGCTCGTTACATGACACGTAAACAGCGTCTCGGTAAGGATCATGGCCCAAGTCGGGAGGGGGGGGGGCTCTGCCCCCCCCCCCCCCTTTCCGGATCTTACCAGAGGGAGCATGAGCCCCCGATGCCCCCCCCCCCCCCCCCCCCCCCTACGCCTATGGCCCAACGTAACGTGCCGCAGAGCGTACCCGCCATGGTCACGTCACGTTGGCGGAGAGCCGGCACTTGACAGTCCGTCTCCTCCACGCAGTCAGCGCGCCGGCGGCGGCTGGCGCGTTTCGGCGCCCCCGGCGTGAAATAGTTGTTGCTCTACTTTGCATCAGGCTCGCCAGGCTCGCAAATCCAAAATGCTCCGGGCGCGCTCGCCGTACTTGCGCACTAGCACCCGGAATCCCTGAGCCTGGGAGCGATGGCGGCCCGGGGTGGCAATTCTGGTAATCTGCAAGAAATTTGATGAAAAACACCGGGTTGATGTTCCTAAAATTAAACAGCGCAAAAAAAAAAAAAAAAAGAAAACAAGGAGAAAGACAAGGAAAACAGGACAGAGCGCTACGGACAACTGGCGATTAATGGTACAGAAAGGAAGCGACGAAAACGACGCTAAGGTTGTTATTAATAAAAGTAGAATAAAAACCACTCAAAAGACAAATACATACCTAAGGTAATCCCATTTAAATCAATGAAAAAGAAACTATGAATAATTTTTAGCTTTAAATAACGCTCCACTGAAAGAACAATTTTTCGGACACGATAAGTCACGGAAACTTGTAAACAAAGATTCCGACAAAAAGAAAGAAGGAGGGAGTTTGAGAAGAGGATCAACTAAAATGTCAGAGTGGGCCAAGAATCGTCAAGGATCGAGACCCAGGTAATAAAGTTATTTTTGTACCAACGTCACTGGCGGCCGCGCTGACGCAGCCAGGCATCCCTACTGGATAGAATGTCTCGTGTCTGGTAAATCTCGCGAGTTCTCCTTCTCCCGAATAATTTTAGGATATCCGTGCGGCTGAACAAAGCAGAGCACTTGCTACCACCCACATGCAGCGAATGTTCAGCGAACTAGCCCCCCAGATGATTGACGAAAATAATCCCCTCGGAAGGGGATCAAGGGGGACAAAGGATAAACACAAATTTCCAAGCACAGCCAATCAGCGGGAAGGTGTCAATTCGACGTCATTTACTTCATTGCATTGGCTGTATTATACAAGCTCATAAAGAGGTGTATTTTCGTCGTTCTTGTCCAGCTCGCTCGCACCTTTGCCTCTAATTGCATTATCCCCAGATGATATCGAGGCTCATGCACGCGCCGGGACTACAGATTAGTGAGAGATTTATGAAAAGGAGTAGAGCTGGCATGCCCGAGGAGGGCTCATATGCTACATGACATTCCGACCGGCTCCGCAGCGTCCGTCTTTTAATCTCTCTAAATTATTCCTTATGCGCATGCGCTACACACTTCCCGCGTCGATGTGCGGTGGCGTGGAAGTTGATCTGTAGAGAGGCGCATGTCTGGCCCACCTGGCTTGGCCTGGTAGCGCGGCTAGCTACGACCACCCTTGGCAGCCACGTTGAAAACATCGGACTATATCGAGCCCTTTAAGATTTCTACGCCTTCCACATGTGGAAGGTGTACAAATCTTAAAGGTGTACAATCTTAAAGTCGTACAATTCTTAATTACCTTTTTAGGCTTTTAATGCATTAAAAGCCTAAAAAGGTTATTACGAAAAGAAAATAGAGGTTGTTTCGTCACATTTCGGTCAGACAAGCGTATTAAGCAAGTAAATCACCAAACATCGTCGTTTTAATTCGGCGGGTCGTTCTTGTAGCTCCTGGAAAACTATAACTATCAATGCACGCAAATTAACGCAAAACAGATGAAAAAAAATCTCTCTTCGTGAGTTTTTTTGTTACAGCCGATGCAATGAAGTAAATGACCTCGAATTGACACCTTCCTACTGATTAGGTGTTTTATTTATCCGGGGTTTTGGGCAGGGCGCGAGGGAGCGCTGCGCGGCGATGTTGTTCGAAAGGCCGGCAAGCGTCTTTTACGACGCTGCAGCGGCACTGCCAGGGCCGTCCGGTTTTATTGCCTCGATCCGTGCTCGGGATCGTCGCCTTGTTGTTGCACACGGAGCCGGGTCGATACGTGCTTCCCTTTCTGCCTGCCTTCGGCTGTTTGTTGGCACCGGCGATGGCAACGCTGTCACTGCCCCCGTGTTTGCTTGCTTTCCCAAACAGCTGGGGCCACGGTGTAGCTCGGGCCCATGTTATTGCCGAAGGAAGCGAGCCTACCCTCGGTGTCGCTTTTAATATTCTTCGGCGCGCCGTTCTCGCCGCAACGTCGCTGGCTCAAATGGAGGTCAATATGGGTCTGGAACGACAGCTCGTTTTTGGTAGTTGACATATGCTTTGAGGTACTCATTCATGCTACTTTTGTTTAGCTTCGGATATGTAGTGTTTTCGGCGAAAAACGAGTTTGCGTCGCGCATTGCCGCGATTATGTAAAGAGTTACCTAAGGGGTACACGTCTGTATTTGGGTGATGTCATGTCAGGTAATTTTGTAGAACAAGGCTGCTTTTTTATTTTCTCTTTTTCTGCAAAGCATATAATATAGTAACACTCGATTAGAGTCTTTTTGATCAGTGTGGCGGCACCATTGTTGTGCAAGCCATTACTTTCTGTCTGTTACTTTTTTGTGCCACAAGGCATCGGGCATTGTAAGGTGGTGGTGCCGCCATAATTAGATGTAAGTTTTCGTACCCCTAAAAAATGGAAAGTTTTTATAGGTCTTTAATGTATGTAGTGACAGTTTACGACGCCCAAAGAATCTGAACAAACTAGTTTGGAATGTGCAGCTTCGACTGAAGATTTCAAAATGGTTTGTTTAGATTTTTCTTGCATTCCCTGAGAGACAACTAGAACGGGCTTTGGGTTGACGGGCGTTCCTCACGACGTAAGCCAAGAAAAACAAGCACGATGGCTGGCATATTATACTCGTAAAGTTGATCTCTCTAAACCGGGTGCTCAAATTCTTAAATTTTCGGAGAATACTCCCCCTGAGTAAGTGCGCGCTTAACACATCTCAGATTGGACTCCGTGAACATAAAGCCGGGGTCACACGGTTCGTACATCGTACAATGGACAATCTGCACACAGGTTCGAGTGCGAGTCACAGCGAAATCCGTGCTTCGAATGCCGCATGGCAATGAGTTCAAGGAGAAACGTGGCATGCGGCATTCGAACCATAGATATTGAGGTGACTCGCGTTTGCAGACTGTCTTTCGTACGATGGGGGGGGGGGGGGGGGGGGGGGGGGGTTATGGGCAGTGTTACCCCGGCTTAAGACTTCGGTGCTGAAGGCCACAATGTCAGGGTCGGCGTGAGCGTGAACGGACTGGATCGGCGCCTGCTACGCTCCTCTTCAGCACAGTGACGCGGCAAACGCCCAAAGCTACGAGATCTGGGATACAATAAGACATCCAAGCAACGAGTGACAAGGCACTCTCAGAGTGAACGTCTGCGGTACACTATCACGTGCCTCACCCTAACTCTCTAAAAGGCTCAACTTAGAGTCACTAAATTTTCCCAGAGTACCGAAACTACCAAGCTCAAGATGCCAAGGTGGCGGCCCAATTTTTTTTTTTACTGAGCGTTTACAAAGCATGTTTTTATGTAAAAAAACAAACGGAAAAAGCTCTTTTTGTGGGAGGTTTTTTTCGAGATTAACACAAAATGACAGAAGCGTGAAGTTTACAAGGTTTTAAGATACAATGTTTTGCGGCACAATTAATACTGTTTTTTTTTTACAACCATGTCTCACGGGTGATTTCAGGTGGTGTGTCCCGACCTGGATGTGTCCTAACTTCGGTGGTTATTTGCAGCGCGTTCGCTTCGGAGACGGGGGTTGGCAGATATGTTTTGCCGCCGAAATGGTCGATAAAAGCCCAAATTGAGCAGCAACACCGGACGCTATCAAATTCAATACTCTGGAAATATCCAGTGATTCTTGCTCAGCTCGGCCGTAACTTTCGCCTTTTGTAATTTGATAACACACTCTCGGCGTACAGCCACCCTCATCCATCCGTAAATATCGAGGACTTTTACCTGAGGCGTTAGCAACGCAGCGTTTTGATTGATGGCAAGCTCACGTGAGCAATCATTCCCTCCAGTCCGCGGTCGCGTTGACATTTTTTTTTTCTGGAGAAAGGGGGAGGGGGGGGGGGGGAGAGGAGACGAGGAGACGAGGAATTAGTGAGTGAAAATGTATTTATTTTATCGGATGGTCGCCAGCATTAACCGAGTTTTCCTAAGGCAAAACGGTAGGGTTGAGAGACTACGATGCTTGTGGTCGGTGATTGCGTCCACATGAGGTGATAGGTTTCTGATCTTCTAGTGTAATTCAATGGTGAGTCGAGGATTGCTCTTTTTTGCTGTGTGAGCTCTTTGGTCGGACCAACTTGTCCATCTCTCCAGGTCTTTTTTTTTTACTTTTTAACGATACTTTTTTCCGCCCTAGTAAAAACCCCAAATTCGTAGAATGTTAGCTGAACAAATTTGTTAAGCTGCAAGCTAAAACCGGTTGAAATCTTATATACGAATTAAAAAACACCTCATAAAAATAGCACAAACATGTCATTTTTTTTTTTGAACGGCGAATGGCATTAGCAGTTGTATAGAAGAGCGCAAAAACGGACAAAAGAAACAGTGCAGCCGAGCTCGTCCAATACTGGCATGGTAACCCAGGAGCGGGGCAAGACGGGACGGACGGCACAGAGCTCCGAAAACGGGACGGACAGCACAACGCTATTGGAGCTTTGTGTTGTCCGTCTCGTGTTTCCCGCACCTGGGTTACCATGTCAGACACGAACAAGTTGCGCGTGTGATCGATTGAGGCACATTTCTTGTGCCGTCTACGTACAAAAAAAGTTCGCACTGAACAATAAATAGATTGAAAGGAAGTTTGACGGACGCGGTTGAGGTGTTGGATGAACGAGCCGAAGGGGTTCATTTGTTTCACGTTCGACTTTTTTGGGAAGACGGTTTAGGCCGTGGATACGTGAAAAACGCATAGAACGTAAATTTGTTTTCTCAATTTTTTTAACCTTTCTGTTACTTCCGACCGCTAGCTTGCAAAAAGTATTTTTCCTGTGAAACTGAGACTCATAAACAGGTGAATTTATCTTTAAAAGTGATACTTGAACGACAGACTAAAAAGTGGAAACAAACGTAAAAAAAAAAACACTTTTATGACTGCGTTTTAGTTTTGCATATATAGTATTTATTGAAAAAACAAATACGAACTTAGTTTTAACATTTTTAACAATATTGTTTGCATTCCGGGTCAGTTAGTAAACGATTTATATGATATTTGTTTTTAAGTGACCACAAAACAAAAAAAGGTATTGTGAACATAACGTTGAAAATATCAATTGAAGAACGAGATTTTGGCGTACCCTTTATCGCGAGTGTTTGGCAAATAGACGGGACAGGCGCCCAAATAGAAAAGAAATATATAAAAGTGTGAGTCAAAGCGCAGCGATAAAACAAGAACTATATTTCATCGGTCTGGGGAGCGGGCGACATGGGGAGGGGGCGTCTCGCCACGCAGCCTTAGGGATGCGTTCGCAGTTCTCGCCATAGCCCAGCGCGCTCTCACACAAGGCCGAGAAGAATGGTTGGATGACCCTATTTGAAAATCTGATTGTAGATGATTTATATGCAGTGTGCGTTTGGAGATGCATTTCGTTCTTCTTTATTCTCACTTTTCCCAGAAATAAAATTAAAGCTCGGATATAAATGAATACATTTCGCGGTGAAACGGAGAGGTTCAAAAAGAATCTCCGCGGTTGGTGGGGTTCGTGGTCGGAAGACCAAGCGTGTGCGGCCGGAAATGTGCAGCCGCACTTTTGACGCATGCGCATTAGCGTACAGCGAGCAGACGATTGCAAGTCGAGGTCGTGCAGTAAAAGCAAATATATTTGCAAATGTCTGTTTTGTACGCGCAACAAAATTGCGCACGAACTGACCGCGAGGTTCGGTAGTAGCGACAAAGCCCGTGTTCTGATGGAACGGTGTATATTTCAGCTTTAGTTTTTAAAGTGTATATTATTTTTAAGCCAGGTTGCCGATACTGTTCTAAGCGGCTTGTTGCAGCGGCAACGTGCCTGGAAGGAGTTTTATTTTTGAGATTTGGCGTGGTTGCGATTTGGGGATGGTTTTTTTAATCGTTTGATCTAAATGGAAATAAAAGAAAAAATGGCTTTATGATTTATTTATTGAGCGTTTAAAGAGATTACCGCAAGTTAAAAAAATGTTTTGGGAATGTCGGGGAAGATTTGTAAAACTGATCGCCTTGACTTGTCATTTTTTGAAACAGCAAAGAAAAAAAAATTAAAAACAATTTTTATTTGCTTATTGTTTAGGGTAAAGGGAGTATTCCGAAGAGAACTTAGATATGAGCCTTTAATTTTAATGTTTGAGTTTTAGGAAACAAACGGAAACAAATTAGCATGTAGCTGTCAGGGTTTTTTAATGCAAGCAATTTAGATAAAAAGTCGAAAAAAAACAACAAATCTTTCACTTCAGCACCGTTTTTCGCACATAGGTTTTTATTGTCGGCGGATTATCCATCAGGATGATTTCTTTCTTAAAAACGTTCACCATAGTTGAAAGATATTATGCGCAGATGCTCTTGTTAAAAGTTGGCGAATAATGTTCAGCTTAGAAGTCATCGTTTTTTTGTGTTTTTATAGTAAAAAAAAAAGAAAGAACGGGAATTCTATATGAAAATATCCTGGAAAGTTGAGACCAATACGGGAGAAACTGTCAAAGTGTACAATAGCTAGTAGTATT
This sequence comes from Ixodes scapularis, assembly GCF_016920785.2. Lineage (NCBI taxonomy): Eukaryota > Metazoa > Arthropoda > Arachnida > Ixodida > Ixodidae > Ixodes > Ixodes scapularis. The sequence continues at coordinate 12,994,675 of NW_024609882.1, read as the reverse complement.
TCTGCGACTAATGTAAACCTCTGTCTTTTGCGTGCAATTTTTGGCTTTTGTTTCGTCTCAATTGCTCTCTAATGCCAAAGATGCATTCCATGCGTGCGTCGTGCTCTTGCCACTTTACGCATTAGGAAGTCGTTAACTGGTTTTCAGATAACAATCTTAGTAAGATATGCACTAGAACAAAAATCACTTCACTGTTCAAACCAAGAATAATATAACAAAAATATTGTGCATTGTAGCATTTCCTGGAAGGCTTCGAATTCCGCGAGTACACACGCCAATGGCAACACTTCGTCAATGCACGCGCCAGTAAGTATTTTTTTCTTCTAAACTTTCGGATCGTTCACATCCATGGTACCTTGCATGATTAAATTTTGTTTATAAAATTTTGTTATAAAAAAAGGGTAACCTTCGCGTCTGGCCTGTGTTTTGTTATTGTAATATTTAACATCTTTGTGAAAAAAAATCAAAGGAAAGTAAGCTTTTGTCATTTGTTGGCATGCGGTTTCTGTTGGCGAGGTCGTGAAATGAAAGATAAACTCGTTTGCTCTCCGCGTGAAGTCGGAGACCCGGGCTCTGTTTGAGATCGCCGAGAGAACATTTCCAGTCTGCGAGGGAAAGAGGGGAAGGAGAAGGGAGGAAACTCTTTTATATAGATCGCTCCTTGCATCTTTATTACTCGGGTTCGCGTTTTTTCATCTACGTAGTTACTTTCATATACTCTTTTAAAAGCGAGTCCGAGCTCAAAATGGCAAGAGTTGCTGGTTTTCTTCGCCAAAAGACGTATTCATGTGGCCGGGGAAAACTGGTAAACTGAGAAGAGAGTTCATTTTCTTTTTCCTTCGCTTCCTTATTTATTTATTTTTTAGATTGCTGGGTCGGGGAAAAGGGGTGAGTATAATAAAGGATGATATTCAATTACCCAGTTAATTAATGAAAGGCACACCACCGGGGTCCGGACTATGTTTTTGCTGCTTACGAGTCGGACCGTACCCTCCACCACAGTTTTCTATTTTTTTTTTTTTTATCTTATTCGTCTCGGGAAAAAAGATTAATCATGTGAAAACGGAAACGTAACAAAAAAAAAAAAAGACCGTTGGGAATAATTAATACTTTTATTTTGGTGCTTTTTGCGATCGCTGGTCGCAGAGCGCAAGCGATTTTGTGCAAGAAGGTTGGACACGAAAGCCGAGTTTGACGTCATGATGAACTATATGAGGATTTCAAGCAAAGTCGAGATTGCTCGTTGTAAATAAAGCAATCTATTATGTGCCGAGGGGAACGAACGTAATTATGTAGCTTTTTTTACGTATTTTCTTCCGTTCAACCAAAGATTCGTGTTTGAAATGTTAAAGTACCAAAACAAGACAAGGACTGATACCCCACTCGCACGACCGTAAAGGCACCTTTAGCTAAGGGACCTTTATTCTCTGCAACCAACCAATTAACGATGTTCCGCGCGTGGCGTGTTCTCGCGACCCATGAGCACGGGCTGATTCGCCGATAGCAAAGGGACCTACGTTCAAGGCACCTTTATGTTGGCGATGTGAATGGGGTATAAGACGAAGAGATACAACCAGGGCGGGCAGGCGAGCGTGTTTTCACAAAACCAGTTGTATGTTTGAGAGGTGTAGGACAGAATGGTCCCGGACAATATGGTCCCAGACAATTTCGGCCCGAGTGCAAACTTGGACAAAATGGTCCCAAGTAAATTTATCGACACTTCGGACGCTCTGTCTAAAATGTCGCTGATATTAAGGTGAGTGTTAGAAATGGAATGCGGTTCCTTCGTCACATGTCGATTCGTCATAGGGGAAATAAAGGCAATTTATCGTGCAGATGCCGCATGTTCGGATGCAGCGTTAGGAAATAACAATGGAAATAAACATGCTTTTGAACACATGACACGTTTTACTATGTTCCAACAAAATGTCTGCAATCTTCAAGCGGCACTTGGTGTGGGAACGTGTTAATATGGCCCACGCCCTTCAGAGGGTCATCCATGGTACGGCTCCCTTGTGCGTACTGTGTGCAGATTGTCAGAAGTCGCTGTTGCATTTCTCGGTAGGCTGGTTCAAATTCAAGTTGATCGCACGAAAAGAAGAACGGATGGTGAGAATTGTGAGCAAAAAATATGAACTCTCGATTGACAAGCGGCTCGCTACGTAAGTATTTTGTCAAATCACATTTAATAACAAAATCCTGCGATTACCAAGCAATCAAAAATTAACTTGAAAATGGCCAACGGCTCATGTCATAAGTGTTTAGCAAAAATGAATACACGGAACCTACAAACCTGTGAAAAGCTAGAAAAAAGAAAAAAAACTGCAGCGAAAATCATTCGGGACCATTTTGTCCGGCCTAGCACTCGAAACAACTTTGCCCGGGATCATTTTGTCCCGTACCATACTGTCCGGGACCATAATGTCCGGGACCCTATTGTCCGTATACCATGTTTCAGTGCTGGTGCAGGTATTTTTTTTTTTTTTTAATTTTCGCACTCGCGTTTGCACGTTCGATAGCAGTGACGACACTTCTTGAGATAGGTTACAATCGAAGCTCGCCGCAATGTACGTTTTGAGGGTGACCTCAATCCAGCGCGAAAATGACGGACCCTCGACCCGGAATAGTGCTTGCACTCAGGGCGCACGACAGAGAAAGGAATGACCGAAGACGCTTAAAGACGGTGTTGTGTTACGCGTGGCGTTTATTAGTGTGCTGCGCCGTGCATGAGTCAGTTCTGACTTGTTTCTCCGTACCATGGAAATAGAAAGAGAAAGAAAGAGAGACCGATAACTTGTATGCGCCAATATGAAGACCCGCGTGGTTGTTTTTTGGGCACATTAAATAAATAAATAATAATAATAATATTATTATTAATATTATTAATATATGCTATAATGGAAAGGTAAAGACAAAGACAATGACAAGTAAAGACAAAGGCCTGTACCAGGTGACCATCAGCGTATGAATACATCCGGAAATTTATCGTCATGGGACTATCACAGGGTTGTGCTCAGGTGCACGAGCGAAAAGGCAAATGCGGCGCAATAAGCCCAAGATGGTGCGGCGCGAGTGTGGCTGCCAAGTCCGCACCTTCCCCCAAAATTTTGATATACGACTCCAACCAATTTCGAGCGTCAGTGGCCATGAGGACTTGCGCCAAACCCATCCTCCCGGGTGTGCACAGACATCTCGGTAAGCTACGATCAAGTTGAAACAGGCAGCGATGCTCCAACTTGAATATCGTCGCGAGGTACATCACCATTTCGTGCCATGTGAAGGCGGCTCGGACGCGACTAAGTGCAATGACTCAAGATTCAGGTACAAAATGTCTAACGCTTACATGCATTCGTATCAAGCTACATTAAACTGTTCATATGTTTCTCGATATCTAGACTCGAACAAAACTCCCGCCCGTCTTCGTCCTAGTACTAAAGGCTGGACTCCATGGGGCAAATATGCTGCGAAAAGTGGATCAGTTTCGCCCGGAGGCCTTTGGTCGGCGCGTGGCAGGAGCACAATGGCTCCTACGTCGCGCTCAAACCTAGCGTGTCGTCGGACGAAGTTCGTCAGTTATTCTTCGTGTTGTTTGCCTCATGGAGTTTATTTAGGCTTTATGACAAAGCAAGGCAATCGCCCGCCATAAACCTACTCGGCTCAGACTGTCGAGTGCCTGACAAATTCTAGAAAAGTTCTCCCTTTACCCACAACGTTGCTTGATGAGATAAGTGCTGCGCCGCCATACCCAGCCAATATTAAGAGTGCAGAACTACCAGACAGCGTCGTCGGCGCTGAAATTGCAAGACGACGGCATTTTTTATACCTCTTTTACGCAATTGCTTACAATAACGAAAGGGGGACATTGAAGACAATACAGATGACACAGAGTTTAAGTTTGTAAACTGTTTCTTACAACACGGTCGCCAAATTTAATATTGACGTAGCAGGAAAGGGGGGGGGGGGGGATCGCACCAAGGCGCTGTGTTTTATCGCGTAAAGGCGGAATAATTCAAGGTGTTTCTTTTGCTGGTTTTGCTTTCGTTTAAATAATGTTTATCCTCGATTAGATCTTAATAATTTATGAGAACTCCCGTAGGTATGAAAGATATACGCAATAATAAATTGACCTCTAGATGAGATGAGACGAGATGTTATTTCATCTAGTTTTTGATAAATACGACCGATATCACAAGGAGGCTCTAGCATTTTGAAATTTAGTAGTGCACCGTAAAATTATCACCTATAAAAAGAACGATGACAAGCAAAACAACTAAAGAAATATCATAAATATATCTATAGATATATTTATGATATTTCTTTAGTCCCACGAGTCTTTGTCCTGGGGCTATACGTTTGCTTGGTTATCGCTTGCACTAAGCTCAAGTGAATTACTAGCGCGTCTTTCAATGTTGGACAGCGCTATCATATGCTTCCATCGCGATATTTACAAATCCTTAAATTCACAAACGAGAGAGCGCGTCCTAAAGACCGTGGGACTGAAATGTGAAGAAACAGGTGTCCATGTCATTCTGTACTACCTCTCTCACGCTCTACAGAGCTAAACAAACCTATTCATACTTGTGATTTACAGCGTAAAAGAACAATTCATACTGGAAAACGTACATACATAAAATATAAACCACTAATTCAGCGCTGACTACGAACTCAGTGTTGTATTTGGTAATCTTCGTCTGCACTGTTTGCACATGTACTACACTTTGCTATTTTTTGATTGCTAGACAGAAGAACCCTTTCTTAGATAAGGTAATAGACGAGTTGGTATCACATTTTTTCCAACCTCACAATGTTCTCGCCTCGGCCTAAGTAATATCTCGCATAAGCTGTTTAAAGTTCTCGCTTATTACCGCGCAGTTTTTTTTTAAAAAACGAATACAATACTGAGTGAATAGTCAGCGCTCACTGAGAGTTCTTTTCTTTACTTTGATGCGTGTTTCCGTGCAAATTGTCCCTGCGCAGTCTCAATTATATGTAAGAATAGCCAACTCGCCCAATCATTTTTCTTTAAAAAAATGCCGTTATTGAGAAAGAGCAATCCTTTATTGTTCTTCGTCTCATGGCAAAAACTTTGTCGTCAAAGGTTCAATACTTTGTTTCATCGCAAGTCGAGGTGCAGCTGACGCGGTAGCTATTGAAAGCAACAATAGTGCACCAAAAGCACAAATTCACGGCACTGGTAACATTCCGGTGCGTGTGCTATCAATAGCGGAAAAAAATATACGGCCTGCAAGTTTGTCTGCTCCTTGCACACCCTGTGCGTTAGTTTAACCCCCCCCCCCCCCCCCCCCCAATGAGTTCACGTGCGTTTCCTTCCCCCGGCCTCAATCGATGACAAAACGCGTCTATCTACCTCGTCATCATGCGTTCCGTGCACGCCTTCTTTTTGTTGTCATTTGATCGGCATGCTCCTTCTTGCGTTTCGATTCTCCAAGGACACATTTTGGAAGACTCGCTCGCTGTATGGACGTTTTCTGATTCCTGTCATTTTCAGTCACGTGGGTTCCGTATCTGGTATGCGGGACAAAAAATAATAACGTATTTCAGCTTGTATTATGTGAGAAAATATAGGTAAGTCAAAACAAGGATGTGTGACAATAACGCATTTTTCGTAAACACCTTCCAGCGGCGCGGAGAGATCAACACAATGTGTTACCGCATACGAGAAGTGACGACACTCAAGATGACTGCGTCATTGTGGAAGTGGTGTATAGGTGCTGTAAATCCGCTTTGAATTTAAGCTTTGAGCATGCTGTGTCTCCATGTGTTCGAGTCTTTCCCTGAAAGCTCGCTTGAGATGAAACGAAGCGTAATTCGCTGAATACTCTTAGACCCTGATTTGGAAAAAAAAAAAAAAAACAACCCGGCGGTCTTTATTCTAGCCACTGACAATGTGAGAACGGCAGGAAAGAAGCGGCACCTCCAGCACGAGCGTTCGACCTTCTGCAATGCTTCGGCGTCTCGTGCGCCTTGAGCAATCGCGCACTCAAAGCACGGCGGAAGGCATGTGCTGGAGACCGGGCCTTCGAAAGACACGTTCTGCCGTTATTATTCCGCCAGTCACTATAGTATCGGTGCCCCAATTTCGAAAACGTGATGGCGGCGTCCGAGATAACTGTTCCATGAACTACTATACATTTTGCTTTTGGGCTAGAATCTGCTCTGCTTGCGAATGCTTCCTACCATTTTATTCGTCCGGTTGGAGCACAATTGCAGATGGATAAACAACGATTACCTTCGAATCTATCTGAGCTCGAAGCAAACGCTGATTTATTGCGCTAGGTCGATTTAACTTGGCGACGTCAGAAAGAAAATAGAAGTTGCAACGCGGAAGTTTGGAAAGTGATTTTGTGGTGGTGCGACGACCGACAGTTCATCCGATACGGAAGCTTGGCGAGAGTAATGGCCCCGGCGGTTCTTGACGGGGAGCCGCCAATCCTCTCGAGTTGCCGGGAAAGTCATCTATTCCGGGGAAACTGGATCCATGAGAGTTGACTCAAGAAGCCTGACCCGTAAAAGATTCCGAAGGAGAAAAAGAAAAGAAGGACGAGACGTGGTACAACAAAAAAAGATGATCAAACTACGTATAAAAATGCGCGAGTGAAATCTGCAATTAGAGACAGGCGGTAGTGAGTACAATGTCGCAACGAAATTCCTTTCACTTTCTCTGAGTATAGGAAATATTTAAAATCGCATCTGAGGCCGCGCTATTTTTAATGGGATATGTCGCTTTACGAAATTAATTCCGCGTAATGACAACATCCTTATTTCAATCGCTTTTGTTTTCATGAAATTTCGGGTTTACAAACCGACGTCACCAAGCATGTTGCCAACTATTACTGCACAATAAACAATTTTCAATGGTGCGGTTCTAACAGGAAGATAATTTTTGTTTAGGAAAAATTTCCCAACTTTTTTCTGTGAATCGATGTCTCGAGTAATCGGGGAGTACTCCCGAAATAACACAATTATCACTAAAAACGACGAAGCCGTTGCGTTTTTGGTTTTTTGCTTACTGTCGAGTTTAATAATTGTAGCAATAGTGAACTTTATTACTGACTGAAAAGCAGTCACTTGATCTCAAGCTGCAATTCTCGAATTTGCGGAATGCTGTTCGGGGGAGAAAATAAAAAGAAGGTCATTCTGGCGGGTGTGTCGAGCTGTTTTTTTTAGAAGTAAAAAAGGAAACTTATGCGCAGCGCAATATCGACTGCCCCTTTCGCGGGGGTTCTGTTGCCGTCGGAACACGGAGCTCTGATTGGTTCTAAATTAAGGATAGTGGGTAGACCGTAACGCATGCCGCATTGAGGTCTACCCGCTATCCTGCATTCAGAGCCAACCAGAGCTCAGCATTCTGACGGCAACAGAACCCCTGCAAGAAGAAGCAGACGAAACTGCTCTCCGCATACAATCAGACAGGGAGAAAATAAGAGATGAAAAAACATATGTAAGGATGGAGCGAATTAAAAAAAAATGTGGGGAAGTAAGTAGGGTAAATAGAATAGCTAGAATATACTGAGCTAGAATTAGAGGGAATAACCGGAAAGGCCAGTTAACTCAATAAAGTCAACCAGGCCCTGCTTTCAACGTCAGAATACAGCCATAGCTTTGGCCCCGCAATAAAACATGCGCAGATACTTATTCTTGTAAAATATTTATTCTGCGCATTTCCAGCGCTCCCTTCCCCCATTTTGAAATGTGTTCCATTAACCCTCAGTTGTTCGCATATACCTTATTGTTTACTTGTGTGATAGCATCGTTAAGGTACACAGAAAAGCCTGCTGCTTTAAGAGTTTTCTCTGTTCAAGTAGCAGCATTCCGGAACCTGTGTTCAGTGGAGAGTACGATTACATTGGTAGATGAATGAATAATATATATATATATATATATATATATATATATATATATATATATATATATATATATATATGTGTGTGTATTTGTGTGTGTGTGTATACTATCAGAACACAATAAAGTGTTGACACCGTAGGAAATGTAATATTTCTGCTTAACCTCTTGTGAATGCAGTTGTTCATACAGATAAATAGTGTATTGTCATCCTTCGCAAAATCAAAATCGCAAAGAAAAAACACGCACTTTTTTTTTTCGATGGGAAAAAACGTCTGGAAAAGTGTCCTTGTAAGACCTCTACGCGGACATACAACTGGCGAAGAAAATTATGAGTGCGCAAAAGGAGTGCCTAGAACAATAAAATCGCGCCGGGAAATCTTTTTTCCTATTCAATTCGGGAGATTGGAAGGGGTTTAGCGCTAAATAAATAAAAATGCATACTAGTTATTCTTTTCTTTTTTTTTCTGCAATGGGAGAAAGCTGAATTGCGGCACTGCGGCTGTATGTATTTTTTTGGCTTTTTATATTTTTAGAATTTAGCTTTTTTTTTGTGGACATCATTTGCAGGTAGTGCTTTTGAGTTTGGCTCAACTGCCATTTAGTAGTTAAAAAATAAAACCCGTAGGTGGGAATTTAGATTTTGGCTTGAGTATGTGCGGAAATAGAATTGTGTGGTGGTGGAGATGGAATATTCCGGGGTGGTGTGCTTTTTCGTTTGGAGGTCCTTATTCATTTTTATTTTTCTGCTGTAAAATTACGTTGCCATCGAAAACTTAAAAACGCTTTTTTTCGAAGGTACTATACGAGATGATTTCTAGCGTCTGCATGCATGAGTGCCACGGGTGCTCATTCTCCAAGAGGGGTTTATTTTGATCTGGGTGTAGAACTTTTTAATCTAGAACACTTTCGGTGTAACTCACTGAAAATATTAGATTTCCGCGTAAGCCTTTTGAGGAATGTTTAATTGTCGTTTAAAATATAGAAAACGAGGGTTCGCTATAAGCTAATCCAGAATCTTGGAATCCAAATATGCCGATATTTTACTTTATTTTAGCATTATTTAGCTTAGAATTGGGTTTCAGATTTATTATTAATAATATTGTTAAATATCCGTGGCATGTAGAAGTAGTAATTCTAGAAATCGACCATAGCTTTTTTTTTTAGTATATGCTAAAAAAAGCTATGGTCGATTTATATAATTACAGCTTTACAGGGTGCCATCTGGTTGGGATTGTTTTAATACGAATATTGTTCGTCTGACTCTATATACGAATATTATTCGTATTAAAACAACGCCAACCAGATGACACCCTGTAAAGGGTGCATCTCAGCACAAGATTCCTTTTAGGGGGAAAGCAAACTATTAGGGGCGCTCCCTGCTTCGGGGCAAATGTGCGTGACTTGCATCGTTATTTTGAATGCAATATAATGTAAAATAACGATGCAAGTTCAAACACACCGCAGAAACATTGCACGATTATTACTACTCTTTTTTTCCTTAGATGGGGAGCGATTTGGTGCACTTATCAATATTTGGCGCCGTGTTCGCCATTTTCAATCCGTTCAATCCATTTTCAATCGTTCCTTTCAATTTCAATCATTTCAATTGCAAAGACAACGCTTTATCTTCAATCTACACAACAATTGCACGCCGTTTCTTTGTTTAGAGAACAAACGCGAAAGTCAAGTTTTTCTACCAAGTACGACAAGAACACTAACGACCAGCAACCGCGTAGCACATAATTTTCCAGTTAGTAAACGGCCACGCGCACAATAAAGAAAAGTAAGTTTTTACTTTCCGTCCTTCCAAACATGGGTTGCGCGGAGCAGCGGCTTACTCTGGGAATAGCTGTAGCGTGACCACCCGCCATGATGTATTCCTGGAGAACGTCGCCCGCCCCTTCTCCGTACAGCACTTCGCTGGAGTGTGCGCTCCCTTCAAACTAATGACGATGCCAGAATAACTGCCGCCGAAGTTCGTTTTGGGAAGTTGGCCAGGAGAACTTCTGAGGAAATGTCGTTTTTTTTTAATGAGGCGCTTTGGTGAATTCAATTTCGCCCTTGTAGGAAAGACCTTACTTCGTTTACTGAGCCTGAAACGCTCGAATTGCTTGTGGGTAGGGGGAGAAAGGGGGAGGGGGGAATAGCACAGGGAACGTATTTATTAATATACCGAAATGTTTAATTGAGGAATGTTCGTTTGTGTGCGCGTCTGTTAAATAATGCGTGTTTAAATATTTAATTTTATTTTTTGGGTGCGAATTGTTTTTACCCAATGAGGAGGAGGAGGAAAACTTTATTCAAAAGCTCAGGTGTGGTTGAATATTTCGACGCGAACATTTTCACTTATGCAACAGACAGAAAAGAAATCATTTATGCTTGACCGGATATAACGTATTGATTCTACGAAGACACGATGTAACACTCAACATTTTTATTATATCTGTCGTTTCTATCAAGTTGGGTATCGCGAAAATAATTGGTTTTGACTGAGGTATTAAAGTTGTAATAAAATGATTTTATATGATTGGATAAATGCTTCGTGGAACGAATGGATTAAACATGAACAACGAAAGAAAAACTGGGCGTTTAATTATAATATATTTTGAAATCACCTACTGCTCCTCAGCATCGCTATTGTTTGTTTATTGACGTTCCCAGTCAGGAATGGCACAAACGCAAGTTGGATTTTGTCCCGATACTTATTTATAGTCTTAAAAAATGAGTCCCTGTTTTTGACGACTTTTGCTTTCATTGCAACATACTCAACTTTCTTTACGTATGAGCATTAAATTGCTGCATATATATATATATATATATATATATATATATATATATAAATTGAGGGGGGAGGGGGTTGAAATATTGAAGATACCACGTTTGGTTGGAGGTTCGTCACATTTTTGTTTACTTTTTTTTTTGCCGCTTCAAATGCTGAACAAAGTTTGTTCTTGCAGACCTCGACACTTCTTTTTTTCAAACCGACGCTAGCAAGTTTTCGCTTCCTTACCTCGCAAGCGCGCACTCGACAACGTTTCCTTTTTGCCGTTAAATTTGTCGTGCCCTTGTCGACATTAGAGTTCCACGAAACATCTTTCTTCCTGTATTTAACTTTTTCTTTTTTTCTTTCGAGTCCCTCGAATGTGCAAAGACTAAAGCGGAAGAGACATTCGCGTGCGCGGCGTTGCTAACGTGGAATTAGCAGTTGGATCTCTTTATTACCTTGGCGCGCGTTCGGTTTGGGAAAGCTGGCTGATGCAGTTGGCAGCGAAACTTGGAGCTTTTTTTTTTTTTTTATTCTTCATCTTCTGTTACTGTGTTTTCGCTGGTTCTTTTGGATAGGTATTGTTTTCGGCTACTCTTTCTTTGCAGTTTCTTTTTTTGCTTCGGAAACGAGGGGTTTGCATGTTCCGAGAAAGAACTTTAAAAGAAGGCCAGGACAATGGCACATGACGCCGAGGCAATAATTAGAAGGCAGCACACACGCGCTTCCTAGGTGCGTGGCGGCTTGTGCTGTCGTGGTGATTGTTGCAATTTTGTTTTTTTATTGGGGATGTTTATTTTGAAGCAAACTGAAAGGAGGCCATAAATAAGAGGAAAAACGAATGTGAGGGCGTACTTTTTAATACTGATTATTTAGGAATATTGATAACGCCACGATTTACTTCCTCTCGGTAGAACGGCACTCCGTGCAGTGAATGGTAGTTACCTTTTGAGAATCGCTAAGCTCCGGACAGGATGTAGTAACGAACTTGTCTAAAATTGCATATTCCGCCCTAAACAATTTAGCAAAAACTCCTATACAATTAACTTTTTTTGCTTTCTGTTGACGGCCTCTTGGTGTGCCAGACATCGAAGAAATCAACGAACTGAGATGAAATATGCCAAGCTCCGCAAAGCAGCGCTTGACCTTAAGTCGGGCTTTGGAGTATCTGAGAATACCCAGTAACTTGTTACAATAATGTTTATGTGAATACATTCCCCAAGCCCTCATTCATATTTTACAAAAGTTACAGTCGGCATACCTCATCGTGAAATGTCAGTATACATAAAATCCTTGGCACCAATAACTTCGTCTGATTGGAACCGCCTTCGAACACCCCTGACATAAATACCATCAAATGAACTACTTAAAGAGGCGTTCGCTAACCACCTTTGCTAACGCACCGCACTAATAGTTTTTTTAACAAAGCTGCTCTTTTTGCTTGTATTTTTCTTGTGTTAATTTTTTCAGCATGTTTTTTATTCGCTCTCCTTTTGTAATACCCTATTGGCCCTAAGGGTATTAAAATAAATATATAAAGAAATAAATTAATACCTCCAGAAGCCAAGCATATTACCGAGCAACTAAGTTTCAGAAACTTTGTCCGGATATCGGTGTTTCTGAAATGCACATCCCACAGAATGGTTTGGCAACCTTGGGCATAGCTTGGCAACCTAAATTCGGTCCCAATCGACGGAAAAGACAGTAGAAGTGTAAATGACAAAAAGAGCCAACTGGCTAGATTCAGAATCCGAATTTTTGTGGTCACCCAATCCAAAGGGAAAGTCGAAGAAATCATTTCATCCATCCATCGATCCATGGGCCGCATTGGCTTTAAAATGTGGTAATATGAACACCGGTACAGCAATAGCGAAGCGCTGGGGCAGTACGTGAAATCGTGTGCACAAGACTTTCACCTGCCACGCTTCAATCTCTATTCCAATCACCGTGGGTGGAACCCGCGCGCGGAGCACCAGTCTGGCAACCATGTGCACGCCTTAACACGTCTTGACTAGCAGACGATTTGCACACAGCAAGAGCGAAATGGGGGCTCCCAAGGGCCGTACCTGCAAACATGTATAGAGAGAAACCGGCGCTTCTGGCTATGTTTCAAATCTTAGCCGAGTAGCCTGCCCTCTATGTCAGCGGGGAGCACCACAAAACATCACGAGTAAACGATCCGCGACTCGTATTAGAACGACCAGAATTATCTCCTGAATACTACGCGTATTGACTTCGTCTTGGGCTACAAAAGAGAAATAAAATAGCAGCGATGGCGGAAAATAGCAGACGATCGCTTTTGATTATTGAGGAAGCACTCGAAGAGACGATGATATTAACCGCTGCAAAGTTTTTTTTTTTTTTTTTTTTTTTTTTTTTTTTTTTTTTACAGCGAATACGCGGTGTTTTGGACGATTGCTCCACCAGCTCTACTTGCTCACCTTCATTTTAGGCTATATATTGAGATAAAATATTACTTACTCCTTTCAGTGAAACATCAAAAAAGTCCTTTCACCGCGATCACTCTAAGCCGAAGGCGGCGATGCGGAAGCTGGTGTTTACGCTGGCACTCTAGTAATGACAACGAGTATACCTTCCTGCAGAAGGTGCACGGTCTGGATGTGGTGCACAGTCAATTCGTGCGTTGAAAGCAGAAAGTCGCAATAACCTGACATAAATGGCTGCACCTTATTCTCTGTAATTTCGAAAGTCTGCCACCAAAGTCAACGAAGCAGACGAGCTTTGACGGCTGTGTGCGCAGAAAGCAGACGACGAGCACACAGCGAAGAAATCACGTGACGTCGTTGCTCGTATTTATCCGATGTTACATACCGATCGGAGGAGGGTGGCGTGAGTAATTCGCCAGTAGAAAAGAACTGGCTTTTGGAACGCGAGTTCTGACGTCATCGAGTGAGCGCAAGTAAGTTTTGAAACGCCACGGTACAAAATTTTTACTCCGGAATCGGATCGAGTCAATTTTGGAGCACATATGTCCATTCATAAGGCAAGCGGTCGAGGGGACTCACTGGCGATAATTGGGCACCGATTATTGCGAGATTAAAAAGCGTAAAGCATCGGATATAAAACAAGAAGTAAGGACAGAGAGATACTAAAAGAGCTTGATAGGGGGTGCCGCAATGAGGAGGCGTACGGCCGAATGGCGCATCTAGAGGAAGTGGAAGGAGGTTACAAAGACGTCCGGCAGGGGCAATGCAACCGAGAAGAGAAGGCCTCGCATTACGTCATCATTTAAGAAACCCCGACGCGAACGGAGTTCAAAGGGAGTTACCACAAAGCGGAAAACGCGTCCAGCATGGCGTCGCCGAATGCCAACGTCGCGTGAGACGCTGCAAGTCGACGAAGATGCTGACGCAAGGCAGGCGGCGCTGCGCATATCCACTCGTGATGACGTTTTGGGGCCAAGAGTGTCGGCCTTGTCTTCTAGTGTGGCCGGAGTGGGGCGGAAATACGCACGGGCAGGCAGGGACTCAGCGACGTTTCCTTGCCTTTCTGCACTCCCGGGGAGGAAGGTGATGGAACGCCGGGTGGCGGACCGAGGACCGGGACAGAACTAGAGTTCTTGGATGAGTGGGTGCAGCTACGAGAAGTAAAGAACATACGGTGTTTTTTTGTTTTTTTTTTGCATTACCTGTATCTCCTTGTTATCTCTCATCTTATAGTTTTTGTTCAATTCTTTTAAGCGTTTTCGTTGGACTGCGTTATGCATGCATTGTGAAAACAACGATTACGCCGACTTGACATAAAAAAGTAAAACAACTTCATTAGACGTTTTGTCTCCCATGCGCAAGTCATCATCAGTAGACATAAAGAAAGTGAGAGCTTTCTTTCCTTAGGTGTGGTGGTGAGTCGTCCTGGGGAGGGAAAGGTTAGCATTCCGGCGGGTTGCTCGTCGCTCGCATAGATGGGGCAGGAAAGCGACGAGCAACCCGCCGAGATGCTGACTACTCCGTCCCCTAAACGACTCGTCAGCACCCCTAACGAAAAAGCTCTCACTTGAACTGTCTACTGGGTATGCTTCCCGCTTGGGAGGTGAAACGTCTAATGAAGTTGTTTGTATTGTTATGTCAAGTCTGAAATTATTCTTTTAATTATGACTCCCGAACGTTTTGAACATTTTTGCGTGCATTTTGTACCATACCAGGTATGGTCGTGCAGTTACGAATTTCGATGAAAGTTTAAAGGTGACTTTTGTCGTATGCCAATAATGCCCTTCCTCGAGGGCTGGTTGCTGCTTCGGTTCGATACTTGAGCCGCGAACAGTGGGTAATTGACGCGGTGTCTGTGCAAGGACGTACCTATAGGTGACCTTCCATTTTTCCTTAGTATGGTCAAGTTAGTTTACTGCTGCCCTGAAAATACTCGAATAAAGCTCACAAAGACATTCAAAGCTCGCTGGAGCATATTAAAAAAAAAAAAAACCTCTAGGAAGATCCAGAGTGCGACCCACGCTTAAAAAAAAAAAAAGAAATACAATTAATTAGCTAAAAGTTTTTGTCTTTTTTGCTAGACGCCGGCTGCCGCTTTTACGTACCAGAAAGGCCTTTTTTGTCAAGGAATTGCGTAGTGATATGACTTCGTTTACGTTTCGAAGTTGTTTTCCCCAAGACAGGCTCCCATCGTCTGCCTTCCTCATCACCAGTTTTAGTGACTGGCCATCTCGGTTGTAGCTTGGAAGGCACGGGATGGCGGCTACATTACGAAGCGCGCTAAAGGCGAAGGGACCGGGATTTGTTTTAGCTGTTCTTCTAAGTATAAGGAGAGTTTCAGCACTAAATTTAAGTCGGTTGTTTTCTTATTATCTTCGCGGAATAACTTAGATATTTGATTTACTCGAGGTTGCATAAAGAAGAATAGAGCCTTCGCTCTAGAAGGCAGAGCCACTGTGTATCGAGGCGAGGTGCATGTTTTCTTTCTGGGCCTCTCTTCCGTGAAGACGAAGTAATGCATTTATGATATTTTCATTTTCTTTTCATCTTCAAGCGTCCCCACAAGAGCGGCTTTGAGTGAATGAAATACACCGAAGGAGTGAAACGCGACAAGGAGCGGATAGAAAGCCAGATGTGTTCCCGAGTACAATTTACAGGAATGAACAGTGTAAGGCCAACGTTATAACGTAAAATCACTATAGCCAATAGGAAATTTTAGTTAAGAATTTTCTCCACATAGCGTTCCTTCCGGAACGTGTTAGTGCTGAAAACCATAAACATGTAAACAAATATATTTTGTCTATAATTATAAGCTTTTCTTTTTTAGACAAAAATGTAGGTAGGGTACAGTCAACAAAAGCATGAAGTGTATTGAATGGAAGGTTGGACGCACACATAATATTTTGCAACACCGACGTACGTTTTTGTCGACTCATAAAAGCAGCTAAAAATACGATTATTAATTTGGTTTCTTCATTTTTAGTGTATTTATTTAACAAGTCTCGATTATGCTTCGCTCACTAAGCGCTATAAGATCCTTTTACGCACTGCTGCGTTTGAGCGCGGCGCGTTCCGTAGCGACAAGCGGACGCGATGCGTTGCGAAGAGCGCTTTCGCCAAGCTTGTACACACAGTTGCGTTGACACGCGATCAACTGCATTCAGGAGCCAATAAGCACTCGCAATCGTCGCTAGCGGCTCACCAATAGTAAGCAAAATCTACGGCATCATGGCGGTGCCGGCAACAGCGTCGTATTGTTCGACCTTGGGATAATGCCGCTGGCTTCCTCGACATTCTGTTAAGCCTGAACCATCGCAGCCCTGGAAAAAGCAGTACCCACCGCTCCGCAAAACGTAAAAGCAAGTTATTTGAGCGGAGAACCGTATCATAGCCACCTCTATACACACAAAATCTGACAGTTTGACGACCGAGGCATAGAGTGCCCGGTCGCAGATTTGGAGCGCGAGGATGTGGTAGCACAGAGCATCAAAGAGCCATTTTTCGGGAAACCTGGACGTCAGCGCGCAGCTTTTGCAGTGGCGAGGACCCGAAACAAACTTTTCCGCTCGGGAGAAGTATGTTTCGGCGTCTCGCCGCGGCGGGGCGCCAGTCACGTGGCTCTCCTCTCATCCGTTGTCTGCCACTCCACCTTTTCCATTACGGCGGCCGATTCTCGTGGCGATCTGCCAGGCTTTGTCAGTATATAGAAGGCTATGACCGGATACGCCTCGCCGAGTAGAGTGAGCGAGATCCTGACCTTCCTGTCCTCTCTAGGGTTCTGATTGTTCGAACGCACCTCGACGCTCCGGAAAGTTGAGCGAGTCTTTTCTCGCTTGTGTCGCGCTAACGAGCGTTGCGGGAAGACGCGCGTCGTACCGCAAGCGACCACTCCTAGCCGCAAGTACGCCGCAGCGCACTCATAAGCGTTCAAACGCAAATGTGAGTATGGGCCTCTACTCGGCGCTGGAAGGAATTCCTGAGTGCACACTTGCCAACCACTCAGCGCCCACAAAAAAGCTTTAGAGTGTCTGCATTGCTTTGTTTTAATGTGACAACATTCTTTAGCAGCCGCCCCCCCCCCCCCCTCCCAAACCGATTTCGTGGACCTCTTTGGCCTCCTAATGCGCAGTAGGTTTCCCCGCTAAATTTAGCAGAAAACTTGACATCACGTAACCTATGCACCAATTGAGTTTCCCCTCTAAATTTGACGGGAAAATTGATGTCACGTGAAGTATGCACCAATTCAGTTTCCCAGCAAAATTTGGCGGGAAACTTGATGTCACTTGACCTGACGTCACGGGATCTTCGGACGGATTCGGGTTCCCCGCTAAATTTAACGGGAAAATTGACGTCATGGGACCAATGCGCCAGAAAAAAAAAGGTTAACATGGCGAATGCTCTCGCACTTCATAGACAACCCACAATAGCTGTCTATTTTCTGTCACTTCTACGTTTTGATGTTTCTTCCCTACCCCTGTGTCAGATTACTTGAACATGAACAGCAATAGTAGTTTCTGCAGCCATCTTTGTCCACGAGCTTACTATTGTCTTACACGTGCGTCTTATACTTATTTCTTTAGCCGGGTGCCTCCCTTTGATCCGAATAAAATGCGCGAGCGCTAACTTAAAAGACTACTCCGGCAATTTCATTATGGCTCCCGATTTGCCTTAAAAGTTGCTAAACACACATAAAACAACTTCGCTAAATAGCATCCCAAATACTAGGACAAAATAATATTTTTTTTCGCGAAGTTATTGAATTTACAATTTTAGTCCTCATCATGTTGTCCAAACTGAAAGTTTCTACTGGTAACAACGAAAAAGTGGCGCCAGCGGAAGGCAGGAATTCTCTCTTTGGACTGTAGAATTTGTTCCCAACTGATTTCAAGCAGTTTAATGACGTCAAATGAATGTTTTGGAAGCTCGCTCTAGAACCTCTCACAAGCCCGGATCAAATGCTTGATATAGTCTATTGCTTAGACTTTTTTTACTCGAATGGTAAGCCTTCCTGCGACTAACATTACGGCACTGAAAGGTGCGGGTATATTTGAATGTTGGTTTTTGCATCTTTTTCATTAGCCGATATCACGATCTTTATTATGCATTTCGCGGTACTAAATAACATACAAAAAAGGATAAAGGCCGGGGATTCAGATAATATAGTTAGTTTGATTAACTCAAAAAATCAAGAGAGTACCAGTTTCAGATGTTTCTAACATGTTTCAAAATTGGTTCTATGCACAGAATGTTTTTTTTTCACTACTTGACAGTGTATCTTAAGGATCCCAATATCGACCGTATTGCTGTACCAGCATAAATGTTTTCAAATGAGGGAAAATAAATCAGCCTCGTAATCGATTATTTTTATTCGATGAATAATGTGCGAGCGGGTTGGCTGTTTATGTATTCCTTTATAGATTTCTGGAGTTGCGAACCTTTGAAGCGAGTGAAATAAAACAACATTAAGAAAACCACACGGTGGGGAGTCGTACCAAAAAGCAGAACACGCCACAACAAAAACAGAATAAATTTTAGAGTAGCACGAATAAGCAACCCTCGCTACATTGATGGAGGCGCTTTTAGAAGCAGTACCCGACCACGTTACAGCGCTGTTTTGCATACAGCGTGAAGGTTTTCTGCTTCTGGAATCGGGCGCCCCGACGGGCGAGTCGCATACAAATCAGATATGCGTAGTTTGACCGGAGAGTTTCTAAGTTGTCGCGTTGCCAATGTTGTGCTGGAATCTTTGCGACATTCGAAATAAAAATGAGACAACGCTACGAGGATGGACGGTTCTAAAGGGTGACTGGGCTCGAAGAGCCTTTCTTTTTTTAGAGATGACATTTAAAATTATCTAATAGAAGTAGTTCTTTGGACGTAGCATGCCGGAGTTGGTTAATTATAACGCGTGAGTGGATGCCGCTCAGAACTGCTAGAATCGCCACTAGCAGGCACTTTTTAAAGCACTGTTGTTTGCGGAGCGCGTACAAGAGTGCTTTTCCGGAGGCACTAATCTAGACCCTTCACAAAACCTTTGGCGAGGAATTCGTCACCTGTGATTCGTCGGCGTTGCGCTTGACCTCGCTGCCGGCCAATCAGGACCGTATAATTCCTCGTTGACGTTTTCGCCAAGTGCCCAGATTAGAACCCCAAATCCGGATCGCATTCCTCCCTGCAAAGTGGCGCTGGTAGTTGGCCGCTTTGTTACGGCTAGCTCGGTTCACCCCTGTACTCCGGTACGCTTCTTCGACACTTCAATCTTTGTGCGGAAAGGACGCGGCACCTGAGGTAAACAAATAAACTAAACAAATGTTCCATGAAATAAACCCCGCATTTAATATAAAAACGGTTTTCTTAAGGGATCATTAAGGGAACATTTTTGAACATTAATATGACAATGACAGCATTTTTTGGATAATTTTGACAGCCCCCCCGGCCCCTTTCCAGTCACAGCCTTCAGCAAGTTCAGACAGATAGAAAGCACATTGAAGTCGTACGACTCATAATTTGTCGTACTTAATCATAATTAATATCGCGAAAACATTTTTTTCTTTCATGCAGCATAGAGCCGTAGCTCTCAAGATTGGAATAGCGCTTCAGGCGAGCCAAATTTAACATGGGTGGTTCGCGTTTCGAACATGCGTCATTACGGTTCCCCACTACAGTTTTTTTTTTTTTTTTCATGCTTCGTTCTATTCTAAGTTCCAGTGCAGCAGAAGCCACATGAGCAAGCTGCGAGCATCGAGTATCCCTGCTTCACGCAATTACCGCCAGGGACGCCACTCGGGCGCCAGGGACGCCCGAGTTGCGAGAGATAGCTGGGCAGGTCAGCCAGTCAAACAGCACCGAAAGAGGCCGTAGTATGGTACACAAGCTGATTCAACTTTGACGAGAGCAAGGCCCGAAGGCTGGGCTTTGAGTGAAGCCTCAGAACAATTCTGTGGCTTCACTCATACAAATATTAAGGCCTGTCTAGAGAAGCCTTCATTAATGTTCGTCACCCAAAGCTGCCTAATGCAGATTCTTGCCTACCAGAAAGTAGAATTTGGGGCGCAGTCTTTCTTCAAAATGAGCTTCAGTCAGTTTTTATGACCCCGAGTGTTAATTGGGGTCTGAGGAAAGGACAGCCCCGGGCTCTCCTTTTGCAAGTCTTCCTGAGTGCGTGCCACAGTTACCACGCCAAATGCCTAAAACAGCACCTAGAATGCAAGAAGGTGCGAGAGTTGATCACCTCTTTCCCGTCGTTCACGTTTTATCTCTCGTATGAGGAAGTGGCGTATTCCTGTGGTGAGAGCTGGCAACCGGCGACTGGGCAGCCACCATCAGCATGCAGGAGGCTATGCCCGAGTGTTACACTACTTCCGACACCGAGTAGCGGGTTCGGTCGAGAAAATGAAACCCGTTTTCTTGGGCCGAATAAATAAACTATACGCGTTGCAGAGGCTGAAACTCTGTCACAATTTGACGCTGACGGTGGGGGTGAGGGGGGGGGGGGTGCAGAAAATTAAGACATTAAGTAACCTGAATCAAAAAATAAAAGAGACAGACGACATTTTCCTGTGAGTTGATATTCACTTAACCCTAATTGCGTCAAATGAAGAAGTGACAGTTTGTGTCCTTGCGACGTTAATCTAGTAAAACTAACCTGGCAACAGGAAAGGCAGTATAATTTTTTTTTACGAGTACATTTCAGTTACATAACTGCAATAGGCGCCCAAAATCTGAGTTTCTGATGAAAAAAGGCTTAAATGGATGTCGGCGCAGAAAAACATTTAATATCTTGATCCAGGAGACGTCGTGTCTTCAGTTTCGCGTTATACTGTTGGAATTTCTGCATTGCGTAGCTTATTTACGTGGGCCATATAATTGGGTTTCTCCATCGAACCCGGTAGAATATGTTCGTACTCCATGACTTGTACATTTCAGTTTCATAGCAGAACTATTCGATCAATAAGAATCATTTTAATTGGCTGTTAATGGGCAGCTTATATTGATACTGATTATGAGTGTCTTGATCATGGTAAAAGCAATGATGACAATGAAAACCAGTATAATTATGACGACATTAATGACATATAATCGACGGCGGTTGTAACTATGTGATATTCAGTATAATTTACGTAAATATTATCAGTTGCCCAGCAGCAGCAGAAGCAGTACTAATGCAGTATAATGGTAATGAACTTGACCCATCCTGTTGCTCGCTAACCATTGAGAACGCAGCTTCCATGACAGGGACAAACAATGAATTTAGTGAAAATGGCTAAGCTCTTCCCTCATTAAAAAAATTGCGCGACGATCACACAACAAGATGCGTTTAGACAGTGTCAGCTGTGGTGCTTATTCGACGATATGACGATAACAATCGATTGGCATTGCGCCATCGTTGGTCATACGGTGATTTGATATTGAAGTTATGTTGCGTTGATTTCGCGTCGATCGATACGTTGTTGATAAAAAATAATTTTGAGGACGTGATGTGTTTTCCCGCCAAACTTAGCGGGGAAGCTGAAATAGTGCATAGGTCACGTGACATAAATATTTTCGCTAAATTTAGCGGGGAAACTGAAGGCATTTACGCTCACTCTGTCGAAACACTGTGGAACAGGCCAGTGACAGTTGTCGCTGTAAAACAAGATCAATGTTGGAATGCTAGTGAAGATTGACATTTGATCTCTACTGCTTATATTGGGACGAAGTATTGAGGCAGCCCCCCCTCCTTTATTGACTGGCGCGATTACTACTCAGACGCACACGCTGTAATTAATTATTGCTGCTAGTGCTTTATGACCAGCGAACTCACTACCCCAGTTACGTGCACCAGAAATCAAAATCTTGTTAAGGCAATCAATCACCTCCAAGACACCACTCTACCTTGCTGTTAAAGGCGAACTTCAAAACGCAATACACGTACTATATAAAAAAAAGCATCAAATACATTTGGAATCACTTTTTTTATTTGACTCACCATCAATAAAATTCAAAACAGTGCCGCAAAATGCTTCGATCATTACCCGCCTTCAACAAAATTCTTCCGGCGCGCTGGCCCCATCATCAAAGGATTACACTTTCTCGACCCCAAACGCGGCGCAAATTGAAATATTAAGGAGATAAGAGCCATCCAAAAGCCACCACCACTGAACTTTGTGAGCGCACCAGCCGTCAAGAACAGAGACCCAGACTCTCCGGAGCAGATTCACCTGGTCCTCTCAGCTCCCCAACGCCTCTCCTTCTTCAGCGCCTCGGTACCTTTTTTAGCCCCAACAGCCCGAAGGTTCATTAATCAAGTCCCTTCTCAAGAGCGCTAACGTGTTCTTTTTTTTTTTTTTTTTTTTTATCGCTTTAGAATAACTTCCTGCCCAGCGAGATCCGGGAAACTACCAGAGTTTCCACTCTGCTCTCCCAAAAACTAGCGCCATAACAAACAAAACAAACATTTTCCTTCCAACGAAGGCTGCGGTCTGTTTATACCTTAAGACCTTCCTGAGCCCCTGTGCAGTCACTTAAAGTTTGCTTCATTTTGTAGCTGCTTTTTTCGTACCCATGTGGAGTTGGCCGGTTCGCGTCGAAAACTATGACTGGGCGATTTAAGGCTTAGGCGCAGTAAATGATGGTGGCTGATAAAAACAAATAATTTCAATAAAGAGCACAGTTCGACTAATAATATTGGCGGGTCCTTCTTATTGTGAACGTTTTTACTCCCACGTACGATCAAATGTGCGTGCCGCGTACGGAGAAATCCGCTGTTGTAATCCTGAGACAATGTCAAAGTGCTCCGCGCTCGCGGTTTAAAAATGCAAGGTAAAATCAGCTCTCAGACACACACGCACAAAACAGATATAGCGAAAAGAGCAACTCGAAACTTTCCTATACTTTCGAACCCGATATAGACGTACATTTTTATTATCGGAGATACGCAGGTGAACACGTGCAGCTGCCTCGATTTTTAGAGCGTGATGTCATGACACCAGATCACTACAGCCTCAACTATACACCCTGTGTCGTCGTCAATTTGAGCGAAGGAATATTGTATCGCAAAAATTCTACCCGTCGAAAGAATATATTTTAAAAGTCTTACGCATACATTTAAATACGTCCATTGGGTGGACAATTTACAACTCAAAAGAGAAATCTAAAAAAGCGGTCACGATATCTTATTGTGTACCACGATGCAATCTTATGTTCGTGTCACGAACGCAGAATAAACAAAAGCTACGACATAACATTCTACAATGAAACTTTTTCCTATATTATCAATGTTAACACGCAAAAGCTGAATCATTATGAAAGAAAAACAAATTTGACGTTCGCGTTTGCAGAACGTAAGCTCGGTCTGCTTTTGAGAATTCGCGACGCTGATTTACGCTGTAGATCAGAAATTTAGTGAGCGCGGTGTCACTGCTAGCCTGGGGTCTTTAACGTGCACCACGCAGTAGTGATACACGACTGCACGCCGGTACGATGCTCATCCAGAGCAAAACGGGCAGAAGTGGGGATTGAACCGAGGATCCCTGGATTCTGCAGTGGCAGCTTTTTTCTCCACGTGCTTCGAGCTGGTGTGCGCTAAAGTCAATGGATCATGGGAAAGTAGCGCCAAGCTCCCCGTATGGTCGCCATTTTGGTCCGTGAAATGAGAAATTTCTTTTTGACGCCTCCGTTCTTGGTGATCAGATCTAAATTCGCTGGTGACATATATCTTTATGGAGACGTTGCTTGTATACCAAGATTTTGCTTCTCACGCACCGGCGAAAAAAGCGTGCATCTTCGTACCACTACTACATGCTGTAACGATGCTTGGAGGCTCTGAAAAATAAGTTTACTGTTTTAAAATGCGCAAGAAGAACAATATAATTGTAAGAGATGCGTAGAGATGGGCATGATTGATAAGTTGATTGCATACACAGTGCCAGGGACGCCTATATTGGCGAGGGACGCTTCCAGTACGATGACGCTCTATGCTGATCTTGGCGCGACTGATTTAGAACGCAACGTAGACAGATTAACCAATCGCCTTGCGAGATTTTGGTCATCTGTATGTTAGTATATGTTTGTGTCCGGCTAGCAGGTAGGGAAGGCAATGGCGTTACTTTTCCAGAATTCAGGGACTTTAGTGTGCGCTAACACACTCGGCCACCGATTCCTCCTGGACAAAATATTTCGCGGGCTGCGATCGTGTTCTGGCAGGTACACATAAAAGGAATAAGCAGAAAGTTAGAGCTTTACCGGACAGGTCAGTTGTTACTTTCGTCTTTGTATGCTACGTAAAACGTAAATTACTAAGTCCGTGCAGTAATATTATTCGTTCATTCACATAATTCGTCAGTCTCTCAAAATGAACGAACTAAAAAAAAAACAAAAAAAAAAAAAAAAAAACTTTTGTA
The DNA here is from genome assembly GCF_016920785.2 of Ixodes scapularis. Classification (NCBI taxonomy): domain Eukaryota; kingdom Metazoa; phylum Arthropoda; class Arachnida; order Ixodida; family Ixodidae; genus Ixodes; species Ixodes scapularis. Next base: position 12,970,217 of record NW_024609882.1, on the reverse strand, counting down.
TTGTATAGTCCGCACCTGTAGATAGTCTGCGTTGTTGAAAGTTGAAATTGTAGATATACACTTTCAACTTTTAAACAATCATAACCCACGGAAAATACGGCACGTCGGCTGTTATTTCATCATTGTCTGCAAGATGTAAAACGCACCCCTAATTTTGTGTGTTTCGCATTTTCTTGCAATTTATCCAAAAATCAACGAACGAGCGTTGCAAACTGCCGGGGCTAAGCTGCCTCCATGCGCACCTTGCTTAAGTGCCGTAGAGACGGAGGGACCAAGCGTCACACTGAAAGTGCTCGCCGTGAAGACTAAAACGGTACTTAGCGGAACGGTCATTAAGATTTGCTCTGTTTGGTTTCCTTCGCGTAATCTAAACGAGAAATGTGGACAGCTTCCACCCGCCATGAATACAAAAGGGCATTAGCAGTGAGGCCAAGTGTCTATCGATCGCTGGTCCATTTAAAAGAAACAGAAAGAGCAATCTTTGCTTGCTTTCTTCCTGCCCTCTTCAACGAATCGGTCGATGTGAAGTGAATCCACTTAAGGGCCGGAATTACGGTGGGAATCCTGATTTTAGGAATCGGGCTGAGGAGGTTGCTGGTAAATAAGGGCCTTTTTATTTACGAGCAATTTCCAAAACGCAGCTCGGTCTCAACTACCACCCATCCTCATTTTGAATAAAGCGTTCGCGCCTGCGGTTTGTTTACTCTTAAACCATTCGCATGCGTGAAGAGCACCTTAGTCTTTGACTGGAAATTGCTCGGTCATGTGGTTTATGTAAAGCAACGAAACGCATGTTGTAATAAGGGATTCCCTGCAGTCCGCTTTCCAAGCTCGTAATAGTACAGTGAGGGTGACCGGTCAGCAGACCGTAGAAAAATTAAAGGTGTGTACTAGAATATTGGCGTCATTAAAATAAGATCAAGAGAAGACACGGGATGACACGAAATATATGCCAGCGTTTATTATGCCCTGCTCGCTTTCAAAGTGACCCAGAATCTAGAATCAAGCAAAGTGAGACATGTTCCAAATCTTAATCAAGTAACCTGTCTTCTTCGTCAGTGGGCAATACCAGGTGACATCGCGAGTAGACGATCCGCGACTCGATTTGGGAACGGCTGGGAGTATTACCTGGATACTATGCGGATTGGCTTCGTCTAGGGCTATGGCAAAAAGAAAGCATAACAGCGGCGATGGAAAATAGCAGACAGTTTGTTCTGATCATGGAGAAAGCACGCGAGGATACGATAATATCAAGCGCTTCGAAGTTTTTCTTTGAAGTAACGACGCGGGGTTTTTCTGAGGTGTCTCCACCAGCTGCGTTTGCTCACCTTTCTTTTGGAATGTAATTTGAGATGAAAATTACTTATTCCTTTCAGTTAGACATCCGAAATTTGTTTTTATTAACCACCGCGATCGCCGTGTGTCTGGTCCAGGTGCCCTAACGCAAACGTTCCACGGATCGTAATTTGCAGCGATTACACCTTCCGGAAATTGCTTCCGCACGATGTAGCGGTACACCGCAAAGGAATTTATAAACAGCAATATGTAACTCACGTTCGCTTTTACCCGAATATCATCATAAAATTATAAAGAGATCATTCAAACAGCTATATTTCTTGGGGAGGGAGACGGGGTGGTGTTTTTGACTGGTCATTTACATGGAACCATCGAAGACTTCACTGTCTTACAGGCGCTTTGGTCTCATTACAGACACTCTTAAAAAAAATACTTCCACTCCATCTTCTGCCTTCTAACATTTTCAGCCTTGAACGGGAACATACGAGTTCCCTCCAACGTCAAGTACGAGGATGCGGAGAAGCTCCTGTTTATGCTGGCACTCTGATAATAACACCTTTGTTCCTGCGGGAGGTGCTTGGTCTGGATGCGGTGTACAGTCAATTATCCCATTTAAAAGAGCAAATCGCATTAACCACACATAAATGACTGCACCTCATTCCTTGTCATTTCGAACGTTTACCACAAAAGTCAACAAAGCAAACGAGCTATGACTGCTGTGAGCGCAGAAAGTAGATGACCAGCAGATGGCGAACAGATCAGGTGACGTGTTTACTCGATTTTATTTGACGTTACTGCCCGATCGAAAAGGGTAGCGTGAGTGATTACTCCGGAGTAATTACAACCCGCTTCAGGAACGCGAGTTCTCATGTCGTCGAGTAACTCCGAGTACGTTTTAAACGCCACGTTATATAACCTTCCCTTCGGAGCCGGGTCGAGTAAATTTTGGAACACAGCCTTAGACTGAAGTGCCAAACAGCCGATGTTTATATCTACCGAGCGATGGTATATATTCAGGATAAATGGATGAATGCATGGATGGATGCTAACGGCTGTACCCTTTATATTGGGCGGTAGCTTGCGGCACCTAGCCTGGAATATAATGCGTAGATAAAGATGAAACAGATGCCCAATGTTGCCAATACAACAGCGTTCAGCTGGGCGTCATGTCGAATGAGTGCGCTGATGAAAGCTTACCTTTGGCTTCCGGTCATATTGCAAAATTAGTGCCATCCTGGGGTTATGACGTTTCATGAAGTAGAAAAAAAAGGCTGTTCCGTTGCCTAGATTACTGCAGGCGTACTGGTAGACAGTAAGGAAGAAAAGACAAAAGCGCACGGGGACGTCCGAAGTCCGACATCTGCTTTGAATGACTTGTAGGTAGACACAAAGCTGCCTGCCTTCGTCTACTCACTCTTCGAACGTGTTCGAACGCGAACGCCGTGTTTTAGGCATTTCACACTGAAAGAATAAAAACACACAGAATATACACGAGGGACAGACACACACAGTTCTTTCAACGAGCAACTATATTTGAATGATGCCCATTACACTACGATGAACCACCTAGGATATGAAGAAAATTAAGAGAAGACGAAAATACTAGAAGGTACTAGAAAAAGATAAAGAAAAAGGTAAAGATGGCGGAAATTTAACTTCCTGAAAAGGAAGTTAAGAAAAAAATCATCAACAAGCGTCCAACGTCAGCATGACCGGCTTCTCCGAGCCGGGTATCCAGCAGACCTCCTCCGTACTACCCTTCAGCGTCTCCTTACAGGGCCCAACCGCCGATCATCTAACAACAATGGACGCAGCCACACACGCCCGGCCTGTGTTCCATATGTGCATAATACTTCCGACCGCCTGAGGAGTCTCGCTGCCCGCTTCGATACGAAGGTAGTATTCACATGTCGGATGAAGCTAAAACAAATGTGCCAAAGGGTAAATAACGAAAGTCGTCCACCAGAATGCACCATCAAACACGTCAACAAATACGTCAAATGCCCAAGAGAAGCCAATTTATTCTATTCCGCTCAGTTGTGGCAGTCAATACATTGGCCAGACGGGACGACGCCTGAACGTTCGCCTTAGAGAACACTTTCTTGAAACCAACAAGGCGTCATCCGACTCCTACCATCCGATTGTTGTCCACGCCCGCACCTGACAAGATTGCTCTCCTAGCTATGCAAACACTACTGTGCTAGGCTCACACAACGACAAGTATGGGCGAGAGATCATCGAAGCCTTTAAGATCGAAACTGCCAGAGACAATGTTTCCGAGCCCTCACTGTCGTTATCGACAGCAGAGATGGATTTCCTAGCGCCGGAATTGTCATAGAAAACATCTCCCGTTTCTCTTCTTCTTCTTCCTTTCCAGGAAGTTAAATTTCCGCCATCTTTACCTTTTTCTTTATCTTTTTCTAGTACCTTCTAGTATTTTCGTCTTCTCTTAATTTTCTTTATATCCTAGGTGGTTCATCATAGTGTAATGGGCATCATTTAAATATAGTTGCTCGTTGAAAGAACTGTGTGTGTCTGTCCCTCGTGTATATTCTGTGTGTTTTTATTCTTTCAATGTGAACTGTACTCTATCCAACGCGCTCTGCTATGTGTACCTTTTAGGCATTCCGCTGCGTTGGACGAGTGAGTGGGGGCCACGGTGGTAGGAAAGCAGTCAGCTGGCTTTGGGTCTACCCATTATTCATTCCAGTGAGAGCTCGGCTCTCTGCCGTCCGCCGCGCTCTCGTCTCCTCCTTTCCCTCAGTTTCTACCTGCATAGATTTTGACTACTTGAGTTTCCGCTACTCACGCGATGAAGTTCTGCTAAAACTGTTCTATGATAACGCGCAGATTAATTACGACTTTATTGTTAAACAATCTAAATAAGAGGGGTTTCCTCGGAAGTGGAACAATGAGACGTGGCACGATTTGTTCCCTGCGTTTTTTTGTTTTTTTTTTATGCCGTACGGAACTAATAATAGGGAGTATTCACCGGCGGCCATATCTGTGTGCGTGAATGCTGAGCGCGTGCTGATGACGAGCTTCCACAGTTCTTTTGCAACGTGCGTTCCACACCATCAAGGTTGCCGGTCTTAGCAGTCTATTAACGTGGTCTCGTTCAGAGCATGCGCTCTAGACATCATCCACAAATATGGCGCCCAGTGAATGCCCCCTACAGAGACCTTTAGCAAATCGTTGTCGTGCTCCGCGGAGCTTTTGAAGCATGCTTTTAAGTGCGCGCCCGGCTGGTACCATGATCGCGGGACGCGCGCTTAAAAGCATGCTTCAAAGGCTCCGGTAGTGCGGTACGCCGAACACGGCAACGGTTTGCTAAAAGTTTCTATTATTACTTAAAAACACAAACGCATAAAATTGAAGAGATTTAAATTAATCTCAATAATTTTGGAGACCCACGAAGTTGGCGAAAACCGCCCATGATTTTGGTTTCTCGAACACGACAAACACCCAACTTTCACCACGACGAAATGAAGTCCGTTTTATTTCTACTCAAGAAAACTTCCGGGGTTCTGCTTCTTGAAGAATTCTATTTTTCTGCATTGTTGACAGTTTTCGGGCGTGTAAGCTAACGCCAAGCAGTTGCGTGGTACGTAAAGCCGACATCATGTTATGGTCTGCCGCTGAATTGAAAATGAGGCCTATACACCTTTTGTTTACCTATCCACAGCCCAGCGTGCGATCTTTACAACCTGGCACGCGCGGGTTTGTGGCTTCTGAAAGCGAGAGAAACACGCAGCAAAAGTGGGAACTCCAAAGCTGGCGCCTGACTGAAGCATTTTATTGGAACTGCTCATTAAGCCGCTCTTTGAGGGGATGCGTGATTATCTCGTGTGGGTTTGGCTACGCGTGGCATTGCACACTCATCTGCAGTTGACGGTAGGACCACAGAGGCTTAGAAGTGGAAAAGGAAAAAGAGTAGCCTCTTAGTTGGGATCAGGGAAAAAAAGGGAGAGCTATGGACGCGACTCAAAGAACTTCAGCAGCGGTGATCCCGCGCGGTTGCTCGTGGAAGCACACAAAGACAAAAAAGCTCGCGGCCGTAGGCTTTACTAAACGGTGTATCATTGTGTTATCCTCCGCGTTTCTTCTGATATGTGCGAATTCAGTAGAAAACAAATACACGGAAGAAACCTCACCACGTAAATAATTATAATTGTGGCGGCTCCTACAACCAAGTAAAATACACGCGGAGGAAACGCCAGCGCGGTAACGAGCGAATAAAATGGCGGAGCTACAGTGCACGCTTAGTTGCCGTGCATTTGTGCGTAGCTTATGTATTGCGTAAACTTACGCAGACGTATTAACGATTGCAGGGCATGTCGGGTACCCTCGTTACGATAATTCATTACGCAAGTGCTTAGCGGGTAGGGACGCAACGCTCGGTTGTAGCTCGGAGCATGCACACGCCTGGCAGGTCGCACTTAACGCACTGGAGCGCCCCGAGCGTGTTCATCGCTCCTCATGATTGATGATTGTGCGCAACCATTACGTAACTTACACGAGGCGCAGGCGAAGGGAAGCAACAATCTGAAATCGCTCATTCCGGCATTCTGAATCAGTCATCATTTCTCGCTGCCGCCTTCGATTATACGCTTTTGGGTTAAGGGGCCGGATTAGGTAGCGTTCTCGAGGGCCGCGGAGAAAAATAGTAATTAATAAGTATAAAAAAAAAAAAAATATTCCGAGTTAAAAATATAATCACAGATATGAATGTTAGAGTAAGTATTAAAAACCCTAAGTTTTATTTTTAAATTTTGTATTTAGCTAGTTATGAACTTCCACAACAATATTGGCCACGAAACCTCACGAGGCATAAATCAAAGCGCATGGAAACTTTATGACATTCGCGCAATGTAAAATACTAATGAGAATAATAAAACTATAGCCCTGGCATAATGTACATAAGGACGCGAGAGAATTGTAACATAGTCACACAGACACGAAGCCGGTGAGTAAGAATAGTGATGCTGGTATTGACAATAGTTACTTTTAGCAAATCGCTACCGTGTTCAGCGTACCGCACTCTGAAGCCATTGAATCGTGTTTTTAAGCGCGCGCGCGTAGTGATACCGTGACCGCGGGGCGCGCGCTTAAAAGCATTCTTCAAAGGCTCCGGTAGTGCGGTACGCGGAACACGGTAACGGTTTGCTAAAAGTCCCTATTGTTCAGTCATGGCGAGAAAACTCTGTTACGAGTGTCTTTCGCTCTTTCTGGTATTTTGCTTCACGAATAGACCGATCTCACTAAGCGTTCGGCGCATGCGTGACGCCGCCATTACTTTAGTTCTCAGGAGGCAGACGGCCGTGCACGCGAGGGCTCGGACCTTCTCGTGCTTTAGGCGTGCAGTGCTCCAGCGAGGTTGTTGCACGTGCAAAAAGACTAAAGTTCCCTCAGTGCATTGCGGCAGCGGTGGCATAGTCAAACTGGCTGGTGAGATCGGTCTATTCAAAACGCGTCGCGGCGCCGTTTTTTTTTTTTTTTAGCCGCCCATCGTTTTGTGCCGGCGGGTCTGCTGCAAGCGGGCCCCGGGTCGAACTTCACTCGGCCGCTCAGAAGTCTTCTGCGGGCAGGATCTGGCCCGCGGGCCGGGGTTTCGAGACCTGTGGACGGACGTCGTTATCGACAAGATGGCGCAACCGTTGTTCGATACACTGTCTCACGCTATTGATTCGTTTCGTTCCCTTTCTAGCGAAGGTGTTAAGCGACAAGAACGTGGAATATAGAAATACACAAAGCGAAATTAAGAAAACGCTTTCTCGCACTCTGGTTTGACTCTCGTCCGCTTGACAATGATCGGCACTGCAATCGGTACGTGCGAAGGAAAACAAAAAAAAACGTTTTTGTTCAAGGTTTGGTGATTTATTTCTGATTTCCCGCTCAATCTTTTTTATAAATGCATGTTTACGTGCTGGTGTTTGTCTGTTTGTTTTCATGCACATGCGTCTGCCACAGCCTCCACTAGTATGAAAGAGCCCATTGCCAAGGCCTTTTCGTGCGGTTATTCGGGATTCACTTGGGGTCAAGGCCCCGTCGCTTGAGGTGAAGAAATAAAGAGAGCCGTGTTCTATTCTTTCTTCTAACATATAGTGCCTCCGGTCAAAGCCCGATAGCACGAGCGCATAAGTTGCCTCTGCGAATGTGTCTTTCCTTGTCAACACAGCAGCTCGGGCTAGTTGGTTTTTCATGTTACAACTTCACAGCACATAAACGTCTCACAAACAGGCACTCACACAATCACAGACACGTACAGATTGCGCTGAACTCACAACTCTTTCAATTCGGTCTTCGTTTTCTTCTACGTATTGTTAAAACAAAATGTGTAACTTGTTTTGCCTCGTTTTCTACTCCACCTAATAAAATCAATTCGTAAAATAGTCCGCGATAATCTTCTTAAGGTGAGGTAAGCTAGTTCTTTCGGAGATAAGGTGATAAATGGGCTGCTCACGGCGTCTATCTTTGAACCTGGCAATATGCTTCGCTTTAATGATTTCCCTAGTTGGTTGTTGATTCGGTCTAGCACGGTGCGTTGTTGTGCCGCACGCCCGCAACCCGGCAGTGCAGACCTAGGTGTCTTTAGTTGGCCCTAGTCATGTTATTGTTGTGTTTGCGAACTCGATTGTTGAAGCACCGTCCATCCCAATATAACGTTTTCCACAAAAGAGAAGAATGAAGTACACGACCTTTTTTGTGCACTGAAAAAAACTGGTTTTGTGCTACTTAGTGCAGCTTTCGGATTGGTTTGAAAAAGCGTTCACCTTCTTACAGAAGCTGTGAGCTTGTTCGTATAGCTTAAAATACCACCTCAACGTTTACTTTTTTCGCTACTTTTTTTTTCCGGTTTATGGAGAAAGCTGTGAACATAAGACACAACAATAAGTCTAGTTGACCTACCTCTTGGTTAAGGTTGAGTGACCTCCCGTCTTTTCATATCTTTGAGGAGGTTCTCGTCTATCGACGTTAATAAGGCGCTGGGGTATCCTGCTAGTGTTAGGTCAGACATTTGCGCATCGAATCTTGTTTTGATCAAATGTTCGCATGATTTGTTAAGTGAGTTTTTGAGGCACAGATTCACGATACCTCTCTTGAACATCTTGGAGTGTGCAGAGTTTAAGTGAAGTAGCGGCTTTTTTTTTTTTTTTTTGCCGTGGCTTATTTGACCCGGATACGCGATCGCTCAACAAAAATAGTCGTAGATCCTGGAATCTAATGTATTTCTCGTCGTGAAGCACATGTGTAAGCTCGAACGGATTCATGCAGCCTTTGAATCTGGATAGAACGTTGGCCATCGTCGTTGGGAACTTGCAAGTTTTCACTGCTAGGAAGGCAGCATGCAGTGCAAATGCATTGCAATGCTATTGCAATGCTATTGCAGTGCATTTGCATTGCATCAAATTTGCATGTTTGCGTTTGCATTGCATTGCATTTACATTTTTGTAAATGGAATTACCAATTACAAATTTCAATTCCAACGCAATGTGAATACAATAAAATTGAAATCGGATTGCATTGCCTTTACATAAACTGCATTACAATTAAAAATGCAAATGCAGTGTATAGAAAAGGTCGTGTACTCCATTCCTCTCTCCTGTGGGAAACGCTATATTGGCCAGACTGGACGGTGCCTCAACGATCGACTACGCGAACACCACAATGATTCTAGTAGAGCCAACTCGGGACATCTAGGTTTGCACTGCCGGGATGGCGGGTGTGCGCCGCAACCATGTAGTCGCACCCTGCTAGACCGAAATCGCCAGGCTTGACGATGGATGCGTGAATAGCCCATCTGTCACCTTATCTGAAAAAAAAAAAAAACAAAAAAAAAACAAATTAGCTTATTTTACCTTAAAGGATCGCAGCAAAGGGACGAAGAAAACCGAATGCTGCTCGAAGGTCGTGAGTATCAGTGTCAAACACGATCGTTCAGTGACGAGATTCATCTAGAGTGTCGGATAATGATGGTGTTATCCGACAGGTAGGGCTGGCTGAATAGGTGCATGTGACTTCTGGTCCTTTTAAGCGCGTCACGTTTTGATTGGAACGCCCGTAAATCGGCGGGGAGTTTCACATCTTCATAAGTGAATATTAATTCCAACAATTAAAAATATCACATGTGGCTGTTCCACGCTTTTTTCGTTTGAATTTTATACTGGTTCAAACCAAGGACGTCATCAGCTATAGAAAATGTGCTCAAAATTCTGAACTTCTTTCACCTATTATGTTAAAAAATACATAAGGTATTGTATTTATCTTATTTTAAATTTGGTGCAAGAGTTTCACTTACTCGTCCGAGCAAACGCGCTGCAAATGAAAAAAAAAAAAAAAAAGAAAAGCCAGAAACGTTTTTTAGGGCCCTTTTAAGAAGATACGCGCGGACTATTTTACGAATTGATTTGAACAGGCGGAGAAGGAAACGAGAACAAAACAGGTTACAAATATTGATTTAACAATGTGTAGAAGAAAACAAAGACAAAATACAAACAGTTGTGAGTTCAGCGCTTCGTGTACGTTTTTTGCAGTCTTGTACACGTTACTAAAAAAAAGTAATCGATTACAATTACTATTACTCTTGGCTAAAAAGTATTCGATTAGATTACTTGATTACTCGACGGCAAAAGTAATGTGACATTACTTAAAGAAGTAATCGCTACTTTTCCGATTACTTTAATGTGTGAAGACACATCTTTAGCGCTCATAACAATGAACTACTTCCAACCTATATTTCACATTTGCACAAGTATTGAAGAAGAAAAACTAGCTCCCTCTTCGTGGTCGTTGCACCTTCACAATGCGGACACAAGCATAGAATTTGTTTGAAGACGTTTAATGATTTGGGCGTTCGCCAGTGTGTGTGTGTGTGGGGGGGGGGGGGGGGGGGGGGGAGCGGAGGGGGTTCTAGATCTTGTTAAGCTTGAGCAAGGGTTGTCGCTCAAAGTTTCCGTCGCTCATTTTATTAATCACGTGTGGATGAGCTCGCATGTTATACAAAAGAGCAGCAGCTCCAGGATTTGAAACGGATCATGCGTAGTATCCATTAGCGGATGAGATCGCCCCGACCACTTCTCAACTCTAAACATTGTTTGTCACAAAGACCACGTAGGGGAAATGAGGAAATATTTTAGCTGCCTTTGTTATATTTTGCATCTGCTTTAGGTATTCTTCGGTTCTGGTTCTCCTGCGGGCTGCGAGTAGGTACCCTAAGCAGGATTTTTAAAAACGTTTTATTTTTTTTTATTTTTGTGTGTGTCTGCGTGAGGGGGCTAGTTTGAACGAAGGACTCACAAAGCTATATTCTGCTTCCTCAAACTCCGCCCTGAATGGCCTTTGTCACGCACTGTGGCTTCCCTGGGGCTTACCACTCCCAGTCCCAGCTCGGGAAAAAGAAAAACGGACATTCCACAGAAACTGTACATAGAAAGTGATCGACTTCGTTTCCCGCAGCTCCGCAAAAATCTTTCATTTTTTCCGTTCGAAAAAAAAAAAATTTATTTCTGTCATTTCATAAAAAAAAGGCGTGTGCCGGGGCCGGCGGGGGGGGAGGGGGGGGGGGATCCCGTGGACAAATTGTAACGGTTACAAGTAATTTTATTACTTCAAAAAGTAATCATATTACTCATGTGATTACTGCCTAATAAAAGTAATCAACTGATTACAAAATTACTCCAAAAAGTAATCGATTACAAGTAATTTGATTACTTGTAATGCGTACGGTACAAGTCTGGTTTTTTGTGACTGCAATCAAGTGAGTGTCTCTTCGTGAGACGTTTATGCGCTGTAAGGTCGTAAGCTGTCTTTCCTACCGTGGGAGGTTGTACGTATGGAATTGTAGGCGTGTACTGTGGGTGATAATATGTGAAAGGATGCGTTCATTTCCGAAACTGAGTGTTGCTGCAGATAAAGAGAATGTTAAAGAACAAAAGAAAAAAAAGAAAATGTAGTGATAGAGAGGGAGAGAGCGGGAGTCATTTCCCGATTGGGTTCGCAAATTACTCGGGCCAAATCGGATTAGGTAAACAAAGGTCGTGAGCGCTATTGTTGCTAGCCTTTTTGTTAATTATTTATTTCGGATTTTTTGCTGGAACATGTGTTTTGTTAAATAAGAGTTACTCATTTGATTGGCTTGCCGAGCACAATGGAAGTAGAAAAAAGGAAAAGGACAATCTGGGACGCGTTATGTGGGTTATTTTTGTTTTGAAGTTGTCTGATTACAATGCATTCATCACAGGAAATGTTCTACAACCTACGTGTGCATTACGCGTCGCACTGTTTTAAACACGACTCATGCTACCTGCTTAGTCTAGTATAATATCATAAACATTACATAACAGCTCAATTTAGAGCACGAGTGAGACAACAAAATTGTTTTGTTCAGATCGCCCAAATTAACGCGTGATATACGGCGACGTGCTATAAAGTAAACATATTGTTTTAAATAGTTATTTAGCTGTAGTGCGGTTTTCGGCGAATATCATAGTAGGAGTGGTATGCCATGCTAAAAGTGCAATGAAATACACAGATTTATAAAGGTCAATTGTTTATTCATACTATGCATTTTCAAGCGTAATTGATGTGCACCTCAATCTACATGCTTTAAATAGCCCGATGCAAATTTTTGGACGTTTCGGCGGAGGATTTGGTACCTTTACGTCCCGGGGACCTGTGCTCAAAGGGAACCCGATGCCTGCTTCATGACACGGCCGACGGCTACAAGCGATGGCGGTCACCGCGCCGGTTTCGCCAATGCCATGCCAACAACGATAATCCCAGCATCCAACAGCGTTTATTGGGAAACTGGGGTATCCAACAAGACACTGCAGTCAAGCGAGCCGTGGGTACAAAGGACCGGCAACGCCCGCCGACCTGAAAGCCGAAGGCAATTTCGAGCGGAGTCATCGCCGGTGGGCCGACCTCACGCCGCTCTCCTTCGCCGCAGGAGTTTGGGCCGGATCTCCCGGCAGACCGACGTCCACTCGAAGGAGGGAACGCCGACTGTCAGAGCCAGGGGAGCGTTGAGTCATCGCCGGTCGGACGAGCTCGTACGCTGCGACTCGACCCGTCGCCCGGAGTCCAATCCAGGACTCCTGGACCCGACGGCCGTCCACTCGGAGGAGGGAACACCCGACTGTCACGCAAAAACTCGCTGGTTCCCCAAAGACGGGAGGCACGCGGAGGAGTGCGGGAGGGTAGGCCAAAATGGTGGCGTACTCTGCCCGACACGCTACGGAGCGACAAGGCTCGAGGCCAGACGACTCCCGCCGGAACGTCCGCCGCATACGCCTTCTTGGGGTAGGGAAACTAGTGGCTCCCACAAGTGGTGGCGTTGTAGTGCGCTACACATTGTGAAAAGTTCCTGCAGTAAAAGCCCGGAGGGCATTAGGAAGTTTTGCCACAACTCCCTCCACTCCAGGAGGTCTGAAACCTTGCCATTCCACCGGTGGGCTTTTGGTTGCTGCCATTCAACCTCCACCCTGAAAATTGTAGGCAGGGCTATTACTACAGGAGGCGCGACAAAACATACAAATGGACTCACATGCAAGTACACGGGCACACAGACTTGCAGTAACAAAGAAAGACTCGCATGCATGTGCGCTCTCGCACAGGCGTTCACGCAAACGCACATATAAAAGCAGACACTGACAGGCACACTTAGATGTCCGCGACGCAAACAAGTATGCACAAAAAGAATTAAAAAAAAAACGGATAAATACCGGCTCGAAGCACGAACACACGCAAGCGTACAAACAGGTAGAGACATCCAAACACAGAAATTCATTAACTAGCCAATCAAAAGCAGCTGGCGCTTTGCGGTCGTTAAAACAAGAGCTGACGCTTGGACCGGTCATTTTGGCTCTATCGCGGACAATATGAGATGAAACTGCTATTCAAGCTTCCTCGGCGTACGTACCAATTTTAATGAAATGCCAAGTTGGGGTCCCATACTTCAACCTATTTTACAAATCGAGGGACGACAAAGCGTTTGGGGACCGCTGACGCAGAAAGAGCCCGAATCGGGTGTTCCAGTAAATATTGTCCGCCGGGGGTATCTCGACTTGGCCTGATTCAAGTATTGCTACCATCTGCACCAAATCAGCGGCATGGACATGGTGAGCGAGGGCCGCAATTTAATAATGCGGGGAACGAGGAACAAGGCGAAACGTTGTAACCCGCGCCGGGTGCGGCAATGACAACAAGGCAGCGTTCGCAGCCCGTGTCATCAACGGCATGGTGATGAACGCGAAAGAATTTTGCGAACTACCGAAGGAAACATCGCGGCGCGACGAGCCGACAAATCCAGCTGCAAACGTCCCTAATCTGAGTGTGCCCCGAATGTGAAGAATGAGCGCTTTGTTCCGTCGCCTCCGTTCGCTCGCATTGCTATTGGTTACTTGTGTTTATCATCTTCTTTGATGGGTATTTATATGTTTTGCGACGTTCGGCGCTTTCCATTTTGTTTTGGATAAAATTCATTTTTTTTCCCGCGTCCACCAAGCAATGAGTCGTTTCGAATGGGACAAAGCATTCAGTCGGTAGGAATATTAACTAGCTTAATAAATAGCCCTTCCCCTTCGCAATTTGCCTTGAGTCCTTAATATGCTTCATGTATTTTATTTAAATACCTAGAGTCAATAATCTTAGCTAACGCAAAAATTTAAGAAAAAACATCAACGCAACGTTTTTGTACTTTCTTGATTTATTTGTAATGTCTTTCGCTGTAACTTTACCTTATGTAAGTGAATTCGGAGAAGACAGTGCCGGCGAGTTCATCTGCAGTGAGTTTATCTGGACAGAGTGTCGAGCTTATTCCGCGAACCTACCTTAGTCTTGTTTGCCTTCGTCGATCTTATCAGAAGTGAGCTTACAATCTGGGAACTTTTATTGCGTCGTTTGTTTTTGCAGAAAGCTTTTCTCCAAAACACTTTCTTTTTTTCCTGTAGTCTATGCCTTGAAACCGGCAGCCAATACTTTGGGCAATTAGAAGCGACATCATAATCCGCAAAACCCACCGCCATTACGTTAGGCTTAGCCGCTGTCCTCGACGATAAAGAGAAAGCCCGCGGTCTCCTCAGATTCGTTGGGCGCTCCTTCCAGTGCCCGGACGGATAGTCGTCGGGCGATGCATTTCTTACGAGGACGCGACCGTTTGTCTCGGGGAGGGAAGGATGGCCGAACGCCACTCGAGGAGGGAAGCATGGCCGAACCCCTCGGCGTCCCCCCGAAGAGGTGCCGTCGTTTGTAACCTGTCAGCCGCGAGGGCCAAGAGGGGACTCGCGTGACGCTGGAAGGATCAGGGTCCAGATCCGCCGCAGCGTGCTTGGTTCGACGGACCGCCACAGACCTTGTCCGGTCTCGGCTTGTTTAGGCTATGAGTACGGCTTACCGGAGGTTGGTGGTCGGCTCATTTGTAAATAACAACTGTAGGTCGGTGATTATTCCTATGTTTCGTCCTCAGCTTCAAAACTAACTCGCAATCCAAGGTTTTATTTCTAAGTCGGGGTAAATTTATTTTAAAGCATTGCACTTTCAAAGTCCACGGTTTTCTGTGAGTTATCTGCACTTACTATGTTTCAAGACGGCTTCTTTTTGCTAGATGTATACCTTCACACTTTTGCGCTGTTTATTTGTACAGCCGTAGAAATAAGAGAATAAGAATCGGTATAAGCACAGTATTGGGCTCCCTTGAGAGGTCTCCACGTGGTCGAAAATTCCAGAATTTTTGCGAGCAATTTAGCAACCAGAAGTTCTGAAATATTAAAACTTACATTTAAAATTATGGCCTGGCCAAACCACTATTGGCTCAACGTGAATTAATTGCCTTCTCATGTTCGGGGCCAATTCTCGGTCAAAGAGACCGACAAAACCCGAGAAACAAGTAAATGCAGAGATGCACCGGTTCGCACTGATAAACGATTTTAGATCTTGAGTCCAATTTAGTCACTCAAATATCAGTCTAAAGTTTTGTATTCTCATGATGGCTCAAATATAGGGTGGGCCAAGTCAACAGGCTCGATCTAAAATGGACCGTAAAAATCGACGCCTGCACGCAGCAATCTAAACTTTTCGTCAAAGGTGCATTTCACAGGTCGGTTTTTCGTGTAAAGTTACTAAGCCTCGCTCCCTTTCTGTAAATTATAAGACCAAGAAACTTGCCAGGGTCTACGGCGGGCAGCGACGCAGACGACAGGAGACCAGTAGCGGGGTGTGGTGGGGTTCATATTCACGTGCAGGCGTCGATTTTTACGGTCCATTTTAGATCGAGCCTGGGTAGTGAATGGCAGACGTACAAAAGTTAGGTGCTCTTCCCTGTGAAGTTATTTGTTTCTCTATTTGTTTCTGTTTCCAATGGTGTCGAGAAACTACCACTCTGCGAGGCACGTACTTGACTAAATCTCTCGATAAAATTCACTACATAGTAATATTACGAGTTGTCTGGGGCGTTCCAAAGCCGAAAACCGCGATGATTCACATGACACCCTCAAATGTGGAGCGCACAGAAGCTTATAAATCTAGTCACGGACATTGACCGACGATTTGCAACTCCAGCAAAACGAACGGCACTTAGCGGGAGAACACTGAACTGGCCGGAACAGACCCTTTCTCGATTTCTGCTCGTCTCTTCTGGCTTCCGTGTTTCCATGTTGGTGGTTTGCGCGACAGAACAGTTCCACCGGTGACTGTGTCGTAACCGTAGCCTTGTGACCTAGGCTGCTCTGCACGCGACCTTCGTAACCGCGTGAGCCAGACATTCCGCGTTTCTCAACGTTCATCAGCACAGTGAAAGGACAGTGGGCAGTCATTTCCTCGTTTCCTCGAAGAAAGTCGAGCCTCTGGAGGTTCGCTTACCCCAACACATCGCCGCAGGTTCGAAACGTATAAGATAAAACGCTGGGGAACCAATTTTGAGTCCAATGCTTACTTGCTTGTGCCGCAGCGTTGTGCGTTGAGCTGGCACATGGCACGGCACGACCTGGATTCGACCGCCATATTTGCCCGATAGTGGCGTCCCCTATAGGTCGCTGGAGTCGCGGATACAACGGATAAACGTCTCGAATATTCAGGCTCCGCATCGGTGCCTTTGTTCAAATTATTCCTTCATCACTCATAAAAAGGCAGCCATTAGTATGTACAGATCACTTAAATGACGATAGTTATTGAGGTGGCAAGACCGAATTTCCGAATGGTCTATTGTTCGGCTGATGCTGAACTCGGAGACTGAAGCATGCTGTTCTGTCTGTCTATGCTGGAAAAAGCGGTGGAGAAACTGCATCGTGACGTCGCCGGTAGGAGGAGCCTTATCTCCATCGCCAAGAAACTACATCGGAAGAGAACTGCACCGTGACGTGTCCGGTGACGTCGCCGAACAGTGGCGATTGAGTTGAAACTACATCGTTCTTTTTTTCCCTACAGGGAATTTCGGAGAATCGCCGAGTAGGCTAGCGCACGCCAGCGCACGTGGAGCGAAAGCTCGCGCTGCAGAACCCAGGGATCGTGGGTTCAATCCCCGCTCCTGCCCGTTTCGATCTGCTGGATGAGCATCGTACCGGCGTGCGGTCGTGTACTGCGTGATGCACGTTAAAGACCCCGGGCTAGCAGTCGTACTGCACTGGCTAAATTGCTTATCTACAGTGGGTAACAATGTCTCCATGTTCAGGCAGGCTAACCTCCTGCTGCATATATAACTAACGACAAATTTTACTTTTTGACTATGTTTGACTGCGTTAGTGCAACTTTTCTCGTGCTGCACGAAAAAGAACAAAATGTTCCTTCGGGGGTTAAGTTTTCGGTGAAGTAGGAAGCAAAAAAGAAGAAAAGAGAATATTTCCCTCAAGTTGGGCTCGTAGTAGAAGAGGGGGAAGAAGAAAATCAGTTGTTAGTCCCACGGTGTGTATGGTCTTTTCTTTATGTGTACGTTTATTCTAGTTCAGCTGGCCTGACCTGAAGTAGTTGCTTTAAAATAAAGCATGTATCTCTCTCTCTCTACCTGAAGTATGAACGAACTAGCTCAACTTAAGCCTGTTACCGTTGCTTGCTTGGCTCTTCGCTCAGCCTAATCGCTTATATGGGGCGCACTCAAATGAAAACACAATCGTGTTAATTCGTGTAAGAGTATTTAGAATATTTATCGATCACGCCGCTGAACTTGCATTGCTCGAAGAACTTCCTTTTTGTGAGCGCCTTCTCTGCTTGAGTTTGTTGGAAACACAGCCACTTCGGTCCGAGGCAATTGATGATAGCGTTGGTGACATCACCAAGTATGTGACTCACAGAGTACTGGAGAACACCAATGTTTTCGTCGCTCCCAACGGTTCCCTAGAAGCCGCCAGCGGCGTAAAAGCGTAGAGCTGCGAGGACTTGTTGTTCGACCGTCAGCACACGGGGCCCTTCAAGACAACGCTGGAGCTTTCCGAGCTTTCACACAACCAGCGAGTCACCCCTTTGGTCAGTTGGTATTTGCCCACAAACCTCGCATCGCTCGTCTCGAACGCATCCCGGTGATCTCTAAAAACTCGATCCGCTGGCGAACCCAACAGTAGAGATGCATATGTTAGGGTCGCCATCTTTTACGATGCAGATTGGTCTCTGGCTTCGCCTCGACCATTCAGTTAACTGCATCGTCAAAGTGCATCGTGACGACATTTTGACGTCACCGCTAACTGCATCATTTTACGAGCATAGCTCAAACTGCATAGGGAAAAACTACATTTCAACGTCATGTCACGCGACCCGAGAGAAAAGCCAATCAGTGCCCGATGCAGTTTTCTACATCATGTAGTTGGCGTTCCAGCATAGACAGACTGAATAACGCTCGCCATGTACGAACGAGTTTGTGCAACAGGGCACGCTCAGAGTCTGAAGTTTTAGAAGTGCATGCTTGAGCACGCAAATTGAACTTGAGGCAGGGAGCTCGGTAACGCTCGGAACGAGACGGTTTGCAAAAATCCATTTTATTGCTTGAAAAGGAAGGCATAATTGTAACGCGTCTCGAAAAGTAACGTTAGTAGAGACTTAATTGTTTAGAGTATGGGGAAATCTGTGTTTTTCTATAAAAATGAATTGAATGAACTACGGCTCTCGCTAGTTCAGTTGAACTCGTAAAAGAAATGTTACATATTGTCGCGGGTGGTGACCAAACAAAAAACAGGAAATAAACAGAAAGAAATAAATGTTTAATGTGGCGAACTTGTGCCAAAAAAATAAACGAGTACAAAAGATAATAACAGAGCGTCGCGGGCGTCGAAGTCGGCGTAGCAACAGAGTCGAACGCTGGTGCGAAACTGACTGCGGCTCACCACGCGGAGCCCCTTATGTACATGCGTGGTCTTCTGGAATAATCGGCGTAGAAACTTCGACGCGTGGAACATTCGGGTTCTCGATTTCTCCAGAACACTAAATTACAGGAATAAACAAAAGACACGTCGCTCCCAGGATTCGAACCCTAGCTTTTCGCGTGGGAGGCAGGCGCGATAACCATTAGGCCACGCGCGCGCTGCCTACTTGGCCAGCGCGCGCGGCATTACTCCCCCCTTTAAAAAGTGCATCGCCCCGATGCAGCACAAAACAAAACAAAGCAAACAAAAAGACCGGTAAACTAAAGAGTCATTTGGAATACGTAAGGTCCACTGTCCTATCGAGCGTAGTACGGCTTCATGCGCACGACGTGGACGACTTCTGGTCGTGGAGGGCGGCGTGATGAAGTCCGTGTTCCATCGGGCATCACCTCGTAGTTCAGCTCGCCGAGGCGACGAAGTACCTTGTATGGTCCAAAGTACCGTTTCAGCAGTTTCTCACTGAGGCCGCGGCGACGGATGGGCGTCCACACCCACACCCTGTCTCCGGGCTGGAAGTGGACGTCCCTGCGACGAAGGTTGTAGCGGCCCGCGTCGAAGCGTTGCTGGTCTTGAATCATGAGTCGGGCGAGCTGGCGGACTTCTTCGGCGCGTTGAGCAACCGCCTGGGCGTCGTCGCTCTCATTGTCAGATGACTCATGGGGCAGCATTGCGTCCAGCATGGTCGTTACCTTCCGACCATGTACCAGCTGGAAAGGGGTGAATCCAGTGGTCTCCTGAACCACCGTATTGTAGGCGAACGTGACGTAGGGCAACACCTCGTCCCACGTCTTGTGCTCTACGTCGACGTACATAGAGATCATATCGGCGATTGTCTTGTTGAGTCGCTCGGTCAGTCCGTTGGTCTGCGGGTGGTATGCAGTGGTTCGACGATGGCCGGTGCCACTGAGACGAAGGATCTCTTGCGTCAGCTGGGCCATGAACGAAGATCCGCGATCTGTAATCAGAACTTCGGGAGCGCCGTGCCGGAGGACGATGGACTCGATGAAAAACTTGGCGACTTCCACAGCAGTCCCTGAAGGAAGAGCTTTCGTTTCGGCGTACCGCGTGAGATAATCTGTGGCGACGATGATCCAGCGGTTCCCCGACGTCGAAGGCGGAAAAGGACCAAGTAGATCCATTCCGATCTGCTGGAAGGGTGCAGTTGGAGGAGAAATGGGCTGCAGAAGTCCGGCCGGCCTCGTCGGCGGTTTCTTGCGTCGCTGGCACTCGTGGCATGATCGTGTGTATAGGTGGACGGTCTTGGGGAGCTTCGGCCAGTAATACTTTTCACGAATACGGGCCAGTGTCCGGCTGTAACCAAGGTGTCCGGATGTCGGGTCGTCGTGGCAGGCCTGGAAGATCTCCTCTCGAAGGTCACTCGAGATTACCAGCAACCAAGGTGTGTTGTTGTTGCCGAAGTTCTTTTTGTAGAGTACACCTTGTCGGATGGCGAAGGTCGGCAGTACTCGTGAGAAGACACGTCGCACGGTACTCCTGCCCCCTTCCAGGTGCTCGATTAATGCGCGCAGCTCAGGATCGTCCCGTTGACGTCGTGCCATATCGTCGGTGTTCACTGCTCCTAGAAAGCACTCGTCGTCATTGTCGTCGCTGCAGCCGGAAGGGGTTTCGACGGGGGCTCTGGACAGGCAGTCGGCGTCGCTGTGCTTGCGGCCTGACTTATAGACCACTGTCATGTTGAACTCTTGTAGTCAAAGACTCCATCGAGCGAGGCGTCCTGACGGGTCCTTCAGCTTCGCAAGCCAGCAGAGCGAGTGGTGGTCCGTGACTACACGGAACGGGCTGCCGTACAAGTACGGACGAAACTTCGTTATTGCCCAGACGACCGCAAGGCATTCTTTCTCAGTTGTGGAGTAATTTTTCTCCGCCTTGGACAATGTCCGACTTGCGTAGGCGATGACTCGCTCGATGCCTTCTTGCACTTGGACTAGTACTGCGCCCAGTCCCGCGTTACTTGCGTCCGTGTGAATTTCTGTTTCTGCATCCTGGTCGAAATGTCCAAGCACAGGAGGAGTCTGGAGTCGTCGTTTCAGTTCGTCGAATGCCTGCTGTTGCTCCTCGGCCCATTCGAACTTCTTGGCGTCCTTCGTGAGATTCGTAAGTGGTGCGGAAATCCTTGCGAAATCCCGAACGAAGCGTCGATAATAGGCACAAAGTCCAAGGAATCTTCGCACGGCCTTCTTATCTGTCGGCGCTGGAAATGCCGCGACGGCGCGAGTCTTCTCGGGGTCTGGGCGGACGCCTTCGTTACTAACCACGTGGCCAAGGAACTTCAGTTCGTCATAGGCGAACCGGCACTTTGACGGCTTGAGTGTGAGTCCGGCGGTCTGAATGGCTTGAAGAACAGCTCGGAGTCGTCTCAGGTGCTCGTCGAAGTCAGCTGAAAATACTACGACGTCGTCAAGGTAGACGAGACAACTCTGCCACTTCAGCCCTGCCAGTACGGTGTCCATGACACGCTGGAAAGTTGCTGGCGCCGTGCATAGTCCGAAGGGCATCACCTTGAACTCGTACAGTCCATCCGGCGTGACGAAGGCTGTCTTCTCTCGGTCCCGTTCGTCGACCTCTATTTGCCAGTAGCCGCTCTTCAGGTCCATCGATGAAAAGTATCGAGAGTGGCGCAGCTGGTCTAGAGTGTCGTCGAAGGGGGGGAGTGGGTAGACGTCTTTCTTCGTAACCGTGTTGAGCTGCCGGTAATCCACGCAGAACCGAAGAGTTCCGTCCTTCTTCTTAACCAGCACGACTGGAGAGGCCCATGGACTGCTTGAAGGTTGGATTATGTCGTCATTCAGCATCTCTTGAACTTGCTGATGGATCACCTCCCTTTCCTTAGCGGAGACTCTGTACGGCGATCGATGCACAGGGCGCGCGTCGTCCTCAGTAACGATGCGGTGCTTGGCAACCGCGGTCTGGCGCACCTTCGACGACGTCGCAAAGCAGTCGCGGTATTCGGCGAGGAGGTTAACCAGCTGACGCCGTTTAGGGTCCGGAAGCTTAGGGTCAATGTCGAGCTGCGCTGGCGACGTACTGTCTTGCTGGGGCGGCGAGGATTCGTCAGTGATCGCAGTGATTTCGGCGGGGTTTCGGAGTTTCTCGACGTGGCCCACGGCTGCACCTTTCGTGAGGTGTTGCGTTTCGTTTCGGAAGTTCGTCACGAGGGCCACAGTTCGCCCATCCTGAAGTTCAGCTACTCCCCTTGCGACGCCTATGCCTCTTCCCAGGAGCAATTGGAGGCTTCCCTCGAGAAGAACTTCGTCACAGGAAGCTTCATCGATCCCGACAAGTACGAAAACACTCGACCGCGGTGGTAGGTTTACGTGGTTTGCGAGGACCCGGACCGTGGGTGACGTCGCTTCGGGTTCCTCCGCTGGTGGAGCAGGTTTTCGTAGCGTCAGCCGGTTTGTTCCGAGGTCGATGACGGCGCCATACTCGCAGAGAAAGTCCATTCCGAGGATAACGTCCCTCGAACAGTCTTGCAGAACGGCGAACTTGACAGGGCACGTTTCACCGTGGATCTCGACGCGAGCAGTGCATCTCCCGACTGGTGTGATGAGATGTCCTCCGGCGGTTCGTATTTGGGGTCCTTCCCACGGCGTCATGACTTTTCGAAGGCGGCGGGAGAGCCTCCCACTCAAGACTGAGTAGTCTGCTCCGGTGTCCACGAGTGCCGATGCGTCGTGACCGTCGATGACGACGTTTAGGTTGTTGGACACCGTTGCAGTGGCGTCGTAGCGATGCGTGGCGTCGGGAGAGTGGGAGCGCTCCGGCGTTCTTGGAGGCTCTTTACGTCGGCCGTCTTCGGCAACTCCACCTCCAGGGGTTGCCGCGCCTAGTTTCCCCGGCGAGGAGCGAGGGGCGACAGGCTTTCACGTCGGGGTCGGTGCATCGGCGAAGCTGGACGTCGTGGCGATGGCGACCGGAACTCTCGGCGGGACGCAGGCTTGGGGGACTGGGGTCGTCGCAGGTACTCGTCGATCTCCCGAGGGCGTTCACCACACCGGGGGCGCGGGTCGTTTGGGTGGAATCCGCGCAGCCCGAGTCGTCGGTATGGGCATCGGCGGTACACATGGTCGGCTTCCCCGCAGTGGTAGCAGAGCGGGCGCCGGTCGGACGTTCGCCACACGTCGGTCTTCCTCGACGAGGGTTGCTCCGGGCGAACGTCGTGGACTTGTCCTTCCTGGCGTCGAGGATACTGAGGCATCGGAGCGTCTCTTCGGGGTGGCGCCGTGGTCTGGCGGTTAGCTTGCGGCGATCTTGGGGCCATGGCGGCGTAGCTCAAAGTAGGTTCCTCTGGCGTCGTCGTTTTGATCGGAATCTCAGGTTGCAAGGCTCGGTGGACTTCCTCTTGGACGACCTCGGCGAGCGACAGGGAGGACGAGCGATCCGTAGCGGGGAGCATCTTGCGGATTTCTTCCCGGACGACTTCACGGATGATGTCACGGATGCCTGGGAGGTCGGTACCAAGGTCGTATCCGGATGTCGCCAGAGTAGTCACGCCAGGGTGCCGTTCGTAGTGCCTGGCGCGTGCTAGTAGCGCACGCTCCATATTCGTCGCCTCCGTGACGAACCCGTCGACAGTTGTCGGAGGATTGCGAATGAGACCTCCGAATATCTCGCTTTTGACACCCCTCATCAGGTGTCGCAGCTTCTTCTCCTCTGTAGCCTGAGGATCGGCGCGGGCGCTCAGGCGAAGAACATCCTCAACGAAGCTGGTGATGCTTTCATTCGGACCTTGGGTCCTTGTTCGAAGGATGTCTTCGGCCCTCTCGCGTCGGTGTTGGCTGGTAAACGTCTTCACTAGCTCTTGTTTGCACACCTCCCACGAGGTTAAAGAAGCCTCGTGGTTCTCCAGCCAGTACCTTGCAGTACCTTCCAGCGAGAAGTAAAGGTTCTGCAAGCAGTGCTCAGCTGACCACCCGTTATGTCGGGCCACACGTTCATAATGTTGCAGCCAGTCCTCGATGTCCTCGTGGGTGTCTCCGTGGAAAGACGTCGGAGTTTTGGGTGCGACGGGCAGGTATACGCCGCTGGCGGTGGACGGGTTCTGGGACGACTGGCTGTCCATCGTTGGCCTCGTTGGCTGCTTAGTCTTGGGCGGTAGAGGTCCGAATTCCGGGTGTAGACCTTGGGTGCGACGACTGAACCGGATCTCGGAAGTGCTTTCGTCGGTTCTTCGTGGGCTAGGCGTCGGACTTGCACTGTGGGCCCTCGGAGGGGTACGCGGCAGGGGCATGCGGTACCCCGCACCTCCACCAAATGTCACGGGTGGTGACCAAACAAAAAACAGGAAATAAACAGAAAGAAATAAACGTTTAATGTGGCGAACTTGTGCCAAAAAAATAAACGAGTACAAAAGATAATAACAGAGCGTCGCGGGCGTCGAAGTCGGCGTAGCAACAGAGTCGAACGCTGGTGCGAAATTGACTGCGGCTCGCCACGCGGAGCCCCTTATGTACATGCGTGGTCTTCTGGAATAATCGGCGTAGAAACTTCGACGCGTGGAACATTCGGGTTCTCGATTTCTCCAGAACACTAAATTACAGGAATAAACAAAAGACACGTCGCTCCCAGGATTCGAACCCTAGCTTTTCGCGTGGGAGGCAGGCGCGATAACCATTATGCCACGCGCGCGCTGCCTACTTGGCCAGCGCGCGCGGCAATATAAATAGGTCGATATTTAAAGATACAGTTGATTGAACAATATTGGGACCGCCAAATATGAATTTAATGAAGTCGCTGAAATCTTTGAATAAATAATTTATAGTCAAATATCGTTCGACTTTGTGCTTAAGAAAAACAAGAATCCTCGTTCAAGTGGGGAGCCTTTGGTTTTCCGAATGGAAACGTGTTCTAGAAACGCTACGTCCCTTTCCCCCTCCCTCTCCCCCTCCGCCTTCCCCCCCCCCCCAACCCACACACACACAAAAAGACTGTTTTAGAGCGCAGCTCTTAGGGGCCCGTTTCCGGCTTGAGCGGCGTCGGCGTCGGCGTCGGCGTAACCGCGCGGTGCATCATGGGAAATGTCCCATAATGCACCGCGCGAGCCCCCCACCGGGGCCACGTGACTTCGTGGGGGGCACGTGACCCCCCCGAGGTCACGTGACCCCCCGAAGTCAAGCGACTCCCCTGAGGTCACGTGACCCCCTCCTCGAGGTCACGTGACTCCCCTGAGGTCACGTCACCCCCTCCTCGAGGTCACGTGACCCCCCGAGGTCACGTGACCCCCGCCGATGTCGCGTGACCCCCTGATGACGTCATCGACACTGATGACGTCACCGGCATCCACATCGGCATCGTCATCATCACTGATGACGTCATCATCAGTGATGATGACGATGACGACGCGGATGCCGGTGACGTCATTAGTGATGATGACGATGACGATGTGGATGCCGGTGACGTCATCAGTGATGATGACGATGACGATGTGGATGCCGGTGACGTCATCAGTGACGATGACGATGTGGATGCCGGTGACGTCATGATGACGTCATCAGTGATGATGACGATGCGGATGCCGGTGACGTCATCAGTGATGATGACGATGACGATCTGGATGCCGGTGACGTCATCAGTGATGATGACGATGACGATGTGGATGCCGGTGACGTCATCAGTGATGATGACAATGACGATGTGGATGCCGGTGACGTTACCGACATCCGCATCGTCATCGTCATCATCACTGATGACGTCGTCAGCGACGTCACTGATGACGTCACCGACATTCGCATCGTCATCGTCATCATCACTGGTAAAGTCATCAGTGACGTCACTAATGACGTCATCGGTACCCGCAATTCATCGTCACTGATGACATCATCATTGACCTCAGTGATGACATCATCGGCATTGGGGGTCACGTGACCCCCAAGGTCACGTGACCCTCCAAGGTCACGTGACCTCCCCCCTGGTTAGTCTAACCCCCCCCCCCCAGCGCCCTTCCCTCCTCCTCCTCAATAGCTGCGCTCTAATTCGGCGTTACAGGGAGTTGTAAGCGGCTTTCACTTTTTTAAGGACTTTTTTAAAGGTTCGAGCAACGCGATGACGCATCTTGGTTAAAAATCAAAACAAAGCTACAATCATCTCAAAGGTCCCCTCGAGATATTCGACACCGGAACAAACCGGATATTTTTCGTTCATTGATTCAATTGATTCCTAGTTAAATAGGCAAGTTCAATGCGGACGGCCATATGCAGGCCCGGCGTAGCGTGCCTCAACTGGCTTTTGCCTCTTTCAAATCCCTTTTCTTTCACGAACAATTCATCCCCTTCTTATTCACCTAAAGGCTGACTCACGCACATGCGACAACCGCATTTCCTTGACTCTAGTCAATCCGCGGACTATACATGTTTAAAAGTAGAACATTTACCCGGGCTATCTACATGAGTATACAATACATTTTTTTTTTACTGTTCACTCTGATGAGTAGTGGCTCATTTTTGTGAATGAGAGAGCATGGTAATTATACATAGCTATGATACAGGCCTCTTTGTGAGCTACTACAGCAGGCATTTGTGAAGGAGTGCTGTGTATGCTAATTTTTACGTTGTGACTGGGCAAAGTGCGTGGACTATCCACAGGATATCTAAGTCAAAACTTTTATTTTTGACACCAAATTTGACCCCTGCGGACACGCGTGCGGACTATAAAAAAAAAAAAAAGTGCACCAACCAGCCCAACTTCACTCATTGTTGAGGACTATAGTCTGGAAATACGGTAGTTACGGCCGAGTCCCTTAATACCTTTTTAAATCTTTTACGACGAGAGAACCCGCTGGCGTCATCTATCGCGGATGGCATCGATACACTCGACATTTCTGTATGTTTACACCTTTCCGCATCATTATTTCTTTCATGGCTCGAAAACCTTTTGGCATTGTGTAAAGGACCATGTTTCATAGATAGTACGTATATTTGATCTTGCCAACAGCGCGAAACCTTCGCTCTGACAATTTGCAGTTCCAGGATAAACTGATAGATGGCTCTAGCGTGCCAGTGTATTTTCCCGTAGTAAGAGATCACAAGGACTAGGCCGTAAGCTAACGCAAGTGTTCGAACGGGCCTCAGCTGGACGTGGAAGCGACACCCGTTAGACACCAAGGCCGGGGTGTTCTACGTCATCCACCAGAGGCCTGCGCGTGGCACACATTGGACACGAAAGCCTCATTCGGCCGAAACTTGTGTCCTCCCCGATTAAAAGCCAGCTGAACGCTCAGCCACTATTCGTTTGTTTTCGATCCCGCGCTGGCCTCCTGAAGGTGACGTGAAACTCCAGCATTCCCGCCTTGTTATCGAGCTGGTGAAAGGAGAACGCGAGGAGCCTCCTTCTCTCGATAGCTTCTTTCCATTTGTCTCTGCCCTCGCGGGTTGAGTAAAAAAAGGTCCCTGAACGGATTACCTTCCTCGCAGAAAAAAAGGTAACTTGTAACTTGTATACGTCGTCTTTCGAAGACTTGGCGAGATGGTCGATGGAGCATCTCGTGTCCCTGCTCTCAGGGGTGCGGTGATTTCGCCAGGTCCTCCGCGCCCCACGTTGTCTTCCGCGCCGTTATAGACGCTTTACGCGTGCGCCAGATTGAGCCGCCATAGCCGCCCTTCTCTTGTCTTACCGAGATGCCGAGCCACTGAAGCGGGCGTTGACGTGTCTTCACAAGGGCCTATGTTGGGCACAAGAACACAGTAGCATCTATAATGACAATAACCTGTCCTGCTCTGGTAATGATAAAGTGAAGCGAACGGAATAAGAGGGAACAAGAACTGAAGGTCAGTTATGGCGGCGCCCATGCACAGCTGCTGTAAAGCGTCTATAGGCTATAGCGGCTTTTGCTTTTGGCTCTTTTGTTCCTTACCTGGTTGAAGCCGGCCTCACACTGCTCAAGTACAAAAGATAGTCTGCAACCATTGTCTGAGGCGTTCCTCGTATCACGTGGGTCGTACGAAAACGGCCTGCAGATATGTTCGAAGGGTACATATATATGAACATCCGCAGATAAATCTCTCATGGTGTCTGGAGCGAAGGAAGTGTCCTTTGTACCCTCACGCATGAGCAGTGTGCCCCCAGCGTTCAGCCTTCGGCAAGAGCGACGGACCGTGTTATTGGTCACCACCGAAGAAAGGACTCCTGGCCGGTTCTATTCTCAGTGTTTGTTCGAATGGCGTGTGAGTTACTCGCTTTCCGAAGAAACAAACATGCGTGTGCTGGACGAGGACTTAGAAATATTAGAATAAGGTATAAGGGAGATAGAGCCCATAAAAAGGGCCCTGTTGCGACCTCTGTCCACGATTTTAATGAAAAAAAAGGTCAGACCAGATTCTTATTCTTAGTTTCTTTTTTTTTTTACAGTAAACCTGTTAAGGGCTAGTTTCCTCAGTAAAATTGTCCCCCGCGAAAAAATGATGACACCAAACTCTGTACACCTACCGCCATCTATGAGCGACCACGGCAAGCCAAGTATCTGGTTGCCGCCGTCACTCATAAATGGCGGCAGCCTTTCTACTCTGGGTCGCCGACTTGCGGCCGGCCATTACTTTCCATTGTACAGCTCCGCTAGTCTTCTATCTTCACCAGCGTGGAAAGGCTGAAAGTTTTTAATAATGCTAATGCGCGTAGATTGAGTTCACTTAATAAAAAGACGATATCGAGAAGCACTTGAGAGCCTGTTTAACACAGACGAAAACGTTCACGATTCGAGCTTGTGCAGCCCGGAGACGGACCGATGGAATTCCACGCTTCTGGAATCCTCCGCGACGGGCGCCTGCAGTCCCCCCTTTTTTTTTTTCCGAGAGCTGCGGGATCGGGATTCCTCTGGCCTGTCCACCTGAAAAGAGTTGCATTCCCGACAGACAGCGCCGCTCCCCGGTGACCGAGCGCATTTTGTGTGGGATCGGAGGTCCCATCCAGAGCCTCATGGCCTTTGATCCGCTTGTCCCTCGGATGGTACTGGCTCTGCCCTAGAGCCACAAGCTCCCCCATTCACTCCCTGCTTTCAACTCCCCTTCCCACCTCCCCTACTCGTGGGGAAATCGGGCCGCTCAAACTTGTAATCTACAAAACACGCTTTGGCCCCACCTGCTCCTTCATGAGTGGAAGATCCTAGACCCTCCCCCACTAACAAACTTGTAGAAGATTCAGACGGCTCAGACCCAAGCTTTTGTATAAAGTTTTCTCCAGGTCCTCTGAAGTGGACCGGCATTTGGCTGCGGACAATATTCATAACGAATGCGTGGATGTACAGGCGTCTGTTCTGTTGAATATACAGCTTCGTCCTATATGAACGCAAAGAAGAAAAAAAAAGAAAAAAGCGGGATATCTTTTTACTTTTGAAGCAAACAACAAAACAAAAGACGTAGTGTAGAATAAAAACAACAACAACGTTGGATTACATCTATACCTTAATACGCTCTCGTTCAAATTGCCTGTCACAAAAAAAGAAAAAAAAAAACGGCGAACGAATGATTTTTTTTAGAGCTATTGGAAATAAATGAACACAGAAAAAAAATACTGAAAACAGAACCAAACAAAATTTCGGCTGAGCCCTTAATCGGATTACGAGTGTTCTGCTTAGAAGGAAAAGACGACTCCGCTGTAGCTCTGTAATGCTTCACTTTAGATCTTTATTGCTTTTTTTATTGTTTTCTTGAGGCATGCGAGTTCCTTTTTGTCTTTTTGTTAAATATATATAAAATGCACGAGCCTCTCGTATCTAGTCAATATTAAGGTTAAATAAAATGCGAAACTCACTTTGAAGACGCAGCGAAAATTTGTTTCTTTGCTGTTTACAGTGCAATCGTGTAATAGTGGAAAGAGTATGCATTTTTTAACGTTTATAGTAGTTGTTTTTACGAGAAGAATATTCACAGCTACAAAAAATGCATTGAGTAGCAAGTTTTTACCATTCATTCGCGTACTTGTAATCAGCTAATTATTCTCCTAATGGGTCTTATCTGGATGATTCCAAAATAATGAAACGCGAGATAATATATTTAGCGTTCTTCATTCGGAAAACACAACCAGGCGTTTTTACGATTTGTTTTATAAGCAGTTGATGAGAGCTTTGTCCTACCAAAACCACAATAAAAAACATTATCACGCACGTCTCGAATATATCTCGTTGATAGCAACCAGTTTAGGTTTGAGCCTAACTCGCCAAAGATAAGGGACATGTGAATAGGCGGATATGCTGAAAATTATTCTGGTCACGAAAAAGGTATTCTTCAGTGTTTTTACGAATTTATGATGCATAAAAAATAAAACAAAATAAACACAATCTTAATCCATAGACCTAGACTAGTTACAGACCCCTGACAAATAGAAAGAAATGTTAAAATGTAAAACTCTTCTTGTTCTGTTGACAAAGAAAAAGCAGTAGTTTTTTGGTTTTTTTTGGCGGTGGTGAGTCTAGGGTTAAAGTAGGAATTTATTCTTTGCAGTATTTGTAAGCCCGTATTTTCTAAATATAGTTTATTCTAATTTTGTACATACGTTTCTATTACATATTAATTAGAATTTTGTCTCAAATAAACAAGAAAAGTACGTTAGAGTCTAAAAATGGTGTTACGTCATCCTATATTAGAAGTTGTTTTATTAAAGTTTGCTGCGAACAAAAAGAAAAATGATATCCTTTACAGTGATTGTCACACGAGAACGTATAGTTAAAGATTCCTTACGTTTTCTTTTCTTTTCCCACGTAACGACTGAGTATAAAAAAGGCAATATAATAAGAAAGGAAAAAAGAAAAAGGTAGAACTTCAGTCTCTTACATAAATTTTCAGTGACAGGTTAAAAACACTTTCTTGGGTCGAGCAGCTAACTAATGGCAGCTTAATGGACACAATGTGTCGCCCCAAAAAATGTTCGAGGCACAAGATAAATGACGCGCAAAATAAAGTACACTGTTATTTTTTTACAAGTTTTTATGTTTGTTTGAAGCTCGGTTCGGAGAGATTGCTTTTACAAAAAACCTAGCGCAAAAAAGAAAAGAAAAAAAGAGCGCCTTAGTGTACTGTAGTAATTAGTGACGTGCGAAATACGTCTTTTCGGAACACAAAAATTAATACAAAAAGTGCCAGATAAAATCAAAATTTTATTGATCAAGTGAGTAATGTTTCACACGGAGCTAGGCATCGCGTTCGTTTTGGATTAATGAAAGACATTCTGTTGTTTGTATAGAACGGTCGTTTAGACATCAGAGTACGCTGAAACTGTGCATATAGTCAATAACAAAAGGCATAAGGCATAATAGATAAGTTGATTTAAATATATACATTAGACTGACATAAAAACGCCTATAAAAAATGGTGTCCCACAATATACGTCAACTACTGAATGCATTCATGGCTGCCTTAATTCGCAATTAACAAGAACACGGAACTTGTGTTAAGTGCATCTATTTTCATCGATTGAAATCACCTATTTACGGTGACGTTTATAAATAATATTGATTTAATAACTCAGTAACATAATATGATATAATATATATATATATATATATATATATTTAAAAAAAATATTACCAACATAGAATTTCGAAGGAGAGAAGTATACAAACAGGGTAATGCGCCCTGTTCACTGTGTAGCAGGTGTTTCTCTATATTTTTCTTAATATTAGAATTCATTCTTTGTAGAATTTTTTTTTAAATAAAAAAAGTTTCGTACGCCGACACACGGGATAAATTGCTTGACTAGATGGATAAAAATATGGACCTCGCAAGTCACCCTTTTGATCATTTTGTTTTGAACACAGGTGTATAACATAAAAAATGCAAACATATACCATCGGTCAAGAATCCTTATAATAGACCCCGATCAGTTTTCGGATTCATCTATAAACCTTACAAAAAATAGTTGCCCGGGAGGTTTTTATCAGTAAAACAAATCGGATAAACCTTGAAAGAGAGGACAAGATAACGAACTAAAACTGCACGAATTCGTTTAACACCTGTAACGTAATTGGGTTTGCACGCAAATTGCAGCGTAGGCTAACACCTCAGTTTGAAGACGAAAAAAAAAAAAAATTGCTCTCTGTGGTCGCTTTTTTGTGTGTGTGTGTGTGTGTTTTACCAAGCAATTTATTATGAAATCTGAACGCGAAAACGAAACTTACGCAGTAAAAAAGCTGGTGCTGAAAATAAAAATGTAAAGTTTTGACAGAAGGCGCTCCGAATTCACTGCGAGCTTAATTCGAACTTTTTGTGCGTTTGATTGCAGTACTTAGCCGGAGTATTGTGATAAAAAATTTTACGCAAAATAAGAGAGAAAGAGGGCACAATGAGATCGCTCGAAAGGTGTGCGAGGCACACGCGGCTTGTTAGTGCCTTATTTAAATTTTAAATTCCCGGGCGACACTCTCCTTTTTCTTTTTGTTCACCCTTTGCATCGGCACTGTTTCGGGAAAAGAAAGGAGAGAGCTGAACCAGCAATGCTTTCCTGGTCATGTTTGTTTGCTCGATTCAATGTCGTCCGCGTAGAGCCACTTCTTTGAGTGCCGACATTTTCCAGCTTCGTTTTAGAAGCCCTTTGCCGCGTCGCATTTCGGAGTTGCAAAATGATCGCCTTGAGCAGTCCAGTCGAACGGAGGAGGGGCAGAGCTGGCGGAGGCTGCTCTGCGGGCAAGCGGTGCGGCATCACTTCTTCACAAACTAGGTTAAGGTCTACTCGATAAAGATAGCCGTAGGGAAAATCGACAGGCTTACAACCTTCCAACACACCCTAGTTCACCAGACTTTAAGAGCTTCGACGCGGAAACGTTTTACATATATTTGTTTTTCTTTCTTTGGTTGTTAAGAAGGCGTATACATCAACCAGTCAGAAAACTCGATTGTGCCGATTCTCCAGCCTCAACTGATGTTATGTACGAGAGCAACGCCGATGATTTTCTTTTTCTTCTGATTTCTAAAACAACATCGTTTACTACTACTATGAAATACGGTATTAGTGACTCCTGGTTCGGCGTTAAAATTGTTCAAGTGGCGGCGACTCTATTTTGAGTATCATTTTTTGCATGAGGTTCGTTGACGATCAGAAGTTTATCAAGCACCCTCCGCCCTCAAACGTCTCACGCTTGAAAAGAAAAACTACTAAATGCATGGTGGAGAACCAGTAAGTTGTTGAAGCCTACGCTTCGCTAATATACTCGCCTTTTTCGATGTTGAATACGTCGGCTGCCTTCTTATACTAGTTGATTCGTGTGGCATAAGACGTTCGTATAAGCGGGCTTTCGTAATGACGGCGAAGGCTTCAGTGAATTAGCATTGTTACGCGTGTCCGCGAGGAAGATCCCTTGCACGTAGTCGCCACATTTTTTAGATAGCAATGCAGTAATGTTGGATTTCTTACAAACCCTTGAAGCGGCCATCACCCATTAGACGCGAGTGCTTGGTTAGAGTTCGCCTTTCGGGTCCGATAAACCCTGGTTCACACATCCCATACATTATACAAAATGACACTGCATATCGACTCGAACGCGACTCACTGCAAGATCCGTGCTTCAAATGCTGCATGGTAATGAGTTCAAAGAGAAAACATTCGAACCACGGATATTGCGGTGACTTGTGTTTGTACACTATCCTTTGTATGATGTATGAGCAGTGTGACCCGGCGCACCGCAAGGGACAACGAAAACAAAATGCTGCTTAAAAATGCGTGCCTATCAGTGTCAAATACGGGCGTTTAGTGACGACATTGGTCTAGAGCACCGGATAATGATGACATAGGCTTTTAGACGTGGGACTGGCCAACGTTACTAGATTACCTCAGTTGCGGAACTGCCGCGTGAGGAGGCTACCCCCATCCCCTCCTCACTCACTTCACTCCGCCTCCCGTCGTTTGTAACGCCATCTGGATTTTCGTCTTATAACTCTGTGTTCCATAGAGTACGGTGGAACGCCATCTGGATGCCGTGCTTCGAAACGTACGGATTCCACAAAATTCACTGCAGTTGTACCAACGCTACAACAACCCTCAGTTGGGAAACTCACCATTAAAACATGGACCGCTGGCGTCCATAGAGACCGAGCTAAATACGACAACAGCGCCACTCTTTATCATTTGTCGGTACTGTGGTCACTTTGACCTTTCAGACGCATGTTTCTGCGTAAAAACCAACGGGAAAAAACTCCATTTGTAGAAAATTTTATTGGAGTTTAGAACAAATTGAGGGCGCGTGATTTTTTCTAAAATCTTTAGTTTGCAAGGTTTTGCGGCACAATTAATGTTAATCATGTCGTATTACACCTGAGACTGCGGTGGAAGAAATCGGAAGAACTTTCAGTAGAAGGAACAGACACAGAGAACGTCTCAAACTCAGCTAACTGGTTTATTTCTCAAACAGCCTTTAAGTACCCACGGAACTTTTTCCCAACCACACTCTACAGATAAACTCCTTTGTTGCAGACATTTCAAACAAAGGAGTTTATCTGTAGAGTGTGGTTGGGAAAAAGTTCCGTGGGTACTTAAAGGCTGTTTGAGAAATAAACCAGTTAGCTGAGTTTGAGACGTTCTCTGTGTCTGTTCCTTGTACTGAAAGTTCTTCCGATTTCTTCCACCGCAGTCTCAGGTGTAATACGACATGATTAGCTACCACCAGCTCGCCTGCACTCTCACCGTCTTTTCACTAACAATTAATGTTGTTTTTATACAACCATGCCTCATCGGTGATTTCAGGTAGCGCGTCCCGACCTAGGTGCATCTTAGCTTTGGTAGTAATTCGCGGCGCGTCCGCTAGGCAGACGGGGGTGGCGCCCTACCCTCTTCCACCGTATCTGTTTCGGCGCCATATTCGCCGATTAAAGCCAAAACATAAGTCACGTGCAGTTCCTCGAGTGGCCGCTACGAGAGAAATGGCGGCGTTGTGATCGCCATTAGCTCGGTTCTGGAGGACGGGTCGGTGCCACTTTTTTAGAGCAGTCTCTATGGCAGTTTCCCAAGTGACTGGTTTAGTGTCGTTGACTTATACCCATAGAGTTATTATAATATACGCTAGAGATTCAATTGGCGCTATTATGCTGACGCAAATTGAAAAGACGGAAACCAGCCGAAGATTGACTTCCGGTAATGCATTTCTATGGGAAAAAGCGAGTGCATTTTTTTCTTGAGCTCGATTATAAGAGAAAATATCCCGAATAATTCGTACGTCCTAGGTTGACTGAAACTTTTCTCAGTAAGGCAGACAAAATATTTGATCAGTTACGACGTTTTTCTTTTTTTCTTAAAAGTAATTGTATTAAAAGCGGTGCTAAAACGGCTTCGTACATGTATTTACGTGCTTTGTCGGAAGCGCGAACAAGCCATCGGCGCTTTTCAGCATGAGGATATACGTGCCAAACGAACGCAGGACATCTTGGAAACTAAGAGAGACGTCAAGAACTACGCAGTAACACAGTAACACTGAAGGCCAGGTTATATAGTCAGATTTTCAATAAGTACTGCTTTATTCTCTGCTCTGTGCGAATATACTTGCTCTGTGTTCAAAACATCACCCGCACACTAGAAATCTTTGATAAAAACTGCCCGATAAAGACTTCCCAGCAGAGAAAATATTTTAAAAAGACGCCTTTCATACCCCACGCACTTTGTTCTTTGTGATTTGAATGTTTTTAACCGCACTAAACATGCAAGAAGGGGTCATTTTCATATAGTGATAAGACTAGCATATTAGCAATACATAAGCGTCACCGGAATTCCTGCGAGCGTTGAACACGCTCTATATTCCTTTCGATTGATATTTTCCTTAGAATCGTAGCTTGTTTTTACACACCTGCTGTGGAACAGAGGTTTGGGTTTGAAATACAGCAAAATTAAACATCGTTCATGGATGAAAAAAAGAAAAGCTCTAACTAAAGCAAGTACACATTTACAATCTTAATAAAGGTTCATACTATTCGGTGCGGCCCAAATAACAAAAGTGTTCCACGTTGTTTTCAGGCGAAGAGACAAAATACACGCGCGTTTCCCCATTATTCCTATGGGAAAACTCGCGTGCGCAGGAGCACCGCAAAATTATTCAGGTTGCAGCCTGCTTCAATTTGCCTCCCGGAAGTCGCAGAGACACTAGCGCCGGTTAAACCTCTAGCGTACATTAAATAACTCAATGGTTCCACCATAGCAGCCGTCCGGCGCGTCAAGCAATGGGGGGCGAGTCATGGTGAGTGCGGGGGAAACTGCTCATGTAAGCAGCGTCCATGAGCAGTTCCGTAAATGAGGGGGGGATCGATGTCCAAGTGAGCTAGCGCACACCAGCTAGGAGCACGTGGAGCCAAAGCTCGTGCTGCAGAACCCAGGAATCCTGGGTTCAATCCCCACCCCTGCCCGTTACGATCTAGATCAGCGTCGTACAGGCGTGCGGTCGTGCATCACTACTACGTGATGCACGTTAAAGACCCCAGGCTAGCGGATGTACTGCACTGGCTAAATTTCTCATCTACAGCTGGGAGACTCGTCGCTCTTTGAGGCAGACTAAGTTCTGTGCAGTATCAACATTCACACAACCCATTTTTTTCCGTAACTGAGCAAATATTATAACGTTGGGACTGGCTGAATAGGTGCATGTAACCCCATCTGATTATTTCAAGCGCGTGATTCTCACTAAAAATGTTGCTTGGAACAACCGTAAATCGGTGGGCATTCGCATCTTCCTAACTGGTGTTATTTTCAGCAATTATGAAGGTCACGCATGGTTGTTGTACGCTGTTGTCGTTTCGGTTCTTTATTGATTCAGGCAATGACGTCATCAACAATGAAAAATGTGCTCAAACTTTTGAACTTCTTTCACCTTTCATGTTCAAAATACATAAGGTATATTCTTTACTATATTTTTTACTATGTTGCTAGAGTCCCATACACTAGTTTGAGCGAACGCGAGGCAAATAAGAAAAATGTACAAAAACGCTTTGCAGGGCCGTTGTAAGTGAGGAGAAAGGTACCAGTTAACCGTTGACTCATCACTTTCGTAAACGCAAAAAAAAAACGTACAATGCCGCTTTGCTTTTTGGAAGGTGTTGGTTAGGATTTTGACTCATTTGAACTGATAGTATTTAAAATACATAAATACTCGATCAGCTTATGCCGCGTAAGTCGAGCAAATTTTTTATACCAGAAAATTTTTCTGACGCGAAAAGAAAAAAGAGCATATAAAGCCGCCGTGTATTGTACTGAATGTACAAAAATTGAGGAAACATTACTCATACTTCCTCGCGCAGATTAGGGATCTTTCGTTCGAATCTTTGGGACGCTCGCACTGGAAAGAAAAAAAAATGTATTTTTTGAGTAGTAAATCCGATGTTCTAACGACAGGCTTGTAACGTGACGCCGAGCATCGGACAAGATTCTCCACGGAAGAACCCGGAAACCCACGACGAGTTATTATTTTCTTATTTTTTTTATGTTTGCACTGCACTTAGTCGCAGTTCGTCGGAGCGGACTCTGGTTATCGAAGGATTTCTTTTCCTGGCTGCTTCACATTTCAGCGAATAAATAAAAAATAAAAAAGGAAACCCAACGAAATGGAATGTGAACGACTTCCGTTTCTTTTGTGTCATTATTAAGTCATCTGGGTTCCGCGTGAGTGCGCCCAGAAACTGGCCGGGACGTATCCCCTTCGCCGGCCGGAAACTCAAATTCGTTTCCGCCATTCGTTGTCGCAGTAATGCGCAAGAGGAAAGCTGCAGTCCCGTCCGCAAAGCGATCAGTTATATACCCAAAATCCCATTTACCAGCCACAAAAAAAAGAAAAGAAAAACAAGGGTAGTAGGAAAAGGAGGACGTCAAAATGAACGAAAATATCGTCATCAATCGACTTCGATCCGCGGCCATTTATAATCACCCGAGTAAAAAGAAAGCGAAACATGAATCTCACGTCGGCAAATGGGCTTTCGATGGTTTTAAGTAAGTATCGCCGCACAATGCTCTACTTCTTACAGAGAAACTAAACCGCAATCGGAATCTTGTATTAGTCGAACCTTCTGTTGCAATCTTGCAGATGACGCCACTTCCGATTAGCCTCGAAATCGAAATCAGCGTTGTCATCTGCTGTCAGTGCCTTGACGCCATGTTGGAGGCTTTCGGCGTCTTATTGTGGCACTAGTTGTGCCGTAGAGCCTTGACGCCGCTCGCTCCCCTGGCTTTTTGCCTCGCTCGCATTTGATGATAAAACAAAATGGTGGCGAGCATTCGACGGAACAGAGTCAGAATAAGCGCACGGAGTCTCCTAGCCCAGAGATTCAAGAGGTAATATTCCGGGGTAGGTGCTTCAGCAGCTATGTTGGCTCTTGTTGTAGCCGCTTTCACTTCATCAAGCATTGCTGTGGCAAAGAATTCCGCCTGGCTTTTTTCCGGGTGTCTTCCCTAAAGGTCTCAATTGACTGTATGAGCGAAACACTGGTTCCTTTTAGACCTGTTGGAGTCCACCTCGATCTTTATTGGGAAGTGGTCACTCTCCCATGTGTCGATGTTTACATGCCAGTGATTTCCTGTCTTCCCGTACATTCATGTAAGATGTGAACTGGTGTGGCGTTGTCTGCTTGTCAAGCCGAGTCTCGTTGTTGAGCCCGGCGAGTTTAAGAGTGTTTATACGAACCGCGTCATGTCCTACAGGAGTTCCTGGCCGTTTGCGGTGTCTACTTTGTAGCCCAAGCTGGTATGTGGCAAGTTGGTCTCCCCCTATAAACTTTCGTTATTTTGGGTACAGGATGGTGTAGTTGTTCTATCCACCCGTTGTCTCTTTGTGATTGCTGCTAGCCCCTGGCCTGTAGTATACAGATGCGAAGATTACGGGCGTTCCTTGGTGCGTTGCACGGACTGCGACGACTTCTTTTCCCTCTGGAAACCATCGCTTCAGGTCAATTTGAGGTTGTGGCCCGATCGCAAATACACCATGGCTTGCCCCTTGGGTACGTCTTGGTTGGGCTTGTAGCCTGGTGGGATCGACGGGCTGAAGTATAAAGGGTAACTTGTTAGGTTTATGGAGGTTGCTTTTACTTCTTGTAAAAGAATAGCATCTGGACGTTTTGATGGTCTGTTCGAGTGTCTTGCATTGAGCTCTGCGGCCCGTAGCCCCAGTCCTCTGCAGTTCCATTGAACAATGCTGATCCCTATTGTTAACGCCCATGTTTAAAAGATGACAGTGAGCTGTTGGCTTAGCGCTGAGAGCTGTTTTTTCAGCCTTGTAAATCGGACCTTGTAGCTCTCTCTGTCAAAATTTGGCGTGCCCCGGACTAACTCGGCGTAAGTCCTTTGGAGCATCGGCAGGGGTTGGATCGGAGTAAATAAAGGTGGCGGCGGCGGTGGTGGTGGTGCCAGATTTTTCCTCCAGGAAATCAAGGACAAATTGTTCATTTCATCAGCAAAAATGGCGACCATGCGGTGAGCTTGGTGCTACTTTTTTACAATCTAGTTATTTTCAAGTGTTATCAGATGCGTTTAGCGGTCGAACGTTCGACAACAGGGCTCGGTGCACGCTGATAAAAGTGGAAAAATGGAGACGTACATAAAATGGCAATACGCGATTATGGAAGGAGCGTGATTAATTTAAAAAGTTGACAAACTGCTTACTGATAAAAAAAAAATGCTTCTTCAATGGGTGGACACAGCACTTGTTTAAACAGAAACAAATTGTACGAGGAGGCGCTTAGGGACGGGATTGATGAATATCGAAGACTCCTTTACGCGCCTCGGACGACATGTGCAACAGCGCAAGCCACAAGTTAGGCGATCCCGATGCCACCGCCGGCATCTCTCTAAACAAAATCTGTAAAGTTGCCAGACGCGTGGTTAAGATACCGCCAATTGCAAAGAGATCCCACGCCAAGGCGGGGAGTGCTCGCGTTGCCCGAACAAAAACTCTCCCCTCACCCGGAGATGTCCACGTCAGCTCGGCTTCGTGCAAGAGCGTGCCGTTGTAACCGCGCAAGGAGCATCCCGTTGAGTAAAAGGAGGGACTTCTTTCCCGTGTGAATAATCCTCCACACTGCACAGATATCACTTGAAAAGAACCTAGTTCCTGAGCATGCGCAATGTCCCCACGGGGTGTGGGCAAATGCAAACTCTGTTTGTAAAGAGTGCGATGGTCTAATCGCGACTCCAGCAACTTATAGGGGTCGCCACTATCGTGGAAATATGGTGTTCTCCTACAGGTCGTGCAGTCCCATGTGCCAGCTCAACTCACAATGCTGTGGTTTCAGCAAGCTTTAGAAACAAATGGTGTGTCCCGATTAGGATTCACTACGTTTCAAACCTGCGGCGATGTGTTGGCTAAAGCGAGCTTCCAGGAGGATTGACCCTCTTCGGGGATGCGATGGAATGAATCCGTCTTCTGATGAACGTTGATATACAAAGTATCAGGTTCACACGGTATCGTAGGTTGCGTTGAGAGCGACCAGGGCAACACGCCGATGTGACAGTAGCAACAGAGTCAGCAGTACTACTGTTACATCGCGCCAACCGCCGACAACATGTAATCACCGATATCTGCTGGAGGAGCGTAGATTGCGAGAGAGCCTTTTTTGGTCATTTTAGCGTTTTCCCTCTTGGTGCCGTTTGTTTTTCCGGAGTCGCGAATATAACGTTTCCTTCAGTGTAGGCACCATACTCGGCGTGAACTATTTTGCGCTACGCTGTGAAGGCTGATGAAGCTTGCGAAGTGCTCCAACTCTGTCAAAGCTAGTTTCGCAGGCGCATGCGAACAAGACGCGAGACAAAGGTGTATGCTTTCGCTGCAGTGCGGAACTGCAGAACAGTGGAAGCTAGGTCAGCCTTGGCTATGCAGAACAGAATAGTTTATGCAGAGTTAGTCCCGCCTTGATACTGCGGTAACGTATTACGGTAGCACTGTTCTGAAACGTTCTCCCCTCACGCAAACTCCTTTTTCGAAGCAGGCACGAAGGGTGGTGTCACTCTCGTTTGCATGTTGCGGGTCCGCAACAAGCGCCTTTGTGACAGTGGCACTATCCAAGTCCACTCTGCCTGCGGCTTTCTGCAGGTTTCATTTCAGAGCGATACGCTGCGGATACTCTTAAGCCATTGTCCCACTGCTCGTACATCGTTCAAAAAATACGGTTGTCGCCGCAGAGTTAATAGACCGCTTTAGGGAAGCGTTTTTTCCACCAGGTACAAACTGCCCTTCGTTACGAGCTGCGCATATTCGAGTGTTCTGTGGTTGCGCTTGCGCAGTGCGTACCGGAGGGCTCATCGCACCGCATTGGATGTGCAAAAACGGTTCCCTAAAACTCTGTAATGACGTCATCATCTGCGGATACTCCTCACGAATATTCGAGGCATGTTTGCTTTTTACGTTTGTATGTTTCGAACGTGTCTGCAGGCGGAATGTTTATGACCAACGTGACGTCATACAAGAACAAAAACACGCGTCAGTCAGCGTCCGCAGACTGTCGTTTGTGTAATGTAGGTTTAGAGTGAGCACGGCTTGAGATGCGATCTGCGCCGCCAAATCTGTCGCCTTGCCTCCGCTAACCGATGATGCGTATAAGTTGACCGACACTTCGCGTGAGGAGCATTTAAGAAGGACAGCTTAATAACCGCGCGTCGGAAATATAAGTAATTATAAAATAGCTATTTCTTATTAGTAAGGGGAACCTACACGCTAAGAACGAAGGGTAATTATTACGTTGTGCCACATTACCGACAATTGTTGTCCATAAGCACAAAAAAAAAAAAAAAAACAGAAAGAAGATGATAATGATAAAACCGGAAGCCACGGGGGGGGGGGGGGGGGGGGGACGTTACCGTGCGCAAATTAATGACTGCCTCGTAATTATTCCTTCACGACGCTTTCCTCTCCGTCTTTGCTTCTTTCGAGGGGCAAAGATAGAGGTGCGCGGTAAGCGTGTCAAATCGAGTAATAATTTAACTTGCCAAAACCGAACGACGAATACCAAAAAAAAAAAAAAGGGAAGTTGCAGCAACACGGCACGGGGCTTCGTAAAAACAAACGTCGAATTGCAGCGTTATCTTAACACAAGACCGGCGGTTCCAATCTCCTGAAACTTATTACTCTCGACACGTACTAAAACCGGGTTGTCGCGTACCGGGAACAGAAATTTTTTTTTTATTTTCTGGAAAGGACAATTTACGCAAACGATGATTAAAGTGATAGCATTTGTGTAGCGTGCGTGGCGCCTCGGAGTGATCAGCGAGCAACGGGCCATTGTGCTAAGGAAGTACTGAGTCGCGCTGCGCGGAATCGAGTCAACTGCTGCACGGTCGGACTGGATGCGTGCCGGTTTTCTTCCGACCTCACCAGCACCTATGCTCCCAATGCGGCGCCGACGGATAGTTAGCTGCAAGCGCCGCTGTGCGGACGGGAACCGCTCCGCAGCGCGGCCGTTGCGGCTGCGAGAAACCAGGACATCTCTGCTTCTTATGTCGCGTGACAAGCTACTCCTTGAATACGATTTCACGTTCTATACGAAGCGCAGCGCAGTCGAACGCAATCAAACGAAAAAATGTGTGTGTCTGCCTTGAGATGAATGTGAAATGTGTGGGCTCCGGGGAAAAGGGAAATACAAAAAGGCTCTTCATCTCCACGGTGGGGTCTGGTTACAAGGTAGGCGATTAATTGGTATTAAAGGGGCCATTTGGGCCATTCGGTTCATTATCACGTAGACAAGCGCCAACGAAAACACAAGGACAAGAAAGTAGACACACAAGAGCGCACTCGTAACTAACTTTTATTCGAAAAAACTACGCATATACATAGCCGTGGGAAAACAAAGTCACAAATAACTCCGATGTAACCCCCGTAAAAAGGAAGAGAGGATGCTCATTTGTCGGTAAAGACAGAGACGTGTCACTCATTTGCCCATCACCCTTTGCTTTTATTTTGAGAGCTTCGAATACCTTTTTAAAAACGGTATGTGGTACCTAACCGAAAATCTGCTGTCGCTAAACGACGGGGCGCAAGGTCAACGACTGCCGTGACTATATCATGGTGTCCCGACGGGATAGCATGTGTGGCAACGGCATGCTAGCGCGCACGATCATTGAAGCCACTGTCAGTCTGGTCTATATACGAAGAGCCGCATGGCAAAGGTATTTCATACACTACTAACGTGGTGCTCTCTGAGTGTTTGGTGCGTTGCCTGGTTTTGCAAGGCTCTGTAGAATTACTGAAATCGCCGATCCGACGGTACGACCACGGCAACTTAATGGGTGCAGTGAAAAACACGGGTACATTGTACCGAGTGGCCACTTTCATAAATTTGTGCGTGACGGCGTGCATATATACGAAATTAAAACCGGCTCGCCGTATTCAAGTCGCGGGGTAGCCTCTGTATTCCTTCAATCATTCTCTACCAGGCTTTTTGCCACCTCAACCAAATTGCCCTGAGGAAAACCCGCTCTCTCCAGCCAGGCTACTTGCTTCAATACTTCGTTCCAGTTTAAGTCCAGACACAGCCGATGCTACAAGCGCGAGCATGTGGTCCTGAACAGTGCTTGCACTCCATACACAACTCCACACACAACCGCACAACTCAAGAGCGGCCAAATGCTTACACATAAAGCATGCCACGTGAAATTCCCAAGAAGTCCTATCGCTAACAATAGCCCGCCCTGAAGGGGACCCCGATTTTATGGGGTTTTGCTGTGAAGAAAATGTCCAATTGCCGTTTGTTGCTGGCTTTCTCACTTTTTAGCTGCCCAGGTAGTTTCATGGCGCAGAATATTGGTGTTTGAACTTGGAAATGTAACCTGGCTTTATTGCTTTAGTACTCCACTGAGTTTTGTTTCTTTTCTTGTCTGCTTTTGTTGTGTGCCAGTAAAGCACACAAGAGGATTTCATGGTAAGCAATCCGCTGGACGGCATGTCCCGCGTACAAGCACACCACTGCTTTCGCAGGCCTGCATATGTAACATGTTTACGATTGAAATAAAATTCTTATTAATATTATTATTATTATTATTTACATAGCACGGGCTTTCACATTTGTTAATGATGGTGGACTCACTTGCTCTAAGTTCTTACGTATTGCTGTCTTACATAGGTACCGTAGATGGCATCCGGAATGACCAAGAAGCCTCCCTCCTTGTCCTAAGTAAGCAACTTTAAGTTGCTGTCCAAGAAGTGGTCAACGATGCTGCTGGTCTTGAAGTATTTTGTGGTTCGGCACTGATCTTTTTGTTCTATTTGCTGGATCGCGTTTGACGAGCTCTGCCTATGGACGGAAATGCGGCCACGATCGGCCATCTTTTTGGTAGAGTAATGTTATCTTTAGCCATCATAGTAATATGACGGACAGCGCA
Source organism: Ixodes scapularis (assembly GCF_016920785.2). Taxonomy (NCBI): domain Eukaryota; kingdom Metazoa; phylum Arthropoda; class Arachnida; order Ixodida; family Ixodidae; genus Ixodes; species Ixodes scapularis. Next base: position 12,926,307 of record NW_024609882.1, on the reverse strand, counting down.
ATGGCGGCAGGCTGACATAAAATAGCCGTGGATCCAATACACTGTATCTTGGATGATAATTTGTGCTAGATTGAAGCTGTTCGACGTAGCAGATTCTCGAAACCCGGCGTGAACGCTAGCCTCATCTTTGAGGAACCGGCAAAAGTTCTACGAAAGCGCAGCACCGGGGGAAAGCAGCGCAGCTTGCATCGAAAGCAGATTCCGTACCGGCGTCTGCTTTCGATGCGATTTTCGATGCGTGCTGTGCTGCTTTTCCCCGGTGCTGCGATTTGGTGAAACTTTCACCGGGTCCTCAAAAATGGGGCTACCGTTCACGCTGGGTTTCAAAAATATGTTTCGTCAAACAATTTCAATCAAGCACGAAATATTACCCACGCTATTTTGATGGCAGCGTGCCACCACAACTGCCACAACGCTGTCTGCTATGGATGGATGATAGTGGCTACTGCAGCTGTACCTTGGCTAGAGGTAATATAACTCTACCAAAAAGATGGCCGCCAGTGGCCGCATTCGCAGAGCGGGCAAACGCGATCCAACAATCGTCATAGAGGTCAGTGGGTTTGGCCAAAAGAGCGCTGGAGAATCTCAACGCCTTCAGCTACACATCTTGCTCTCTCATCAGGTTTGGCTTTGTTGCCCATCCATCTCACGAGCGACAGTTTTGTGGCCGGGCGCAAGCGCAGTTTCTGGCTGAATTTCGGTTCACGTTCCAAGCAACACTTGATTCGTGGAGGAAGAATCACATATCCTAGAATGGCGAGTTTTTGTTGGCCCCCATCGCTCTGTCTCCGGTTTTCTTGTTCAGCATTATTCTTGCCTGCTGCCTGAAGAGCTCGGTGTGTTGCGCCGCTATCCGGAGATGAAGTCTGTAGACTATTTCAGTCGCGCTTTTTCTTTCTCCACTGACATGGCACTTGATTCTAAAGGATTCTCTGTATATCTCAGCCTGCCTCCAAAATTGTAAACTCAAAATTCTATTTTTTTTTTTTTTTGCGTGGTCAGTGGAGGGCTACGCTCCGTTGAGGAAGGCGACGATTTCCCGTGGGAAGCATCCGTGGCGGATGGCAAAGCTGTTTCCCCTGGAGCGGCAACACGCAAGAGCGTCGTGGTTAATAAGGGGTATACCGTAAAATGATTGGTTGGAGAACATTGAAAAGGGGCCGCTGTTAGAGAAATGAATGGCATTATAGTGCCAATTTGAGCCAGTTAATTCATGAACACATAGGTGAGGGCCAAAAAACACAGATCGAAAAGTAGACAGAGGAGGGCCATTCGCAACTAACATTTACTTGAAAAAAAAAGGTTATATATACATAGCCGTGGCAAATTAAACAGCGCCCTCTAATTTTGGTGTAACCCTTGTAACTATAAAAATTACTTATTTGCCGTTAAAGGCAGTATTGTGTCATTTATTCACGTATCACCCTTGCTTCATGAAGTTTTCTAAAAAGCCTATCTGGGTACCTAGCCAAAAGCCTGTTGTCGCTAAATGACAGGGCGCATGGGCAACGACTGCAGTAAGTGGCAAGGTGTCCTGACGAGGTGGCTTGTTTGGCTGCGTCATGCCCGAGCGCACGATCATTGAAGTACTTGCTAGTTTGGCCTATATAAAAAAGCCGCATGACAAGGCGATTTCTTACACTACTCTTGGGTGCACTATTTGTATTTGGTGCAGTGCCTGTTTTTGCAAGAATATGTAGAGTCACCGGTATCGCTGACCTACGGTACAATCACGAGAACCTATTGCCTGCAGTAAAAACCACGGGTACATTGTACCAAGCACCACTTTCTTAAGAATAAAAGTTATTAGCGGGTGCGCCCTTGTCTGCCTATTTTTTCGTCCCTGTGTTTTTCGCACTTACCTACGTGATTAATTGGTCTAACGAGCACGTAGGTTTTACCTGTTAGGATGAAAAGCCTGTCTTTTTCTCTCTTTTCCCAGAGCCCATGCATTTCACTGTCATCTCGAAAATAAGCTAAAAAGGATTTAAAAAAAAAAAAAAACAAGTTAAATGTTAGTTTTGTAGTATTTTTATCCCGTGAATCTGAATGTTACGTTTTCCCCGAAGATGTAATTAAACGCGAGAAAACAAGAGAAAGCTCCGACCATTTGTTACATCATAAAATGATATTTCGGCCGCCAATTGCATGTCGCTCGTCTGGGCAGCGCCTGCAACTGCAAGCTTGCCAGTTGTATTCCCCCGCACTGACATCAGTCGTAACGTATTTTTGTAACCTTTTCGAAAATAGCAAGATTGCGCGTGCATAGCTTTGATGGGTGCTGAAGATGCGCGGAAGTGGAGATTCCAAAAATGTCTTTCATGACGCAACGCTTCGGGAAGGACGGGCGTTAGCGCTAATTTGAAAATGATTTTCTGCAGCCTGCCTGCACCCAATTGGAAAATAATCTCGTTATTCGTAATCCTGGAGGGCAAATGTAGACGATTTAGATAGTTTTATTCAAATACAGAGCCGCTTGAGCTTCCCTTTAAATGGGGATGGATTGGACTAGGAAGTCAATTTCGTTGCACATGCTCGCGCACACCGGCGGCTGCTCGATCGTAGAAAGATCGTGCGGCACTTAGTATGCACACTAAAATGTTTGGTTCAGTATCCCTTTAAGAGGTGTAGCTGCTGTATACCCTTTAGCTGTTTACGAACATGAACCGCCATTTGCGCCCCAAGCGACTTCCGGTTATTCCGTGTTTGCGAGCCTGTCGAGCTTGCCTATGTCACCAGTGATACAAAAGCATAAATGCTACACGGGCAACAAAGTTGGAGATTCAACGAAGGCCCTTCGTCTGTACAATTTCACATCTTGGAGGAGACAAGCTGGTTTACACGAATACTCGAAACATTTGAACAGATCCCGCGCTTCTTCGTTCTCCTTGCGTTTACCTGGAGAATTGCTGGACGAACGTTTCACCGACAATTTAAGCAGCGGTGTTAAGGAGGACATTTTGTATTTTTTTTTAGGAGCCGGTAGTTGTCTGGGACGTCAAAAACTTTAGCGACGGCGGGTTTTTTCATGAAAAGGATTTGTCCTCCGGGACAATTTTCTGTTGCTATGCAGTCAAAGCTACGTTAGAGCGTACATTAGAGCCGTGGTTCGTTTTACTCAATCTGCTCACAATTCTCTTGGGGAGCCAACACATAAGAATCCTTTCGCTTTCCGCTTTTCGGAGGAGATACCGAGGCTTCAAAACGGGTTCTCCTCAGGCTTCCTTGGGTGCTGACATTTTGCTCTTTGAAGACCCATAGATCGCCGTGAGCACGACCCCAGGGGCCACCTCCTTCGTGGAGCATCCCGGTACACAATCCTCCACTTTAAAGTGCCTGCTGTACAGAACCTTAAATAAATTTATCGTTCACAACAAGGTTCGCCCCTGGAATCTTGTTTTTTCACGTGTTGCTTAGCAATTAATCGCGGGGCAGCTGGTGTGGAAAGGCGCGTCAAAAGGCTTCCTTAATGTGGACTTGCAAATCGGGACATAACGGTAACCTGTTCAGCCACGAGAAACAGAACCCGTTGAGCAGGAGGGTAAAATAGTGAAAATAATTCAATCACAGCGCGCTCCCCCCCCCCCCCCCCTCCCTCCTCTTTTAGAGCAATGTGCATGGTTTCACCTACGACGAAACGGGCGGTATGTAAAAAAAAGCGTGCTAAACTAGTCCGGCCGCGACTGTTAACCTGACACACACAACACCGCTGATATTTGTTTTCAATGAGGAGAATCTCTAAATAAAGTTAGCTTTCTTGTTTCCCCTATGAATTCGTGGGTATGCTTTAGACACTGGTATTTTTTACGAGACTACGATTTTTTCTGAAGGTGGGATGCTATCGAACATACAATCGATAAATGGAAAACGCTGCGTGACATCGCTGATTCGGTATATTTTTTAGTGCGCTTCGATCTTTGTCTCCTTGTTCTCTTCCGCTTTTTGCTTCGAGACGGCGAGAAAGAAAAGATGCAGAAATGGGCTCCTGATTCGGAACCAGTGACGTCACTCCTTCCGGTTATTAATGATACAACAATGTGATCATTTCTGATCATTTCTCTAGGCGTTATTTGCATGGTTAACACTAAGCACCATTTTTTTTTAAACTTTCGTTGCCGTGAACGACTTTATCTTTTTTACTGCGTCATCACCAGGACATTCATTTGTTTTGATTTAGTCTAGCGTGATGAAAGCATTTCTGGCTCTCCTCGATCCTGGTAACTCTCGAAAGTGAAACGTTCTACTTTTATCATCGCATTACTTTAAAGCTTTCTAGACCGCAGAATTTTCGTAGGCCGTCAAAAGACACACTACATACTGAACTCACATTTTTCGCATGAGACATGTGCCCATCAGACCTATGAACGTTGCACATGCGCCTAAACACGTATCTGGGAGAGCGACCATGCCCCGTTACACAGAGAGCGCCACCACTCTGGCAAAACACCACAAACATGAGTCGGTTTATAAGCTCGTATAAAACAACCCTCCATTGCACCTTGTGCTCTATTTTATGTTAAGCTTTCAGAATTATGCTTGCCCAGGAAATGACTACTGGGCGCATGAATAGATGCACATCTATTTTACTGAACCAACGCCCAACGAAAAAAACAATATATATATATATATATATATATATAAACTGAGAAGAAAAATTCCTTAGTGAAAACAGCAACAACGAACGATTTATTCTGAGAAAAATAAATCGTCCGTTGTTGCTGTTTTCACTAAGGGTTTTTTTTCTTCTCAGTTATATACCCACGCCTTCGGCCTCCCGCCACCATGCCCGTTATATATATATATATATATATATATATATATATATATATATATATATATATATATATATATATATATATATATATATATATATATAAAGGATTTTTAGAATTTTCCTGCTTACGGGAAGCGTAAGCGGCATGATGACCTCCTCACAAAAATGTAAGAGAAACATTGGTCCTGGTTTGTTTGAACACTCAACCTTTTTCGTTGGAATCCCTTATGCTCGATCATTACCCGCCTATGGATCACGTAAAACTCTGAGAAACAAAACATTGAGCGGGACCACATTTTACAAAGCCTAAGCCGTTCGCCCGTTAACACTGCGCAGTCTAACTCTCACGCTCTCTCTCTCTCTCACTCGTTTTCGCATCAATGTTCGACTGGCTCGGAAGAGTGGGCAACTTCACGGGCGCAATCGGGCGGGATAACTCGCTTTGAGACTCGCACTGAGCTGCGTCGATAGTGAACCTGTCGCTTGGGTAGCAGTGCCGGAAATCAGAGAGCCTAAATTTAAAAGAGACACTAACTCAAACAATGCAAAACGTTTGCAATTTAATGGCGGACGCCTCCTGGTCGTATCAATTGACAGTGCGCGTGAGTTCTGTTGTTGCGCAAAGAGAAGGAAAACGGGTATAAAGCAGAGACACTTGCAGACGACCAACGCTTTCGTCCACTCCTTGCCTCTCCTATTGCAAACGCGGCCCATGAAACACGTGACACTGATATAGCAGCTGAAAACACTCTAAAATCTAGCCACTCTACTGGAGATGCGCGGCGGTTGCACCGCTCTGCCGGGAGGCTGCACAATCACAACGTTTGGGGGAGCAAAGTTGCGACATTCTTCTAGCTCGTACCATTTCGGCGCTATACACTGCTAGGATTCTTCCCATTTGTTTATCTCTCCCCGTTTAGAATACATATATCGTATGAAAACATAATCATTGAGAAGCACATCAGCTTGTCCTATATTACTTCCAGATGAATAAATTGAGAAAAAAAAAATACATCTCAATACAGAAACTTCGAAATGTAAAACGAACGTATAACAATAAAAACTGAAGGCCTCTTGCTTATTCTGCATGCGCTGGACTTTCTCATTTGCCACGTTAAAACTTGACACTAATTTACTGCTTCTCAAATGTTTTCTCAAAACATTTTTCTTTGGTAGATGCCAGTTGTTTCGATCGGGAATGGCCAAACCCCGGCCCGCGGGCCAGATCCCGCCCGCCGAGGCCTTTCCCCCTGCCCGCGGCTGTCCGCGGTCGCTATTGTGACGCCCGGCCCGCGGCCCGTTTGCAGCAGGCCCGCTGGCACAAAAATAGGCGCGTGTAAAGAAACTGCGCCGCGGGGCTCACCAAACACTTCGCATCTATTTCGATTGTTATCTCGCTGATAGTTGTGTGTCATATTTATTGCACATTGTGATCATCGGCATCTTCATTCTCTATGTGTAACTACGCTAGAATTATTTTGCGTCTTTATTTATATGGCGCTTATGGCGAATTAGAGTGGTCTATCGCCGGCGAGCCCTTGGCGACGACACCAGCGACCAAAAATGCGCCAGCAGGTGACCCTCTCCACCCGAACACAAAGCACCGGAGACTGGCGTTTTGTTTGCTTGGATCGCGCGTGAGCTTCGTCTGGCGTTCATCCACAATATATATTACTTGGATTTTATCCTTAGGGAACGCTTATTGCCTCCCCCTGAGCGCATCTTTCCCTGACATGATCATCCTCACAAAATTCGCTTTCGAATCGTCGCACTAATCAATTTTGCAACTCGCCATTACAGCTTGTCAAATAGAACGCTTACAACGCACCCACCACGTTGTAGGTGTAACAGAAAAAAAAAAAAATGAATTCAAATCTACATGCGAACGTTTGTTCTACTTTTCCCAGGAATGAATCATAAGATGGTGTCCTTTTTTTGTTTTTGTGCGATGATAGTTTGATTTCTTTTCCTGTAGCCTGGTTGGCACGATGCGTCCTGTTTGTGGACGAGTGGACTGCTTTTGGGTGTGTATATTGGATTTTTCTTTCTCTTGTGTACGAGTGGAAATTTTTTTTTTTTTTTTGGGGGGGGGGGCGCTTTAAGGTATATTAAATAAATAAATAAATGTATGGTACAATAAGCACGCTGTTTGGGTTAACCACATAAATTACGACTCTCTGAATTGCGTGTAAGCACAAGCCCCTTAACGGTAGTTTTCGAAATATGAATATTACCAAAGTCAGCACAGCTTACTAACGATCTTAAAATATAAAATTAATGGGAGGACAGATTAATCAATCGGTGTGGTGCTACCCGCACACGCGTCAAATTTCAATATATTTTGCTGGGGTTTCAGAAAAACTGTTGCCATCGATTATACAAGGATACCAATGAGGCTTATCAGCTTCGCTTTTCATATTTTATAGACCTTTCTCTTAATCCCCCCTCTTCTTGACTATGTAATGCGTGTTCAAGTGTCGAGCTGCATCAGCATCCACACAATATTTTTGTTATGGTAGTGTAATAATGTCTTACTACACCGCTGTAAAATAAAATAATGTAGGGATGCTAGGTCGTCTCTCAGAGCAACCTCACCTTACTCAGGCTGGACAAATTCTTCCAAAAAAGTTTGCTGATTTTCAAACATAAATTATATTTCACTTCTTTGTTTTTGCTATCAAGTCTCCAAGCACAAGAGAGTGTCTTTGTCGGTGGCTTCGTTTGCAACTCGAGCCAACACGACCCAGAAGGCAAGGCCGTACTGCTGAATTAGATGACGTCATCAGAGGAGGCCAACGCAGAACACAGACAGACTGGAAACGAGTGCTGCGTGAGCACTCGGCTTTGAGTCCAGTTTGAGCCGAACGTTGACGCAATCGTCCTGTCCAATCCGGGGCCAGCGTTGGCCGTCGCTGATGACATCTCTAGCAGCACAACGGCTGTCTAGGAGGTGTTCCTCGAACCCGTTGAACCCGTTGTTTGCCGCTGTCGCCGAGCATTGTTTTGTTTTGTTTCCTTTCCCGATTCGATTGTGACGATACCGGATACGGTCTGGCAGACAAGCTGCATGATCTCTTGGAGCTCGGGTAAACATTGTGCCGGCTCGCGCTTGAAAAGCGACACCCAAATAGCTTGAACTCGCCAGCCTTTGACCGAACGCCCTTGCCGAAAACATGACAAAATATTTTCCCGGAAAATGACCACCTGAATTCGCCTTTATTGTTCAGTGCCGTAAGCATCGCGTATTGTCATCATCCTCCAGACCAACCATTCTCATTAAGCCGGGGTCACACTGCCCCTAAATCACACACAGAAAAAACAGTCTGAGAACCCGAGTCACCGCAATATCCGTGGTTCGAATGCCACGTGCCAAGTTTCTCGATCAACTCACTGTTATGCGACATTCAAAGCACGGACATTGCGGTGACTCGCGTTCAAATCTGTATTCACTACTGTTTTGTGTGATGTTAGGGAGCCTTCGCACACAGGCGCCACGTCTGTCTTAGGGTGGTGACGTCTCCGCTATTTCGGTCCCCAGTATGCACAGGCTTCGGTGTCGGTCGGACCGTGCGTTTAGCTCTGGCCGGTGCTTTTGCGCCATTTGGATGGCCATTTGGCGCGCGCTGGCAGTTTTCACTACTACAATGGCGGTCTTCACTTTGTGACAGAGGAACATCGAGGCACCCTATAGCCGGTGAGAGGTCAGGAGGGAAGTGGAAGCTCCTCCCACCCCTTTCCACTTCAGCGGAGCGAACGGTGGAGAGCAGGTCGCCTCCTCTCCACTGTTTGCTCTACTAAAGTGGAAAGAAAGGGGAGGAGCTTCCATTTCGTACTTGACTTGTCACCGACTATAGTATGATGTATAAGCAGTGCGACCCCGGCTTATGTCTTCTGCCTTGTAGGAATATGACAACGTTCCTATGATCTTTGATTATTGCCCGGTGAGTTTTCTTGGCCACAATAAACCCTTTTTGACATTCAATGTGGCCACTTGGATAGCTATCATCACCTAAGTGTGTACCATCCACTGATCTCTATGACAATTGCTGGATGGCGTTTGCCCGCTCCGCGAATGCGGCTACTGGTGGCCATCTTTTTGGTAGAGTTATATTACCTCTAGCCAAGGTACAGCTGCTGCAGCCACTATCATCCATCCATGACAGACAGCGTTGGGGCAGTAGTGGTGGCCGGCTGCCATCAAGATTGCGTGGCTGATATTTCGTGCTTGACTGAAATTGTTTGACGAAACATATGCTTGAAACCCGGCGTGAACGGTAGCCCGATCTTTCAGGACCCGGTGAAAGTTTCACGAAATCGCAGCACCGGGGAAAAGCAGCACAGCACGCATCGAAAGTCGCATCGAAAGAAGCTTAGAAAGCAGACGCCGGTACGGAGTCTGCTTTCGATGCGAGCTGCGCTGCTTTTCCCCCGGTGCTGCGCTTTCGTAGAACTTTCGCCGAGTTCTAAAAAATGAGGCTACCATTCACGCCGGTTTCAAGAATCTGCTTCGTCGAACAACTTCAGTTAAGCACGAAATAGCACCCACGGTACAGTGTACTAGATCTACGGCTATACTATGGCAGCCTGCCGCCATTGCGCTGTGCGCCATATTACTATGATGGCTAGAGATAATGTAACTGTACCAAAACGATGGCCGACCGTGGCCGCATTCCCGTCTATAGGCGGAGCTGGTTAAACGCCATCCAGCAAATAGACATACAGATCAGTGGTGCCATCTGAACATGCGAATGGCGGCCTTTTTATGGCTGGTGTAGGCAGCATCAAAGACAGGAACCAATGCGGAGCCTCAGCATCTAGACGTTAGTTCGCTGTATTTTTGTTCAAAGTCACCGTGGCGATACTTACAAGCTGCTATGCTCTACGCATTTGAGGCTGTCATGCAAGTTTACAATACACACACGCACGCACGCACGCGCTTAAACACGCACGCACACACACACAAAAAAAAACAAGCGCGCGCACACGCGCGCGCACACACACACATGTATATATATATATATATATGGGTGGTTTCATCTCAAATCGTGCAGGCAAAAAGAGTCGAATTTTTAATTTCGATGAAAAAAATATATGTTATGGCACCGGCTCTAAAACCGCAGTCGACACAAACCGCAAGTTCGTCGGAGTTTTTGTTCTCGAGTTATGAATTTTTAAAGAGGCCGCGGCAAAAAGCAGTGTTTTTCACACCCGTCGTGGGTCGGATTTTCGCTTGATCTACCGCCATGAATTTTCAGTCCACATTATATTATCTTTTTTGAAGCACTCTGTGGACATATGTAAAAGGCTCCAATACCATGAAATAATTTTAGGCCTTTTGCTTTTTTTCTGTAAAAATGTCAGAAACGCCTCCTCGGTCAATTGTTGACGAACTTTGACAATTAATTACTGGCGATCTACTTGGGTCACACCGATATTTTTTATGTCCACGAAGAGCCCAGAACACGCTTTTTATATTTATTATAAAATGCCTTGGCTGTATAAAATATCCTTTGCGGTACGTTTACGTTAATATTATGCAAAAACCAAAAAGTACCATTTTTAAAATGGATTTTCTCAAAAAACACATTTTTTATCTTTTTATTTTTTGTTCAAACGTAGATATGATAGTTGTCTACACGAAAATCAAGCCTAGAAAGTGTATATTTTGTTTGTATGTTCTACATTTAAGCATCAATATCGTACAAAAACGTGTTTTTACGGCTCCAAGTGGACTTGCGAATTGCGCGTCTTCGCAAGCTTGGAAATAGTTTTTTTCTTTTTTTCAACGTTCCCACATAAAAATGAAATACAGTATTTCCACCCTGATATATTTATTGATTATTTAAATTTTATTGTAGGCGGCAAGCTACATCGGAGGAGTTCCAAAAAGAGAAAGGAACACTTCTTAACACACCAGGTGTCGTAAATTTTTAACGTGTAGGAGTCGGCAGACGTCTTATTGATTCGGGGCCCTCATTGGCCTGCATGAACGTCCCGCCCTTTTGGAGCCAGCAGATGACCACGACCTTTCGCGCTCGTTGTGTTTGATGGGACGGCCCGTGACAGTAAAGCGAGCAGCGCACCCTGTGTCACCAAAAGTGAAATGGTACGATTGTGTCGTTGACGCGGCGAACAGTGACAGCCACCCAGGAGGAGTCTGTCAGAGTATTGCACAAGGGAAAGCAAAGGAATCGTTGCCTGAAAGGATGAGGACACCACGGCCTTACAATGTCGACGGTCAACAACTGTAATGCCAGCCAAAACAACGCCGCGTGCGCGCTAAAACCGGCGGCGCGGGACAGAAATCGCGCAGACGCACACACGAAGATGGGCCGGTTTCGTTAGGGATGTGGGGAAATTTAAAACCAGCCATCCGTGCATGCGTGAAACGATACCGTATGTTTGCCCTAGCTTCGAGCACCCTATCCTTACCTTGAAACGGCCGTGCTCTCTCTCTCTCTCCAGGGAGATCCGATAGCACCGAAGGGTTATCTATTAAACTTGAGGAAGAAAACGAGAAGGGAGTGTTTAAGTTTAATTGTCCCCACCAACCCGCTCGTTCTGTCCTTATAAAGGGTTATCTCTTTTGGAAACAGCCCGGAGACTAATTGGGTCGAAGTCAGCCTCCTTGTCAACTATAACCGTTTGTGAAGAGTGGGCTTCTCCCGAGATGAAACGTTAACGCCAGTTGACGTGTTCTTTTGAAAAAAGGGAAGGGGAAAGAGAAAGTTTGAGTAACTGCAGAAACTACCTCGAAAGCTCCTCTCCCGATATGAAGCTTGAAGCATAGTCTCGGTTACCTTCTCGCGCATCGCCTGCTCGAATCTATTCTTCACTTTCTTTCGTACAGCCACTGTTCCGCACAGCCGTCGTGGATGTGCGTAATAGAGGGAGGAACAGATTCGAGCATCACATGGACGCCGTCATCATGCCAGACTTCAATGTCGTGGGATCGACTCGTGTGTGTTTCTTCGCCCCGCTGAACTTTGTTTCTCGGGTGCGGTTTTTTATGAACTTTTTTTTTTTTTTCAATGTTTTCTTACTAACTGTTTGTTAGCACTGTTCAGTTGTTGGGTTTATTTCGTCATGGCGTAGCGGCCTGGCGGTGATGTAGAGAGCGTGTTCGCACGCATTTGGTTGCATCCCGTTTAGGGAATGCCCGGGGGGTTGGTTTTTGTTCTTGCCATGTGCGGCTGAGTTTTCCCGTCTTTATTAAATTATTGATTTTTTTTTGTTTTACCTTTACGTGCCGTCGACTTCTTTGTCTGACTCTCCACCAGGCGTGGACCTATCGCCTTGCCACCGCTCGAACCTAAATACTTTATTTATTTTTTTAACGCAATTTTCGTTAAGATCGGAGTTGGGCAATTTAATTTCTATTTATTTATTTTTATTTCCTACCCCTCTCCATGACAAACTCTCTGTGTGTTTCAGATCGTTTCTGTGTCACCACTTTTGTGTATTACGGAAGTGAAAGGACATTCCCTGGTGACCTGTGCGATGTGCGGTGAACAAGCCCCAGTGTTTGGTTTCGTAAAGAATTGTATATAATATATCGACGATGTGGCGACTTTCTTTGTCTTAGTAATATGACAGCTAATAGCTAGTCGTGCTAGTTTACTTTGAAAGGTTTATAAATTGAAACAATACAACGTCTGTGCCTTTTGGTTATTGAAAGTCTACTATAGGCCTGCTGATTTGGTTAGATATGTATCTCATGGTTCCCGCTCTTATCCAAACATACATAAATATTCAAAACCACAAAATCCGTTTATAATTGATTACAAAATGCAGAAGAAAATTCAAGAAAACTTCTTTACAATTCATAGAGACGCATGGTTCGCTATGTCTGACTTGGGTCTTGCAAAGCAAAGACGTCTTTTTCCGATATTGAGGCCTAAATATAAAACATGCGATCAAAATATACACTTTCTAGGCTTGATTTTTGTGTAGACAACTATCATATCTACATTTGAACAAAAAATAAAAAAAATAAAAAATGGGTTTTTTGAGAAAATCAATTTCAAAAATGGTACTTTATGGTTTTTGCATAATATTAACGTAAACGTACCGCAAAGGATATTTTATACAGTCAAGGCATTTTATAATAAATATAAAGAGCGTGTTCTGGGCTCTCCGTGGACATAAAAGATATCGGTGTAACCTAAGTAGATCGCCAGTAATTAATTGTCAAAGTTCGTCAACAATTGACCGAGGAGGCGTTTTTGACATTTTTACAGTAAAAAAGAAAAAGGCCTAAAATTATTTCATGGTATTGGAGCCTTTTAAATCTGTCCACAGAGTGCTTCAAAAAAGATAATATAATGTGGACTAAAAATCCATGGCGGTAGATCAAGCGAAACATCCGACCCACGACGGGTGTGAAAAACACTGCTTTTCGCCGCGGCCTCTTTAAAAATTCATAAGTCGAGAACAATAAATCCGACGAACTTGCGGTTTGTGTCGACCGCGGTTTCAGAAACGGCGCCATAACATATATTTTTTTCATCGAAATGAAAAATTCGACCCTTTTTGCCTGCACGATTTTAGATGAAACCACCCATATATATATATATATATAAAACGCGGTAATTTTCTCACGTCTACCGTTGATGAATAGATACCAGATATTATCCGCCACGAGAAAACAACGATTTGAAGTGATAATTGAATCACTGGATGGCACTGAATTTGTGAAAGGGTAAACTATTGGGTAATGTCGCAGTTAGCTAAATATTAAACGATATAATATATTGAACTGTACTATTACTTGCGAGTCTTGCTATTCGTATCTTGTGTTTTTTTATTAACCGCTTAGAATCTTTTGTAAATTTTGAGCTTCTGTATTGAAATGATCATCTATGTATATTTACTTAGTGCGTTTTTTTTTTCCAAATTATATTTACTTGATTATTATCTGGTTCTCAATACTGCGATAGTCTCGAAAAAGATCTGTCTCAGGCCGAACGTCGACGAATTTTACAAATAATATGTTTTAAAAACTCCAACAACCCTCTCAAATGCGTTTTCTGCCGTATATACTTATAAAGTATATATATATATATATATATATATATATATATATATATATATATATATATATATATATATATATATATATATATATATATATATACGAACATATGCAGATGCATGACCCGTACTTTATCCAACGAATCAAAAAATCAGTTTTCACGAACCCGTCGAAAGCCAAAATATTGGTTTACAGACATAATATTCGATTATTTTTAGTATGATATTCGATTCATAATATCATAATATTCATCATAATATTCGAATTTATTTCAGTGAGGTCTTGCCATTTATATCATCAGGTGTGTTGAAATGTATGTACTTTAACCGTACCTCGTTGCTGTTGGGAGTTACGGTTTATTTTTTTTTTTGTCTCGCTTGCTTGGAGAGTCTGCCAATCAGTGTTCACCCTTGCGATCAGGCGCCTGGAAATATTGCTAAATAAATAAATAAATAAATGTTACCATTCGTGGAAACCAAGCCGAGAATTGAGACTGATACTTCTGGTACCTCCACACAAAGTGTACGCTTGCGCAAGCTTAGTGCAATAAACGCACGTCTGAGTGTGGTGGCTCAACAATCCCATAGCCATTCGCTCTTCGTTCGTCCACTGCTCGCGAGACTTGCAAAAAAAAAAAAAGATAGGCGTGTAACCATTTATATATCTAGGGAACGAGAATTCCCGAGATCGTTTATTTTCTCGAGAACCAGTCAAACTATACGAGAGCGGATTTGGTTCCTCGCATTCTCTGATTCGCCATTCTTGTTCATTGCACTTTCAGGGGCCGATACCAAAAAGAAAGGCCGCATCGTTTGTTCAGCCGCAGGAAATCAAAACCTTCCTGCTTTTCCTTTCGCAAACCTAGCGTAACGTCCCGAAATGGCGAGGGAACAGAACTCTACCCGAAGAACTCTACCCACAACCGTTCCGTCAAGACCTGGGGGGACGGACGCTGCCGGACTCTTTCCACCCGAACAGAGACGGACGAAATTCCGCCCGAATTCTTGCGTTATTCTCCGAGGGGCCGCCGTCTAAGTAATTTTTTTTTTTCTTCTCGAGACGAAGCTGAAGTATCGGAGAGGCGCAACATAAACCGGGATTAGCGATTTGTTTTGCGTTTTCCTCATTCGTTGTGTTTTGTTTTCTTACTCCGCAGCCCGGTTTCACCGACAGAATCTACGACATTGTTTTCGTCGGTTCTTCGCTGAGGTTTTTTTTTCTCTTGTCATTTTTTTGTTTTTTGAAAAGCTCCGCGCTTGTACGTACGCCCGTATTTATTGCGCCAGGATGGAAAGGAGAAAATCAGAGAACGGGAAGGAGGGAAGACCGCGACGTCTTTCGGAATCTGGGCAGACATAGTTTATCGCTTTCTCGTAGAAGCGGGCGACGTTGACGCCAAAGATGAGGACACATTATGCTTCCCTCAACTTCCTTCGTTTTGTTGGTCCCCTTTAACACGACTGGACGTCTCGCCTTTATTCATTACCCGCTGCCCGCCTCCTTTTGGCCACACTTTTTTTTTTTTTTCTTTTTTTATACGACGTCGACCACGACATGTCTCGGGGAAGAATGAAACGCAGCTGAAGTCGAATGGATGGCAAATAAAGAATCGAAAAGCGTAAAACCAGCACGTCTACGACGTATATTTACTGCCTAAAATAAGGCACAAACGTACGTAAAAAAGAAAAAAATAATAAATAAGAACTTGACGTAGGTTTTATTTTGCGACTGCTTCGGGTTCTTCGACTGACTCGTGCGTGTATACGCTTCAATAAATCGCCGAGCGGACACTCGCCAACGAATCTTAGTGGCTCCCAATGGAATCGGCGCCAGCGTAAGAATAAAGATAGCCTAGATAGAGTGTGGCTCGGCTTGGCTCAACCCCGGCCGGCCCCTGGCTCGTTTATTGGCTTGTCGGCTGGGCTTCATTCACTCTCTGAGGTATTCGGGGGCCTTAGCCGAAGATAAAGAGCCTGTCGTCGCCGAAAAAGATTTCGCTGGGGTTCTCCGTCGGAGAGAAGGAGAGGAGGTGGTGGAGGGGGCGTGGCAGGTCACTCAATAGTCCGGCACAGGCTTCACTGACCGCGGCTGAGGCCCCTCCCTTGTCGAGGTTGAGGGATTCGGAATCCCTTGGCATGCACCATCTTGTGTGTGTTTCGGTCCTTTGGAATGACGCGTCTCTATCTTGTGCGCATCGAGATGGGCTAAAACAGGTGGCTCGCGCTATCAGGAGTCGGAGCGGAAACTACATATCAGAACGTAGCTGGAAAGAGGTCTCCTAAAAAATAAAAAAAAGCAAAATAAAAAAGAAGGAAGATAGATTTGTGGTATTCTTTACGGGTTTTTAGATGAGAAGATTAAATTCATTAAAGATGTTTTAACCAACGCGCGCAGCTCCCCTGCTATATGTGGAGCACGCTTTTTTGAAATAACGTAAAAAATATACGCAGGTTGAAATGAAGGAAAAAAAAGATTTATTCCTATTTCACCCCTTCACTGGCTATCAGAGTGGCAGCGGGGCCTTTTAATATGATGAACATAGCAGCGGACGACGGGGAAAACCTGAGCACTATACATCGTTTACTCTGAGGCTGGCAGTAGGCTGGTAGCTACGCCCTTACCGACTCCATCAAGAGCCACCCTTTCATCACCTGACTTTTTATCCTTCCTTGGAATATAAACGGGAGATTGATCGCGTGGCAAAATATAGACGTATGACTAGACCAACCTAGGTTCCACTCTAATGTCAGCTTAGCGGTGAACAGATTGCAGGAGTGCATTCCTATA
This sequence comes from Ixodes scapularis, assembly GCF_016920785.2. NCBI lineage: Eukaryota > Metazoa > Arthropoda > Arachnida > Ixodida > Ixodidae > Ixodes > Ixodes scapularis. The sequence continues at coordinate 12,909,712 of NW_024609882.1, read as the reverse complement.
GCAAAGCGTTCGTTTGATGCACCATTGCATAGTCACGGAAGAACACTCGCACTTCAGACTCCGACATCACGAGTGTGGTGTACCACAGTGGCAGTTGACCAGCTGCCAAGAGCGTTCGGGATCACCACAATAATCAAATAAAAAAGATTCTAGAGCCAATCAACTTCACGTGAAGATGGAGGACCAGCAAAGATGTTATATTTATACTTTACGACAGCTCTACGACAACTATAGGAGGTCTATACGATTTACATATGATTGCAATAAAGACACGTACACGACTTCGCGGTTTAATTGTCTTTATTCAGTTCTTAGTGACTAAAGTGATCATTACCTTATGGTCACTTATTTGCAAGTTCTAAACCCAATTTTTCGAGGCACACCCCGAGGACAGTTTTTTCTGATTGAGCCCAAGTCTCTTTATCAGCGTCGCGGAAGCGAAAGAAAAGAAGGTTAGATCGGCGCTTTCTGCCCTCAGTCTCGTCACAGCGCGCTGAAGTAAGTCGGTGACCGTAGATGATAATAAGGGATCAGGACCTCACTATCTAATATTGCCAAGAAAGACTGATTCAAGCGAGTTGCTTCCTCTTTTTATTTATACTTGCCACGACCAATCGGAATGAAGGAGTGCCGTTTAGACGGGAGTGTTTTTGCTAACATCCATGGACGCATAATTTTTCCAGATCCTAGCACATAACAGCTTAGCTGTAAAACGGAAGAGGCACGGGAGTGACGACGAGAGGCTGGAGACACCCCGAAAAAGATTCAGAAGTTGTCAAAACCTTGCGACACAAAAATATGAAAAAAAAAAAAAAAACTCTGAGAGACACCTAAGCGCTTATACACGAACTCAACTCTCTTACGTTACGGCGCGGTGGTGGCGCGTCGAGCGCACTTCCGGTCTGGGGATGTGGGCGGAAGTAACATTTGGGGCGTGCATTCTGCGTTATTCTGAAGGAAAACAAAAAAACAACAACAAAAATGCCTTTTCGTCAAAACGCCACGGCTGGGGCTGTACAGAAAGAGTCCAGAAACAGTTTTCATGCGCTCGGTTCGTCTGAAAACGGAGAACGTGGATATGTGCCTTGAAAAGGGAAAACTAGACACCGTCGGACCACGATTGCTTAAGCGGGGAAGCACTTTGGGCTGAATTCACGGATAATTGTGGTCATCAGATTTATTTGTTTTGTTCCAACATGAACGCAGGGAAACCATGAAGTTTTACGGACCACCTGCGAACTACGTTCAGTGCGTCTTCAAGTTCAAACGGCCGCCTGATCGTTCGAACTGTGGTCTGCTCTTTCAAAAGTTTATGCTTATCGTCTGCTCTTTCTGACCACACGGGCCCGTAGTCCAAACGTTGGCCCGGTAATTGCGATAAGAAGTAAGTGCAGCCCTAAAAATACCTGGAAGGTTGGTTGGGGTAAGCAGGCTCAGTGTAAACAGTAAATACAAGGAAATGTTGGTCATTGTTAGCAGTGGTCGTCGCCCACTTGCTATACCTGATTCACTTGGTCCGATTCAGCCGGCGATTTTCAGTATCGACGTCGACCCTCTCAGCTACGATTCATGCTTTTGCAGCTCGAGCGACGTCGCGACTGAAAATTGTGTGCGGAACCTCATTATACGAGTCAGGCTTTAGCGTCCATTCTGCGGCGTCAGCGACGGCGAGCTTCTTGCCCACACTTCGTCGTGCATGCGGGGAGCCGGTGGCGTCCGCTAGGGGCGCTTCGGTTTGTTTGTAAACATGAGTTGGCCTATAAGTTGTGAAGGTGAAAGCATCAATGTCGTTCTTCCGCTCCTTTAGTTCGTCTGCGGTGTACTGGCGTGGACGGCCACGTCTCGTTACTGCCGAGGTAGCGGCCGACGACCGAGCGCGCGCTCTCGTGACGTGGCCGCGACGCGCTGAGCTCGGCCGTGTAGCCTCTCCGGAGTTTGCCCGTGCGGGCTCCCTCTTACCGGCGGCCGGGCCGCTACGTGCGCTGCGCCGCCATTGAGAGGGCTTCTCTGGTGGCGTTCCTTGGAACTACGCCGCGCGAGAGCCAATGGGAGCCTCGTTCCTTGAAACCATGACGCGCGCCAGCGAATGGGAACCTACCCATCAGATTTCTGCTATAGACGACAGGCTTCGCTTTATGGGGACAGGGGGAAGGTGCCGTGTGGCACGGCTCCAAAAGCTAATGACGTCGGTTCGCTACATAAAACAGTTAATGCTTTCTCATAAAAATTATAAAAACGGTAAATAGAAGATTCTGGCGACACAGAACGACACGACGGCGCGCGCCACAGAGGCCTGGACTGGATGTCAGCGTGCGCTGTGTTCCGCATAAAACGCAATTCTGCATATGACCGTTTCATAAATATATCTAAACAAAGCTGTCAATTTCTTCTAGTTCCTCCTCTCAGCTTTGGTGAAATTTGTGAACAATCCGGGAAATGAAGCATACCGGCACAATGTGGGCTAGTGTTAACGCCTTTTGGACGCTCTTTTTTTTCCCAGGTTCCAGCTCGTTTCCGGCGAGTGGCGGCTTCGGGCCTGCGCTGGTGCTCGAGCCCCCCACGTCGATGGAGTTCTCGAGCGAATCCGGCGCCGTGCTACCTTGCTCGGCCAGGGGACAACCGACCCCGAGGATCACGTGGGAGAGGAAGGACGGCTCGCCCGCTGCACCCGTGAGCGTTTTCACTGATTCAGTGTAGAGAGCCCAGATGTCAGAGAGGGACCAACTCGAGCTATGAAAGTGCGCTTGCAATCGAATGGCTGACGCGTCCTGCTCAGAATGGTTGCATGTGCGCGTGCGTTGTATTCTCTAGGGCGAGGAGGAAAGTGGGCCAGAGAGGCGGAGACGCTTGCAGAGAACGGACACTTTCCTGACTTCCTCGTAGCTTTCATTGCAAACTCGGCTATAAAACACGCGATTTCGATCGAGCAGTTGGAAACTCTCTAACTTCGAGGCACACTTGTTGAGAATATACTGCTCCGCTTCTTTCGTTGGCGTCGAGACACGTGCGATGGTAGCGCGGCTGAAACGCTCAGGGCTCGAAGGATTCGAAGAAGAGCAATCGAAAGACGCATAATATTAGGAATATAAATAACGAAGTTCCACGCGAGGAACATTTTTAAGAATGCGAACGATGCTTACGAATTTTTAGACATAAATCGCAGATATGCTCTTAACAGAAGCATATTTGCGGCGTGCTTGCCGTAAACATTATACATATTTGGCGCTGTAAGTTCCTTGATTTTCACTAATATTTATCCTAGGTTTTCAAGATTAAAAGAAAAATAACAACAACGAGATTAGGTTGTTTTTATTGTTTTTTTTAAATATTTTATTGAAAATCTGATTTTGAACACACAATCTGTTCTCCAGCAATTCTGCATCGATGTTTTGAGTGAAAAGCTTGATTTTCACGAGTGCTTTTGCAAGGAAAGCAGCTTTTAAAACCTAACGATCAAGCCCACATCTTTTTAAACTAGTATATATGCGAAAAAAAAAAAGAAACAACAAGCAAGCTCACTCAAATTTCGCACAGACTTTGGAAGGTGGGGACGGTTTTGAAACAGCTTAGCATCGTTTACTGAAAGAAACAAAGCGCGCGCGAGTATGTATCGCCTTCAACGCATTTCTGGAGAAGTGAAGCGCTGGATTCCTTCTATCTAGAACACAAGCACCGCCAAGGTGTCGCGTGAAGTACGCCCAAGAAATCTGGCGCGTCTGCTTTCCCGCAAAGCACTTTGGTGACCGCTACAATCTACGAAGCGAACTCGGTAAATGACGGGGACTATCATAGTTTTAAAGCTAAACAAAGAACTCTCTGCGATGTGACGCTGAGCATGGCCAAACGTCAAGCTCAGTGCCGAAGCGTAGACTTTTTAAATCTATTTTCCGCCCCGTGCTTAGCCGAGCTTCCTCCATCCGTTCCAGTGCTCTCTCAAGAGCTTTGGGAGAGAGCGGACGCGCCAGACTCCTTAGAGCCTGCGGTAACTCCGTGCTAAAGAGTCCAATGTCTCGTGTGGACTCTTGCAGGTAGACGGACTGCGCTCGGTCCGCTCCGACGGGTCGCTCGTCCTGTCGTCGTTCTTGGCGAGCCAGTACCGCCAGGATGTGCACTCGGCCACGTACCGCTGTGTGGCGTCCAACCCCCTGGGCACCGTCAAGAGCAGGCTGGTACACGTCCAAGGCGGTGAGTCTGTTCCCATGTGTCAAGGTAACCTGGAAGACAAGGCCTGAGCATGACGTCATCTGTAAGGGACGCGCGACCCGTTTCAGCCGGCAAAGACGCCGAATTTGAACGAGACGCGGCGAAAAGCGGCATACGTGTTCGTCTCGGTGATTCCTTGCGCAAGCCTCGCACTCGTTGTTAAACGCTTTCAGACGCACTTGCGGTGTCGCTGACAACGGTCGCTGACGCGAGCTAGGCGACGCCGCGTGGATTCACTAGCGGGGACGTCTGCTGGGGAAGCGGCCGTGTCTTCTCGGCGGTAGTGGTAGTCACTGGACCTTTGGGAAAGTAACTCCAAGCTCCAAGTAGGGTCCTCATTTTGGCTGACCGAGTTAGCAGTTTCTGCTTGACCTATCTATTCTCGGTGAGCCGATCTGAATTCAGGGAGAGAGGCTGCTTCGTAAATAGTTCTCGCCTACCGATATTTTGTTATCCGCACTACGCCGAAACAAGGGCACCTCTTCGCACGGTCATCGCATGCGGCTTCGGTGCTTGGCGGCAATAAAATTTATTTTCCTGCACTAAAATTCACTAGAACTATACAAGGTGTAAGAGAACTGTGGGTATAGTGGGTATTCACCGGAAACCATATTTGATGCGCTGTTTGGAGCGCATGCATAGAAGGATAATATTAATAGGTTGCTAAGCCCGGCAATCTCGATGGTGTGAAATACGCGTTGGAGAAGAACTGTGGAAGCTCGCCGTCAGCACGCGCTCGGCAGTCGAACAGACAACTACAGTGTAACACAACTATGGCCGCCCGCCTATTAGCGGCGAGATCTTTTGGTGGCGCCCTCGTTCAGTTACCTTTCGTGACGCCATCACCTTGTGAACAACAAGTTCGATGCCGTTTTTAATGGGCATGGTGGAAGCCGGAAATCATAGCGCTCTCAAAGCAACACTGCCAACACCGTCAAAATTCCAGTTCTTATATTCCTCTTATTTCCGTCGATGAGACATCCTCTGCTGACGTCGTAGTCAGCATTCGGCCAATTGCGATGGGCCGACCACAGCGACGCTTTCGATCGCTCACGTCGCCAATAAGCGCGATTGATAAGATGATTCCAGGCACAGTGCCAAAGACGCTTATATTGGCAAGGAACGCTCTCAGTGCGATTATGCTCCATGGCAATCTTGACGCGACTGGCACAGAGCGACCTTAGACCCGTATAGAGAAGAAGTTTGGCCATTCATTGGGGAATATAGGAGGCAAATGAAGAGGCGCCATTGGCCGAAACCGGGCCGGGCGTATTCTATGGCGTCTTCATAAATTCGAATTTGGCCAACCAGAAGGCGGAAATAACACCCTGGTGGTGGTCGTGAGCAACGAAATTAATAAGTGCGTCAGAGTAACTCTCGCTGACTGAAAATATGGTGCACGTGATGTCTCAATCACGTTCATCCAAAATCATGGTGGAAGAGCACGACTAGCGCTACAATCGAAATAATCCGTACGCCAGGCGCCGGATCTGCCGTCCGAGCGGTCACACACTGACCGAGCCAAACAGGGTTCTAGCGGCACATTCGTTTTTTACATCTTCTTGCGTTATCATAATCAAAACATGAAGAGTTACTGCATTTAGAACTTATAATCTTATTCAAACTGTTTCTCGCTACCACCGCTAGGGAATATTTTTCGGCTTCTGGTTGGCCAAGAGAGCACGCCAAGCTCCTCTATCTGCATCTGGTACACGCCCTGGTTCTTCCCGCTTCTCCTATTGACAAAATGGCCCTTTTCCGAGAAGCGTTCTGCGCAAACGCGAGCGCCCGATAACAAGCGGCGGAAGTCTGCACGAATAATCGAGGAAATTCGGAAGGAGGCTGTAGATCAGTGAGTAGAACACGTAATTGCAGCATATATATAATTGTGTTACACACACACAAAAAAAAAAGAAAGTGGACGGAAAGAAAAACACGGCGTTTGGGTGGACACCACGGATACCCCTCTTTAAAGTCGCGTTGGGCACGCGCCGCAGCTCAGAGAGCAAAGAAACTGGTAGCGTAGCTCCCATTATCAATTGGTAGCGCAGGTCGGTTACTTCCTCGATTTTTAGTTCGTGCAGCCACCGCCTGGGGCCGTCGGTATGTGGAAAAGGTCCATTCTCTTTGTACACGGCTCCGAAAGCTAGGGTCAGCTTTCGGAGCTTTGACGATCTGATTAAACCGACATGGCGATTTCCACCGTAATAATTTAGCCAATCACCTCGCGAGGATTCCTTGTCCGTATGTTAGTATCCGTTTGTGTCCGGCTAGCAGGCAGGAAAGGCAATGGCGCTACTTTCCCAAGCCTGATACAGTGCCTTTAGTATTAGTCAGTGTCGCGAATATATTCCGTTTAACACTAAGCTCGACCGCAGCCGAGGCTACAGTAGGATCGAAACAATCAAGCTGCACCATGAAGTGAAACGTCACGGCGCCCATCGTCTTTGTGCGTTCGCTTTTACCGGCTACATAAACAACGCAGCAACAAAAACCGCAGGATCACGCCGTATTCTCCTTTGTGTGATTCCATTAGTCGGTGCACAAAGACGATGCACGCCGTGCCGATGAAACCTTTGGCGCAGAGTATGCGGAGTGCAAGACGTCTGTTTCTTGCGCAGGAGTTGCGGTGACGTCAGAACGATACCGAGCTCGGATTGGCTTGGCTTGATCGGATAGTGGGTATACCCCGATGCTTGATGCCTCGGGGTCTACTCACTATTTTTTTTTGTTTCAATCAGCCAATACGAGCTCGGCGTTCTGACACCATCGCATCCCCTGCGCAGGAAGCAGACGAGCTTGCGGTCCGCATTGGCTCCATTGAATCGTCCACAGCGGTCGGACATTGAGTGAGAGTCTCTCTAGCCCGTCGAAGAAACGCTCCCTCTCTTCACGCTTCGACTCTTTTTCTGCGGCGCACGTCGCAATCTCGTTGGCTGCGGAGCAATCATCGGAGGACTCGACCCTCCCTGTGTTTCTTAACAATGACTATAATGGCAGAAACTGTGGAGAGGAGGAGACCAGAGATCGTCAGAACACCCAGCCCCGCTTGCAATATGTAGTAGGCGAATCTAGCTGCCTTTGGCTTCACTGCACTGTTCGAACGCGTATCAACGCCAAACTCGGGCGTCCGGCGTTTGGCGTTCGCGTTTGAACGCGTTCCAGCGCTGCAGTGGAGAGAACATCAGCTAGCTTAGCGTACTAATTATTCTATGCGGAGCTGGGTGTTCTGACGCTCTCTCATTCACTCGTTTCCCAGAGTTTCTGCTCGTATAGACCGACACGCGGCGCGGCTCTGTTTACCAACCAACACGGCCGGAAGGCCGCGTATGCGCAGAAGAAGCGGCAAGGCTCTCGCTGTTTTCGCCATTGTGTTATGTGGTGTGCGCTTGCTGGGGTCGTTGGGGAGACGCTTGTAGCTTTATTTGTGCGTCGCGTTTCTTGCCAACGAATGTCGCATACGGTATACCCGACTATTTGAGCTCGCTATTTGAGCCTGAACGGCAGCGGTATCGAGACAAACTGTGCGTAGACGGCGTTGCCTTCGACGATCCGTACGCGGTAAGCAAGGCCTGCTGGAGTTCCGACGTGAAGTTTGTGCCACCGACGTCGATGGCTCACCTAGTCGTTTATTTAGTTTTTTTCGCCAAGCTAGTTGACGGCCGACATGGCGCAGGCGTACAATTCTTTCGAGGCCTACAATTACTTCGAGTCGGTTTCCGCACTGCCCGCGGGATCAGCAGACTGGGTCTGCGAAAGTCTATTTATTAATTGATTATATACACACAGCGCCCTTCCGTCAAGGCAGGATATTTTTTTTACCTACATGACCATAAGGCACGAAAAAAGGGAACGCTTCGTCCGCTCTGCTGCCGATCTCCTACCGTTTGGTAGCACGGGCGCAGCTAGCCACCGACGAGCGCTTTGCTGGTGCTTTCTACGCGAACACCGTAGGGACAAAATTTTCGTCGTCCTCGAGGTCGTTCTAGGCGTCGTCCTCTAGGCGTCATCCTCTAGGCGTCGTCCTCGAGGTCGTCCTAGGCGTCGCCCTCTAGGCGTCGTCCTTGAGGTCGTTCAAGAAGTCGTCCTTGAGGTCGTCTCACCATAGTACAGCTTCGCTAATCTTCCTTCTTCACCAGAGTGGAAAGGTTGAAAGTCTTTTTTTTTTTTTTCATCAGGAGAATCTGTAACTTTCAGTACTTTTAGCCATTTATACTTTTGTAATTGTGCCATACTATTGTGTGCTGAGTAACTAACTGTATTATTTCTCTAAATGCTTCCATATAATCATCTTTATTGTTGTTTTTCGTGTACATTGTGTTCGGCTGAAGTATTATTTTTCTCAGTTGCTTCGGTTTTAGGATGTATAAAGTCGGATGCAGCTCTGAGCATACCCATTTTCAAGAGTTCTTTTTTTATTTCTTTTTGTCACGGTGCATACGAGGCAGAGCTTCCTAGCTCAATATAACCCTCATGTAGAATTGAGCCATTTTCTTCACCCGTTTGAAAGTAAAATTGTTGGAAATTTTTCCCCTCATTTGTTCGTGTTCTTAGCAGCATTCATATCTTATTTAAATAAATGTTATTTGTGGTTAAGATGAAAAAGAAAATCAGTAGTTAGAAAAAAAAAAGAAATCAGATTTCTTTGGTTTAAACCAGATTCGTTCGATTTAAAGCAAGACTTACGTGATTTATATCACTGACAATTAAAATTTGCGACCCTTCTTATCACTATTGGCGACGTGCGCGACCGAAAGCGTCGCTGTGGTCGGCCTTCCACGATTGGCCCAAAAGCTGACTATGACGTCGGAAAGGGTATGCCATCGACGGAAATAAGAGGAATGAAAGAACTTTAATTTCGACGGTGTTGGCAGTGTTGCTTTGAGAGCGCAATGATTTCAGGCTTCCACCATGCTATTTACAAACACCATCGAACTTGTTGTTCGCAAGGTATTGACGTTACAAGGAGGAACCATAGGAGGGCGCCACCAAAACATCTCGCCGCTAATACTTCGTCTCACATTAGTATGGACTATTGTTAGCCGCGCGTGCTAAAAGCGGGAGCTAGTCGCTTTGAATGAAGCCGCGGCGACTGCACGAGCGCTCGTGCAGCAAGTGCTCTAGTCAAGGCAGTCAAGGTTGGCCGCTCGCGCCAGCACAGCCTTCGCGGTTAGTCCATGCTAGGGTGAGACGAAGTATAGATGTGCTTTTCTTAATGGCTGTCTGCTAAAAATTACCCCTGCTTGATTATTATTTGCTTCAAATACAAAATGAATGCCAATGGGAAGCGAAGACTGATAGACAAACGCAAAATGGAAGAGATTTCCAGTGTTGTTTTAATGGTAAACATGTTTCATTTAAATGATTGTAGCCAATTCGGTACGATTTAAGTCATTATAGCCTGATTAGCGCTATTTAAATCATGATTTAAATTATTATTTAAATAAGGATTCAAATCATCTTGATTTTTATTCCCGACATTGTCGTGGTACAGGAATAGCTTGAATTTCCGTCTCGAACGTGCAAGCCAGTGCGCAAGTAAGGAACATGACACTAAAATAATTGTGGTGGATTAGTAGGTTTTATTTTTGGGTTAGAACTAAACTGAAGAGAAATAGCAACCGTGTATTTCTCCTTTCGATAATTACCTACCAATCACGGAACCCTCAATCTACGTACCGGAATGCACCGGAAGCCGTTGGGATCCAATTTCATAACTGATTTCATAACTCAGAAGAGGATTGCAGCCAACAGAGAGTGTGAATGTAGAGACGTGAACAGCGTCTGGCTACTAGGAATAGGACATTGTCTTTTATTGAATCTTTCCGGACAATATTCGTAACTCATATAACGCTCAGTTTTGAAATATGGCATCTGATCCGAAGCGCTAGAGCTACATTCGGGTGGAGACTGAGCTGACTGAACATTGGCCTATATGCAGTTTATTTTTGTTGCAGGGGCGCAAAACACACTTTCGCCATGTCTGATGAACGCGGAGCTGATGAAATGAGTGAGTGAGTTTATTGAGCAAAAGAAAAAGGGGGTAATGCGGAACGAAAGGTTAGTCTCCCAATAGCGGGGTCAGCTTTCTCGTTCCGCTTGGGGAAAGGGAAACCAAGAGTGGTTAAGAGGAGGAGGATGGCTGACGCCCGTCAGTACAGCCTAGAGGCGTGTTGAGAGGCCAGTCTCTTGGAGGAAAAGAAGGATGACTTTGAATGTTTGCACCCTTAGTGCTTGTGGTCCTGCGGGAAAAAGAAGACTTCGGGTATCCTGGTTACTGCCGTTCGCAATAGATTTTTTCAGGACGTTTCTTGAATTGGCGTTTTGTGGGCATGTCCAAAAGATGTGGTCCAGATCTTCTCTTTTATCACATGCGGGACAGTTTGGGCTAGACGCTTGTCTCATGAGATGTAGACGAGAGTAGGTGTTTGCACAGTTGACTCGTAGTCTATGTAGCAACGATTGTTGCGGTCTCGGGAATTTGTTTTTGGGAATGGTTGGAGGAGGTAGTCCAGAAGCCGTTCCTGGGTGGGGGTGATTAATTTGTGCTTCATTATGGATTATGATTCGATAGTTGTTGTATGGATGTATTTCTATTACTTGGGATACATTATTGTGGGCTTCATTTGCAAGGGCATCTGCTCTTTCATTTCCATGTATACCCACATGCGAAGGGATCCACTGAAAGCAGATGATTGATCCTTCTTTAGCCATGTGGTGTACGAGTTGAACAATGGATCTTGCCAAAGGAGTTCCCCTTCTCAAGTTTTGGAGCTGTCGTAAGGCTCCTTTCGAGTCCGTGAAAATAGCCACTTTTTCATTTTCCGAAAGTGTTATTAACTCGGAGAGCGCGAGCCATATCGCAGCAAGTTCTGCTGTGGTCGTGTCGGTACAGTAGCTCAATTTGGCTGTAGAAGATTGATTAGATTCTGGTATGATGTAAGCAGCTGTGGTGGATAAGTCTTTCCTGCTTCCATCGGTATATATGTGCTTCATGTTGCAATAGGACTGGATGACGTCATTTGCGATGTCGCGTGCCACGATATCGGCGACGTGGCCTCGTCGTGGGAGGTCCATGATCTCTGTTGTTATGTGGAGGTGATCGTTCTGCCGGTGTGGAGGGGGGAGGGGAGGGATGTTCTCTGGGTAGCCGACGTGGTCAATGAAGCGTTTCATGGTCTTACCGAGGTAGGAGTGATGGCGTAGTAGTATGCTGTCAATGAGTGTCTCGTATGATGGTACTCTGAGCAGTCTGGCTGCGTGAAGTAGTGTTCTCTCTTGTGATTGTGTTTTTAGTGGTGAGTCACCTGCCTCGACTATAGTGGAGACGTTATGTGACGAGCGTGGCAGTCCGAGACAAATCCTGAGTGCGTTGCGGTGAAATGTTTCGAGAATTTTCCATTGAGAATCCAGAATCTCCAGCAGGGGGAGGGAATATAATATTCGGTTGACGATAAGGCCGCGATACAGCGTAAGCATGACTTGTTGACTGACACCCCAGTTGCGGCCTCCTATTCTTCGGATAGCGCCAAGTAATTTGCGGGCCTCATTTAGTGTATGTTTGACGGCTGGGCGCCAATTTCCTAGGTCGTCAATGATTGCACCAAGATATCGCACCTCAGTGCTTCTGCGAATCCGTTTGCCATCTACGCGTAGCGAGCTGAATTTTCCTTTAAGTCTAGCTCTTGGCCGATAGCTCAACGCCGATGTCTTTGTTACTGACAGCGTGAGACCCACGTGGTAGAGAAATGCGGCTGTTGTGTTCAAGGACTGTTGGAGTTTGGCTTGTATTGTAGTCGAGATGCGCGTTGGCCCCGTACACCAGAGCGCAACATCGTCTGCATAGATAGCGCAGTTGACTGCGATTGTGTCACCTTTAGGAAGCGCAGAAGGTAGGCCGGCCATCACGATGTTAAATAGCAAGGGACTTAAGACGCTTCCCTGTGGTACTCCCTGGGAAGAGTCGCGGGGCGAACTTGTATGCCCAGCTATTTTTACATGGAAGGTTCTTCGTTGTAAAAACGACGCAATAAACTTGTACGTTCTCCCTCTGACACCGATATGACGAAGGCGCTCCATAATCACGTTGTGTGGAAGTGCATCAAATGCTCGGTGAATGTCTAGAAAGACAGCATGAAGAACGTGTTTTTGTGCCTTGGCTTGCTCTAGTGATGATGTCAGATTTCCAATCGAGTCCGCTGTTGAGCAGCCCGCGCGAAACCCTGATAGCTGTGGTGGTAGCGCTTGTGCGTCTTCAAGTTGCCAGCTGAGCCGTCGGTGGATCATCCGCTCTAAAAGCTTGCAGGCACAGGAGGTTAAGGAGATTGGACGGTAAGATGTTATGATGGCTTTCGACTTGCCTGCTTTTGGGACGGCTACTACAGTAGAATGTAGCCAGGAGGAAGGAAGTTCGCCGGATCGCCAAATCACGTTGAGGTACTCTAGAAGAAGGGGTCTATCCGTAGCGTCAATGTTTTTGAGGGCTTGGTTTGTAATGCCGTCGGCTCCTGGGGCACCCTTGCGGCGACAGCGAGTCAGGGCATAGTCTAGCTCTGGGTTTGTGAAGTCGTCGTTTATAGTGGCTAGGGTGAAATTTAGGACTGGAGGCTTCGGCGCTGGAGGTTTTCCTTGCGGTGGAGATACAGGCCTTGAGAATTCGTCAGCGAATTTTTCTGCGAGGTTAGCCATAGTAAGGTTGTCTTTTATCGCTATCTCAGCAAAAGGATATGCTTGAGATACAGGCTCAAGTAAGCATCTCACAGTGGTCCAAGGTAGCCTCGACCCCGAATCAGTTTTAAGCGATTCGCTTCGAAGTTGCCATTGTTGTCTGCCTAGGCGTCTGGTATGACGACGTAGTTTTGCGTCTATCCGCCTTGATTTTTTCCAGTCGGCGGGGGCATTTGTGCGTCTCGCAATCCGCTGAGCTCGTCGAGAGGCAGCGCGGATTTCGAGATATATAAGGTCAGGAACTGGGTTGTTCGCGGGTAGGGTAACTGTTTTGGTGGCTTTAGAGAGAGCTACACATATTGCATCTTCCAGTGGGATGCTACCCGTGCCAGTGCTTTTAAAGAGTTTTGCTAGTATTTGTCGATACATATCCCAATTCGTTACTGTATGTACACGATGTTTTGGTGCGAGGCCGTAGCGGGGAGTGAGGTGAATTGGAATTTGATCTGAGCCCCATGTGTCGGGCTCGAGACTCCAGACTATCTCTATTTCAGGCGATACCAAAGTGAGGTCTAGGACGCTTGCTTTTTCAAGGTTGGGCCGTACTAGTGTAGGGTCTCCGGTGTTTATGCAGCGGAGGTTCAAATCAGCGATGATGTCCAAAAGTATGGTGCCTCGTCGCGTAGTGCTGTCGCTTCCCCATGCTGGATGGTTTGCGTTGAAGTCGCCACACCAGATGATGGGTCCAGAACAGCGTGCACGAATTTTCCGGATTGCGTTAGGATTCCAAGGTGTATTTGGTCGAACATAGGTGGATATGACAGTAACTTCCTGCTTGGCTATTCGTATGATTGCCGCGACGTGTTCGTCATATGTAGAGTTGAAGTCTTTCAAAGGTATTTCTTTTTGACAGATAGATTTTTTTATGAATAAGGATGCACGAGATTTTCCATCGGGGTGAATTGTATCACTGTGGTACTGGACATATGGGGAGAATCGGTGAAGCCCTTTGGGTAAGTAAGTCTCTTGTAGTGCGAGAACATCTGTTTGCAGTGTAAGGAGGCGGCGCCGAAGTTCAGGTAGGCGAGGACGAAGGCTGTTTACATTCCATTGTAGTATAGTTGGCAAAGGTTTTATGCTCTTAGCCTTTTTCGTTGATTGTCGTTTAGCTATTGGAGCAGAAAAGTGAAAGCACTGGGCTTCGTGGAGGCGTTATAGACCTTTTAGTGCGAGTATGGCGTTCTTGAGAATAGTTCAGAACGCCATTGAAATAATGGACTCTAATGAAAGGACTGCTGTGATCACTTGGTGGAGCGTTGATGATGGTGGTATTGTGTCCAATATTTTTCGAAGGACGGAGAAAATTAACGGCACTATCACTTTAATCAGTGAGGTAGGTGCTCTTCCATTCGCCTGGTTGGGAGTCGACGCATGTGTATGAGGAGACGAGTGTGAGATAATGTCTTTGATGTGTTGTTTTTCCCAAAAGAATGGTTTCTGAGAATTTCCTAGTGTGTCTGATGATGTGGATGCCGCGGTGGGGTCATCTTCAGCCGTTTTCCCCGAGCTGCTCAAAGGAGGGAACGCCTCATCAGTCTAAGGTGGCGCTGCCGTACTGGTTATGTTAGGTCTCTGTATATGTTTTTCATTCACTTGCTTGTTGGTTTGACGTTTCGCGTACACAGCACCCCTTGCCTCACGAAGTGTCGTGTTATTTTCGTGTTGGTATCTCATAATTTCTGTTTCCCTATGCTTGACCGGGCATTCTGTTGCATTAGAGGTGTGATTTCCTCGACAATTCACGCAGCTCGGGGTGGCCTCACATGCGCCTTCATGACTTTGCCCACACTGATAGCAAATTTGGAACTCTGCAGCGCATGCAACTGCAATGTGACCAAATTTATGGCATTTGTAGCGTTGCAGGGGTCGTGCTCGATAAGGAATTACTGTAGTCCTCACAAGGCCCACTTTGACATGCTGGGGTGCCATTTTCCTGCAAATGCAATTCGCACAACAGGCGATGCTTTGCCTAGTCGCTTCACTTCTGTTACTCCAATGGAGGACTGTAGCTGCGCCTTGACGTCTTGTTTGGTATAGTCGGGATCAATATCTCGAAGTACGCCGAAACAGTTGGAGCGTTCTCGAGGTATAAAAGCTCTTACAGGCACGTCACAGAGTTTTGTTATCTTTAGAAGTTCGGCCTTGTAGAGAGGTCGTTTCACATCTACTGCAACGATGTTACGTGCTGCGTTCACTCGAACTACATTGACCATGCCTGGAGCAACGTTGTTGAGGAAGTCCGTGAGCTTTAATTTGCTGAGAGATCCCACTTTGTCGTTTGCTGTCGGGATGAACAGTACTGTGTATCCGACCTGTAAGTTGGTTTCGTTCGTAGGTGGTGATGCAGGGCTCTGGCTTGTCTTGCGTCTTTTCTTTCCATGCACTAGTTCGTACTGGGCGTCATCGGAGAGCATGTCGTCGTCGTCACGTAGGGATACAATTGTCGATGAGGAACTACTGTGTGAGTCATTTAGGAAATCAGTAGGTGGAAGGTCACCTATGGGGCCCGTAGCCTGGTCTTCGTCCTCTTCCATGTGGAGTTGGTTCGGTGGGGTCAGAGGCTCAGTTGTCATTTCCGAGATTTTTCCGGCCTCCCAAAAGGAGGCCCTTTGAACACAAAGGTCAGGTACTTTTCTCTAGTGGTAGTCACAGAATTGGAGGTTACTCAAAACGAAAAACAGTAGTTTCTTACGATTACTTCGGAGAGCACAAAATGGGTTACCAGAGATAGGATCGTCGTCGTCGTCCTCGATGAAATGGTGTGCTGTGATAAAAACATTACGAGATAAGACCGCGAGCCAGTAGCCGACGCCCCATCCTGCTAGCGCTACTGCTCGGCGAAACTACGCCAACGCCACACGGCGGCATCCGCTTCGAAAACCTCATGGAGAGCGCGTCGAATTTGACACTACTACTTTTTTGGAGCATTGCCGAAAAAGTGCGGAAAGGGAGTATAAAAAGAATGGCAGTTTATTCGAACCCTTGTGGAAATCTGAAGCAAATAACCAAAGGGAACAATTCTGCGTTGCTCTTATGATCGCCTTTCTCTACACGAGAGATAAAATCAATAGGCAGTTTGATACTTTAGACCCATGTTCCGGATAAAAAAAACAGGACGCGGGATGGCCAAAAAAACATGCTTTTCGTGCAAGGCTCGTCAAATTATGAGGCGCTAGAGAAATGCAGCCTTCTGCGTTAAGTCCTTATTTCGAACTCTTTTTGTTCGCCCTCCGCCCATTGAAAAGCATGCGGGAAGGGCCTTAGAACGCACCTGGTATCGCTGCGCCGCAGCGTTCTTCCGCATCAAAAAGTTCGTCTGCTTTCCTCGCCGTCACCATGGCAACGAACGCCGAATGAATAGAAGCACGCACGGTACCGCCGCGTGAAGCTAGCAACAGCTGACGCCATTTTACGAACGCCGTCTGCTAGCCAAAGCCGAACGCGGTTTGGCAGATCAACCGCCCCCGCCGGTGCGCCGCTAGCAAAGACGACGAAGCTAAAACACGCCGACGGCGATCGAGCAAGCAACAACACCGCGGGACGACTGCAGCGGCGGCATTTATTCGGATCAAAGGCCGCCTTCACCGGTGCGCCGCTAGCAAAGACAACGAAGCTGAGGCACGCCGACGGCGAATGGGCGAGCAACAGCACCGCGGGACGACTGCAACGGCGGCATTTATTTTGATCACAGGCGCGAAATAAGCAAGAACAATTTTTATTTGAATCATAACACCCGATATCCAAGTTGGGGACCACATACCTTTGCTGGGTCTTTCCTGTGAACTTTTTACAGAGACACGGGGTGCCGCATTAAAAACACAGCTCCGTTTGCAAAATATGGGGGCCCTGAAAAGGGCCGTTTAGACCGCTGCCAGAACCTATAACTGACATAACGAGCAATTGACAAGCGGTTGGCGCATAAGTCGTCTTTATGCACGCAGACGGGTGACAGGCTCAGCGCAGCGGATCCCTCGAAGTCACCGGGGCCGTCAGAATCCTCGCCCTGTCTGCGTCGGGGCTCTAGATTTCGGCGGCCGCGGCGACGAACGACTGGAATCTATCAGTGTTTCCGCGCGCCTTGTCTCTCCTCCAAAACATGAACTTTGCAAGGTGACCAGTGAAATGGTGGCTCTCGCGCCGTCCAGATGGAAGAGAGTTTTTGACGTGGGCCCAGGTGCAATCCACCGTATTGGTGTGCGCACCAGTGTTCGCGTCGACAAAGTTAAGCTTATGGTTGACGGTGAGGTGCGTGAAGCGAGCGTCATCTGCAAGCTTGCGATAGCCAGCCCAACAGTCAGTAATTATTCTTGTTCCAGGGTGGACCAACTCGGCTATTAGCCCTTGCAGGGTTTTAGCGTCACGGGTCTCCACGGGAACAAGAAAGCAGCACCCGCTGCAACGCGCCACACCGCCGAAAACCCACTGGCCAGGCCTTAAATACCCGCGATGGTACCTGTGCCTACCGAACATACCCAGGCAGCACAAAACGTCGTGGAAACGTCGAGAAAAGGTTCCTGACGTCCGTGACGTCCCGCGTGACTTCGATCACGTTTTTTCGATGTTGAGGTGACGTCCTTATATAACGTTCCATTAGAGTCCAATCAGTGACGTTGTGACGACGTTGTATTCCAACTCAAACGTCGCCAACGTTCCCACGACGTCGATGCACGACGTTCAGGCATCGTCCAACGCTCACGTTTCTTTGACGTTGAAGTGAAGTTCATAAATGACGTTCCATTATCGTCCTGTCCGTAACGTGCTGGCGACGTCATGTTTCAACTTCTACGTCGTCATTGTCGCCACGACAAGACGTTTTAGCAGCGTCGAACACTCACGTTTCTTCGACGTTAAAATAAAGTCAACAGTGACGTTACATTAATGTCCCGTCAGTGACGTTCCAGCGACGTCGCGTTCAGACCTAACTGTCGTAAACGTCATACAGGACGTACTGGCAACGTCGACCACTCACGTTTTGTTCAACGTTGACGACATATCTAAATTACGTCTCACTTTTGCCTTGTCATTTACGCCTTGGCGATGTCATGCCACAACCTTTGTTTGGTGTTTTTTTAGCTTTTACAGTTCCATCTCCAGCCGCAGAATCACGTATAGTACGCGTTCACTGTTAAAAGCTTAATTACAGCAGTGTTCAAAGTGACACTGCTCAAGAGCCGCAAGCAAAACTTAATTTTTGAGAGTTGGAGAAAATTATTTAAGCATTAATTTATTCATTTCAAGATAATATTAATTGCGCATGGGATTACACTAGGCAGAGCATATACAAAACTCAATGTTCACTAAAGGAAAAAAAATATGAAGGCATGCTGGGAATATCATTCCTTTCACATGTGCTTGTTATATTTTTGGTTTGTTTAAAATACTATTACGGTTTTAATTTGCGAAGTCAAGCCCATGGAAGTGAACCCCATGGCGTCCGGAACGAATTGTGCCATTCTTGTCTTTTGCACTCGCGTTGTCGTCTTGCTTTGGTCCTGGGACGCGCCACGGGAGCGTCGCCACACTAGCCCCTCTCCAGGTGATTTCAGGCATGCATCATTTCCTAGGAGCATTCATATTGCTCCGCGACCACCTGGGATTGTTTTAAGGTTCGGAAATTTCTCTTCGTGTTTTGTTACCCACGATCACTTGCGTGCAACCACAAAATTCGCATCAACATCACAGTTCATCCCCAACACCAACTTCCAGCACATTAGCGCTTTCAGTAGATCGGTGCGCAGCCTCGTTACGTGACTGTCAAAACAGATCTTGCTTTCTTTGGCACTGATGACGTACCCAAGCGAAAATTGCACGCCGGCACACACAAAATCGGAGCAGAATTTCACTGCACACTTGCGCATTTTTGAACGCTACTTAAAAAAATAAAATGCCCGGCAATGACGAAATCCGGTAGATACGGTCAACAGTTTGTGTAGATTGGCACACATGATGCCATCCGTTGAATGGCCCAGATGACGGTCCAAGAAGCGTTCAAGTACAGCCTGCACCTAAGTGTCAACAAAACAAAAAAAAAAAAAAAAAAAAAAAACACGGTTGGCGTCAACACGGCGCGAGAGAGAGGGGGAAAGGTAGGCAGAGGAGGGGCCAGTGGCATCTCCATAGAGCCCCATGCGATGCGTCGGGAAACTCAGCAAGAAGAGGGCGAGAGAGAAAAGTGGGTGAAGATAGCGACGACTAAGTTCCGGGCGCGCGTATTTTCTCAGTCGTTCTCAAAATATTTCACCGAATGTTCTGTTCTTCGATCCCGGTCCAGCTTTTTCCGAAAGCCAGCCACTAGCACCGGCCGTCACGTCTACGGGTCTACGAGGCAGGCTGCTATGTCGCCATGATTTTTTTTTTTTTTGAGTCTGCATACAGTATAGGTGCTGCGATTGGATGAGTCGTTCAAGTCACCCTCATGAAGAAGTCTGTGATCGCCAAAACGCCGTCGTATTCAGTCACGCCTCGAGGATCTTTTTCAAGGCCATAACGCTTCACATGTTGAATCGTACTACTGCTCGGATCAAGGTGCCTGTGAGGATATGAATGACGCCCCCCAGAAAACAAGTGGCAGTGCACATAACGGCGCGTCAAGTCCAGTCTCCGATCAAGACCCTTCAAGCGCCTCCGTCGATCCCAATCAAGAACGCCCAGCGGACGGGATCCCCCTTCTGAAACCATTCCCGTGCACGCAGTGAGAGTACCAGCTACGCGCAATAGGACGGCTAAACCATGCGCGTCAGCGCATTAATCAGAAGCCGAACGAGGTAAGCGGTGGAACATTCCGCGCCCCGTGACATCGTCTCTTGTTCATTTATTTACGTGAATTTGTTTGTTATTTTATATGTTTGAGGCTGGCACATCCAGGGACGTCTCTTGGAGGCGCTCCGTATTGCATATCGTGTCTGAACATGCTGAAATAAACAGTTCGTGCCAAACCTGTGTTTTAGTTACTTCCTTCGTACTTGCTTGATAGCAACTTGCCTTCACAATAATACTGAAAAATTACTTTTTTTTTTTTTTGGGGGGGGGGGGGGGGGGGGGAAGAGGGGGGGGGGGTGGACCGCAACGTTTTCCCACGACGGCTAGGGAACGTAATTTGGAAAGGTTTCTCGACGTTCTCTGAACGTCGTTGGTAGTCCGGATGTCGTAAACACACGTATCATAAACGTCGAGGGAGGACGCAACGGCCCACTGAGACGTGCATGTGACGTGCAACAAACGTCATTTGGAACGTCCCCTCGACCTTCTGTGCACCTTTTCTCGCGGACATTTAAAGGTTTCATCGACGTCGAAGGAAGGTAACGTCCGGACCTTCGACGTTTTACGACGTCACGTTACAGACGTCTTCGACGTTCTTTCGACGTTTTCTTCACGTTTATGTGCTGCTTGGGTACTCTCGTCTGGTTCTACAGTCACGCCGTCGCCACCAATCATGTCTGAATGCTTAAAGACGGCATTTAGCACAACCTCCCGACAAAGGCTCGCCCAATCAGTTATTGTCTTACTTGCGATATCAGCCTCCCGCTGAATGACGGCGCACGGTAGGTTCTGGCATCCGGAGGATGATTTTCATGAGTTGGAGAAGCGTCAGGTGCGTGCGATCCTTCGAAAAGGGAACCGCTTCGTATCGAGACTTCGCCCCGGCACTGAACTTTGACCGACTTCCTCTTGGGCACCTCACGAATCATCCACACACCGCACCCCCCCCCCCCCCCCCCCCCCCCCCCGTGTAGCCATCCGCAGATCTAGCGCGGACTTGCAGCTTGTCATCGCAGCTTCGCACTCTGGACACGCACGAAAACCCAGGAGCCAGGAGCAGGCCAACGCGCTGAAGCAAATTAATTGCTTCAAGAGGGTCTTTCATGGCGCCAAGAAGACGGCACAAGTTGAGCACCATGGCACTGCGATGCTCGCCTCTGGAAGAACAAAGCGCCGAGGGGGAACTGCGCGCTTCTTTGCATTTA
The DNA here is from genome assembly GCF_016920785.2 of Ixodes scapularis. Lineage (NCBI taxonomy): Eukaryota > Metazoa > Arthropoda > Arachnida > Ixodida > Ixodidae > Ixodes > Ixodes scapularis. Next base: position 12,888,818 of record NW_024609882.1, on the reverse strand, counting down.
TTATATTTATTTCATCCGCCATTTTATACCTCGTGACACAATTCTAACAAACTCATTGGTTGATCGGGCGTACCACACCATCGCGTGACAAAAAAAAAAAAAAAAACGCCAAACGTATGTCCACGGACGGCATCGTCACAGAAAAGGGAGCAGTCGAACCCAACAACAAAATGAAGTAACAAAGTGAATAAAAAAAAAATAATAAGAAGGGAGCCGTTGCGGTTTCGGACGGCGTCTTCTTTGATGAGAGGAGCTGCTCTGGCCAGAGCGGCCTGAGCAGCCGTGCTGCTCTGGCTGCTCGGAATATTCCTTTTTGTTCATTTTCTTACTCTACAGGGTGCCACGACCCTTATTTGAAGCTGATTTGTTAAATTAATAACAAACAGCGCGTTGGAACGGAGGAGGTAGAGAGTCTTGGCGTCAGAATTTGACGTGGTACAAAAGAAAAGAAAATAACGAATGCACAATACATACCGTATGCCAAGACCGTTATACTCCGCACTTGGCGAGGCCTTATGACGCAGCCGACGACCGTAAGGCTATTTATTTTGTTTCTTTAGATTTTTTATCGTGGCGACTACTCCACTGTGCCTCGGAGTCTCCAGCAGAGATCCGGCAGTTTTTAATAATTATTATTATTGTCGTTTGAAGGGCACTCTTCGTGCGCTGCTTTGTTTCTGACGCCATAAACATATGGGGCGGGATTACTTTGCACCACGTATAAACAAAAATAAAAAAAGTTTAGTTCATGGTCGGATTGGTTTGTGGATACAATTAGTCCAATAAAATTAGTCCAATAATTGATAAGTACGATTATTTAGCTTCATTATTAGCATCTTTTGTGTGCATGCGTGAAATACAACACCCAACGAGAAGACACGAGAACAACGCTGCAACTGCTGGACCATAGACCACTTTTGAGAAAATGCGCCGCAAGATAGGGAGGGAGTAAGGGATACAAAAAGTAGACTATTTAATGTCACCGAATTCCTGGGCTGGGAACACTTGGCGGTGTCAGTGTATCGTTTTGAAAGCGATACAAAAACACGTCGGGGACATTGGACTTCTGGACTAACTTTGAGTGCGTGCGCGTCTGATGTGTGTTTATGCCATTCTTTCTTTTTAGATTGTAGGCGGGAAAATCCACACGGGCTAGAGCCTGAGTAATGCAGAGTTGTTACTCAGGCCCCAGTCAGTGTGGATTTTTCGCGCCTATAATCTAAACAGAAATAATATTTTTATGGCGTCAGGGACGAAGCAGCATAGAAAGAGTGCCCTTCAAAACGACAATAATAATTACTAAAACCTGCATGCCGGATCTCCGCTGGAGACTCCGAGGCACACTGGAGTAGTCGTGACGATAACAAATCTAAAGAAACAAAATAAATAGCCTTACGGCCGTCGGCTGCGTCATAAGGCCTCGCCAAGTGCGGAGTATAACGGTCTTGGCATACGGTATGTATTGTGCATTCGTTATTTTCTTTTCTTTTCTACCACGTCAAATTCTGACGCCAAGACTCTCTACCTCCTCCGTTCCAACGCGTTGTTTGTTATTAATTTAACAAATCAGCTTCAAATAGACCAGTGTCCGCGCCAATTCCGGGGCGCCGCCATGTTTATCTACGCACGCGCCACCACGCGGAAAGAACTGGCAGGCAGGGAGGGGGGGCTGCGTTGGCGGCGTTGCTTTGGGTAGCTGGATGCGGCAGGCTGTCTGAATGCACCGGCAGATCGTGAACGATGTCTTCACCAGAAGCCTCCGCGACCCGTTCTTCAACAGATAAGATGTCGTGAACATTCCAGAACCCATCTCGATCAAGAAAACAAGAGAAAACCTTTCTTGTCTTAAATGTTCTCGGTGTCTGCTGACCCTTGACATCCGCGTTTCAGTCCGGGTTCATTGCGTAGTAAATATTTCGCTACCGCTTTCTTGTTGCTTTCAAATGCTTGATTGTTGGCTTCTTGTATACGACATTACATTCGTGGCACGTTTGAGACCGATTTTCGCGATCTGCTTGCCTTTCTGCGGCAGCGCGGCTCTGCCAAGCCGAAATAAGTGCGAGGCGTTCACTTGATCGAACGCAGTTTTAGCGAATGAAAACGAGACGACGACGTTTCATCGAATGACTAGCGAATGGGTCTAGTTACATAGACAGCTCGGATTAGCTTTCTTTTGTAATTTGGCGCCTTGTCAGCCGCTGCGAAGCGGAGTAAACGAGGGCTCCGAGTATGTTAGCACGCGTCCCCCCCCCCCCCCCCCCACACACACACACACAAACACACACTGCGAGCGTCTGGGTTCGAAACTATTAATTGCCAGTTCTAAAGGATGGTACTTACTTGAAGTGGGAGCTGGAATTCTACGAGGTACCAGGAGACACTTACTATCGGGCAACGAAGCACGGTGCCTGTGGGGGCGGAGTCTAGGAACGCTACTGATTACTATTGTGACAGGCGATCAGTTATTATAGCAGACGAAACTTCGACTCGTTTGTTCAGAAGTTCGCGGTGATATTTTATTAGCCCTCGTTACAGCACACCAAGGATCTTAGGCAGTGAAATTCACATCACGCAGGCTCGTCCGTCGTAGTCAAATGAGCGCAGTCGACGATGAGGTGTAATGAGCTACTAAGCTTCACAAGGAAAATGCGCGTGAGAAAGAGTTTTGAGGAAGTCCAAAACACCGATCCAGCAGACGCACGTACGTACGTTTACTCCGGACTTCATGAACCCGACGGCGCAAGATCAAAGAGCACCGCCGCCATCGCCACCCGGTTTTCTCTGCACTTTGCGCGACGACGGCACTGCAACGGAGGGCACTCGCCTCGGCGTTAGCAATCCGCGAAATAGATTAATTTCCCACTCTTGAAGCCATTCCAAATGATAAATGAAAATACCTCGGCGTTGTTGAACATCTGACGACACAACCAACACAACTGTGCCGCTGGCTGCGTGAGCCTGACACAAATGTGCCGAGCGCCTGCTCGGCACCGTTGTTGCTCGTGAAAGCCTGCTTATTTGTAGTTGAGACGATGATTCCACATCTTTCGTGATGCTTGCAATAACTTCGAAGGGCAGGGGAACCTTCTCACGAGGACGTTGAAGACACTCAACACCGGAGCCACCAAAGCAATCGCACAAACCGGCGCCATGTTTGCTTCTTCTTCGTCACTCGCGGCGCGGTCAACTCGTCGCGAGATGTTTTCTGGCTCGGCTAGATGAAAACCAACAACGGCAAAGTGGCGTATGGACACACGGCTCTCACATTACGGGCACTATACTCACATACCGCGGTAAACAGGACCGATGCCGGCGAAACGGCAGTCGGCACACCAGCGAAGAAGCCCTCAACGGGAACCGGCGGCGCAAGCCGACGCAGCCCCCCCTCCCCGTGAGCGTCTGGGTTCGAGATTATTGTTCGCTTTTGCTCCTTGCGGTCGAGGCTAAAAAGAGCACTTCCGGACAAAGGTCTATAGGCAGCCGGCAATGGCCAGGCGGCGCCACTATAGTACTGCATTCAGCGCCACAAGCGGAGGCGTCTCTGTTATTGGGGCGGCCAGTTTGCCCGTCGGGCCGTTGCGAGCGGCGGCGACCCCGATTTCAGCAGTCCCCGTGTGCACCTGCGTGCTATGTCCCTGGTTCTTTTATGCGGTTCTTTAAGACCATCGGGAGCCTTGATAGGTCCAAGAGTTGAGAGAATATTCTAGAGTCGTCATTTGGACACCCCCCCGTTTGAGTTGACTTCACTACTTGTGGCCGCCCGATCGGTCTGCTTCGCTCGTGTCCCATGAAGTGACACAATACGAGAAAGCAGCGAATGGGTTTATTTATTGTACATCCCGGTTGCCCGGCTTAGACAGCCGGCAGTTCGGACCCGCCGACCCTAGTTGTCGCCCGTCGTTCAGAGCTCACAGTCGGAGCCCGTGTCCAGGCCTGCGGATCGCCCTTCCCACGCCAGCGCTGCGTAGGCTAGCTGTTCCGGTCTATCACAGCCAGTCTCTCGCTGCGGAACCACTCCGAGATCGTCATGGAGGCCAGTATGGTCAGGGTTCGCCGCTTCCGCCGGTCCTGATACGAACTTCGCTGGTGGAATGCTCCCGGGAATCGCCATGGGCCACACCAGCCAGAACGGCTCTATCGTTCCTGCCCGGCTCCAGCCTCGGGCAGCACGCTCTTCCTCTTCCTCGCCGGCTGGCCCCCGCTCGCGCCTCGCTCGGCCGTCCTCTCCTCCCGACGCCCACACACACTAGAATAAAATTTGGGTAATTAGAACCAAACTCTGCATGCTACAGAACCGCACGCACATTACAGAGCCTGGTGTAAAATGGCGCCAGGCAACGAAGCGTATACTCTGTTTCATACTTAGCGTGCAACGCTTTCAGAGCTACTGGCGCGAGCGTGGGGCTCGATATCTTTGATCATTTGCACGCGATCTCGCGCAAACAAAACCATAGATGAAGCCACGCGCTCGCGCGAGTAGCTTTGACAGCGTTGCACGCTAAGTATGAAACAGAGTATAAGTACGTATAAGAAGGATATTTACGCTTCGCACGAGATTTTTCTGAAGAAAAACTTTAGTATTCTGCTTTCTGCACGCCGTCACTGTTGTTACCAGACTCAGCATTAAATTCGGTTGCTGAAACAAACAAAACTTTGTACTACGAAAATCCACTTTTTGAAAACTCGCAGGTTTAGAAGGTTTGGTTGCAACCACGCGTGCCGAACGGCATTAGGAGTGCCGGAACGGGCCGACGGGCCTTTCGCTTGAAGACCTGATCGCCCGATTCTCGACGTCACAGCGAAGCAACAATCGGCCCGACTGTTCCTATCGTATTTCCCTAATGTGGCTGTCAAAGCGACTCGTAATACAACTTGTATAAATATGCTATTTTGCCGAGCAGTCTGCAAAACGAGTTCGTCCGACCTCTTTCCAAGCCTACACATATATTTTCGTTCACTTCCCCCCCAACAGTTTCTGTAAAAATCACTTACTTGTTGCGTCGCACTGCAGTAATCCACTTCTGTCGCCGTGTTGCTTCCCAAGGTCTCGAAGGGAAGCTGTGGAAGCGGTGAAGTTCGACGCTTGAGTCACCTTCGCGATTGTGGCCGTCTTTTATGCAGCAGTAGCAACGTTTATTTTTGGGGGGAACTGTAGGAGTAGGCGAGATGTCGCAGGAACCCGGTGAGGTTATAGAGACGTGAAGTTGGGACTCACTTTTACAAAACAAACGGTTCCAAAAAAAGCTCACGCCGATCCGAAATGCAACGTTCACACGTGGTTTCTGGATGCGCCCGCCTGCAGCCCCGCGACCCGCGTAGTCCTGGCCTACCCAGTTTCATTATTTTGCAGCCGCTAGATGGCGCAACGTGTAGCGCCAAACTGCATTGCAGGTTGCCTATAAGGGTCGTGGCACCCTGTAGAGTAAGAAAAAGAACAAAAAGGAATATTCCGAGCAGCCAGAGCAGCACGGCTGCTCAGGCCGCTCTGGCCAGAGCAGCTCCTCTCATCAAAGAAGACGCCGTCCGAAACCGCAACGGCTCCCTTCTTATTTTTTTTTTTTATTCACTTTGTTACTTCATTTTGTTGTTGGGTTCGACTGCTCCCTTTTCTGTGACGATGCCGTCCGTGGACATACGTTTGGCGTTTTTTTTTTTTTTTTTTTGTCACGCGATGGTGTGGTACGACCGATCAACCAATGAGTTTGTTAGAATTGTGTCACGAGGTATAAAATGGCGGATGAAATAAATATAATAAATGCAAAGAAGCGCGCAGTTCCCCCTCGGCGCTTTGTTCTTCCAGAGGCGAGCATCGCAGTGCCATGGTGTTCAACTTGTGCCGTCTTCTTGGCGCCATGAAAGACCCTCTTGAAGCAATTAATTTGCTTTAGCGCGTTGGCCTGCTCCTGGCTCCTGGGTTTTCGTCCGTGTCCAGAGTGCGAAGCTGCGATGACAAGCTGCAAGTCCGCGCTAGATCTGCGGATGGCTACACGGGGGGGAAGGGGGGGGGGGGGGGGGGGTGCGGTGTGTGGATGATTCGTGAGGTGCCCAAGAGGAAGTCGGTCAAAGTTCAGTGCCGGGGCGAAGTCTCGATACGAAGCGGTTCCCTTTTCGAAGGATCGCACGCACCTGACGCTTCTCCAACTCATGAAAATCATCCTCCGGATGCCAGAACCTACCGTGCGCCGTCATTCAGCGGGAGGCTGATATCGCAAGTAAGACAATAACTGATTGGGCGAGCCTTTGTCGGGAGGTTGTGCTAAATGCCGTCTTTAAGCATTCAGACATGATTGGTGGCGACGGCGTGACTGTAGAACCAGACGAGAGTATGTTCGGTAGGCACAAGTACCATCGCGGGTATTTAAGGCCTGGCCAGTGGGTTTTCGGCGGTGTGGCGCGTTGCAGCGGGTGCTGCTTTCTTGTTCCCGTGGAGACCCGTGACGCTAAAACCCTGCAAGGGCTAATAGCCGAGTTGGTCCACCCTGGAACAAGAATAATCACTGACTGTTGGGCTGGCTATCGCAAGCTTGCAGATGACGCTCGCTTCACGCACCTCACCGTCAACCATAAGCTTAACTTTGTCGACGCGAACACTGGTGCGCACACCAATACGGTGGATTGCACCTGGGCCCACGTCAAAAACTCTCTTCCATCTGGACGGCGCGAGAGCCACCATTTCACTGGTCACCTTGCAAAGTTCATGTTTTGGAGGAGAGACAAGGCGCGCGGAAACACTGATAGATTCCAGTCGTTCGTCGCCGCGGCCGCCGAAATCTAGAGCCCCGACGCAGACAGGGCGAGGATTCTGACGGCCCCGGTGACTTCGAGGGATCCGCTGCGCTGAGCCTGTCACCCGTCTGCGTGCATAAAGACGACTTATGCGCCAACCGCTTGTCAATTGCTCGTTATGTCAGTTATAGGTTCTGGCAGCGGTCTAAACGGCCCTTTTCAGGGCCCCATATTTTGCAAACGGAGCTGTTTTTTGAATGCGGCACCCCAGCTGTCTATTCTCTCCTGTCTCAATTTCTCTATATCTTCCCCTGGTTCAAGCTGTCAAATATATACAAGTATGTACCAACAAGCTCCACTATCAACCCCGTGTCTCTGTAAAAAGTTCACAGGAAAGACCCAGCAAAGGTATGTGGTCCCCAACTTGGATATCGGGTGTTATGATTCAAATAAAAATTGTTCTTGCTTATTTCGCGCCTGTGATCAAAATAAATGCCGCCGTTGCAGTCGTCCCGCGGTGCTGTTGCTCGCCCATTCGCCGTCGGCGTGCCTCAGCTTCGTTGTCTTTGCTAGCGGCGCACCGGTGAAGGCGGCCTTTGATCCGAATAAATGCCGCCGCTGCAGTCGTCCCGCGGTGTTGTTGCTTGCTCGATCGCCGTCGGCGTGTTTTAGCTTCGTCGTCTTTGCTAGCGGCGCACCGGCGGGGGCGGTTGATCTGCCAAACCGCGTTCGGCTTTGGCTAGCAGACGGCGTTCGTAAAATGGCGTCAGTTGTTGCTAGCTTCACGCGGCGGTACGTGCGTGCTTCTATTCATTCGGCGTTCGTTGCCATGGTGACGGCGAGGAAAGCAGACGAACTTTTTGATGCGGAAGAACGCTGCGGCGCAGCGATACCAGGTGCGTTCTAAGGCCCTTCCCGCATGCTTTTCAATGGGCGGAAGGCGAACAAAAAGAGTTCGAAATAAGGACTTAACGCAGAAGGCTGCATTACTCCAGCGCCTCATAATTTGACGAGCCTTGCACGAAAAGCATGTTTTTAGACCGGAGTTTGGAGATAGTTTTTTTTACAACAACATGGGTCTAAAGTATCAATGTGCCAATCAATATTCACCATTGTTTTCAAATTACATTTGTGTTTGAGGTAAAAATAATTGAGTAATCAACTTGTAGTAATTCCTTCTCGTATTTTATTTCAAATAACGATCAGGCTTCAAGGTGTACTCCGGTGTTCCTTCCAGACTCTCTGATTTGCTGAAAATGTGCTGGACACACTAACAAACATCACTAAACCAGTAACGCAAAATATTGGGCAAAATGATCTGTTTTTGTTTTCTTCGCGAAGTTATTAAATTTACGATCCACCTTTTGCCAAATATGCGCTGCCACTTAGCCACGCGACTGGGGTTGAGACTAAGTGGCCAGAAAAGGCCTCTCCCTTCCGTTCGACACCCAAAACGCTACGTCCTGTTTGCCCATAGACCTGTAGCTTTCAAGTTTTGAACCGCGCCTCTGGCGAGAAACATCAGCTATTTTTAAGTCCCGTTTCCACTGTGCGTAGCGCCGCGTCATTTCGAACGTGCTGTTAGTGCGCGTGAACCATAATCAGACGCCGAGGGAATCTGACAGCTGCTAGTTTACGCCCGTGGAAGGTACATGAAGGGACGCTAGGACGCCGTTTCAAGTCAGCATTAGGCGGTCGCGTCTCGCGGACGCTAGCAGAGGCACCTCTTTTGTGGTCGCGTCTCATGAACGCTACAGCGCCCCCTGGCCTAGAGAAACCGGCATATAGAGCATCTGTGACCTACATACGGCTCTCCCAAACTTCCCTTTGTCCCCATCGTGAGTTATCTTCTGCGCCGAAGTCGATACAACGAAACCACCTTCCCTCTATTCTCGGCCAGATGGAAGAGAGAGAAGGTACCTGATCCATTTACTCTCGAACCAATTGTTTGCAAATGGTTCATTTTGGACCTCACCTTGTTTTTCGAAGTGAAAGTCTCTACGAAGAACGATGAAACGGTGACGTTAGGGGAAGGCAGAGGTTCACTCTTTGGACTGTAGACTTCATTCCCAACTGATTGCAAACATTTTCATGGTGTCCGATGAATGCTTTGGAAGTTTACTCCAGCACCCGCGCAGGTGCGCGAAACAAATGCTCGGCATCGTCATTTTCTAAACTGCCCGCTCGACATGCAAACATGCCTTCCCCTCATCAGACTTGTACGTAACCCGTTACAGGTAATAAAACGACTTGTAATCCCTTACATTTGTCAGTAATTTTCCGAGAGAATAATTAAATGTTTCAGAAGGTAATTGCAAAGTAATTTCCATACTTTGTTACGTATGAAATGAGTGTAATTCTTTACATTTTTGTTTTCTATCATAAAAAGAAAAAGTAGAAAATTTAAATATTAACAAATAAACAATAAAAAAATATATCTTTTAAGGGTAAGCTCTACCGGGATAACATAGTCACCTGCATTTACAAAACGCAAGGCCTGACATTCTTCAGATGCTCAAAGCCTATCATCACGTCACCGAAAACCTCGACTCGATTTTTTTTTTTTTTTTTTTAGTATTTGGCAAATCGCAAATGCCAGCCCGCTCGCCGACGGCGAAGGAGGAAGCACACTGATGCAATGCACCGGTGCCTCCTTCAAACAATATTAGGCAACTTAAGAGGTTTCCTGCAAGAAAAATAAAACCCTTGGTGCGCGCTTTTTCTTTTTGTCTCTTCCTTTTTTTGCTTCCTTCTGGATAAGAGAGAAAAGAAGAAGATGACTTTTAAGTTCTTTGTATCATCTTCAGGGACGAAGATACTCCACACTGGGGACAAAAGCTAAATTTGGGGGAGCCGTAGCTCGGTCACAGTGTCTCTGTTGGCCAATAGGATGTAGCTGACTTTTTGGGCGTCGAACGGGTGGGAGGGGCCTAGCGAGGACGTTGTTTTCTAGCCTCTCAATCCAGATCCAGTCGCGTGCTGATCGCCGTAGAACAGCAAGACCAGGTTGGGTCTGAAACGGGCAGGTAATTCATATTTTGTAGAATACGAACGACACAAGTGCCGTACATGATACTTCAACGTTAGGAAAGGGCAAGCAAGCACTTTCGTCCGGAAGCCGATCACCTAGAACCTATGGAACGCGACTCTCCCACCGCGGTACCACCGTCGCTGAAAGTTGCGAATTTGAAGAAAAAAGGGGATTGAAAACGTGTTCAGCGCGGTGGGCGACATTTTCGCATAGAAACGAGACAAGATGTCCCATGCGAATTTTGAAAGTCAAATGTTTCTCAGCGTGACAAAAGTGTGAGCAATATCGACGGAACACGATATTGCAACAACGCGTCTATAACACTTGTGTTTTTTACAGCGGAGCTGTTAAGGGCTAGGTTCCCCAGGATCGTGTCCGGTATCGAACGCATGTCGACACAAACCTACATGAACCTTTGGACAGCTACCGCCATCTATAAGCGACGGCGGAAACAAGGCTACCAATCTGGTTGCCGCCGTCGCTAATAAATGGCGGCAACCTTTCAGCTATCATAGAAGAATTGATAGTGGGAGAGTTGGTGGGAATTTACCGTGGGAAACAGCGCGCAAAACGGATGAGGATGACAAAGAAACCCACGTGACGAGCGCAGCGCACGTACCGTGCGTTTCCTCTTCGTCCTCGTCTGTTCTGCGCGCTGTTTCCTACGCTCTAATCAGTTTCGGTTTGGACCAGTTTGGACTCACGCTGGGTCGGTCACGTGCCCTTTCTTCGGGGAAGGAGACAGGCTGCGGAAGGAGCGGCGACGTACGCAGCAGGGCTTATGGGTCCGCGACCGCCGCGTGCGTCGAGCGCTTCAGATTCCCTTGCGAAAGAAGAGCAGATCGCTCGCCTGGAAAGCCACCGCCGAGAACAGAAGCTGCAGCTCCGCTGCTCTTGCTTCTTCACCAGATTCGAAAGGCTGAAAGTTTTTTTTTTTTACCTGGAATGTAAGGTTGAGAGTAACGCCGCGAAAGAAACGGATTACTTTTCGAGGTAAATGGTCACTTGCTTTTATGCAAGTGTAACTTTAACTGTATTTAGTTACAATTTAGCTATGGGTAATTGTAAATGGAATAGACTTTTTCCAGTAAACTTCTGCGCGTGCGCACACCTTCAACCCCCGGCCTTCCTTCCAGCTGATTTCGTTGTCGCAGAGCACCGTCCCGAACGACCAACAATGTCAGCGCCTATCTTTCCGCTTATTTTGTCTTTCGTGAAGATTCTTTTTCTGGGTATCGTTAGCATGGGACATGAAAAGCAACGAAAACCGATACAACGGCACGATGTGAATGTGTTGTAACGAGCGGAGTCTTGTTGGGCTGCCCGTCATTTGTAGTTCCCGGACAAACCGCCACACAGCGCTTGCTTCTCGAAAAAGGTAAAGTCCTTGCTTTTCTAGTAGCGCCTACAAGTCTGCCTCTCACTTCGCGGCACTCAAAAGCGCGGGTATGTTTGAATGTTTGTTTTGGTATCGTTTTTACTTGCCGATCTATCGATAACTATTCTGAATTTCGCAATAACAAATAATGTACCGGAAAGGTTAGGGACAGGTGATTCCGAAAATATAATTAGTTGGGGTAGTTAAAAAAAAAAAAAAAAAGATCGTCGGAGTTCTTCTTTAAGAGTAGGATATGTGAGGGTGGGCGTTGCGATCATGGCTCTCAGTGAACGGGAATTTTAGATGTGGATTTTCGGCTTCGGTGCGAAAGCGATCCCTGCTGTCACATTATGAGAGAGCTGTGCGCTACGCGATTAGATCTGCGCTAAGCGGCCAAGCAGCCTGGAAGAGAACGCCGTTCCGGAAATTGATCTCGAAAAGCACTTTTAAAAGACGAGTGGTGGTGCTTTAATCCTCTCGTTCGAAAGTGGCGAGAGATTAGGGAAATAAAACGAATGACGGGACGAGGAAAGGAAGGCGGCACGGCCTAATGAGACGTCTTTTTGTCTCTTATTTCCCAACTTTCTAATCCCCGGTAATCGCTTCTTCGAGAGGCGCGTAATCCCTTGTGCCGCAATTAAGCTTGCACTTCCCCGTTCACGAAATGAAGAGATTTTTCTGTCTATATTAGTTGCTAATATCGTTGGAGAGGTGCCTGGTGCATGATCCCAAACTCCTCGACGTCATTAATTATAGGCCCTCATTGTTGGCATAAGCCCCTTGATAATGAATGGCTGCTCTACCGGATGTGTCGTTACAGGCTACGCGCTTTTTTGCCCGGGTCGACAGGAATAAAATCAATATTTCAAATGGTTCGTTCCTCAGGCGCCCGTAATGTTGTTTTGCTTCAGGTATTGCACGACGTTGTTTATGTATTTGGTCTTAGATACACGCAAGTTTAGTGAAAATAAAACCGCCAGCCAGGATGACCCGAACGTCACTGATTATGCATGGGAAGAGGGTACGCTTCAGCACCCACGAACTGGTTGATAGGGCTGCGGTAGTTGCCGAAGAGGCAAATAAATAAATATATATTTTTTTAATGAGTGTGCGAGCGGTAGATTCCATTGTCTGTGCTTTTAAGAATATAGCAATAGTGGTTTTACATTATTGTACTACTCCACTTCACTAGTCGGTCCAATAGCAAACGGGACGGTTTGAACCTTGAGAAACTTTGGCGTAGCAAGCGTTGAGAGGTAGATTGATTTCATGTTACCCCCAGTGTACCCCTCTGTGTTTTGCGAAAACATAACAGTACAGCCGAAGAAGCTTTAAGCTACTTAACAATTGTCGACCTTGTGAAGTCAATGCTAAGGCTCTCAAACCAGTCACAGCCCAAAACGCTTGCGCATGCTCCGATCTCAACATAAAAAGAACGCGTTTTGGAGCCGCCTCAAAACTTTAGGTTTTAGGCGAGTGGTTATCCCTTCTCTATACGTGCGCTGCCGCGTTTACAAACTATTTGTAACTTTCAAGTCCAAGGGAGTGTTTTTTTGCTAAAATACTCATAATTCAGATTATATGCTAACGGTAATGCAAAGTAATTATAATTAAATATTTGCTACGCTTCTAAACTACAACTCTGCCAACATTTGTCTAAGTGAGCCTTGTTACTTCATCAGCAGGTAACAAGTGGCCTAGTCATAAGGACGCGTTTCCACTTGCGGATACGCGGGCGTATCCGCGCACGTGGTAAAGTGGATTTTGGAGCCTGGTGGGTAAATTGACTCGTCGTTAGCAGACAATCTGGATGAGTCCGAGACCCATATCAAGATTTCCCGCCAGCGAGAAGTGTACTTCACCACTCGGCTCCAAAGTCCACTTTCCGCCTCCAGAGATCCGCCAGTGTAAACGCGCCATAAGGGAAGGCTGAAGCGAAGACGCGTACTCGACGCACGTGCAATCCAATAGGCTTTTATTTGGCGTCCAAACTACCCTATTTATATGAAAATATGTCCATCTTTTTATAAACAAACCTGCGTGTCTAATGTCCCTCAGACCCCCCCCCCCCCCCCCCCCCCCCGGGGACCAATCGCTTACCCAAAGCCGACGACTAACAAAAGCAAAATAACGCGTTGAATTAAAAAGAAAGAAGCATAGAGAGAGATCTTATTTCTGCGTTCCAACGTTATCAGTGCCTCGTCACTCGCCGGGCCTCTTCTATAAGTCGCTGTGACTGTCTCTTTTCTAGCGTTGCTTAGAGATAACACGCGCAGGCATTGTTCAGAAGGAGGTTGACCTATTTTCGAAAAAAAAAATACAGTACTCGCTGCGAATCCATTCGTCTTTCCATCAACAACAAACAATCCATTATCGCGGATCAAAGGAACCAATCACTTTTCTCACTTCCAAAGCAGGTCTGAACCAATCCCTTTTCTCGGAGTCACTGCCACGAGTCCAACCGATTGGAGAGCAGTGTCTTCTAAGCGTTGTGTGTCAGCAATATCGATGTGTATCCACGCGTGCGTTCTCACCAGCCGCATTTACTTTCTTTCCTCCGGAATCTACGTCCCACCTTATCGAAGATAAAGCGAAGCTAAGGTATACGCTCGGACGTCTACTTCCAAAAGGTGCAACGTCAAGACTTGTTACGACCACTCGCTTGGTTCGGTTGGGTGATGAGCGCAGTGACGTGGCGCGTTCTCGGTATCTGATTGGTTAGTTTATGCAAACGACCTTGCGACGTAACCTATTTCGTGGAACAGGATGGGTTCGATCGGGTTGTAGCCTTCTCTTCGGTTCATCTCTTCGTGAAGTGAAGGATGGCAGGAGATGGAGGGGGGATGGTTCCAGGGTCTGAACCCCGCGCAGAAGGCCTGTCCTAAAGTGATGATGAATGGTGGTAAGCTGGAAAGATGAACGCTGTCTTCCCGCCTGTTTTCTTCAGGCTTTTTTTTTTTTTTTTTTTGCGAATGAAAAAGTGTTGTGCCTCGTGCCGTGGACGTTTTTCCTGACGCCCGCGCTTTGAGCTGTGTAATTAAGAAAAAAAAATCGCGACAAAAAGAACGAACACAAACGGCGGCTATTATGTTGGCGACGAGCACGCAAGCGGACCCGTCAGAAGATTGCGGATCATTTTATTCCTATTTGAGGGCGTAGAAGCTTTGCCATGAACGCAAAATATTCTTTGTTGGCAAAGTGAACGAGTGCAGTGTTCTCGCTCCGGTTTTCGAGAAAATCCAGCAAAGTGTGACTGCAGAATTTCCGACATTCTCATTTCAAGAGATGCTTTTGTGGAAGCATAGATGTTCCTAGGACGCTAGCAAATGAATCAGGAAGGGCTTATGTATATTGTTCTAACTGTCCTAATTATGCGTTTTTGGACGTAATTTAATCTCCTATAAATATGGTAAGACTGACTAAATCTATTATACACAGATATTTGAATTTTGTCAACATACATTTTTTGTTGTTCAGCATGCATACAGAAGAGTAGCCGTAATTGTTTAGTCGATTTGGAATAAACTGAAACAAAATAAAGAGAAAAACCGAAGTTGAATTGACTTGCTTTTCTTCAATCAAAAGCGCATGTATTTCTTATTTTTAACTTTTATTCACAAAGGTTTGGCGTGATTGCAATACCGGTCACGTTTCGTGCCATCTGATTTATTGATAAAGTCAGCGGGTCTCGTTTTTTTTTATTATCTTTTATTTGCAAAAAGAAATTAAAAAAGAAAAGGTTTGCGCCCTGCTTCGTAAAAGGACAAAAATAAGATAAAAAGAGTTTTACTATTTAGTGGGTGAATGTGTTGACGGAAGAAATGCTTAGTTATCCCTTACAGTTCGTACAACCTTAAGTTTAGCGCTGCAAAACTTTTTATTTCGATATTTATTTCGCGTAGAACGCTGCTTTATCAAAATACACATTCACGAGGTGTCTCACAATTAAAACTCTAATGCATAAAGTGTGTGTGTAAAAGTGTTTCAAGAAATTGTATTTTACCATCTGTGAATAATCTTTGGTTCAATATGGAGCTTTATGTTTTGCTAATATCATAACTGCATTTTCGTTAACCAGATATATCCTGCCACGAAAAAAAAAAAAAAAATCGGCACTGGAGAGAAATGATACTACTAATGAGGCGTTGAATTCATCATCGCTCGCCACGAAAGCCGGGTTACTAATTGCTACACTAATTGTGTTTCTAAATGCGACAATGATGTACAACTAATAGGGATCTTGAGTAATTCTTTGTTAGTTTTTGTTGTACGATATGCCAGGAATTAACGGCGCGTGTCTAAGTTAATGTTTTCGTTTTTTTATTTGGGTTGTCGGTATTTATGCTTTTTTTTTTTTTTACGGCTTTGCGTTTTTTATGTTGATGCGTGTTTGTGATCTGACGTGAGAATGAGTATTTTGAGTCCACTTCCCGTGCGACTCTGCGCAGAAGCGTCTCGTGCAAGTTGTGCATGATAGTGAACCCATTTGCGAGCGCTAAATAAACATACCCTATTGCGTCAATTTGATCAATTTGTTCCGGCACGTCTGTGCCTTCTATTTACTATCTTACGTTGTCAAGCTGAAAAGTAAACGCTGGCTGTGGAACGAAGTATCTGCTTACGGTTAATAGGAGGTTCCTGCGCAGGTGCACTACCGGTAGTTTTCGTGAGAAAACGCGCTTATTTGTGAAGTATATCTTTACAATATACTATTGAATAGGAAGTGGTTATCGGTATTTCTTTGAGGGCGCACTTGTTTTCTAATGATTATTGCCTTAAGAACTATGAGTTCTATCTTACCAGGTACTCTCTTTAAAATTGAGTTGCAACGCGGAAAACAAAATACAGGTGTGCACGTTCACTGCAGGACGCTTTGGGGGAAAAGAATAAAAACCTGAGAAAAAGTATAAACGGAAGAAGACGGGTGAACTCTTGGCGCAGGGCACTGAACGGGAACTGATTGTGTCTCGCACTTGAAAGGGCTCTCCAGGCCCTCGTAGCTCGAATGGGGCGAGTGACGTGGAGAGAAGCAGCTGGGGAGCTTTCTGTCGTTCGTGCCCCGGCGCTAATTGGCAACCCCTAGATGCCCGTCTCTGGAGGTTCGCACGAGTGGCCGTAAGGGGCGCTGCTACCCGAGTCGAGGTGAGTCCAGGTAACGTCGAGGGCTACTTCAGCAGCGTCGGTGGAAAGCCCCGGAGATTCCTGAATTGCGGCAATCCTGTTTTCTGCAAGTATCGTCAACAGCAAAATATACGAGAAGCAAAAACTCCGAGTATTCCACAGTATGGAAGCCTGACAATGCCGGGAACTGGCAGAATAACTGCAAATTCACTCAGCATTTACAGCACCTTGCAGGTAATATGTTGTTTTGCAAGTGCTGCTTTAGATGTAATACCCGTTATAATGTTTAGTTTTCATAGGTGTGCGGATAAACGTTGGTATCCACTCACAACACTCTGTTGCGCAAAGATGAAACAAACTTTATCGTCCCGTTTTAACCAGCACCTGCTGCAAATAAGTCACAACTAAAAGATTTGAGCAAACTTGATCTTGCCAGTGCCTTATCTCTAGTATATTGATTGTGAAAGCGCACTTTTTTTTGCTCCTACTACTAAAGATACTCAAATAAATGAATTTCTGATCGTACGGACCTTACTTTTCCATTCATTAAGCTAACACGCACAAACCGATGCTAAACAATGAAGAACTTCAAATCTTTATCATTCAGAGAAGGTTTTTCCGGTTCATTCCTTCGTTCGGGCTACACTCTGACACTCCTTCGTCACCGGTTAGATATTAAAACTAAATTACGCTTAGTGAACGCCCTAGTCTAAGAAAGGTAACTTGGCACCGTTACTAGGTAATCGATAAATTTGCTAACATATTACCCGTTTTCCAGGAATGTAACACCACGTCGGTACTCTTATTACTGCAATCTGCATTCACCACTCCTAACGTGGTTGATATGCCTTTCCGGTTGGGTGACTTCTGGTCAAGCTCCACCGTAAATGCTGTAAACATGGCGCCAACCAGAACCGTATACCAGGGAAAAAAAAGCGTGGAAGCACACAAACAGAAACGAACGTAGCCCATTTCAACGCGAGCTTATCATGCCGGCAGTTTAGATGGCGCAAACAGAAAACTACGTGGAGTCCGCCGCTCACGTAAGCACTTTTTCTTTCCGGCAACGCGGCAGTGAAGTTCTTCGAGACGTACAATGATACACCGAGCCTCACCACGTACGTGCCCCAGCGAAGGGCCACGAACAGCTGCGTTCTGCTGGCTGTTGCATTCTCGGATCTACACGAAGGAGGCTTTGTTTTCTTGCAAGGCGCAGGGTTTGCTCCGACCCCCTGCTGCTACGCCTCCCCCTTTTCCCGGGTTTCCGTTTAATGCTTCTTACGTGCCCGAATTCGGATGACTTCAGTCGCGAAGAACACAGCCGCAATAAAACTGGCCAGCGCAAAATCTTGTAATCCTTTTTTTGGTCGCTGTTGAGTATATTCGTAATGAGTTATAATATTCCTCCTTTCGAGAGATACATTGTGCTTCCTATATAAGCAGTGAGGCCAATTTTTCGTTAGTTTTTCCGAGAGGGCTGTAGCAATACCAGCTAAAAGACAAAGACTCTTGCCTCCTGCAAATGTTATAACTATAGTCCGTTGCAACTCAAGAAGGTAGGGCGGGGGTAAGACGGGCCGGAGAGGAGGAAGCAGACAGAACGTTAAAGAGAGAAGGAGGTTTCCCTCTCTCTTCTCCAGCGTTTCGTCTGCTTCTGCCTCCCCGGCCCGTCTTACCCTCGCCCTACCTTCTTGAGTTGCAACGCCAGCGTTAGCATCGCCGACAGCGCGTGTCACACCGTCTCACAATGGGCGCGACGCTAGGAGGCGGCGACGCCTGGACGGTCGCGTCTGGCGCTTTGCTGTCGTCGAGCTTCGGCGTGGCTGCCACTATGCATCCACAGACAATGACGTCATCAGCGGGCCTTGTCTCCTGGGTGGTGTTGGCTGTAGCCGCTTGGCAATGGCAGCGCTGCATTGCGTTCCTTATCCGTAGACTGCGCATGTGCCGTGGACGAAAAAAGCGCAGTTCCAAATCGAGATCGTATAATGCTTTGTACCTGACGTTATCCCGTCAGCTTTCCGGCCACCGAAAGAGAAGAAGGAAAGCAGGAACTCTTCTCTCAGTGGAACCGTCTTTTCTTTGCCCCAGACGTGCAGAGACGTCGCTGCTTTTTCTCCATAGGAGGTTATAGAAAATTAACCCGTCACTCAAAATGCATACAAAAGCAGCTTCCCCTCTCTTCCTTTCGTGCTGTGCGAAATGGAGGGTAAGGCGTCAGTGCAAAGCGTGCATTCATGTACGGCCTCAGAAAGCCAGCCATCTTGCTTAGTTGAGTGCGCTTTGGCGCGTCATAATCCGAGTCCAACCGCGGTGACTCAGCAAGGCCTTCGTAACACACGACCATGCAATGCCTGCACCGAGAATCACTGCAGCGTTCAAACATGAATCAGCCACAATCGTTTACAAGCTACTGTCAACATGTGTAAACGTACGGGTAGAGAGCGTCTGAAAGAGCTGAAGAAAATAGTAAATGAATAAGAGAAAAATGCACCTCGTGCTTTCCACGCCCTATGAAAACAATAACAATACTTCACTCGTAAATTAAATGTTTTTTTTACATATTTTTATTTATAATTGTAAGTTTGCCAGTTCAGAGTCTGCGTGCCAGGTCAAAAAGCAAGCGACGCCCAACCGAAACGCGACCGTAATATATTTGATTTGGCTCGCCAGAGGCGCTGCTTACACTGGAGAGCTACGAACCTATGTGGAGCGCAATTTTGACTGCTTCTTGCACAGGGGTTGCAACGATGTCAGAACGCAAGACTCTTATTGGCTGATTGAAACAAAAAGAAGAGTGAGTAGACCTCAGGTCACCTAGCATTGAGGCCTACCCAGTATCCTTTACATCAAAGCCAATCAGATCTTGGTGTCGTCTTGACGTCACCGAAACTCCTGCGGAGAAGCAGACCATTCATACTGCGAGTAGAAAGGCCGGTGAAATCGGTTCTAACTTGGTGTATTCTGCATTCGCTCTTGCTCGAGTGAGTTGGAACATGGTGGCGCCAGTGTGCGAATAGGTCCCAACCACATCCCGTTCTGAACTAGTTGGTGGGTTTTGCAGTATTCATCCAACCAAATATACACGCTATCTTTTGCAAATGGCCACGTCTAGCACTGTTAGACCTTATTCACTCTGACGATAAAAGAATGCCGAGTAATGAATTAGGAGATATATGTGAACCGGAAGTGTGCCGCGGGCACCCAATAGATGGCACCACTGAATTTGTTGCCAAACAAAAAAGGGTTGATTAGACGCTTCAAGCGCACGTCAACTCATCTGTCTCTGAAGACACGTTTGCGATAGCGCTGGTTGTTAACAGCGCCTGCACAAATCCTCGTTATTTTTTTTATTTTCCGAAAAAAAGAGTTTTTGCGCATGTGTAGCGTTCCCAGTAAACACACGGGCTCGTTTTGTCGGCGGACGCGTTGCAAACCAAGCAGAAACCAGCCTTCGAGGTCGCCGAATTGTCGACTGAACCAGTAGTGCCTGGAAGACAAGGCCCAAGTATGACGCTGTCGTTAGTGGATCTACAGGACTACGATCCACCCCAAGCCGGCACACAGACTGAAGCTCGACGAATGTTGCCGCAAGGCGGCAGGAGCGTCCGTCTTGTTCACGCCGCCTGCGAGTGTCACACTCCTTGTGAAACGCGGCGGAACGCGCTGGAGGCGAATGCCGACGCGCGGCGCTGCGTCGACCCACTACTGATGACATTTGCCGGGGAAAGGCGCAGGCCTTGTTTTCTATGTGGCCCTGGCTGAATTCAGCCGGAGCGACAGAGAGTTCAGATAACCCGGCGTGTAGCTGTCTCGGCGACAACGCGGCAGCCTGTCATTACAGCTCGTTTTCGTGAGACGACGGGAACTGGCCGTATGCCTCGAAATCCCCAACGCTCGCGTCGACGGTGTCAGCGCTTTTCTTCTACTTTCTTCTTCAGAGAACTCGCAGGCAGATGGGAAAACTCCCGCCCTGAAGCGGCGTGGATAACGGGACCGCGGTTGTACAAAGAACCCGACGTGATTACTGGGATCAGCGTGGACGCGAACTGGGTTCAGTTTCTCGTCAGCGCGGGGTCTCGTCGGGCAAGAAGGACAAACAACGTACACTGTTTGCTCACATGTCAAATCATACTTCTTAGTACCCTCTTTTTCTTGCGTTTTCGCACGAGGAATTAACTTGACGTCTCCTTTGTCATAAGATTTTTTTTAAACTTTTGCTATTGTTATTGCTGGCCTCGGTAAGCCACAGTTTTACATTCTTTTCCCGAGATCCGGAGTCATACGGGATCATCGCGATTGAGAAAACAAAAAATGTCTCGTACTCCGTAAGTGATTTGTGTCACCACACTTTGGACTCTTGTTTTATATAAATACGGAAGTAGCGGTCAACAGCATCGGACCAGACAGAAGAAGAAGATGACGCAAAGAGGGACTAACAGTTGAAAAGTTAACACGTTTTCAGTCGTCGTTGTTGTTTTTCTTGAGGTTTTGATGAAAGCTAAGAATGGAATTGTCCAAGAATCCAGTTGGCGCTTGTTTCGCCCGGTTAATGTTTGTTTCGCCGGGTTAATGTTTTTTTCGCGCTGTTTTAATATTGAGTTTGCTATGCACCAACTCACACACATCATCACCTAAATGTTTCGTGTTTTTAGGCGTATGTAGGGGAGTTGTTCATTCCTCAACGAGTTCGCAGCCAGTTCATCATTGGTCACGAAAAAACAGAAATAGAACTCTAATTCCTAATCTTGTTACTGATGACTTCGCGAGGCTGTGTTTATCCGCAGAAAACCCATATTCCCTGGCAGCAGCAAAACTCGGTGTTACGAGCTCGGTTGCACACTTCTCCAGTTGGTGTCCGCCGCGGCTGTCATAGCGGAGCAGGCGAAGTTATTTATTCCGCTCTACTCACTCCTGCTCGTTGCGCACTCCTGCGAACGTTCGCGTCGCAGCAACGAGATGGTCGGGTGGCCGCGTTATGTCTCCCCCCACTGCCCCGTACGTCGGTGCTGCCGCAGGCCGTTGTAGCCTGTCACTCTGTTCTCCGAGTCGTGGAAGCGCGCCTGGCAACTTAGCCCGACGTTTTGCCCCCTGCGTTGGCCAGGCCTAGTTAGAGCGCGCTGAGAAATGCGCCAGACAGCGTCGTGTGCCTCGTCGGAAAACATACTCTTCCCTTGCACCGCTCAGCGCAGTTTCAGTCCGCAGCATCTTGTCTTTATGTTTTGTTTTGGGCTGACTCGAGTTTTCGCGGCATTGTTTGCTCGCTCTGGAGTCAACAGCGCAGGAGACTGGTGCGGACGGGTGAGATGGTGAACATAAAATGCCGAGATAAGGGCTTCCTACAAATAGCGACTTTCTTTGAAACGCTGACTGCGTGACGTGCAGGTTTTAAAAAGCGAAGAGCGGCACACAGCAGAGGTTTGAACTGCATGCCGCCGTTTGCTTCCAGCAGAATGTGCTTTGTCATTCATACTGGTTCTGGTTACTTGTAAAAGAAGTATTAACGGAATTTAGGTGCCCATGACGGGAATTCGAAAGGCGCTGTGGGTTGACACTACGATATGTTTGAAACGCGATACCATTATTGCGGTCACAAAACCTTGAGATTGTGTGCGGCCATCCGATGCGGTCGGAAGCTTAACTTTTGCTTCGGGACCAGCATTCTTGTATAACAATACGCGAAGTCTATTTCCCGCCAAATTGAGGGGAAGGGAATTCCACGCAAAATATAGCGGGAAGACCTGAATTCGTGTTTAACTATACGCTAATTAAATTTTTCAGGAAGTTTACGCGAAAGCGCTTTTCTGCTTACTATGGCGAAAAACCTGAATTGGAGTATGGTTATTCACCAAGTCAGTTTCTCAGCTGCACTTAGCGGCAACCCGAAACCTGTTTGGTGTAGAATTATACGCTATTTAAACGTATAACAAATTTCAGTGAAAGCGGTGCCCCACTTACCAAGGCCGAGTGCATCGAGCTCCACTGAAGTCCAAAAAAAAATCTTCCCTTCAGTTTTTTTTTTAAATTATTTCTTGCTTATCCGGTGGCTTTTGCGAACGTGGTTATGTTATCCGAATGCCAAGCTTTCAGAGCTTATCGTTATTAGATTCAGTAGGTATGAGGTTTTTTTGGGGGAAAAAAACATTTGAAAAATGTGAGCCAGTGGAGCCCACGAATACATAGATATGAATGGCACGTGCTACTTGATTAATATTTGGTTAAAAATAAACAAAATATTTTACAATTATTGAACCAGATAAAGTTAAGTTCTCAAACTATGCATACGGTCCCAAGCGCTATAGCGCTACATTTGGTCACAGACTGGGTATTTGTGGGCACTTAGTTTATTTATGAAGCGAGAGAAAGCAAGTCTCTCTTTGCTTCAAAAGGCCCGGTATACATTTTTTGTATTTAACTATAAAGTAAAAAAAAAAAAACAAAAAAAGAAACATAGCGCGTAAAGATTACGAGTTTGTAACGCGTACTTCAAGCGTCACATATATTATATGAATCTTGCGAACAAAAATTCCTAAAGAAAATTGGCGACGAGAGTCATGGCACTTAAACACACCCCTAACGTGAACGTATTAAAGAAAATAAAAGACGTTTACAATTCTCTGCAATGCCGAATTCGAGCGCAGCTCTGGATGAGTAGGATGGGAGGGTACGGAGGGGAGGGTATGCCCCTCCTTCCTTACCGTACCCTCCCCTCCTCTTCGCCTGCGCCCCTCCCATTTAGCAGACCATTTTCGCAAAATTTTCCGCTAAATTTCCCGCTACATTTCACGCAGATTTTCTCGCTAAATTTAGCGGGAGATTTAGCAAACGTTTCCTAAACTTAGTGGGTGCATTTTAAATTTAGCGGAAAAATTTCTCCGCTAAATTTAGCGGGAAAACTTCCCCGCTAACTGTAGCGGGGACACTTCTCATAATAGGGAGTTTTCGTAGATCGTTTTCGTCGTCCCGCAAGGCCCTCCGCAACCGCTACGATAGCGGGATCTCCACAGTCAAGGCTATCGGCGCGCAGGCGCAGTAGCAACTTTTTCGTTGCGGAACGCTTAGCGGAGGAGGCAGCGCGGTCTACGAAAACTCCCTAATGCAACGCGCGGTTACGCCGACGGCGACGCCGCTCAACCCGCAAACGGGCGCCTAAGAACGGCGCTAAACGGAAAATAAGTTTAAAGTGAGTATTCCAGGTTGCGCTCCTGATAACATTCAGTATTCGCTTATGAGACACGAACGCAGAAACTGCTTTGCCGAAACACATCAGGATAACTTTATTGGATATTTGTCGTGGTGATTATAACTTTCAAACTGACTTAACATCGCAGACTCCTGCGGCCTCAATTTTTTCGCCACATAAATCCAGCAGGGCCCTGCATGGGGCAGAAAAAAAAAAGACACAAAGAAAAACAAAACCCGCGTTTAGGAGTGTACGAAAAATACAAGGAACACAGACAGAATATTGTCCTTGGGAATGTTTTCAGAAGGTGGCCGGTGCGGTACGTTAAATCGCCCTACACGATAAGGAAGGGTGTGACGAACAGTTTCACGCTTCCGTGAGTTTAACGAGGTGAGCGTCAGCGCTTCGTTCCCCTTAACGGGGACGTCATAAAAATTTATTCAGTTTGCGCTGTATGCCCGAGAAAATAAGGAGGCGAGCGACGGCGCAGTCCATAATCCCGAGAATCCTCACGGTGCCGCTGTCGGGGCGAGATGCACCGTGGCCGCGACAAAAGCGGTCTCGTAAATCTGGGAAGTCCGCGAGGATAATCCGTATTTGTCGCGACCGACTCGACAGTGGAACAGGCCCGTAAACAGACTAGTATAAAGTAGGGACAGTCCCGCTGCTTCAGCAATCTGTTAGTACCCATCAAATGTGTGATTTATTCGAGTGCGAGACATTTTATAACCGGTACCGGACGTAGTTGCGTAGACGCTTCGAGAAAACCATCATCTGATAGCCTCATAGGCGTCAATGACAACCTTGTTCAGTACGCTGGGGCAGCTTCAAGGAGACGGAAATAATGGAGCAAGAAAACATGTGTCTGTGTGACTCAGATCCGACATTCGGAGCCTGTTTTTACCGCTTTGCAAATGGTTCGCCATGGTCCTGAGACTTAACCAAACCAAAAACGATGTTCGTTCGCAGCTTCATTAACGCAGCGCGTATACCGAGTCGGGAGCATTTGAATGCGAAAGTATTAGCCTTACCCATGGAGCGAAGCCGGCGATGTCTGTAACCGTCTGTAGCAGCAAAACGGCAGTTAAATTCTCATTGGCAAAAGCACAACAACGCAGGTGCATCGTCACGGAGGGCGTGAGGCCGGCGGGGTTCGCTGCGCATGCGCAGTGGGGGAGAGCATGATGGTCACCGCCGGAGCGCCGTCTGCGATGGGAAGACTTGGCGCGGTGCTTCTAAGAATGCGCTGCGTGTACGAATGCTTTCGCATTCCTACAAGTAAGCAGTCTTAAGTGTCTTTTTACATTTTTATTCTGGCTCCACAACCGAGCACCCAATATAACGGCGAGAAGGCCACGCCCTGCCTCTCTTCAGTTGTTTCTGTCTAACGGTCGCTTGCGTCCAAAGAAACCGGACAAAGACTGGAAGATGTTTGCCAAGATGGCGGCAGTCGGAAGAAGCAGATTTAGGGAGTCAGTGAAATCATCACGATATCCTTACAGATCGGGTATTGGTGTGGACGTGCGTAGAGACGGCGACACATTTACAACACACAAAAAATAACCCCAATATAGTTTTATGTGAATTGTCACGTTTTACGACCAAACTGAAAAAGTAAGCAATGTATAGGTGACTCAACGCATGCAGGATTTATGGTCTAAACTTAGAAAAAACGAACTGAAACAAACCCGTGGTCAAAACAAAAATAAATATATTAGAGGGACAAATTTTGTCAACAGGAAGTAACTCCAGGATCGCTTTTGGTAAAAAAAAAAAAAAAAAAGGAAGTTGTAAACGTGGAAGAACAATGAAAACGTGGCCGTGGGCGTCTGGCTCGAAGCGCCCCACGGCTCATTGTTATACCTTATTTTCACGGTGTGACCCAACGGTGACGTTTCGTTTTTCTGCTTTCCATTCAACGAACGTAAACCATTTAAATACATCTTGCCTCTTTTCTTTTTTTTTTTTTACTTTTATTTCATTTGTTGTTGAAACGGCCGTCCGGAGATTCCAATAAAACGCTGTCGCAAATGCCACCGGAGCTCCGGATTCTCTTAAAAACTGAATAAATAAACAAGGCGTAAATAACTCAAAGAAAACACGTAGAAGACGGTTATAAAGGGGCAGCTTTCTAAGACCCCCTTGAGGCGAACCGCGGGCAGCCCTAAATAAATCCGTACGTGTACGTTCCTTTAAAGAAGGAAAACGTTGCGTACAGAACCCCATGCGGTGGTAGTTTCGCTTCACATCTGGCAACGGTTTCTCTGTCTGTTTACGTGTGTACGTTTGGTGTTTCACACAGCGTCGTACATTTTATTTATCATATACTAATGTTTTTTATCGCTGCGGATATAGGGATTCTTATTTTTTTTCTTGCACTGTATTGTCGATTTATGTGTGCCCGTGGTGGCGATATTTTTGTGGGCAACGCAAGTGTTTTTCCGCGGAGCAAATGTGCCGTTTTCTCAAACTGAAACCCTTATTTGAGTTGTTTTTGTTGGAGTGAAGCCTTTATTGGAGTTTGTTTTTATTTGCTGCATCAATATTTTGTGGGATAAAACATATTTCCGGAGCTGCTGTGTTTGTGGTTTCGGGAAAACGATGCCTCGGGCGGTACCACATCTGTGTTTGCGACTGGGATCAAGGAACTACAGATTCGTTTGCGCACTAAACACCCACGCGACGCAGCATGCGACAAATCTACCATTTCATTTGCAAAAACTAAATACAAAAAAGAAAATTCATGTGATTATTTTGGTCGTTTTATCTACAAGGAGAACGGACTATTCTGAGCAAGGTGGGCTGCATCTAGACATCGCGACAGATAACAGCTGATATTTGGTTACCGAAAGTAATTTGCGCTTGAGTTATTTTCAGTTCGTCAAAGGCTGCGGCATTTAGGTTCTCATACATTAATGAGAAGTTGCGCTCAATGAGACAGGATAAAAGGAAGGAACGCAGGACAAAATGCAAACAGCGCCTGGTGCTAGTGTTCCTTTCTTTTGTCCCGTCCAATCGAACGCTGCTTTTTTTTTTTTTATTATGTTCAACGATCACCAACCAACCCACCTCACCATCTTGCAGCAAGATTTAATGTTTACATTGTTTGGAAGATTTTTCTGCACCTATTATGTTGCAGCCCTAGAATTTCAAGTGCTTTTTTGCGACACACCAGTACTCTACACTGACGCGTGTTGTAAAGTGCGCCTGCTCAAAATTAGGGCCCACGTTTTGGCCGCTAAGAACGCCAATCTAAGAACACCGATACTGTAGAATGTACATTAGGAAACCCTTGTGGAAGCTCGCTGTCAGTTACTACCACAACTGAATATCGCATGCTGTCTGAACTCGCACCATTGTTTGCACTCAAGTTCTCACTGATGTAGAAATTGCTTTTCTTTATGTCAAACCAATTGATTGTACTTTACATAAACTCAAAGTGATAGTTTGATTTCGCGTACGCTTATTTTCGATATCATTTTTTGTTACGTTTCTCCGATGATGTTTCTTATTTAGTTGCCCCCACTTTCTTGACAACCGAGTAGAGACGACGTTGCAGGAACTGCTGCGAAAGAACGTCCATCTTCAAGAGGACTCGACTTGACGTGTACAACTTTGTGCAGCGCGTCTGCTGCCAAACAATCCGGAATAGTTTCGACAGATCCCAGTTTTTCGCTTGAGCAATCCTTGCTCGGAGAAACTCGCCGGCAGGAAATTAGACTGGAGTGGTGCGTCTTGTTTCTCGAACCTTTTTTTTTGTTGTTGTTGATTACCTTCGTGTTCTAGTGTCTTTAACTCTATTCTGTTTTATTTTGTCCCATTTAGATGTTTTCTTAGTGTGCAAGATTTTGAGGAAGTCAAGTTCGACCCCCGGAGTGGCATACAATGTAGGCCGCTAATGTTGAACTGGTTGACGGGATTTGGTAAATATTTGTATCTGGCTAATAATGTCGCAAACACATTTACCTAGCCCGTGGGGACAGCCGCGATTGGTCAAAGCTAGCAAAGAAGAGAATGAGACGGCCCCTTACCTTGGTTGTCGTGCATTGTTGGTTTAAAATGTTCGGCAATGAAATGTTTAGAGCAAACCATCCCGTATATCAGGCCTCAACTGCGAAAGCCACACTTTCGCCAGCGCGCCGCCCGCTGGATATTGGTCAAAACTGAACCCCACCTCGGTGCAATAAGTATTGCCCTGAGGCCATGAACAGTATGGGACCATTTTCTGTTAAAATTGCTTTCACAATGATACTGTACGATGCAATAAAAGAGATATTGTGCAGGTTCTTGACCGCGACCGCAGATAGCCTATGGGTGAAGCTATCTTCCTATCCACACATTGATGATGATGATAGCGCGACAGTAGCACCACCTTAAGTTCGATCTCGGTGCGAATAACACGCCCGGTGTTCACGAGCGAGTTAATGACTCCTTTTCCGTTGGTAGGATGGGAGCGCGTGCCTGGTGAATACCGCCTAGAGACAGGGCCTGCCAATTACCTTTGGTGGAACCCCGACGCACCCCAAGCGTGCCGAAACTTGACGTGAGCCCCCGAAAAGCGGCCGCTGCGCACGTCTTGGCGGCGCCGTCTGCTAGCGTCGCCATTGTTGTGAGATGCTGAACGACGCGCTCTCGAAGATGCTGATGCGAGCCAGGCGGCGTTACGTGGGTCCACTAGTGCTTCGTTTCAACTCAAGTCCAGACGCGGCCAGCACTGCCTGCTGATGACAACAATCGAGCAGCGTAGAAAGCGAAAGTCAATAGGCCTTGTCCGTTTATGATTGGTTCAGCGATAATGGCACAAGTATTGAAACATAATAGACACCATGATGGTGAGCTTTTGAAGCTGTCTGATTGGTTCCAGGCAGACATGTAGGCGTTCTCCAAGCAAAGGAAATAAACACAGTTACTCGTTGCCAGCTCAAAAAGATACTAGATGTACGTTACTCGTTACAAATTCTAAAAAAGATCCGTGTTACGCTACCTCAAAAGTAACGAGTTTCTTTTCTCGTTACTTTGACACCAAATTCATTTCTCCTTTTCTTTCGTGGTTTAATATTGTTTTCTTTTCGGTAGTCGCTGCACTTCAGCAGCAGCTGCCTCTAGAAGATTTCATCGGTAACGTTTCCCCGCTTCCTTGAGAACACGTCTCCGGCGATGGTGAAGAGCCGTTCTACTGACGCGCTCGAAGGAACGGCAGCGTTGGGCTTCAGGAATAAGAACCGGTAAATCTGGGATTCCCGCCCCTCTTTTGTTATCTTTGCTCTAAAGCTCCAAGTTGACAATGGGACCTGTACCTTCCCGTGTTGGCAACCTCCAGGTTTAAATTCGGTCTGTACGCGATTTTAGAAAGGTTCAACCAACCTACCTTATTGCCTAGGCTAAGGACATTTACAGCTGTAAAGTTCGAGTGACGTGTTCACAGATACACGTTGATGTACTTTCATACTACTGAGTTGTTTTAGAGCCCAGCTCTTAGGCGCCCGTTTCCGCGTTCCACGGCGTCGCCGTCGGCGTAACTGCCCCGATAAATGTAGAGGGAAATTGAATTGATGTTGAGTTCACGTGACGTAAATTTTCCCGCTAAATCTAGCGGAGAAACTGAATTCGTTCATGGCTGATGTGACTCGAAGTTATGTGAATTCATATTGCCCACTAAATTTAGCAGAACATTGAATTGGTGTTAAAGTCAAGTGACGTCAATTTTGCCGCTAAATGTAGCGGAGAAACTAAATTTGTTAATGGGTGACGTGACACGAAGTCATGTGGCGTCATTTCCCCCGCTAAATTTAGCGGGGAAACTGAATCGGTTTTGAGGTTACTTGGCGTCAAATTTCCGGCTACGTTTAGCGGGCAAACTGTGGGAGGATGGGAGGGTACGCAGTAGAAGAAGGAGGACGGCAGAGGAGGGGCAGGGGAGAGGAGGAAGAGCTGAGGTATACTCTCCCCTTTGTACCCTCTTCTCCTCTCCCTCAAGAGCCGCACTCCAATCTCGCGTTACAGAGATTTGTCAACGTCTTTCATTTATGTTCGGGTTGCCCATCTGCCTTTTTCGCAATAGACGTATACTCGGGATAGAATTACAACGAGGCTGTTTAAAAGTTGTTCTACACGTTACTCCTCAAAAGTAATCAAATACCGTTACTCGCCACTTCTTTAAAATTAATTAAGTACGTTATTTTTTTTTCTTTTCCAAAAAAACTAACCAAATATGTTACTCGTTACTCAAAAAAGTAACTAGGTGGAAGTAACTCGTTACTAGTAACACGTTACGTACACGGTGCATGTCTGGTTCCAGGTCACCTCCTCTTCAGCGTTCGCCCTGCTGAAGTGGAAAGGGGCGGGCCTCTACTTTACTCGTAACCTGTCACGGACTATAGACCGCTTTATCGTGGGTAGCGCCATTTTGAATACTGTAGCGCCATCAAGCGAGTGTCAGGTTCCGTGGCCATGCTAATTGGTGAGGGACGTTGGCCAAAGTGCTCTCCTGGGCGCCGCTCCCGCTTTGGATGTGCTGTTCGATTCTCCAACGTGCTGTGTATCCGACTAAGGGCGGGTCTTTAGTTTTTAGAGCGCAGCTCTTAGGGGCCCGTTCCCGGCTTGAGCGGCGTCGCCGTCGGCGTTGGCGTCGCCGTCGCCGTCGGCGTCGGCGTCGGCGTCGGCGTAACCAAGGTCATCCCAAGGTCACGTGACCCCCAAGGTCACGTGACCCCTCCCAAGGTCATCTCAAGGTCACGTGACCCCACGTGACCCCCTGAAGGTCACGTGACCCCTCGAGGTCACGTGACCCCTTTCAAGGTCATCTCAAGGTCACGTGACCCCAAGATGACCCCACGTGACCCTTTGAAGGTCACGTGACCCCCAAGTCACGTGACCCCTCTGAGGTCACGTGACCCCCGAGGTCACGTGGTCGCCTCCCCAAGGTCACGTGACCCCCGAGGTCACGTGACCCCCAAGGTCACGTGACCCCTTCCAAGGTCATCTCAAGGTCACGTGACCCCACGTGACCCCCAGGTCACGTGACCCCTCTGAGGTCACGTGACCCCCCGAGGTCACGTGACCCCTCCAGGTCACGTGACCCCAAGGTCACGTGGGGGTCACCTTTGGGGTCACGTGGCCTTGAGGTCACCCCCAGGTCACGCCTCCCCGAGGTCACGTGACCCCCTCCCCGAAGTCACGTGACACCCCCCCCCCCCCGGAGCATATTAAAGAATGAGGGGAAAAGGAGGAGAAGGGGGAGGGGTCTACCCTCCCCTCAGTACCCTTCACTCCTCCTCCTCAAGAGCTGCGCTCCAATTCGGCGTTACAGGGATTTGTAAACGGCTTTCACTTTTTTTGTTGCACGGATAGTGTTTTTTTAACTCATTGGGAATGTTTCTTGCCCCGCGATATATCATCCGCCAGTGCAGCGATGCCTTGAAGAGCGGCACTGAACACAAATGGGAAGGGAGTACTGAAAATGTTTTATTTGTTTACAGCGATTGAATTTCCCTTCGGAGGTTTCGTAGTTTCAGATAGAGCACACCGAAAATATCTTTGGCGTTTCGGGTCGTCCACAACAATCAAATATAATGAGAAAAAGGACGTGCAAAATAAGAGATACGCAGGAAACGCGAGATGGCAGCGCCCTACGGCATGCACATGTTTATTGAAGTTTTAGTTGATATCCCGTGTCGAACGAGCGTGTCCTTTGTCTAGACCTGGAAACAACGCAGTTGAGATGGGCCCATGACCGGAGCGAGTCGATCAATAATCCAACGATTCGAAATCGATTTATAAGCATGTTTCAGCAATACAAATTAAAGCTTTGTTTCCAGCTTTGTTATCAACTACTTGGCAAATTAACTAGAACCCAGTCGCGTTGTGGCAGTCAACGTAAATTAACGGTTCTCTGCTATCTCACGGGAGATTTCGCTTAAGGAAAACGAATAAAACTTACTTTTCGACATTTTCCAGCGACACCCTGTGGCGGAAATAAGCCTTCAACTATAAGCGCTGTAGATGATGAAATCGAGTCTATGTTACAACTGCAAAATATCAGCGATAAGATAAATTTAGTTGCAAAACGTTACAAGGTGAAACCGATTCTAAAGACAAACTTGCTCCTACCTTGCGAGCGTAGCCAATATTCATTGAAGGTACAGCGGTTAGTTCGGTGCGTGCACAATTCACGAAATGTTTCGAACATACTCGAGAAAATGGCGTCGGGGAAAAGTTTTCTTTTTTTTTTTTTGGTTTACGGACGCAACCTACTGCCGCCGGAGGTTTTGGTCCTTTGGAATGCGAGCGAGTTTGAAGACATTGCAGCCGCAGTTGCGTTGTCGGATCCCGTGCGCGATACAGATGTCCTCCGATAATATTCTGCGCTTTCGGCGGTTCTTTGTGCAGCCTGTAACCGAACAGTGATGTCCCGATGACCAGAGATGGTCGTCACTGATTCCGCTAGCTCTAATTGCACCTGGAAGTAAAATAAAATAGAGGAAGGCGGGAAGAAAATAACCGAGCTTGGAGAAACACACGCGTCCAAGGCGTTCCTCCGGGTTTTTTCGCTCGTTCCTAACCACTCAGCAAGAAGGAAAGCGCCGGCAACTCTTTTCCTTTTCCTTCCTTAACCCTCTTTCAGTAAAATGATCTATAGCGTCTGCCACGTTTGAACTTAAGATAAACCAAAGTATACTGATATGGTTTGAGGGAAGGCGCAGGCGTTGTCTTCTTGGTGTTCCTGATAGCGTCCCCTTGCCCTTTGGTGAGCGGTTGGCCGTAGTTGTTTTTTTCTGGTTTGAAGCAGGGGGGGAAGTACGAAGAGAAGCGTTCGTGGGAGAGGGTTTTAGGTTAAAGCGGCTGCCCCCTTGAGACCAACCCTCATTTCTGGTGTGTGGTCTGGTAGGGCCCGATAAAAACGGGCTCGGCTGATAGACAGCGGGGAGCCTCACGTTCTCCGGTCGGGGCCGGAGTATTGGCGTGGCGCGCTAAGCGGCCTCAATGGACTCGTTTTGAAGAAAGCGGCGTGGACGAGTAAGAGAGTTACGCTTGATCGATCAGCATGAAACTGAGGCCGCCTGTTTTCCGAATATATTAATCGATGCAACGCTTTCGCAACTGAAGCGGAGCATCTGATGGAACACGTTAATACAAATTGAATAGAAAAGCGCGAAAGAACAACACTTCAAAAGCCAGAATGAAAGAATTAGAACCAGCTCGACTTGTTTCTGGCAATACACGAAGGAGGCCGAATCAGATTATGCAGGAATAAATGAAAGTGTACATTGTAATCGGGGTTTTCGGGTAATACTAAAAAAGCATGGTCCTTAACGTGTCTTTCCTAGAGTGTATACTAACTGTGGATGGAAATCGATGTCATATTACGTTTTGTTTTACTTTAATAAACTATCGGAAGAGTTTTTTTAACGTATATACATTAAATTTAGTAAAATACGAACATAGAGTAGTGCTCGAAACTTGACGCGTGATTCAAAGTGCTTTTTTCACTTTTCTTTTAGCATGCGCGGGTTCTCTTCGTTTTGTTTTGCTTTCTTGCATGACACTAATGCATTCTTTGTTATCAGTGACCAAGCAACCTGTTGGACGCCAGGTCCAGCAGCCAAGCATAAACATTCATGCTTTAGCGAGCTGGTATATGTACAATATGAAAGATGCAATTAAAAAAAAAATAATAACTTTATTCTACATGTAGTAAATGACACAATACAAATACGGGTCTGTCCAAGCCACAGGAGGCTTGTGGGACAGGACCCGGCAAGTCGAAGCGGCGTAAGTATACAAAGAATAAGGTCAACTCAAAGTAAAATAAGAACTATGCAGAAGGCAAGAAAAAACACAAAAAACGAAGGGTTTCTACAAGCCTAAATTGGCCAGTTTTTTTTTCAGTTTTTCCTTGGTTGTGCACTCAAAGAAGCGATCTGGTGATTTATTGATCAATCAATCAATCAATCAATCAATCAATCAATCAATCAATCAATCAATCAAACAATCAATGTTTTTATTGAAGTGCCCAGGAACAACCTTGCGGTCTTGGTACGGGTGCACTCAGGAAACATGAAAAACAACACTACACATAACAAACAAACAGTACACAATAAAAGCACTTAAAACAGATCATATATGTCACATAGACTCTCTACGGTATACCACCACAATAGCGAAAGGAAAGGAAAGCGAGAGTATACAATTTGTTTCTGAGCAACTTAATCAAGTGCGAAAAATGGTAAGCAAAATTTAGGGGAGGACCTTTAGCGCTCTGATGAACTCCGTTGTGTTATTGTTAAATATATCAATAGTGTCTGTAAAAGAGAAGTTGTACGTGTGCCCAATTCTTGACACGGGGTCTTGAAGATTCGTTATGCGAGCATTGTAGAAAGAATGCATTTTGCCGTGTAGTTTTTACGGGAATTTTCAAACGTACATTTGAAATCAATGATGTGCAGTCAGTAATGCCATGAATAATAATAATGATAATAATAATAATAATAATAATAATAATAACTGTGATTGTTATAGGCAGGGTTTTGTACGAGTTATTAATAGCACAACCATAACCTTTAATATTAGCTACGGGGTGCCTCAGGGATCTGTTTCAGACCCTATTCTCTATTCTATATTTGTCAGTGATATCATTATCGTTATCTCATAATAATTATTCCTTCGCTTGACCGATGACATTAAAATATACCATGAAATTCAAATTGTGACGACTGCGTAAGGTAACAGGCAGCCGTAAACAGATTCAGTAATTTACGTAAAAAAGGCTTTGTTTGAACGGTTCAAAAACCAAAGTATTGCCATTTTCTCACAAAACTCAAAATGACGGTTTCACCTATCGAATGGAGGGGGCCTTATTGGCTGGTGTAACCAAAATTAGAGACCATGGTGTTCCGTTTGATTCAAACCTAAGGTTTGATTTTCACGTGGGCGAAATTCCTTGTGCATTGCTACGAGTACCTGGCCTTCTGTGTCGCCTGACACGAGAATTAAACAATTCACGCACGTTTTTAAGACTTAACTGTTTATTGGGCCGCTCGCAGCTAGCCTGCCACTCCTTGCCTCACAGACAAAACACACGTTTGTCCCATAGCTTTGATATCCAGCCTAGTTTTCTTTAGCCGCTTAATGCTCCTCTGAAGGAGCAGGATTTCGCGATTGATTAGACGTTTACGCTTCTCTATATTTTTGCTGAGTGGAACGAATAACTCCCAGGTTCTATCTATATTCATATCACCAGGTTCAATTGCCTTTAATAACCAGGGTAAGTGGGATCCAATTTGAAAAAAAGGGAAACGTGTAGGGAATTTTGTTGAGTACACATCATGTAATATGTTCGTGATGTGTGATGTGTTTCCTTCCTTTGTTTTTAACTAATAAAGTTCAGTTTTGAGTAGCGCTGTTGTCCTGTGCGGGCTTCTAACTCCGATTTCCACAGACCCTGTCCCCGGGTGAACTTGACACGGCAATACTTCGCTCTCGGCAAAAGGGTTTATTCACTCACTTATTGCCTGGCGGGTTTCGGGATCAGAGAAAGGTCATCAGCGAGGCTGGGGGAGAAGTCCGCTGCCACTTCAGCTGCTCCACGTCCCAGCGGTGGTCGTCCACACCGCGTCATGCGGACGTCGTAGTCCAGGGTCGCTGTCCGGTCGGTCCGTCGAGTCGGCAGCTCAACGTCGCCCCCGCACTTCCCCGCGCCAGCATCTTCCTTCGCTCCCGTCACCGCTGCACGCACCTTCGTGTCCGTCGCCCGAGAGATCCTCCCTTTGTCCCGCGTCCCCTTTTCGAGCCTTGGCACCTTTGTTCCGAGGAGCCAGTCGCGTGACGTCTCTTGGCTTAGGAGTGTGGTGCAGCCGGATCTTCTGGTGCGTGAATTCATTGAAGCTCTCCCTTGGCATGGCGCATCTCGGAGGCATTGAGCGCGCTTAGCTTCTGCCGCACCAACGACGGAGTCCGAGCATCTGGAATGTCGAGCCCCGTGGGTCAGCGCGAAGGAGGACAGGCAGATTTCCACACCTGTCGCAAGCGTTGTTTCGCTGGTCCTCGTTTTTGGTAGCTGTTACTTTGATTATGTTAAACTATTAGCATCTCGTCGAGATTAACACTCTGATTCAATTTGTCCTGGTCACATGTCTTTTGTGTACCCCCATATGAATGGTGTTTGATTGCGGCCCATCGCCGAGGAAAATGCGAAGTTAGGTTTCCACCCCATGTAGTTATTGACATTGGGGTTTGGCTCTTCTAGCATCTCGCCTTCTTCGCCTTCCTTCGACTCTATAGCAATTCTCCGATAATCGAAGATGCATACATTTTTTTTATGGCTAGATCGAACTGTGCCCAGATGTAACACGACACACCTGAGATCAGGTGAAGAAACGCTCTAACCGTGTCCGGGCACGAAGATAAATCAAACATAATAGCCATCTGGATAACGCGTGGCGCGCGGTGAGCCGTCACGGCAGATGGAAAATTGCATCAAGAGACAAAAAAAAAAAAAAAAAATAGAAAGCAGTGGAAAGGAATCGCGAGCCCGAGCATTTGGAGGTGCTTATGACGAATTTTCCGATCTGGGAATTTGAATGCAACTCGCTTATTATTCTTTCGTTGGGCGATGTATCTTGTGCTTCTGCCGAGGAACCGCGCCCTGGCTTCTGGAAGTTTAGCCTACACACCCGATTCGTTCTCGCTTACGTTTTTTATTTAGAATTTTATGCAATAGGCCCTTTCCGAAATTCACTGCCATCTGGTGGCTGAAATGGTGGTTTAATTTTTGTCGTACTAATGGCGGCAATGAACCTGTAGCCTGCAGTATTTTATCGGCACCGTCACGTCCGCAAGTCAACGGCGAACGAGAATGTGCTTTTTACTGTACAGCTATTTCTCAATCATCTCTTGTAGTGTCGACGACCACAAAGATGCAACCCGCCAGAACGAAGTGCCAACCCCAGATAGACGCCTCGATAAAGTTCTCTAGATCAAGGGGCTTTGAAGTCGATTCTGTGGTATTAACAGTTAACAGATTGACTGGGCCCAAGTTATAGAAATGAACGCCCACGCAGCTCTTGCATTCATTTCCTGCTTCGCATCGTGCTCACGTCTCGAATGTATAGGCCTCAAATCCTCAGCTTAAGAGTATCTTCAACACATCCCTTCACCAGTAAACAGAAGGCCGCCATTGGTACGGCACATATGCTATTTTCCAGATTATGATGATAGTGATCAAAGTGGCCAGACTGAATTTCGGAAAGGGTCTATTATTTTGGGGTTCTATTTTTTTTTTTTTTTGAATATCATTGAGCGATTTAGAACGGGACGTAATAAAAGGACCTTTCTGCCAGAACCGGAAATTAATTAACGATATTCTGTGTTTGGTGTTGCCGGCTGGGGTTTTGATGGTATTCGGTTTAGTTTGCTGCTTTAAAGTGTGATGAAAAGGTTTATCAAATTGATTCTTGCCGAACTTTAGTGCAGGGAGTGAGTTTGGGCGTTTATTAGAATACCCAAAGAGGATTTTTTTTCGTTTTGTTTTATGAGCTAATGTAGTGCGTTGAAGAATTGATTTGGGTATAGACTAGGCTTGACCTAATGAATAATACTTCAGGTGAGCTATCGAGAATTACCGCTCAAACAGTTCTGTTTAATTTTAATTTAGACGGGAGTACATTGTTTTTTGAAGTTCGACAGTAGGCGCATTAGTTATCTTCTTTAACATTGTGCGCATTTTTATTCGCAGAAAAACATAACTCAGCTTTTACTGTAGCTTTTACGATAATGCTTATAGTTAAGGGACGTTTAAAGCTAGTATGAGGAAATAACACAATTAATTAGTATCCCCCGTCATGTTAACTTTAAGCGTCTCGGTTTTAATCGAGGTTTAAAAAAAGATGAGCGTGTGAATTGTTCAATTATTTTATTTTGTTTCAACCAAACATATAATTTGGACGTGGTCGTAAGACCGATGGAGTTGGCAAGCTTAGAGGTAGTGTCAAAGTTCAAAGGAAACTAAGCCTGTTTAGAAAAGGATTAGTGTTCAGAGGCCTAGCGTCTTGACTTCAAACTCCAAAAAATCGGCCACTGATGTCTCTTCGCGAACGGCTCGGGATCAGAGGTACGTCCTTGGCCTGCTCCTAATCCTTCCCGCTATGTCTCCCTGATTTTCTTCGAACCTGCACTCTTATAAGTTTAAAGGGGCCCTGCAATTATATTTAAGCGTCTACCTTTTTTTTGCGGCTTCCACGTCTCTTGGGTTTCGGGCAAGCCAGTGGGCACGGACAGAGTAACTAAATATCAGTGCGTCATACTTTGACCGGATGACGCGAAAACCTCCTCCACCGACGGTGGTGACCCGTGGTACCGAAAGCACGCAAAATGTGACGTCTTTGGCCCTGGGCTTACTACTGCTCAGAGCCGCTAAAAGCTTCTTTTTAGTCGAAATACAAAATATAAGTGGCGCGAACCGTTTCAATTATTTATAAAGGTAGTTTTTGTTCCGTATTTTAGATCAGACAAGAAACGAATGCAGTTTATAAAGTACGGAAACAAGAAATAGCCCGCCGACATACCCGCCACTGAGCGGTGGAAAAGGCGGCGCCTACTAGAAAGGAGTAGTGGGATCAGGCGCCGACTCAGAAAGGTCCCGGATGTACGCGGCGGCGCTGCTGTCGTATGGACAGGAGGATCCGACCGGCTCCGAGCGTTCCGAAGGCCTTCGGCGAGAAGTTTGTCTTGCGGTTTGGCCGTTTCGTAGTATGGCAGCGCGAGGTGGCTCCCTCTTTGAACTGATCTTTACCCCGTGTTTGCTGTCGTTTGTGGCCAATGAAGTGTCATATTGAATTAGTGTTGAATCGCGCAGCAAATGCAATGCGAGCCGCTCTGGCTGCCCGCTGCATACAGCCTATCCAGAACATGCTTTAGTGGCGCCCTCTGGCGCCGTCGACACGGAATGCGGCAACCGTGAGCGCTCGACGAGCTCACCCCCCCCCCCCCCCCCTCTCTAGTTAAAGGCCACTCAATCAACCAAGGACGTCATGAGGGAGGTTATTTTTTGCTTTTCTTTGTAATTTTATTTTGCCTATAACTTTCAAGATAAAGTGAACTTCGAGAAAAGAAAAGTTTCATTAAGTTACTACGTTCGGTGCGCTCAGGTTCGGTGCAAATTAAAAACCAGTAAAAAGTCCTTGAAGGGCCCCTTTAATGTTGTTTCGACCAGATTCTAGGGTCCTTGGTAACCAAGTACGGCATCTACGAGAATCAGTTTCAAAAGTTGTAATTAGGTCTGTCATGCGCTCACTCAAAACTAAGTTAAGCAGGGAAAAGACAAGCGCCGAAAGTCTAGGACAAGGTAAGAAGACGACGACACAAGGCGCCTTGTGTCGTCGTCTTCTTACCTTGTCCTAGTCTTTCGGCGCTTGTCTTTTCCCATTATGAACCGACTGGCCCAACTCAACATTTTGTTGCTAAGTTATGCATTTTGGAAAATATTTGTCAGCCCTGGTTATTTTTTGTGTTGAAAATCTACTCTGCTAATCTTTTTTTGTAATTTTATAATGCGATACAGCTTCCTGTAATGAGGTCGAATAGTTACGAGGGTGATTGATTTTGTCACTCTGCTTGTACATTCTCGAGAAATCAACTTTAACTATCGCTGCGCCCTCGCAAGTTTTCATGCAGATATACAATCACTTCGGAAAATTGTGTAGTATCACATTTGACTTGTAACCCCCCCCCCCCTCCCCCCGGGCCACCCGTCACAAAAAAACAACATTTGTTTAGGTTATATTTGATATGGTACAAACCAATAGAGTCAGTTCTATTCGTTCGTATTTTCTCGGCTTAAGGGTTTATATATGTTTTTTCTTCGATTCGTTTATGAACAGCATGGCGAACACAGTTGACCAAGCAGGGCTTTCTCCTAAAAGCAAGCAATGGAAGCAAACGGATACACCGAAAGAGGCGGATGTTCCCCTGGCCACATCGACAGCTTCGTTTCTCGCTTCTATACAAAACTTTGCATCGCCTTCAGACTACATTCTGCTGCTTGCGCAAACATCTCGGGACTCCATTCGAAACACCTGGATGTCTCAAAAGACGAGCCCAGTCCAAGATTCGATTTTACAGCCGGAAAGAAGGGAGTGTAGGGAGGGACCGGGGGGGGGGGGGGGGGGGGGGGGGAGAGGCTTTTTGCGTACTGCCTAAGAAGGTACCACATCTCTTTCTTTTTTTTTCTTATTTTGCAAGTTGCTGATGTCTGGGCCGACTGCATTATAGATCGCGCAAAGAAGCGTCGTCGAGTTTTGTTCGGAACTTCTCCAACGGACTTCTTATAGAGATGTGGCGGCTTTTGGGCGGTGAAGGGAGTGGACAACACTCGGTGCACTTGCAGAAACATGAGAGCTTGATAATAGAATCAGTTCTGGACTTTTATCTTGTGGATGAAGCTTGCTTAGTTTTGTCACCATTGTTGTTGTTGTTCTTAAAGGAACTATTAGCTTAGTGGAGGCAAACGCGGAGAGACTTGGAGATGACCCGCCGTTGAATGTCTGTTTGTTACTTGTTCGAGCGCCTACCAAGATTGAATTTGGTTTAATGTAGCGCAGTGAACAACAGTCAAAGCATGCAAAGAAAGAAAATTCGGGGTGTGTTGACTTTGCGTAAATGATCCTGAGTCTCTGACTGACGTCCTTTCGAATTAGGCGGAGGAGTCAATCGTAGTTTTTGTGATTGGTTTATTCGGGCCTTGTACGCTATAAGCCCTTATAGTCAAAACACAACCACGGACTCCGACGATACGCAGACTCAAACTGCCGCGCGAGCCTCTAGCCTTGGCGTGTCTCCTGCCGAGCCAATTTCATAATCTTCTCCAATTCCCCAATTCACCTTTGAAAAGTCAGATCCACAGAGAGGCAGTCTAAAAAGTTCTAATGTCGCCGCTCTAAAGCACGATTCCCATGGTGAAATTTTGCTTTCAAATTTGCTGCTCCGAGATCGGGCACTGCAGCTTCACCCAAGTTTTTCTTTTTTTGTGTGCCGCAGGAGTTACGTCGCAACTTCAAAATCGGAAGTAAAATCGCACCATGTTAATCATGCCTAATGGCGGTGATCGGAGAACGATCTTGCCTAAATTAAGCACACCGAATTTTGTGAAGCGACGACGAGATAAAAGAACCAACTTGGTGGAACACATCCGCCTTCTCTGCCCTACGGTTTTCAAGACGCTCACTTTTCTTATTGGGGTGATGCTCTGCTGAGCCGGCCTTTGAGTGGAATCAGTGATTCGGGCGTAAAATTATTGAAAAAGCCTTCATCGACAGAGCAAAAACGAACGTCTCATTGGCATCGTTAGCCCTGACAAGGCGTGAAATCAAATTTATCAGGCCAGGACTGAAAAAAAAAAAATTATAAACTTGGGCAGTCACGGTACGGTGAACCCATCCTTATCGGCTCTCCCAATTCTAACCTTCTATCCATCAGAACTCTACCGTTCTGGTCGACATGTAAATTTCGCGCCCGGAAGTAAACATTCGTCGTTTCTAAATAAAAAAAGTGTGGTTGTCTGTGGAAGTTCTTCATGTTTTTATTCTTTATGTCTTAAGTAGCCATTAGAGCGTCGGATTTGGCTCTGGACAGGATGGCTATAATGACCCCTGAAAAGTGTCTATTGGCGCGGTAATATTGGCCTTTACACACATTCTTGGGTCAAAAACTGCGCTAAGATCAGTGTCCGGAGTCAATTTTTATGGCGAAAGCCTTACTTGTCCCTTGAGCAAAAGATCGGAGTAAACAGCCATAAAAACGCAATTGCGCTGCACACGATGCTCAATGGGCGACCCTACTTGTCCCATTATTTTTGCATCGTCTTTACGGTCGTCCTGAAAGTTTTCCTAGACCTCTATGACGACCTCACTTGTCACATTACGTGAAAAACAAGCAGCGTCGATGTTGTTGTTTCCGAAAGATGGCCATAAAATACGTCATCGAGCGTCATCAACGTGATGTCGTCAACCATCATCATACGTAGAAGGGTATGCACTTGGGCTAGTTGGTGATGCATAGTTCAGAGGTTAATAGCTCTAAAAAAAAAAAACAAGTGAAAAAGACCAACACCACATATCACTACTTGCAACTACTCATGGAAATTCATATTATACACACCGTGAAATCGAAACATATGTTGAAAGAATTTCAACATCATCAGACCAATGCTTATCAACCTACCATTTACTTCTTGAAAGATTTTAATGCCACCTCAGAGTCAAACAGGGCGCTAAAATCAGTGTCCGCATTGACACACGTGCCTTCAACGCACTTGGTTAGGAAGAACACTTCGGATATCTTCCTTGCAGCTTTGTTTTTGTTTCAGGCTGAAGTAATGGTGTTGTCAAGCTTCGGGGCACACTCACATTTGTTACAGTGTACTACGAAATTTCACGAGGGTGACGATATCACTGACAGTGCGTGTTCCATGATCGTGTCATCTATAGAACGACCCGATTGGCCCAATGTACACTCTGCCACATGATAAATGAATCTTTTGTACATCCTACGTCATCGGCGTGAAGTCACCGCCGGAGCACCATGTGCAAAAGGTGCGCTTCCGACTTCATCTGTGCTCGTTGTGTGCTTCGTGCGATGGAATTGTGAGGGGACCGCGTCTACATCGACGGCCTCAACATCGGCAGCAGCGTCTATATCTACGACGGCTTCCTCAGGCAAACGTGGCCTCCCACGCAAATACACCACACCCTCCTTAAGTGTCCTCGTGTAGACGTCATTCTCGATGCCATCCTAGACGTCGTCCTC
Source organism: Ixodes scapularis (assembly GCF_016920785.2). NCBI lineage: Eukaryota > Metazoa > Arthropoda > Arachnida > Ixodida > Ixodidae > Ixodes > Ixodes scapularis. The sequence continues at coordinate 12,846,581 of NW_024609882.1, read as the reverse complement.
TAAAGCTTGTTCTCAAAGTCGTCCTAGAAGTCGTCCTAAAAGTCGTTCTTTACGTCGTCCTAGAGTTCGTTCGAGGCATCGTCCTTTAGGCGTCGTTCTCGACGTCGTCTTAGAGGTCGTCTTTGAGGTCGTTCTAGATGTCGTCCTAGACGTTGTCTTTGACTGGCTTTCATCTTCCTATACGTAAGCAGTCTTAAGTGTACTCGTGTAATTTTTGTTTTTATGTTGTACTTGTTAGTTTTAGCTTTTTTTTATTGTTTTCTTCTTATTTCTGCGAGCGTGTTAAGAGGCGATGGAATGCTAGGAACTTGCAGAACGGTTCCAAACTTCTTTTATTTTTTGGACGATATAAATGAACTTGAGATATATTCTACTCTTCGGTTACTTTTATGCAAGACTGTAAATAAACTGACGTAAAAAAGGCAAAACGGCTATGGAGGTACTGTCAATGCTCTTATGTAAGGTTTAAAAAATAAAAAGCTTGCGTTTGTTGCCGCATTTCATAGTTTTTTAGTTTTCTTATGTTTTGTCTTGAAAGTGTTTCTCTTAAATTAACGGAATATAGTTTATTGTATTGAAGGAACAAACATGCACTATTTATCTACGCAAAACCCTAGATTTTATTTCCACTAAGCGAGAAGTGTGACGCAACGATCGTCGGTTTCTACTCACGGAAAATCGTCTCGCCTTTCTGTCGTTTGAAATTAACCGGTTTCCCAACGACCGTTCATTCGCACGAGTTGTCGGAGTGCCGCAAAAGCCGTTTCCCGGAAAGAAGCACGGGGTGGAAAGGAGGCTCCGTTCGTGCTGAAGGGGGAGGAGGAAGGCGCTTCGGGCTCTAATCCCCTTCGATCCTTTGTCGAGGGGCCCGTACCTAATTGTTCACCGGTCCTCTGGTCGCGGCTTCGATCGAACCCTGGCGTGGACGCTGCGACGTTCTCTCCGTCCCTGGGTGGATCGGATTCCGGCTGCTCTTCTCCCGGGTAGACGCGAGGCGCTGAAAAAAACCAGGACTTGTTGAGTACGGGGACTGCCCGAAAGGTGGCGACCTGCTCGCGCACCCTTCTGTTAGTGTGCTGTCTTTTTAGGATGCAAATACACAAAAAAAAAACGTTTTTTTTTTAAATATAAATTACACATTGTCGCACGTTCACACTTCGCTCAAATGTTTAGCGCTAGCGTTCCCAACCGTAGAGTTATATTGTACGCTAGAGGTTTAACTGGTGTTAGTGCCTATGCGACTTCCGGGATGCTAATTGAAGCAGACAGAAACGAGTCTACTTTTGCGGTGCTCCTGTCCATTCCTATGGGAAAACGCGCGTGCATTTTGTCGCTTCGCCGGAAAATAACATGAATAACTATTGTTACTCTGGGTCGTATACAACAGTGAGTACCTTTATTATCATTGTAAAGGTGTCATTGCTTTAGTTACAGCTTTCTCTTTCACCTGTGAGCGTTGTTATATTTCGCTATATTTCATGCTCAAACCTCAGTTCCATAGCAGGTGTGTCAAAACGAGCGACGATTCTAAGCAAAATAACGATCGAAAGGAATGTAGAGTGTGTTTAAGGTTCGGTAGCATTCCGGTGGTGCTTATATATTCTTAATGTGCCCGTCCTTTCAATACATAAAAAAGGACCCCGTCGTGTATCTTTACGAGTGGTTAAAACCTTCAAAACGTAAAGAACAAAGTATGTGTCCTATTAAAAGGTGTGTCTTTTTATTTTTTCTTAGGCCGGGCAGCTTTAATTGGGCACCTGATCTCCGACTTTTCGCCATTTTCAAAGATTTTGAGCCTGAGGGTGGTTTTGAACAAAGAAGCATCTTCGCACAATTTCATGAGTAGAAAAAATAAAGCTGTACTTATTTATTGCAAATAAAACTATTTTACGTGGAATTAAATTTATTTAGATCGTCTGTATATTCAAGGAGTTACTGTTACTGCGTAGTTCTTGATGTCTCTTCTGGTTTTCTAGATATCCTTCGTTCATTTGGCACAAATATGCCTCTTGCTGGAAAGCGCCGACGCCGTGTATGTGCTAACAGTTTCTGGCACTGCACATAAATCACGTACGAAGCCGTTTCAGCACCGTTTTTAATGCCATGAATATTAAAAGAAAACGGCATAACTGCCCATTTATTTAGTCTGCGTGACAGAAATGTTCGAGTCTTCATAGTATGTACAAATTATTTGTGAAATTTGCTCTTACAATCAAGCGCTGAGAAAAAATGGATGCGCTTTTTCATACAAAAAATGCATTAAGGAAAATCAGTTTCCTACTGGATGCTGTCTGCTTCAATTTGCCACAGCACACTAGTGCCAGTTGAACCTCTAATCTACAGTATCATCACTCTATGATCCGAACTAGATGCAATATTTTCAGAACGTACCCTTTTCGACGGTAAATTATGGTTAATGGGACTTTTGAACAGTAATAATGCGGCCGATAAAACGTACGAATACATGACTGAATGACGCAAACTACCGAAAACCGTCCCAATTTGCCGTTGAAAATGAGAAAATCACTTAAAATTTTTGAATTAGTTTTGAAAATCTGGCCTCTGATCCTGGCCCTTAGCGCTTTGTTTGAGCGGAGACTGGGTGTCCTGCAAAACCTACATTGTTTTCTTGCAATAAAAACAACAAAAAAAAAAGCAAGAACAACGCACTTTGTTTGTGGTTGGGTTTAGGGGAAATTGACGGTACACGCTGTATATGCAAAAAAAAAAGTCCGCTTGAAACAAAGAAGAGATGCCTACCGGTATACGTTATCGGACAAAGCTAAGAATAAGAAACGAGTATGATTTAATAAATAAAAAAATAATAAACACAAATTACATAAATTAACCTTCTAGTTATTTGGCGTAGCCGATATAAAATCAATAAGACATTAAAATGTTCCGCATAATCTGTATCTCGTTGACAAAATATAGGTCATATCAGACATGGTTCACGAAAATCAGCGTAAAAAAAAACGGTGAAAAAAAAGAAAAAAGAAGAAAAAACACGACAGGACTGAGCTGAGCGCTTTTTGAAGCTGATCTTCATCAACCATATTTAAATATTACCAACTGTTCCAGCTAACTCCTTTCTTCAGGCCATATCAGTCATATTATGTGGAAAGAAAATCCTTCTCTGCGCTAAGATCACTTAATAATAATAATAATAATAATAATAATAATAATAATGTTTATTTTCCACCATAAGATGGTGGCGATCAGGGAAAAAAGCTGTCAGGTACAGCTTGACGGGTCTCTGACCGCCTACAGAAAGCAGCAACAGAGCCGGAAAAAATGATATTCCAGAGGAGAAAAAAAAATTGTACAATGATTGTCGCTATCACACATTTTAAAACAAATTTTAGATTTTTTTCCCCTTTTTTTACATTGAGGCAGGACAGACAGCAGAGATAAAATTATGCAAAAACTAGTTACAAAGATTACAAAGAAAGAAAGGCAACTACCTTCAGCTGCTAGAGAAAAAAGATGATTTTACTTCTCTTAGGGATAACTTATTCCAATCTATACTTTTAGTCTTATACGAGTCTTTTAATCAGTCGAGTCTCGTTCTCACCTCAACCACACGGCCCCTGAAAGTTTTTAACACTGATGAGAAATTTTCTCATGCACCAAAATCATTTTAAAAACTAAAAAATAAAGTAAAACTTTCTGCGACTGCGCGTGTTTAAATATACGTTGAGGACTCGTGACGTGAAAGACACGTTTTGGTGCGTATATAAACACCAGGAAATTCCTAACAAATATGTTCTTGTTCCACACTAAAAATAAATTCCGCATGAAGCTTACAAAATTGGGCAAACCCTCTCAGTTCCATCAATAACTCCAAAAGAAAGCATAGCGGCTCTTTTTTTCTTTTTTTGAACGACCTGATACAACGATGTAAAGCAAGCTATTACGGTTGTTCCTCTTCTGATTTCTCGTCTATTTCGAAAGTAAAGGAAAGTTTAGGCAACTCGCTTTATGTTTAACGACCGTTGAAAGCCGCCATGTGCAGCAACAATGGGCGGCGTCGCTCGTCGATGGCCCGGTTTCGAGTCGACGCGTGTCGGTTTCTTATCTTTGGGCACCAGAGCCCGCTGCAAGGCTCAGGGGAGACGTCGTAGCGCGCTTTGTTTCAACCGAAGCTAAAGCTTAATTTGACCGCCGGGAGCTCATTGCAGGGTGTGAGATTCAGCTGTTCTCACCCGTCAGATAAAAGTTAGTAATCTTAAAGTAACAACAAAACAATGAAGGGCTCAACAGATTGCACTCAACTGACAAAACGAACACTGTGTAAAAATATAAACTATCTTTTTATATTTTTTTTTGCTTCGCGTGAGTATACGCATATGACACCCACCAAAATATATCTGCTTATTGTAGTATACGTGATGCGCGATAGTGTATCTCTCCACGCCCTTGTTGTTGCAGAGATAAGGATCCATATAACTTAGCTTTGTTAGCCACCTCGATTCGGGCATTGGACGAGAGCGGTCACGTTCACTCCTAGGACCTTAGGATAATATTGATATCCTGCTTAACGCTGTTTGCACTTGCATTAAAGCCAAAGTGAGGCAATGTACGAGCATGTGATGCCATGAGTATAGCGCTTCAGGTTCGGTAAATAGGTTTGAAAACGGAAAATGTGCTCTCCATTTGGCCAAGTTTTGTGACAAGGCGTTTAAGTTTAGAACAGAATGCGGATAATAAATTTTGTTGGACATAAGTTCAAGGTGAATGCTCGGGTTATGTTGGGTTTACTCTTTGCTTGGCGATTATTCGGTTTGGGCTAGGGGAGCATTGTCAATAGTACTTAGCTAAAGAAAATGAATCATTTCACAGTCCAATTAGATAATGGGGAACGGAATAATTTCTTCTAGCGATTGTGTTTTCACTGGAAATGTTACAAAATACACCCAGTGTGTTTCTTTTTCCGTGTACTCTATTAGAAAAAAAAGCAAAGAATCCTTACATGGGTGCTGTCTTCAGTGTGTTTAAAGGCCGACGTACACTTCGTGCTTCCCACTTTTGCGCGCCTCCTTATCACACAAACTTATACAATTTCCGAAACATATTTCGGAAATGGTATAAACTTTTAAAATATTTAGCGATATGTTTTTGAATGTTTGTCGGTCATTTAAAAACTTCGCGCGTTGCGCGCGTCTCATTATCAAGGTCCAAGGGTCACGTTGCTGTGCCGGTCACCTCTTCTTTATTTGGGCAGCACGTGGTTTATGGAAGCGTCAACCGGACACTTCCTATATAACGGCAAAGTGTCAGTCATAGTGAAAAAAAAAACCTTGAAACTATGGTCAAATAAATGGGACAAGACAACATCATTTGTTGTCCCTAGTCTCAAGGTTGTTTTTTTCTCACTATGTTCGTTTACGAGCTCGCCTGCGCACTAACCCTGATTTGAAAGTTCCAGTTACTCTTCTTCGCATCATTTAAGCCACGCCACCCTAAATATTTAACGCACTTCTATGCCGCACTTTTCGAACAGCCGAGTAGCATGCGAAAACTTGCGGCTGAATATCTCAAAGACCGTTGCATTTTCGCACATTGTATACAATAGTCTAGTCATTAGTGGTGTTTGGCTTCAAAACTACAATTGGAACATGACTCATTAAACCAATACTTAATAAGTTTATTACGCAATTTTAGTTAATTAGCCGGGGGATCGTGCATTAGTATTGCCCTTTCTTACGTCCGCCAAGCCCGTTGAACACGCAGTGAAGTCAGCAGCCATGTAATGGTCAGTACCCTTTCTTTAAGTATGATACAAGTAAAAAGGAACATCCTGTCTATTTATAGCTTCATGAAGCATTTTGGTTTTAGCGGTAAATATATATATATATATAAAAAAACTAGAATGAGCCTGAAAAAAATTAATTCTACGACATACTGTATATTAAAATAACACACAAAAGTGAAAACCGAGTTCCTCACTTAACGAAAATAAAAAATACAACAACGTGCAGTAATTTGCCTAAGGAAAAGTCAAATACAATTTTAGTAGTGTTTGGGAGCAAAGAAACAACAGCAACATAACACTATACTACCCATTAGGTGTGCGTGGTCTGACCGCCATCATGCCTGCATATCAGCGAGACGCACAACTTTCACTTTTCTTCCGGCGGCCGTGTCCTAATCTATTTACAAGTGTTCGATATCTGCGGCTGGCAACCGCAGTCAGTGTAGCTTTGTAACGATCTCGAACGGCGGCGTTCCCAGTTTGTATCTTTCTCTTATACTTCTTGTTTGTGCAGTCTGACACGCTAACGGAATATATTTTTTCTCTGTTATTTGCCTCCCACAAGCCATTTCTTCTGGACAAAGTAATTTTGTAATCGAATCTTGGGAAGACGAAACTAATAAGCATGCGTTTCTGGTGGCGGGGCCGTAAGTAAAAAAGAGGTTATTTATGGCCTCGCTCAAGACACGAATATATTTGCATTTGAAACGTGTAACAAAAAAATTACATGCCGTCCTTGACAGCGCTGTGGTTCGCTCCCACGTTAAAGACAGTTTTTTTTAACGTTTTATAATCATCCGCGACTAAGCAACCCAGAAAAATAAACGGGGTTACAGCTAGAAGGATGGTCGCAATGTTAACACTAATTTTATTCTCATATTGTGTACAAGTAGTACGTAGTTTTTGAGGATGTTCCAAAGAGTTGATATGACAATAACTTGAACTTGTGACGTCTGTTATCAGACGTGACATTTGCATGCTTTACTTCATCTTTAAGTTTGACTTTAAAGAAAACCAACTGAAACAGATGAGGAAATGAGAGCGTGCTGCGTCGCTTGAGTTCCGAGTCTTGATTGAAAGGATTGGTGGGTGGACGCAAAGTCGCTGCCTTTGTTTGTAGCCACGGTCTTCCTTCAGTTAGAGCTAGCAAGAGCGTCGTCTGCTCCTCGCACTTAATCCAAGATTGCAACATGAAGGGCGTGCGTGGAAGCTGCTCCAAAAAAAAATTTGCTCGTAATTGTCAATTCCTCCCGTGTTTGGGTGGCTGCAAGGCGAAATTCCTCTGCGATTGTATTAGAGTATGCCTTGAGAAATATACCGTTTTCATGGCCTCAGGAAAGAGCTCGTACAAATGCAACGCCTGCACCCCTCGGCACCGCAGTGACGGTAAGCCTAATCGTGAAGAAAGGTCGGACGTGTCGGGGTCAAAGACGAACATCAAATCAGCCTGTGAAACCACCATTAAACTATACACCTCAAGCGCGCCGAAGAACTTGAAATCTGTACTCGAAAAGATAAATGTCAAGTTAGACGTGCGTACCGCCGAAATGAAGTACTTAAGAGCGGATAATAACCATCTACGCTCCGAAGCCACCGAGTTACGGCAGCAACTTTCCAAGCGGGGGCCTGATTTGAATCACCCGAGCCAGAGTTACAGCGCTGCTGCATCATCGGGACCGAATCAGGTCGCACGCAAAACAACGAATTCGAGATTGTATGCGGGAGGTCGAACTAGAGACATCGCCAGCTTGGGTCCCGTGTCATCGAAGCAAAGTTCTGACAGCAAAGTAAGCGACGAAGACCGAGCAACCAGTAGTGTGACCATCTTCAACAGACCTTCAGCCCGTTTGTGACCGTGGACGACGGCTAAACTACAGTGGGACCTCGACGACGAAAGAAGCCTTCAGTTGTAACATCGAAAGCATCCAAGGTGACAATTATACCTGTCCCCCTTTTAAAAAAAGTCGTTGTTTGTAACTAGATTTGGCTTCGAGACAACAGTTGAAGATGCTAGTTCGCTTCTTGATCCTGCCCTATGAGGGAAACTTTTAGCTGCACGAAGCTGAAAACAAAATTTCCGTCCTACTCTTCTTTGCATGTTTCGGTTGAACGAAACTTTTTTGAAACCATTAATAACCGAGACATTTGTTCCGAGGGGTGTATCTTTCACCACTTTTTCGGAAAACTCGAAATGACGCAAACGTCACTACCGAACAGTATTAACGACTAATTAAATAATTAAATGCTATTATCAGAACACTCGCGGTTTCAGGACGAAAACAGATAACTGTATGGCAACTATCGTTTCCACTAATTTTGACGTGTTCTGTTTAACTGACACTTGGATCCTGAAAGAAATTTCCAGCAGCAGTTACTTTCCGACATCATGCAGTGTTTATGGAAGGGACAAAGATTACGCTGCAATTGGGAAAAAAAAATTTGCGGGGTGGGGTGGTGGGGGGAGGGGGGGCGAGGAGGGTTGTTGACAGCCGTGCGGGATAACAATAAATCATACAAAAGTTTACATTTAAAAACCTATGCAGAGTGCGTATCGGTTGAATTATTATCACGTGATGGGTTTGATTATCTCGTCGGAAACGTTTATTTTTTTTCGCTCTTGGGTTCGAATGTGTTTGTAAAACACTTACAAACTCTTGAACAGCAAATTGCTTTTTCAAAATTCAAAGCACATGTGTACAGAGATTTTGATCTACCAGGAGTGAACTTGTCGACCGGTATAAGTAGTAGTGAAAATGATCAAACGGTAGTAAAAGTGTCACGTCTAGTAGATTTCATTGATTTTACAATCTAACTCAGCATAATCATTTCAGAAACACGGCCAGAAATGTTCTTGATCTTTTTTTTTCTTTTTAAACTGCCCCATAGACAGTGTCGCGTCAGTTAGCGATACCCTTGTGCAAACTGACGTTTTTGACCCGCCCTTCATCGTATGTTTTTCTTTGGCGGTGAGGTCTCGTGACAGACAAAATTTAATCAGATATGGCTATCATAGGTAGATAGACGTTCCTTCGTAACAATAACTGGTCAAAGGTGCTTCATGATAATTGTGTAGATTCCGCGACTGAACCCTTGACGAAGATAGTGAAAAATGCAATCGATGCGTTCATTCCCAAGCGATTGCCTAAGCTTGCTAAATACCAGTTTTGGTTCTCGAGGGAGTTGAAACACTACATGCGTAAAAAAGAACGCTACCATGAATTGTTCAAAAGAACCGGCATTGAGTTATGGTACATAAAGTTAAGTGTTTGCAGAGCCATTGTAAAGAGACTGTATAAACATGTCAAATGCATTGATAAAAAAAAAAATCGGAAGGAAATTCTCTCTACCGTGAACCTGATACATTCTGGCGATTCGTAAAAAAAGCAGAAGAAAAAGTCAGCAAAAAATATTTATTTACGTACTGATACGGACTACGTTGCTTCTCCTGAAAATGCGGCTAATATATTCCAAAATTACTTTCGTGAATGCTATTCGAAGAAAGAATTCAAAAGCAAGCCTTCAATCCGCGCTGCCGGTTGTAACGACATTTCCACATTTAGTGAGGTCGATTTAAATGAAATTTTAGAGGAAATTTAAAAATTAAAATTAAAAAAGTCAGCGGGAGATGATACTATACCTATCTTTATTGTCAAAAGATGCGCCGATCATTTGCCCCTTTACTTATTATTATACTTAACCTGTCTCTGAGAAATGGTGTTTTTTCATGTCTTTGAAAAAGGTCAGGGGTAGTGCCAATACACAAAACCGGTGACGCTTCTAGGGTAGATAAGTACCGCCCTGTATCTTTGTTGTGTTCTTTTTCGACGGTTTTTGAGAAAGGTTTACATGCCCGTCTTTCTTTTTACTTTTGTCGAAAACTAAGCACCGTTTCACATAGATTTATAAAAGTGTGCTCAGTAGAAACGAACTTTTGTTCTCACCTTGATTGCACTGTCCTATTTATTGTTACACGTGGGTTTTGTAATTCCCCGGTGCCATCTTTTCAAAAGAGACGTGTGGGGTGAAACAAGCCTCGCACGCCTTGGATTTCACTGTGAACGGGGACTATAACATAGATGCGCGCCTACATGGAGGGTGGCGGCCGGCTCCGGGCCAGAACCTGCCGATGAGGACGAGAAGACAGGCAACCGATCTCGACGGTGACGAGGGCAGATCTGAGGCGAGCGCCTCGAGCAGATTTATTTATCATATTTTTGGTGACCGAATCATGTCTTGCCGCCACGCGGCCCGTGGTTTTGCTCAACACGCGACACGTGCAATTGGCGCAATGTAGGTGGTGCCATCTCTGAATGAAAGACGTCCCTAAACATAATCACTACAGTGGGCAAGATGATATTGTGCATTTTGACTTATCAAAGGCCTTTGATAAGGTAAATCACGAGGGACTCTTGTATAAGCCATTTTTATACGGCGTTGTGCGTTTCGCCGCCTCTTTTAAGCTTGTTTTATAGATATCTGTCTGATGGTAAGAGTTGAAGACACATCTTCAATAGCTTATCAGATGTATTTACTCCAACTTCGAGAGTCCCTCAGGGATCAAATTTGGGGCCGCTACTTTTTTTTATATGCACCAGTTATATAGGATTGTGCGTACAACATGAGAAATTGCTCTTATTTGCGGACGATAGTAAGCTTTATCTGAGAATCCAGTTGGAAGATGATTGTGCTCTTTTGCAAGAAATAAGATGTATCACGTATCTGAAACTGGTGATCAAGTAACTTTTTTCTGGTCAGTCCAGATAAAACAAAAGTGGTGTCTATGTGTAGGAAGCGCGAAAGAATTTCACATCACTATTTTTATCGGTAATTCTACTATTGAACGTGTGGAACAAGTTCGTGACATTGGTATTTGTTTTGATAGTGATCTTGCCTGTTCTTATCATGGTATACAAATTTTTGCTTCGGCCTTTAGATTAATCTGCATAATATGACGTTGGACGCACAAGTTTTCAAATATAGTGTGCGTAGTTCGATTATTTTGTCCCCTAGTACGAGTGAAACTTGAGTTTTGTAGTTCAGTCTAGAATTCGTTAACAATGACCGACGCTGCAAGGATAGAAAGAGTTCAGAAGCGATTTATATGCTTCTGAACTCGTAACAAAATACCTATCGATTTACGATAGATATTATGATAGGAATTGTTATTATGATCATGAATACATTCTTAGAGAACTTTCATTAGAGGACCTTTCAAAAAGAAGAAATGCCCTTGACCTTATATTCTACACAAATTGGTTCACAGCCAAATAGATAGCAATCTTTTGTCGTCCTTAATGTTTCATGTACCGCCCCGTGTCGTTAGTAACTCAACTGTGTTTTGCACATCTAGTCAAACGAGACTGTCCCCTTTGGCTCGAGTGCAAACCTGTTTAAATGAACCCCCAGCTTATGTAGACCTATTTTTAAATTTTGCTGCGTTTAAATGACCAGTTGATGTGCATATTTTTGGTTTCTGATTTGTGAAATGTTTTATTTACCAGAGAGTACACGTCGTTTAAGATTGTATACACTTTCCTATGTTTTCTTGTTTTTTTTTTATTTTTTATGTGCCACCACACTCTAACCCTAGGTTGTTATGGGGCAAGATACAAATAAATTATTATTATTATTATTAAACCGTCAAACGCTCTGGGGATTATGGTTTTGCTCTCATAATCAGAACAATGCATTAATCAAGTGTCGGCAATATTTTGATTTGATATTAACAAAAATTTGCCGCATATTCATAATATTGTAAGCGAATGAATCACTGTCTAGCATAAAAAAAAAAAAATGAAAAAATCCATATTATTCGATAAAAGTAGCGTTAGTTATTAACGTTATTAATATAATCAATATCATCGAGCCGAAAAAGAAAGACCTTAGTGTATAAATATATGCCTACTTTCTGACATCAACACTCATTGAAGAATCGTTCGTTTATCGCAGCTAATCCTTCTCTGACAAAAGAGCTTCGCTTCTTTGGGAACGGGTCCAGATTGTTGACGAAATCCGGGCTTTCCGGTTCGCGTGCTCCTAAACATTTATTGATTTGTAGCCAGAGCTCGGAGAGTGAAGTTTTAAACGCATCTAGCCGTACTTCGATCGCCTCCGCCTGGTTAAAGGCAGATAGTGATTGTACTGGTCCGTGTGCGCGGAGAGCTGTTTAACCGGTGCAAGGTTTCGAAAATGAGCTGAACCACTCGATGATTGAGTTTTACTCGGGGACAACTTTTTTGTCAATACAGTCAAATTCCCTTTCCCATGTTTAGCACTGATTAAAGCTGTCCGCTCTCTCTCCTCCTCTCCTCGGAATTGCCAATAAAAGTTGTCCCCGAGTATAGAATTATTGTAAGCTTGTCTCGAATACGCGGGCATGGTTTTTGTTCGTTTTATTAGTTCGTGAAAAAACAGTTAGGGCGCAGGCGAGCTGCTGTAAGTTTACCATTTCTAGACCACCTGAGACTGGGTGAAAGAAACAAGACGACGTCTCAAGATTGAGACGTCGTCGTGTTTCTTCCACCCAGTCTCAGGTGGTCTAAAAATGGTATTAGTTCGTCTTGCTGCAATATTAGCGTAAAATCTTAAAACATCAGTAAAAAATAGAAAAAAAAATTCTGTGTTAAAACAATGAAAACTACCTCGGACTTAAAACTGCACCTAGGGAAGCACAATAATAAGAATATTTTCAGATCTAGTATTACTAGTGAGAATCAACGTGGAAAAGCCAAAAAAGTATAAATTGAAGTCCCTATAGTCCCGACATCTTACAAAAATAGATGTCAAATAAACTTGATTTGATTTGATTTTTATCAAGTCAAAAATTTTATATTTTACAGTGGTTGAGGCTGTTTCTGCTGTAAAATGGAAATTTGGTGATTGATGTACAACCGCTAACTCTTAATTTTGCAACAAATAAGTAGGGATTACAGTAACACGACCTGGTAAAACGTGTAAAATCGGTACAACTGAGACTTGAGCTCGTGATTCCTTATTCAGGAAAATGAACTTTTACGTCACGGGCTGCGGAGCACTTGTCAGTTCACGCGATCTTCTACCAATTCTTATTCGGTCGGAAATTACTTCGACTGAACGGAAAGTTTACCGGAATCTGGTACTTGATAAAAACGGGAATAAACCGTAAAGATTGCTGTCCTGTCAATTTTTAATCTTGTTGGTGGATAGCTTTCAGTAACATTTTAAGAATGGTGAGCTATCTGTTGGTTAGTTAAGTTGGCTTTCCCTCATTCATACCCTTTGGGCGAAGAAATATCCCCGCGTGTAAAAAAGTGTCGATGGTTTCCTTTTGGATCCTTATGAGGGCGCACTTTTTCGAAAGCGGATGAACATACGTAGAATATCCTGGCGACATTAGCATGGCAGACACTGTTTTTTCGCGATAGAGGTACTCATTCTGGACGTTATTGGTCTATTTCCTTTCCAGTGGTGCTTCAGAAGTTCACGGCCAACGTGTACGACGTCTACGTCATTCGAGGAAACTCTGCCCTGCTCCGCTGTTACGTGCCTCCCGCTGTGAAGGACTACGTCAAGGTGACGTCATGGGTACGGGACGACGGCGTCACGGTGGGAACCCTGGGAAGCACGGGTGAGTTTTTCGCCGCTTAGTATTTTCATCGATTGAGGTTACGACGAGATTTCACAGCACGATGTTGTTTTGAAACCGAATTAGCCGCCTCGGTGGGTCCAAGACAAAGCGCCGACCGACAGATGCCCACGTGGCGGGTTCGAATCCCGGTCAAGGTGCCCGCAATCTGACGGAGGCTTATTGTGGAGAAGGCGCCGTAAAACCTAGCTTTCGGTTGCACGTTGAAAGATCCCCAGGTGGTCGAAAGTAACCCTGAGTCCTACTCTGGGGCGTGTCAGATATCCGTCGTTGGTTTGGCAGGTAAATCTCCAAATTTAATCTTCAAAATCGAGTTAAGGGCTGGAGTTGAGCTTGTTGTTATATACTTCGTATTGATCCCCTTGACCTTGTGTAGAAGGAGAGATAATTAAAAGGACAAAAAAAAGCCAGCTGAGTATCAACGTGCTTTAGTGAAGAAATTTTGTATTTTTTTAAACTTCCTCTTTCTTTTAAGAGGTCGTAATCATAAACTAATTAATATATACATACTAAAAACATATTCTGTACAACACATACATATATACGTAATCCCTTTTAAAACACCATTGTCTTACGAAATTGCTATACACACCACACTTTTGACATAACCCACCGAAAACCAAACTGTGAGTCATCTGGTTGTTGCACACCGCAGATATTGTTTTTCTTTAGTGTAGATCGGGGAGCTGATACACTGATCCGCGTGGTCTTCAATGGCCAGTGCATCGAGCATCTCACGAGCAAAAGGGTTCTTATTTGTTGCAAATATTGCGATGTTCTGAAACGTTCCAGTGCATTCGCACGTTCTGCAATGCGCTGACAAATGTTCCTACTGACGTGCCCTTCAAAGACTCTGCGTGCTCCCTGGTTCTGTCAATAGTCCAGATTCGTTTTTTTTCGCAACTCTAGCACTGTCTCGTAACAATATATTTGAGTGTAAAAATATTATTACCGCATTTGTGTTTCTTTTCATGCAGACTAAGGTTGTTTCTTTTTTATGCATGTATATATGCGTGTGCGAGTTTTGTATATTTTGCGTACTTATGTGTCTTGATAACCTATGGTGTGTAAAAAATTCGCCTTTTTGGTAATGTGACTCCCTCTACTGTAATGCCCTTAGGGGAACTGTAGACAATAAAGGAATAAAATAAACAAATAAAATAAATAATGCATCTCCCTGTTGGCCGATATAATACTTGCCGCAGGACGGGGGAATAAGTTTGACGACACCCGTCTTTCACGGAGCATATTTTGTTTTGTGGGCGGCTTCATGTGTTGTCGCTTGGACATTTTCGTTGGTAACCTTTCTGCACATGGCATACGCTTTGTTTGGCGCAGATGTAACGACGTGAACGTCAACTCGTTACATCTGCGTCCTTCGAAGCTTCAGTGAGGCTTAACAAAGTCCTTCGTACAAAGATAGCTGGTCGCGGTGGTTACAAGGGCCCACGATCGAACGCTGCGACGTATACGATAGACCACATCACTGAGACGTTTGATGACGGTAAAAGGTCCTCGCCAGTAACGTTGTAGTTTTGGAGACAGCCCTCTTTTTCGAATCGGGTTGTAGAGCCACACTTTGTCACCTGGCGAGAACGGGTGTGTTGTGACATGCGCGTCGTGCTGTGCCGTCATGCGAGTCAGATCGCTTGCTAAACGCCGCCAAGCAAATGCGTGCATCCATTCGAGGTTTGTTCTCAATTCACCTATGTAAGGCACAGGGTCTGTGCCCGGTTTCGGTGCTTGTGGGATGGTTACCTCACAAGGCATGCGAAGGTCATGACCGAAGAGCGTAGTGGCACGCGTGTAGCCAGTAACCTCATGAGCAGCTGTGCGGTATGCACACAAAATTAAAGGTGCGATGCTATCCCAGCCATCTTGGTGATCATGGACAAACATGGATAGATGCTGTAGAATGGTGCGCTTCATCCTTGCCACCAAGCCGTTTGACTGCGGGTGGAGGGGCGTCGCTCTTGTCTTTGTGATAGTGAAAATTTCGCAAACTTCTTTGAACTCTCGAAGTTCCTTCCTTGGTCCGAGTGGATGCTCAGGGGGATTCCATACCGGGTAATCCAATTCTTCCCCGGAGCGTCGGCGATCTTTGGACGCGGTTTGGTTTGGTATAGGAATGACTTCCGGGCACCTGATGAAATAGTCAACAATGACTAGAAGGAACCTGTTGCCAAATTTAGATAGAGGAAACTGCCCAGTACATAAGTGCCAACGCGTTCAAAAGGTGCCCCCGTCACATGTTTTTCAAGTGGTGCTCGTTCTTTTACGTGAGGCCCTTACGCAAGGCACACATGTCACATTGACGGCACCATTGCTTCACGCCACTGTAGCACTGCAGCCAGTAGACGTTTTGCCGAATCCTTTTGACCGTGTTTCACGCCGAAGTGCCCTCCTTCAGGGCTAGTGTGGAGTTGATGAAATACTTAAAAGCAAAACCTCCATGGCAGCACCAGCTGCCAGATAGCAGAGTTACCTGCAGCGGACTCCCAGCGTCGGTAAGAAACACTGTCCCGTTGAAACAAGGAGTCCCATTGCGCCAAATAGTTCTTGAGGGCCGAAGACAACCTGGACACTTCATTAGTTGGGGGCTTGCTATTCTGTCTCTTCTATCTTACGAATGGGCTGATATCCAGGTCGTAAAGTTGAGCATCAGAAAAGGATTTTTTTAATCCACTCTTGATTGTCGCAGGGGAGGTTGTTCAGTGCGTTGAGCGAGTCGAAGCTGCGTTTTGCAATTTTCAAGCACTGCTTGTACTTTGCACTGCATGGGCGACGGTAGAGACCATCGGCATCGGTGTGAAGTGAGCCGGCACGATGCTGGATGTCGAAGTCGTATTGATGCAGGCGTTCCAGCGAGCGGGCCATCTGACCACCAGGGGTCTTGAAACTCAGCATTCATGTTAATCATGCGTGGTTGGTACGAATAAAAAACTTCCATACAAGTAGCTAATGGTGAAAATTAGTGATGGCTTTTAGGATGGCCAGCGATTCGCGTCGGGTGGTACAGTAATTGCGTTCGGGCTTTGTAAGGACCTTGCTGTAATAGGCAATGACGCGTTCTCGACCGCCCTGTTCTTGCGATAGCACAGCACCAACAACCGAAGCGCTGGCATCGGTGTCGAGTATGAAGCGTGCGGTGTCCTTCAAATTCGCAAGTGTTGGCGGAGACGTGAGTGCTGTTTTGTGTGTCTCAAGCGCACGCAGACATTCCAAAAACCAGACAATCCTGGCCTTTTTCTCAGTCATGGCATACAGAGGCTTGGCAAGGTGAGCGAAACTGGGGACAAATTTTTCGATATTACGATGCCAACGTAATGAAACTTTGCACGTCCGTGGTGGATCTTGGGGTTGGCCATTCAGCTAGAGCAGAGAGCTTCCGAGGATCTGTAGAAACTCCATCTGCCAAAATAATCTGGTCGAGGTATTCTACTTGTTTTGTTTACAACAAACATTTTTTTTTTGTGTGAGCTTCAGGTTCGCGTTTCGCAGCCGTGAGAAAACCAAGTTGAGATTCGCCCGATGGTTTGAAAATGTCTTGCTAAAGACGGTGATGTCGTTAAGGTCAGCCAGGCAAATGGTGCCTGTGAGGTCGGTCAATAAGGATTCCATTAATCTCTGAAATGTAGCCGGAGCACTGCAGAGTCCAAATGGCATCATACTGAACTAACCGGAGCCGTTACTTGTGGTGAAAGCAATCTTCTCGCAGTCTTCTGGGCGCACTAGGACCTGCCAATATCCGCTTTTAAGGTTAAGTGTGGAGAACCACGTGCACCCGGCGAGGGCGTCCAATGTGTAGGCAGTTCGAGGAAGAGGGAAAGAGCCTTACTTAGTGACATTCGTTAAGTCCTGTATATTCTACGCAAAATCTGGTTGAACCGTCCTTTTTTCCGACTAGTGTAGCTGGTGAGGACCAGTGGAAACATGCTGGTTTAATCACGCCCTGTTGTAGCATTGTCTTCGCCATGTCAACTAAGTGTGACCTCTGTGCAAGATGAATACGTCGAGGGGATTGTCGAACGGGGGAAGCTTGTCCTGTCACGATTCAACGTGTTGCTGCCTATGGCAGCCCCGTATCTGCGTCACCCGTGCTGAAAAGGTTTTACCTTTTCAGCACGGGTGACTTAAAAGGTTTAAACCTTTTAAGTATCTGGAGAAACCTCTCAGGCGTCCAGTTTAGCTCAGTCAGCAGACGCGCCTTCGTAGAGTGGTAATCCGTTCGCGGCTAATTTGATAGAGTGTGCGTGCAGATACAGATACTGAGACGTGGCACTTATTGGCAGTTCGCTGTCGCAGAGAACCGTCCCCGTGGCCGCACTTAAAGGAAACGAGTTGGTGCCCAGAGGCAGTTATAAGGGTTATCACCCTTATAAAGCAATGGTTTTGAAACAATAGCGAGCCATTGGAAATGGACGTTTTTACACTGGATAAAATTGTGAGGTGAAACTATATCGCCTGAGTCCTTTTTTATCGTTTGTTCAGCTTTAAGTTAGACAAGAAGCCGGCAGTAGATATCTTTAGACACCGCTGCTCATTATTTATAAAAACGTCCTACCAAAACCGCTTATCTTTCAAACCTACAAATTGTTTCGGTAATGCCAAATGACAAAAAAATCTCAGAAAGTATCAAGAACACGCTGTATGGAGCTGTTACTTCGATATCCTTTAACTTAATATAGGCTCCTATGATACAAAATATTTTCCTTAATAATAATATATTGTTATGAACGTGAGTATCAAATTTCTTCACAGGATTATCTGCGTTTTGGTCTTTTTACGTTTTGCGAGAAAAGGGCTCTTTATCAACCAGAGAAAACTTAAAATTAGAAGTGGATCCCCGTGGAAAATATTGTATTTCTGCACATTAAACATTTTCAAGAAAACACAATGGTTAGGGGATTTCATGATATCATGAATGCATTTGGCTTTTTATTTATTATTTTCTGTAAATTGATAAATGTGACCAAGACGCTCCTTAAGCTTTGGACTTTGCATGGCGGGCTATAGGCTTGCTGGTACTACTCCCTGGCTACCGTACTTCAGAAAGAAGGTAACACACACTTAAGTATAGAGAGCAAAATGAACGAGCCCGTCCATGTTACAGGTGTAGAAAGGCACATCGAGGAATTTGGTTTCCTCTATATCGTCTGTTTAACATTCGTTCACATACGTGGCAAGTTTTTGTTATGATCGCTGCAGTAACAGGCCACTTGAAAACAAATGCCGGTTGTCCTATATGCATGCAAAATTGGCAATTCAACGCTGCCGTTATAGTATCAGTAAAATGTAATTCTACTAGAGAATAATAAAAAGATCTTGTAAAACGCGGCAGTCATTTACTAACGGTCGATTTTATTCTGCTTCTAAGAAGGCTCTTTCCGAGTTTGAGTTTGTTGCCATAAATTCGCAAGCAGGCTTAGCCGGAACCAACTCGCGTGCGCTCGCCTTCGAGAGTACTTTTATTTTCTGGACCCTGTTGTTATGTCTCGTTCGAAGTGTTATTGAACTCAACTGAAGCGAGCGCGAGTTCATTTGACCTCCATTTGAAACATTTATAGCGTACTAAATATTAGATAGCTGCATTATGCTTATTATGCTTTTTGGGCTATTTCGTAACGTTCAGTTGTATTTATTGCTGAGCCCTTGGAAAGCGGGCAGCAATTTTCTCGCCGACGCTTTTTCTTTTAAATAATGGAGTAAAATGTAATAGGAGGAGAATAAAATAAAATAAATAAAATAGAATGAGTTATTATATTATAATGCACTATAATATAATATAATATAACTTTAGGCGTGAAATCTGCGAAAGTGCTTTCTAGACTGAAACGAGACTCTCCAATAGCTTCGGTTTCTAAGACGAAATCTTAAGAGTGCTCCACCTTCGACCAAGTTAACGGTTTACAAACCCTGTATTAGGTAAAAAAAATTGAGTTTTCTGCCATGATCTGGGACCCACTTATAGAACATATTGATGAACTCGAAAAAACATTATAAAGAAAGGCGGCAAGGTTTATTTTTTACCAAATATAAGCAATTTGGCTATTTTTGAGATATGTTTAAAAAAGTAGGTCTTCCCGTCGAAAAATAGACTGACTAAGAAATGTGTTCATGGTTTCAATCACTTATACAATACTGATGCACATTTTACGTTAAAGCCATGCGCTTCAAAGAAACAAATAGACGTTAAGAAACATCAATTTGAACTTCCAAAATATAAGATCGACGTCTTTAAATACTCGTTTTTTTCCCTAGACTATTAGGGACTGGAATAAACTACTACATGAAGTCGCATCGGCTGACTCTACCGTTAAATTTCAAAAATATATTTTGAATGCATGTAAATTAACTTATTTTAATGTTTTCTATATACAGTAATGGGAGCCTTAATTGATAAAAGTCATTCTGGCTGTAAGTTGTAACAAAATATGCAACAAATATTGTCATTATTACTTTGTTTGTGTGTGCGTGTGTGTTTGGGGGGGGGGGCTTTGTTCGATATGCACGTGTGTACTTAGTATTGCTTACGCCGTTCCATTGTTCCAAATAACACCGCCGCGCCGGCAGCTAGCTAAGTAGGCAGCGCGCCCGTGCCTGAGTGTTTATCGAGCTTGGCTTCCACCCAAAGGGCCGAGGTCTGATGCCTAGGAGTGGACGCATTTTTTAGAGCGCAGCTCTTAGGTGCCCGTTTCCGGCTTAAGCGGCGTCGGCGTCGCCGTCGGCGTAACCGCGCGGTGCATCATGGGCAATGTCCCATAATGCACCGCGCCAGCCCCCCACCGGGGTCACGTGACCTCGGGGGGGGGGGGACGTTACCCCTTGAAGTCACGTGACTCCCCTGAGGTCACGTGACCGCCGCCGATGTCGCTGACCCCCCGATGACGTCATCGTCACTGATGACGTCACCGGCATCCACATCGTCATCGTCGTCATCACTGATGACGTCACCGGCATCCACATCGTCATCGTCATCATCACTGATGACGTCACCGGCATCCACATCGTCATCGTCATCATCACTGATGACGTCACCGGCATCCACATCGTCATCGTCATCATCACTGATGACGTCACCGGCATCCACATCGTCATCGTCATCATCACTGATGACGTCACCGGCATCCGCATCGTCATCGTCATCATCACTGATGACGTTACCGACATCCCCATCGTCATCGTCATCATCATTGATGACGTCATCAGTGACGTCACTATGTCGTCACCGGCATCCGCATTGTCATCGTCATCATCACTGATGACGTCATCAGCGACGTCACTGATGACATCACCGACATTCGCATCGTCATCGTCATCATCACTGGTGAAGTCATCAGTGACGTCACTAATGACGTCATCAGTACCCGCATCGTCATCGTCACTGATGACGTCATCAGTGACGCCAGTGATGACATCATCGGCATTGGGGGTCACGTGACCCCCCCTGGTTAGTTTAACCCCCCCCCCCCAGTGCCCTTCCCTCCTCCTCCTCAAGAGCTGCGCTCTAATTCGGCGTTACAGGGAGTTGTAAGCGGCTTTCACTTTTAGAGCGCAGCTCTTAGGGGCCCGTTCCCGGCTTGAGCGGCGTCGCCGTCGGCGTCGGCGTCGGCGTCGGCGTCGGCGTAACCGCAACCCTCGTAACCCTCGTGAGGGTTACGAGGGTTACGAGGGTTAATCTCATGAGGGTTACCCTCACGAGGATCACGAGGGCCACGAGGGTTACTTACCCTCGTAACCCTCACGAGGGTTACGAGGGTTAGTTACCCTCAAAAGGGTTACCTTCACGAGAGTTACCCTCACGAGGGTTACTTACCCTCGTAACCCTCACGAGGGTTACGAGGGTTAGTAACCCTCATGAGGGTAACCTTCACGAGGGTTACCCTCACGAGGGTCACGAGGGTTATGAGAGTTACCCTCACGAGGGTCACGAGAGTTACCCTCACGAGGGTCACGAGAGTTACCCTCACGAGGGTCACGAGAGTTGCCCTCCCAAGGGTTACTAGGGTTACCCTCACGAGGGTCACGATAGTTACCCAGGTCACGTGACCGCCCCTGGGGTCACGTGACCTGGGGATTCCCCCGAGGTCACGTGACCCCCGTTGACGTCATAGCCACTCATGACGTCATCAGTGACGTCACTGATTACGTCACCGGCATCCGCATCGTCATCGTCATCATCACTGATGACGTCATCAGTGACGTCACTGATGACGTCACCGGCATCCGCATCGTCATCATCATCATCACTGATGGCGTCATCAGTGACGTCACTGATGACGTCATCGGCATCGTCACGTGGCCCCAGGTCACGTGACCCCCCCCCCCCCCCCGACGTCACGTGACGTCCCAAGGTCACGTGACTCCCACAAGGTCACGTGACCCCCCGCCACCCGAGGTCACTTGACCCACCCCCTCAGTACCCTTCCCTCCTCCTCCTCAAGAGCTGCGCTCTAATTCGGCGTTACAGGGAGTTGTAAACGGCTTTCATTTTTTGTTATTTCTGTAAATGTGGCATTCTGGTGCATTCGAGAACACTGCCGCTTGTTCGAAGTCTGAATGTTCTACGCGCCAAACCTTCTACGCCGATTGTTTCAGAAGCCAACGCGTGTACATAAGGGGCTCCGCGTGGCGAGCCGCAGTCAGTCTCGCCCCAGCACTTGATCTTGCTGTTACCGCGCTACCGAAACCTGCGACGCTAGCCTTTTTCATTTTTGTTTTGGGCACAAGTTCGCCCCTTAGTTTCTTTCAGTCATTTGTCGCCTCATCAAATGTAATTTGTGACAATATTTACTGAAATGTTATTGTAGATTGACCTATTGACTTACTGGTAATGCGTTTTGTATACTTATGCTAGTTTTTATTTCCGACACCTATTAAAACCCCTTACAATGGGTGAACAGTATTTCTAAACAATAAAATTATCAATGTATTACATTTGGGTGGACACCACGTCTTGTGAAACCGCTGTGCAATTGCACGAGGTCGAATTGTGTAGCCATATATAAGAGTATTTAGAAGTACATCGTAGTGTTTGATGTACGTGTGTTTAGGTGCCATCAGTGGAAGATTATTGGGCGCTTTGTTGTAGCGTCCGTGACAGCTCGAACACGATTTCTATTACAGGACGAGAGCAAGACAGTGTTGAAGGCATCTTTGTTATTTCTTTACCCACGTTTTTCTCACTTTTTTTTTAATTGGTGAATTTGTCAGTGAAAGCTCGAACACGATTTCTAATACAGGACGAGAGGGAGAGAGTGTTAAAGGAATGTTTGTTCTTTTTTTACTTTTTCGTTTAATTAGTGACTTTCGTTTTTTTTTTTTGTTCCTCTCTTCGTGTCTTTTCTCTCACTGTTCCTTTTTTAAAACTCGGTATGCACAGAGGGATGAATTTTCTGGGGTCTTAACGGAAAGGCGTTTCGACCTGTAATCAGGAGCCTGTACCTTTTCAAAGTTTCTTTCATTTCAAAATAATCTGATTCGTTCGTTGAAATAGGGTTCAAAAGCGAGCGTATTATGGGATGATAAATATTAAAATGATGTCCAGAACGTCGCACTGATAAACGCAAACATAAAACAACAAACGAAGTAAAAAAAAACAACGATAAAAAACCCTCTCAAATGACCTTGGCATCGGTGCAAAATGTAAATTGTTTTCAGTAGAGATTGTACCAATTAGCCCGTAAAGCCATGGAAGGCTTTGACCAGGATAATTTTGTTTACCTCATGGTTAGCGGCTGCTAGACGATTCCCCGTTATTCGAAGATTCCTGCACGTTTCTTGTAGGGCAGCGCAAGGGTATATGCGGAATGTCCTGTATCGAGCCACGGGCCCCGCCGACGCGTAGCGAACGTCAAACTGAACCCGGGGTTCGCGAACGTCAAACCGAACCCGGGGTTCATCACTCGCACGGCCTGCTCGCGGCTTGCTCCCACTTGGCCGAATGTCGTCGGGTGTGCGCCTTGTCATTCATCACGCTGAGGGAAGAGGGAAAGGGGAAACGAGAGGGTCGTTGACGGCTGCATGGTGCTGCGCTGCCTGCTTTTCGGAGATTCGCGCGGTGGCCACTGCCGGAGTGTCGAACCGACATTTATATCGGATCGGTTCGGGTTCGGGTTCACGGCTTTTCGGTCAATTCCGAGGAGAAAAAATTACGGTTAAAACCGGTTTAAACCGCTGAAAAGAGAATATATTTTCCGCGCTGTTTAAGCAATTTAGGCACTATTTCCGCCGTGAAATGAGCAGTTATATAGTTTTTTTTTACGCTTTGCACAATCATCTTTTATTTTCACGTAACAAAAACGAGAAACTGCGTTATTCAATGTAGACGCAAGAGTAAAAAAATCTAGATTTACATACAAAGCGCCGTGTTTTTACGACTCAACATCCATTTGTTTACTTCAGTCAAGTATATTTTACCCGAGTCGAAAGGTTGTCACGAAGTGAGGTAGGTCGCTAAATATAACCGTGATTGGTACAACTTTGCGTCGCAGTCCTAAAATTAAGACCCCTGTTGTGTTCTTCAACTAAGGTATGTATTATAGTGCATAAATCATACAACTCGCACATCGTCGCCATATATAGTGTAGAAAATAGTTTACAAAATACGCTTCACAGTGTATATGATGACGCCGCAACGGAAAAAAAAATAAATTTTTAAAGTGTCTCGAAACTTTTAGGGCAAGTTCTTTCAGTCTACATATGATAGGAATTCTGGGCGGCAGTCACAACGCTTGTGTTTCTAACTAGACAGACGTAAACCGCCTACGGTCCAAAGCAGTGGACTGGTACGGCAGACGAATTTCCCTGGTGCCTCGTGCATTTGTTTGTAATTCAGTTTATTTAATTGCATGGTACACGGCAAAATGGCGCCGTGCGCGGCACTTGACAATTCTAAAGTGCGTCATTTATTTCATACTTTTGCGTTAACTTGTTTTTAGGCCAAAAAAGGGCGGATTGGGAATAGTGAATATCAAACTAAAGCTTCTAAAAAAAAGTTTTTTTTTTTTTTTTTTTACATGGACCAGATAAGCACTTTTATTTTGTCTGCCTTCAGAAAACTGGGCGGTGCCTTCTTAAACCCCTGGTTTGAGTGCGCATCCAGTGCTGCCCACTCGCGCGTGTTAAACTTTTACAAAAAAGATTGTGCAGTAATTGAATGTCTTGAAGCAAAATATCCAAAGGAGTGCTTTCAGAAGGTTAAAAGAAAACGTTTTTACTAAAACACGCATGGTTCCCTAACATCGCCTTCTTTATATCACACGATCACAAAGAGTATTCTTAAGTAAGATGTGTTTAAGCCCCTACCAGGTACCCGGCTAAGGTCGGGACAAATAACTTTTTTCTGCGTCTTCATTTCGAAGTGTTGCCGGCTAAAACGTGGATGGCGAAGAAAGTTTGTTTTGTGCCCTAATCAACTAATTGCGCACTTTGCCAGGTTCCAAAAACCCTAGAGAACGTATTCTTTTACTGCAGGAAGACCTGGTTGTTTTTGACTGAACACAGAGCGGTATTGCAGACAGACTTTCAAATGAGCTGGAAAGAAGTAAAGTTCCTCGAATTCTACTCCGGTTCATACAGCAGAGCCTGGGAAGTGCTCGCCTTCCTATAAACCGCACGCATTGTGGAGGTAGAGGACCGATCACCTGGAAGTCGGGAAAGGGGTGAAGTCAGCATGGCGGCATTTTGTTGACAGGTTTATGTGCGTCGATTTGCTCATAGAGGTGACACTAGAACCAGAGTTGGAGTACTGGCCGATGTAGAGGTCATGTATGTAGAGGCAGGGTCTCTATGTGTTCCAATGAGAGCCGCACACACCACGTAGACGTGGCGGGGCGCCCTGCTCTCCATTAGCAATTTTGTTATGATGTTTTGAATAGTTGTTTTTCATTGCTGTGCGACAATCATGTTTGTTTGTATATTCTGCAGCCAAGTATGCCCTTTCGTTTTGCTTCGTAAAATATCCTGAAGCACCTGGTCTCTGAAACGGAAGATTTTTGTTTAGGTAAATAGCCAGCGTTTTAAATATAACAGGGGGAAAAGAAAGAACTGCAGTGGCTAGCATGCCCGAGTGTCACGCCGCAGTGCCGGGTTTGAACCCCAGCCGCAAACCCTTTTTTTTATTATTTCGTTAGTCTCAGGAAGAATCCAGAAAGAACTCCCAAGTTCGCGTTATTTTACGCTTGCATTGTGTAATTCTAGAACTTTCTGGGTGGTACGCAACGTACGTAACCCTTGCTCTAAAAGAGCCTGCTGCCGCTGCATACGGCAGACTTTCGCCAGCGTTTGATTTAGCTGTCACGCCACCTTCGTCGCCCGCGACGCCTGGACCTCTGTGCTTGTTTAAAGTGCAAGTTCGCTCCATTAAAATCTTAGTTTATTACTGAATTAATTGTCTTTCTGACTGTCATTCGTGGCAATGTTATAATTTCTAGACTGGCCTTGTTGTGGGAGAGTTTTCTGTACTTTCCGCCTAGGTATTCAGTTATTTGTTTTCTTCCGTAGTAGGGGCTAGTTTCAAATAACAGGGGATGACCCTGGGCGGACCTTTCATTTCTTGGACAAAGTTCTGACCAAGAAAGTTTAATTAGAGTGTAATGCGTCAACGCAATGCACGTGTTTTTATCACCTAAAGCGTGCCTACTTGAAGAGAAGATTTTGCGCAGAGTATCTGCAACCGCTTGGCGACTGCGCTCTAATCGTTCATATTGAATAGACCGATCTCGCTAACCGTTCCGCGCATGCGTGACGCCGCCATAACAGTGGTCCACAGGAGGCAGATGTCATTGAAAGAGAGAGTTTGTGTCGTCTCGGGCTTGGCCAATACCCCAAAAAAGACAATGCCTGCAAATAACGTCATCGTTAGCGGATCGCCGATCTGCCCAAGTGGAAAACATGCTGAAGCTCAGCAAGGGACGCAGTGGCAAACCTGCCCGTATGTTGTTGAAAAAAACCCGAGGCTGCGGGTAAACGACACAACACTAAGAACTTTAGTGTTGTGTCGTTTACCCGCAGTCTCGGTTTTTTTTTCAACCATTTGCAATGTACACCAGCTCGTTTGCGCCCTTACATTTTGTGCCCGTATGCCGGCTAAGCTAAAAAAAAATATACGTCGTTATGGGGAGAAACTTTGTGTAGGTTTTACCATGTCGCTTTCCGGGACACTCTCGGTAATGTGGCAGGCATTCGTTGATTCCTGGGTAGCCGTGCAGGTTGTGTCCCATCTCGACTCACTGTCGGTTCGCTTAGATGCGTGCCTCGCTTCATTCGGCACGCTCAATTTGACCCGAAAGGTTTAAGGGTTTCGCAAATGGTTGGTTGAATCGACGTTTCATGCTTGAAAAAAATGTTAGCGAGTCACGCAGACTACATTTGAGAGCCAAACACGGTTAAAAAGTTCATTAGTTCACTATGACCGTTTTTGTCTCATGGGCAGTTTGACGCGTTTTTGTCGGCTTGAACCGTAGCTTACTTCTGCTAAATATCACCCTCCGCGAATGCATTCATAACCCAGCTACACAGCATTTTTTGCAGGGGCGATAAGTGCTGAAACGTTGGATAGTCAATTGATCAGCTGGAAACAGCGTAATTTTAAGTAGCGTCGAAAGGGAGCGCGACCACCGAACACCGAAAGAAAAAAGTTCGTTCTTCTATGCTGCCTTGTCGAACGCTATGTGTATGTTTAAAAATTTAATCATATCTCTGCCTTGTCTAAGTAATCCACATTCAAAGAACGTAGACACTGGAGTTTGATATAAGAAAAACGATTTTTCGCGACAAGGAAATTAGGCCAAGCGCAACGTGGGTAACCGAAGAGCTGCGGCCACCGAGTTTTGAAAGTTCGCTCGAAGAAAAAAGGACATCAATGATAATTCATTTTTGAAACATGCTTATGATCTGCCTAACCACCGGGAGTGGGAAGCGTTTTTTGTCCGAGTCGATGAGCAGGTCCTAATAAATTGGTAGTGCGGCGCTTTTGGCAAGCTAGCAATCTCCCACAGTGTGCAGATTGGCCCAAACGTAAGGATGACTCTTGACTGCGTAAACACGTATCGACAACCGGCCACACTTCACTCCCACTGTCAGCGGAACAGGTGGTTTTCCACCTCCGGGTAGTCACATGACAGAACTTCAACAGACACTCTGCTGGTTGGGAAGATGACGACCGACAGAGCGCCGAAACTGGAAGCTCGTGTGGCGCTTGCATGAGTTCAGCTGCGTATTTTGTCCGTTAGTTTTTCTCCGTATTAACGAGACATAAAATGTTGACCCTCGCAAAGTTTGTGTTTCGAGCTGCTTCAGTTTATTGAAACGTGACGTCACGCGGTGAATTGAAGTATTTAAAATATGACATATCATGGAAATAAGAGGCCCCCGCAAATTCTCGAACAATGTCACTTTATCGAGTAATTCATTTTATTTAAAACAATAAAAAAAAGTTAGGCGAGTTCGAATCTACGATTTTTCGGTTGCGAGCCAGACGCGGTACTGACTAAGACACACAGACAAGCTTGCACAGCGTTCGCGTTCCACGCTTTAAAGCGACGCTTAAGCGTCCTCCTGTAATACTTGCACAACAAATTTGCGAATGTTTTTTTTTCATTCTATACAGTTTTTTCGATTGTTGTAGTATGCGGATTACGCAGCACTATTTAACACACACGTGAAGTTCACTACAGTTGCATTGAAATGCAGGTTGATGTTGATGCTGTCAATATGTGCTCGGCTTCATCATTGAGGATGCTCAGCATGGCGTCAAGAATTATGTGGGAGTTTAAAATACTGTCATCTGAGCTCGTGCTGTGTAATTGATTAGTTCGCTCACGATTGGAGCTTGCTTCGACTGCCTGGAATTCACCTAATTCTTCTAAATCAAAGCGCATTGAAGACGTCCAGACGCGATTTATGCTTCTAGTTTAGGCCGATAACTCGAAAAGAAATATCATTAGGACCACACTGGCTGGTGAGTTCAATAGGTTTGACCGCACTTTCCGAAAAAATAAATCTTCATATTTTTTTTTATTTTGAACACACTTTTGAACGAAATTTTGAACTTTTGAACGAAAGTTTTCATGCTGATGTTTATTATTCACCGTACTTTCTTGTTTATCTTCCTGCTCTTTGAGGTCAATCAGACGGTTCTATGTTAGTGGGCGCTTCCAGCTTTCGCCTGTCATCCGAACGGAAGTTCTGTATTATGGTATTTCGTCCCCTGCAAATGATTTGTTCATGCATCTAAGCTATTTTAAAAAAAACTTAGCAATGCCAGAACTATAATAGAAGATGTAATCTTTTTCTGTATATATTTGAAACTTGGTATTGTGTTTATAATGTTAGTGTGTTTGATCTGTGCGCATTCTTCTACGTCTGTGTGGTGGTGCACCACCACGAAGGCGTGTGGCTGTTGGTGAGCATCAATAAAAAAAACGTAACCATAAACAAAAACATAAACGCCTGTGATGCAAAAAGAAATCTCCCGTTTGAATTACGTTGGCGTCAAAATAAATTAATGACGTCTCATTATTTGATGTGTTATTAAAGCCGTTTAGTGAGGAAATATTCTCAAAGTAAATGAAACTGATGAGAATTTTTATTAAATTTGAGGAAGAAAACGAGAAGGGACGGACAAGCACAAACTGCCAACTGGCAACATTGCGTATCTACTAGTTATTTCTTAATAAAACTTTAATAGCTCAATATCGACACATTATTTTATTTAAAACGTTAACGCAGCAATGATTACCGACAAAGTAGCGAAACGCCAGACTATATACCGGCAGTGGCGATTTTATGGGTGAAGCTTGGGGGGGGGGGGGGACACCAGCACAGAGGTCTAACGTCAAAGTCGGGTGTGTCGTCACGGGCCCAGATCAATTTCGCTAACAAATTAATATCCAATTCTCGCGAAACTGACAATTTCTCTTAAAAAAAAGCTTGTGTATACGTCGTTTATTCCTTAAAAAAAAAAGTTGCCTTTAGGAAGCTTAGGAAGGCCGATGGCCCTCGCCCTAGTATGAAATCCGCCCCTGGATACAGGGCGGTGCATTTCTCGTCGGTGCTTCAGGTAAACTTATGAAGGTGTGACTGCACTAATCCGTGCGTCCCTTCCGACTGCAAATTTTGTTTCTTGTTTTTCCGGCCAGGAATCGAGGATCGGTACTTGATGCTTCCGACGGGAGAACTCCTCATTCGGGATGTCCAGTCTCCGGACACGTTTCGGGGTTACCGCTGCCAGGTACGCAACGTCCTGACCGGAGTGACCGACACCAGCGCCACCGCGGGCAAGGTCATCGTAACTGGTGAGAGCGCGAACCAGCGCCCAACTAGTTCCCGCTGGATTCACGAGACGAACTGCGTTCCGCGCGGTCTCCATCGGGAATGGGGATGTGCGCTTTTTTTTTCTCCATAATCTGGAAGAAAGATATTTTACTAATAGAATTTTACACTCCGTCTTATTTGAAGTACGACCACAGCCGACACTACGATTCGATGAGGCCACTAAAGCAGCGCCATAAATTTATCGCCGAGGCGCTTTTTGCCTCTGTGGGTATAGAATCACCAGCTAAACAAATCACGCATAGAAAAAAAAAATCGAGATCGCGGTTGATTTATGGTGCGTCGTTGGTTTAGTAGCAAACCCGCAAAGGCGGTGAGCGGCGTGACCATTCACTTTTAGTGCTACTTGAATGGCTCCATCGAATTGCAGCGCCAGCTGCCATTGAACTAAAAGGGATAGAAAATATACTCGCGTCTTTTGTTCAATGACCTACCCGATAACGTAGAGTGAGATGAAAAAACGATAAAAAACAATAATGGAGAGTCGACGATGCTTTAGTGACATGCTTCTAAGGCGTACAAGCAATAAAAACTGCCTGCGTGCATGTCGAGCATAAAGAGTAAGTAAAAAGGCGAACTGGCTGATGTTACACACATTTGATAAAACCGGAAACGACGGACGAAGGTGGGGACAAAGCTCAAAACGTCTGAGCAGATTTGTCTCCCTCGTTTCTGTTTTTTTTTTTTTTTCCTTTCTGTTGCCAACCCTTTTTTACGTTGGAAGTTTATCGACTGGTCACCAAAACCGCGTGGATGCGGGGAAGAGATACTAAGATTTTTCGTATTATTGCGATTGGACGCTTTGTTTTGTTTTTGGACAAACATCGGTGTTTGACGGGCTAGTGGAAGCTGGTCACTGCAGTTCCTCGTTTTCAGACTGGGGTGGTGTTGAGCGCAGGCTTTATTTGTAGTACCCAATACCGCTTAAAACTGTCGAACGTTAGAATATCGGAACATGTTCTTTTCACATTTAAAATGGCTGACGTGGTATATAATTACTGTGTAAATCAACGGCGTTAATCAAGGCTGCAACAGTGGAGTTGTCAAGCTGATTACTGCATTGTGAAAGCCACCGATGCTAAAGCGTAGTCTTCTAATATGCCTTGAATCCGTGGAGGAAAAATTACAGCAGAGAAATTATTATTATCTTTTTTCTATTTAGAAATGGCGTCGACGCCTAACAGGGGCTGTGTCAGGTGTGGCGTGCAACTGCAAGTTCAGGTAGAATATGTAGAATATGTATTAAAAAATTGCGAAGCCATACCAATTACCATCCCTGCAACAGAATAAAACTTTTATGCCCACACGCAAGCGGTCACGCTTTACAGAACGCCGCACACTGCTCTTAAGATTGAGTATATCCCGTTTCCGTAAGCTGCGCTATAATAAGTTGTAAAAAGATTTTTTTTTTTTTTTTTAAGTGGCTATCGGACACGCGTTCGCTTTTTGCTGGCCGACGAGAGATTCTCGCTGCGTGTGTTGTTCGGCATTAATTTTAGTTTTGGAGGTAACCGTTCCGTAGTTAAGGAAACTCATTCAACCGCGTGTAAGTGCCTCCATCTATAACGGTCGGCTGCCCGTCGGGGCCAACTGAACGGAAGTAAATCGGGACCACTCCTTCGCGATGGAGGTAAGGGCCGCCGATCGTTCAAGGAAACGATTTCCGGTGTGTATGGTTCCTCGCTGCGCGAGACGGGAACGGGAAAAGCACGCATTGATGCACCGCTGGGAGATCGGCGCCGGCTTCCGGTTCCTGCGCACTCCCGCCGGCGGAAGACGAGAGAGAGAAGGATGCCTGGAGCTGAGACGGGCTGAGCGAGCGCGTACCCGTGAAACGCAGGCCGAGGAAATAAAGGACCGATCGCTGAACCCTAATTTGGAAGTGGAGAGGAGGAGCATTGGGGGCGTTCGGGTTTTGTGGTTGGAACGCTTGTTTCCGTTTATGGGCTCGAAAGTGAAGTCTGTTTTTGGCGCGATTTGGGAACGAGGGCATCAGACAGGCTGTGTGGGGAAGTAAAGTGAAAAAACGAAATGACGGAAAAGGTTCATCGACCCCTTAAAGACTAAAAGGATGGCCTAAGAAAATTTTGGAAACTTTTGGGAAGCTCTAATGAATGAAGAAAATACATTCAATGTGCAGGTGTGATCGTGGAAGTTTACCATGATGACTTTAACCCAAAACGGCGACAGAAGAAGAAAACAATTGTTGGCACTGGTAGAAAATATGATAAGTGACAGACAACGTCTCTAATTCGGCTACTGATTTTATTTGATTATCCTGCATATACAAAGTGCAGTTTAAGCTGAACGAATTAGTTTTAAAAATTCATTAAAGCTACAATAATTGTGTTTGTGCAGGTGAGCTATACGGCCAGAGGGAAATAAAACAGGGGTCTGATTGTCCCGATCCGTCTGCAAATAATAATATGTGAATTAGCTTTTTAAATTTTCAAAATAAACATATGGCTCCAATTTGAAATTTACGTAGTACCAGCAAAAACCACTAAATCAGCAAGGTCTCTGAGCACGTGGAATGCACGGTGGAGCGCTAAAGTTACCACCCGTGCAGCAGGAGTAAGGATACCGGTGCTATAAAACGCCCGCGCAGTTTTCTTGTGTTTGTTATCATAGCCCCAGTCTTGTGCTTGTTACACGGGTGGTAACTTTAGCGCACTATTGCCCTTCCCATGCGCTCAAAGTCTTTCTAACTGATGTAGTGACTTTCAATGATACTCGACAAGTTTCTGATCGTAATCATATGTCAATTTCTTGCAACTTAAAAGTTTAGTTAACATAATTTACTTAATGATTCGACATACCGTCACAACTAGCACCCTGCGATATGTCCCCCTGGCCGGCCGTATAACTCACATACACACCACATTAATGTAGCTTTCACGGCTTTTTGTAAACAAATATGTTAATCTTGAAAAAAAAGACGCTGTGTATGCACATACTCACACGGCAGAAAATCTTGTTTCTCAAGGACACGCACAGAAACATATCCACACACAGTGTAGAATTTTTATTTTATTTTGCGTGTGAATTTGGGTTTTGTCCGTGTCCTTGAAAAACGGAATGTTCTGCCGCGTAAATCTGTGTACATATAGAGAGACCCTTACAAAAACTGTAAATAAGTTTCATTTGATTTTAATGTATTCTTATACAGTCAATTGAAACTCAGTACAAACAAAGCGTCTAATGAGTGTGATAATAAGAAACTCCATATCCAGTTTATTAAATTAATTTTCTCTGGTAATGAAAATGATCTTGGACATTAAGAACTCAATGTCTATTATTTAGAATTAACAGATTTAGAAGGCCATTGAATTTGGTCACTCAGAAATTAATATGCATTTTTTAATTTACCATATTAGATCTGCGAATTAGTATGATCAATGAAAGCTCAATATATATTATTTTAAGTTTACTGGTTAGATATGTAAATGATTTTTATCTTTAAGAACTCAATATCTATTAATTTGAGCTCACTCACTATCCACGCATTTGAGTTCTCTCACTTAACGAACATTTCTTTGTCTCGTCATTAGAGATTAAAATAAGCTCTTATCGTTGAGTTGCAGATATCAGCTGATTTGCACCCTTTGCAGTTGAGGAATCCCAGGAAGGGCATAGCTGAAGATAACCATAAGTGAACTAAGTCCCTCAAAATAAAAAAAAAAACAAAAATATTTCCTAGATTCATGTGCACAAAATGTAATACAAACCTTTAAAAAATGTAGAGCATATATTCAGAAGCATTTTTTGAAAACGCTGCGCAATTCATTGCCCCAGAGAATGATAGTTAAATTTCTGTCGCCAGTGTCAATAGAAAGGCAGCTAACCTTCTAACCACTTTTTAATGAACAACTTTGACTTTGTGTCACAAGTTTACAGCAAGTTTGTCTAGAGTCACTCGCATAAAGTTATCAAAATGTACGCCAGAGGTTCAACTGGCGCTAGTGTCTAAGGGACTTCCGGTTTAAAAGTGAAGCAGAGAGCAAATCAGTCCTCTTTTGCGGTGCTCCCGTGCGTTCCTATGGGAAAAAGTGCGTGCATTTTATCTCTCCGCCGGAGAATATCAGGAAGAACCTTTGTTCCTTGGGTCGTAGCGAATAGGAGGTAAAGTTTTCATTTTATTCGCTAGTGAGCGATGTCTAACTTCCGAGTATTCCATGTCTAATCCTATGTTCCATGGCCAGTACGTAAAGACGAGTGTCGAAACAAAGCGCGGAAACTATGAAAATAACGTAGGACTTGTTTAACGAGCGCCAATATTCGTAAAACGGTAATATTGATAATCTTCGATATTTCTATGCCCCTAAATTACCCTCCCCCCCCCCCCCCCCCCCCCCTTTACGAGCGGTTAAAACGAATAAGATTGAAAGTAAGAGCACTATAAAAAGTATTTTCTTTTTAATATTGCAGCTGAATTAATTGGATGGTAAGAGTTTTCTGGCTTTTCCCCGTTTTAAGTTCTCGAGCATGGAGACTTGATATTTGAATGCTAAAAGAAACTTACCTCTCCGCCTACACGTGAGCAGCAGAGTGAATAAAACTAAAGTTATTTATTGCAGATCGCACTCATTACTTGGCTTTACTTTATTTTGATCGTCTATATGAACAGCGATGTACTGGCGCAGCGTCAGTGCATAGTTCTTGGCGTCTCTCTTGATTATCAAGATGCTCTTCATTGCTATGGCAGGTAAACCCCTGCAGAAAGGCGGGGATGCCTGGTTTGTGCTAACAGTGTCAGGTAGTGCACATAAATACATGTACAAAGCCATTTTATCAGCGTTTTTAATGCCACAAGATTGAAAGAAAAACTCACTAAATGACCAATTTTTTTGTTTTTGTGACTGGAAAATGTTCTAATGTTGAATTTGTGAAGTTTGTTCTTCTAATCATGCGCAGAGAGAAATCGTGCTCACTTTTTTTTTCCACAGAAATGGGTTCCCGGAAGTCAGTTTCAGAGTGGTTGCCTTCTGCTTCAATTTAAAAATGCCTGCTAACGTTATTTGAACCTCTACAGTACGTTATAATAAGTCACCGCCAAGGTGAGAACGACAGGGAGAAGCTTCACTTGTCTCGTACCTTCGAAAACGCTTCGACGTCTCGCGCACATCGAGCGTGGTCGCGCTGCCAGAGCACGGTGGAAGGCATGGCGCGCCTGCTGAAGTCCGGGCGTTTGAAAAACACGCCATGCCGTTCTCACTCTGTCAGTGACTATAGTGTCTTCATTCATCACTTCGTAAAGAAAAAAAACAATAATGAGATTGTTTTAAAGCGAGCAACTATCGTGACTCGTCTCGTAATGAGCGGTGCTAGGCAGAGAAGCAATGATGTACCCCCTATGAACCACTTTTGTGGATTTGGCGACTGCACCGAATGGCTATTGCTTGTACCAATGTTGCTTTTTTTATTAAGGGATAGAGTTTAATAACGTCAAAGCACTGTTTAACGTTTATCAGACTAGTCCGAGGAGAGGACAGCGTGCTAAGAACCTTAATTAATTCTCGGCTGGTCAGCGTTCAGAAGAATACCTTTCAGATGTGGGTATATAAGACGGTGAGTAGTCAAGGAAAAAGTGATTCGAATGATTCGAGTGCTTTATGTTTCTTCTGTTTGTTTCCCTTATCTACATCGCTTCGTCCATCTAGAATTCATTAAGAAATTACAGACTACAATTCCCACCAGGTGGCGGGAATTATCTTTTGAAACGTAGTTGCAGAATTTCTATGAAAAAATCACTAAATATTTTATTGAAATTGAATTGCAACACAGCTACAAAATTCTGCTTAAGGTCAATTGCTAACAATTTCATTGAAACGTAGTGGCCAATATTCTTTGAGCACTCAATAGGAACGCACAGATAAATACCGATAGTTTCAATTGAAGCAGAGCACGGCCTATTGAGGGGATTTCTAACAAGTTCAACTGAAACTCATTTCATTTTTTTGTTGTAAGGGTGTCGGCTACACCGCACCGTTTGCCAATGAAACACTATTTACGTTTTTGCGGATATGCAATAATATATACACGCGAATCCTCCCAAAAAACAAGTGCTATCAAAATAAAAGTCTACTACCTTTAAGTAGATAGCAAAAAAAAGGAACAATGATCGTGTATTTTGTTAAATAAACCTGGGTCGTCGGGTGTCGCCACTCGTCTCCATTCTAAAGTTTGAACGCGTTACGTCCAGAGTCGCCATTGTAGTTTATATAACAGCAAACCTCGCCAATCGTATTAAAGAACTTGTTTTCTTTACCTCTTGAGTACAAGCCGTTCAAGTCAGGTTTATCGGTGAGATGTCCGGTCTCGGTTGGAAGTATCGGGCTCACGCAACCGCCATTGTTGTCGAAGACGGATGGTGCCGTTGGACGCTCGGTTGGGCACCGGTGTTCCGACCAGCGCCGGAAGAAGGATTTTATCTGACGTTATCCCGAAACAGAACCAGGGAGTGATGCTAAACCATATAGTTTAATTTTAGATTTCTACAACATCAGCTTTGTCTCTGAAAAAAAAATACAAATTAGTGTAAGAAATGATGAACAGCTATTAGACTTCCTCATTGCACTATTCAACTCAATTAGCCAATGAACTGCGGAAAGAATCGGCTCGCCAGCGTTTTCCACAACTAGCCGAGCAAATAAAACCTTAGGAATTTTCCCTGATCCGCTTTCGACGCTAATTCCACGAGTGTAGTGTACGCCGAAAATGTTTTATTTTGCGAGGTAGGCTGCCCCAACTTCACCCAACTGACAAGACGAAATTGCAATGCCGTTTCTACTGGTCTTCGAGCTCACTGTAGAGAGACCCCAGCTACTTCGTTTTGTTTCGTTATCTCGCAAGGATTGAACAAAGTGACCTGAGCTCGCGAAGCAGGGCCATTTGCTCACGTCAAATTCCCCAATCAAAATGTTTTCCCGAAGGAAGAGAAAATGTAGCAGACGACACGAAATGAAAGAAAGCGAACGCAAATAACTAAAGAGAAAATGAGAGGGAAAAATGGTAAAGACCGTTCAAATTGGGCGGCTGGTGGCACTATAAAAGATGGAAGCTCGACGGAATGGTGCGAGGGAGGGAGCCATCGTTTAATTAATGGACTTCTTGATGGCCGTCATTTTGACGATAGCATGGGATAGAATGTCCGGAATATCTCGGTCCACCATTGCCGGCGGCTGGAGTTTGACGGTTCCAACGTCGCCAGGCTCAGGTTCTCGCTCTGTTCCGTTTATGGTCGTTAGTTCATTTTGTTTTTCCGCTTTGTTTTTGTCGACTTTGAGTTGCCCGGCTGCTAGGCGCGGAAATCTAGGGCCAGATGATAAAGAAGTGAAAGGTATTTAGCTGGAGAACTGATTTGTATTTGAGCTAATTGAGGCCGGTGGTGCGTGCCAGCAAGCTTCGTCTCTGGAGCTTCATTAGAAGTCGAAAAGGTACAATGTTGGAAAGTTTCAGGAAAGTTGTCCAAAACGAAAGTAGACGCAGCATCGAACGTTAATATATTATTTCGCTTAAGATTAAGATTTAGGGTACAGCTCTGGTAGTTGCAGTGCCACTATAGGGAGTATTCACTGGACGCCATATTTGTGGGTGCTGTTTAGAGCGTATGCTCAGAACGAGCTCATATCAATAGGCTGCTAAGACCGGCACTTTTGATGGTGCGGAGTGCACGTTGCAAAAGAACTGTGGAAGCTCGCCATCAACATGCGCTCAGCATTTGCGCACACAGCTATGGCCGCCAGTGAATACCCCCAATAGTCAGATACAAAAAGAATGCCCCTGAAGCTCTTCCAGCTTCAGGGGCCTCCAGCCGGTGTTCCTCCGCAGTGCGCAAATAGTCCGCTAATGAGGCGCACGTCGCGGAGACGTTTGTGGGGATATGGGCATACTACTCCCCCACCAGAAGGACAAGACAGGCTGGCCACTGAACAAACGCACCTTTGCCCGAACCGGCCCGAAAATCGAGTACTCCCTTCTCGCGCCAGCATTTTAGAGCGCAGCTCTTAGGGGCCCGTTCCCGGCTTGAGCGGCGGCGGCGTCGGCGTAACCAAGGTCATCCCAAGGTCACGTGGCCCCCAAGGTCATCCCAAGGTCACGTGACCCCCAAGGTCACGTGACACCCAAAGTCACGTGACCCCCCCCCGAGGTCACGTGACCCCCCCCCCGAGGTCACGTGACCCCCCCCCCCGAAGTCACGTGACACCCCCAGGTCACGTGACCACCCCCAGGGTCACGTGACCACCGCCGAGGTCACGTGACCTCCCCGATGACATCGATGACGTCACCGGCATCCGCATCGTCATCGTCATCATCACTGATGACGTCATCAGTGACGTCACTGATGACGTCATCAGTGATGATGATGATGACGATGCGGATGCCGGTGACGTCACTGATGACGTCATCAGTGATGATGACGATGACGATGCGGATGCCGGTGAGTTCATCAGTGACGTCACTGATGACGTCATCAGTGATGATGACGATGACGATGCGGATGCCGGTGAGTTCATCAGTGATGTCACTGATGACGTCATCAGTGATGATGACGATGCGGATGCCGGTGACGTCATCAGTGACGATGACGTCATGGGGAAGGTCACGTGACCTCGGCGAGGGTCACGTGACCTGGGGGTTTCACGTGACTTCGGGAAGGCATCCGCATCGTCATCGTCATCATCACAGATGACGTCATAAGTGACATCACTGATGACGTCATCAGTGATGATGACGATGACGATGCGGATGCCGGTGAGGTCATCAGTGACGTCACATGACGTCATCAGTGATGATGACGATGACGATGCGGATGCCGGTGACGTCATCAGGGACGATGACGTCATCGGGGAGGTCACGTGACCTCGGTCACGTGACCTCGGGGTGTCACGTGACTTTGGGGGGCATCCGCATGGTCATCATCACAGATGACGTCATCAGTGACGTCACTGATGACGTCACCGACATCCGCATAGTCATCGTCATCATCGCTGAGGACGTCATCGGAGTCCGCATCGTCATCCTCACTGATGACGTCATCAGTGACGTCACTGATGACATCATCGGCATGGTCACGTGACTCCCCAAGGTCACGTGACCCCCCCCCCCCCCCCGGTCACTTCACCCCCCAGTACCCTTCCCTCCTCCTCCTCAAGAGCTGCGCTCTAATTCGTTGTTACAGGGAGTTGTAAACGGCTTTCACTTTTTTCTCTTCAACATTTCCACACATCTTATAACTCCTCGTGGCTACTGTCGTTCCTCGTTCCGAGGAGCGATTCCAAGTCGTGGCTGTTTAGTGTAGTAGGCGTTACCGAAGAAAAGTAATGAAATTCGTCACTCGCAAATGAAGAGAAGGCGCTACCGACCTACGTTACCTCGAATTCAAAGAAACGTGGTACTGTTGCAGTTACCGATGAAAAGTAACGGACGTTACTTCTGCGTGAATTTTTATTCGTGAATTAAAACGTTTTACTATGTTGACGCTACAATTATGCATAAGCGCCATACTAAGATACAAAATACACATTATTTTATGCAGGACTTTACATATTTACGTTACTAGAATAGAAAGTTGGGCGAGTTGGTAAGAATCCATTTGAATCTTTGTGTGTGTCTTTCGCGCTGTTTTTCAAATGGATATTTACGTTATTTGTGTACGGTACAACATCAATACTCACGAGCA
The DNA here is from genome assembly GCF_016920785.2 of Ixodes scapularis. Lineage (NCBI taxonomy): Eukaryota > Metazoa > Arthropoda > Arachnida > Ixodida > Ixodidae > Ixodes > Ixodes scapularis. Next base: position 12,807,185 of record NW_024609882.1, on the reverse strand, counting down.
AAACGTAAAACAAATTGCGCAAAAACACAAGAATTCAGATGAGTCGGTGCCTAGAAACAAGACAAATCTATATGTAATTGTCTTGAGGTATTGAAAAATGCGAAAAGTACCACAATTACGTCACCGGTTACTCCAAATAAATAAAGCTAGCACGTTACTGCTTTGAAAAAACGTAACGAGTACTCTACTACGTTAAGGAAAAAGTAACCCTTTTCTGGTAACGTCGTTAATTCTAAAGCGCTACCGCCAACATTCTGACTGGTACGGGGTGTTTGTTTGACTGCAATCTTAACGACCAACTGAAAACCACGTGAACAATGCATGTTTTACATTGTTTTGGCTAGTAGTGGGACAGGCGCACGTTTCACTCGTTTATTTTTCAATCAATACGTCAGTGATCAGCATATAATGTTTTTTTACGCAATAATAATTGTAATATTATGCTCCAGAGATGTTAATACTGAGCGACAGACTGAGGCATTCAATTTTCACCACTGAAAGATTAGTTGCCAAAGTATTCATTCGCAAAAATGCCCCGACTGCGTTTTCCATGCTCGATTCATTCATTTTCGTTTCGATCACTGAACTGGTGAACTTTTATGTCTGCTTTTTTTCTTAACCAGCTGTTGTTTACGTCTTGAAAACACAAGAACCTGACGAAGTACGTTTAAAAAATACTTCCAATTAACTCCACCGCTACTTTCACGGCACAACTGCGCACAGGTCCAATCTTAACGTAACGGAAATAAACAGCGCGCAAAAAATACACAAGGACGAAAGAAAGGTGCGAACGACACAAGCGCTGTTGTGTCGTTCGCACCTTCCTTTCGTCCTTGTGTATTTTTTGCGCGCTGTTTATTTCCGTTACCATGAACCAACTCGCCTACATCATGACACTAATCCAATCTTAACGTCTGTGTTTTGATTTTGTTCATGTTGGTCCTACGCATTTCTTGTTAAATAAACCGTTTCCAGACGATGCTTTGTTGTCGCGAAAGGCGACAGCAGAGCCGGGAATCGGGAAAACCGAGAAATAAGAACGCAGAAAAAATAAACCAGACGGAAGTACTGGTTATACTTCGTTTCAGCTGAAGTTTAGATGCAGAGGACGTAGAAGCTAACCGGAACAGCCAAGCGGTGCCTAAAGCGCACGTCACTACGTATTTTTTGTCTATGATTGGTTCAGCAATGATAGAACACGTATACAGACACAACTCCGTGATGGTGCATTTTTGGCGCTGTCTGATTGATACGATTAGCTCAAAGCGTTGGCTGCGTCTTAAGGTGAAACGAGGTACAGGCTACATTATAATCTAAACCCTGCAACGGAAGAAAGTAGATGAGTGGACAACGCAACACAGTCTCTCGCAATGTTGTGCCCTGTCGTCCGTTCTTATTATATTTTTTTTATTGTCGGGGTTTAGATAAAAAAAGGATTGTCAATGTTTAATGTAAATATATTTCGAGGTTTTTTCTCTTTTTTTTTTTTTTTTGCAGTGTGGTCGCCTGAAGCTTGTAGGAGGGATTTGGCTGACAAATTTAAAAGTAGAAGAGCACAATTTTTTATGTTTGCGAAATCACCATAAAAATGGTTTCACACACACAAAAAAAAAGCTTTACGCACGTTTTAAATAAGTAAACTCCACAAAAACTAAGTGCGCTGCCGAAGCACGGCGAAAAGCATCGAGTGCGTGCTGGAGCCTGGCCGTTCGAAAGACCCACGCCCTGCCGCTGTGAATCTCTCACTAACTATCGCTTTTTTTCCAACTGTTTCCCCGAGGTTCATTATTCTTACGCGAGAATCGATCAAATGTGGTTTTGTTGGTTGAGTCTGTCGCGCCGATTTGCAACACCATCCAAAATATTTGTAACTTGTTGCCCCTAAAATATAGGTATTCTATGACGGGGCTGAACTTAAACACACTCAGTCGAGGAGCTCGGAGAAAACAAATTTGAATCGAAAAACGAAAACATTAATTGGCCCAGGTTGATCTGGATACAACTGGGCCCAACCAGGAATGCGTTTACCAAAACCCGGCCAGCTTCATCTATCCAAGAGGAAATGCCTCTCGGGTCCAGGGATGCGTACATTTAATAAGGGTCCCCGTCTCCCGCCGTCATCCCTAGTAAAGCGCAAGCCGAGCACGAACTTGGACTCGTATTTAAACGCCTAGACACCGATGGAAGATGACCGGCATAATATATGGCCCAGCTGCACCCACTCCCCGGGAAAAACTCCTCGCGTTCCAAAAATCCGAATGACGTAGATTAAGGAGGGGTAACTCTAACCGCGTTGTTTCCCGTAAAAATACAAAATAAAAATGTTATGGCATCTCCTTATCTAGGTCTTTTGGCGTTTCTTTTTTTTTTTTTCTCTCAGTGATGGAAAAAAGAAATTCTATTGACGGTGATTAGTTTTTCTTCGCGGGGTGTCTCGTGTTCATTCTACTTGCGAATTTATCCTAGAAGGAGCAGAGGCCCGTTAGATAAACGATGGTGAGTTCTAGTTGCGTCGTTTGGGTGTCTCGTGTAGCCGCTTTGGATAGGGGTGTCGTCTAGTGAAAGAATACCGAGATCTGCATCATCTTTGCGGGATAGTCAATTTGACTATTTGGGTTAGTCGACGCATTGATAATTTTGCAGCGTGTTTGTGGTACTACCAAGGCCTATGGAAAACTCAGTGAGGTGCTAGGCTGGGCAAGTTGATGATTGTTAAAGCTAGTTTAAAAAAGGAAACTGCTGGAAAGAAAACTGGATAAAAAGATGAATCGCAAAGAACAATCTTATTCTGACTCAAAAGTGACACATAATAATAATGAAAGACAAGAACGACAATACAGGGAGATAAAGAAATCGAGGAAAAACAAACAAAATACACTGACCGAAAAGCCACAAGAAAAAATATACGAAAACAAAAAGAAGCAGAATAAAGATTTTGAGAATTTCAACGAGCAATTCAAAAGAAAAAGCCAGCTTGAAAAAAAAAAAAAACTACTTTCTTTATAGTATTGTTAGTAAACCTTACACTCAAAATGCGAGACGCAAAAGTAAGACCCGAAAGCAAAACGGAAAAGCGTTAGGACCGAGCTAACAATAAGTAGCGCCACCGCTGTAGCAGGGCTCCCTCGCGAGTGGCACCTCACTCCTATAGGCTAGCGTAAGTGAGCACGTGGCCATACCGCCCGCCAATGGCATTTACGTTGGACTTCGCGGTATGATTTCCTTACTATTCGCAACTCCAACGCCCTATTGGCGACTTGAGCGAAATCGACGCCGCGTAGAGGCAACGCCGAGAAGCTCAGGAGAAGAGGTCGTTTCGAGTCTGTCCTCTGCTATCGCTTTACGTTACGGGTGGAACCAGCTGAACATTCAAGGAATAAGAAAGAGAAAAGACAAACAACCGCTGGACTACCAACTATTTTAATGAATCGTCCTCCTCGTCTACTAAATCGTATGCTGCTTTCATTTCATTTCATTTCATTTATTATTCCCTCAGGGCCCGAAGGCATTACAGAGGGGAGTGGGAGGTCAAAACATAAAAGTAACATAGTTGAACGAGGCAAAAAATACAAAAAAAAACCACACACACACACAGAAAAAAAAAAAGAAACACGGGCTACGCATTATCTGTTCAAAGTTGGTAATAAAATTTTTAAAATCAACAGTGTTAGTTATTGAGACTATATGTGCGGGAAGGCGATTCCAATCAATGGAGATTTGGGGTAGAAAAGAAGCATTAAAAGTGGATGTGCTGCAATGGGGAATCCCTACCTTTAGGTAGCCATTCCCCATTGCTTAGTTCTCGTAGGCAGCATAGAAACACACCTCGTTTTCAGTACTCATTTTTATGCTTCCGACGTGTCATTCTTCCGCACTAACTATAAGGTCTCTACCGTCGAACAATGGCTTTGGTTTTATATGTAACACATATTTTACGCTGCTGTGCAAAAAATTTATGGTGGTCTGCGTGCTGAACGACGAAAGCCATCTCCTTACGTCCGCCATTTTGCCTGACCAGCGCGCCCCCTATAGTTCCCTAGAGTCGCGAATAGATGACGGCGTGGTATGTTCAAGATAGAGGAATAGGCGAGGATAGATTCTTCAGTATTTCATATTCGCCGGTTCGCCGATGCTGGTCAGTGGGCTAAAATTAGTTTATGTGCCTACAGATACGAAGTGGTCAGGGCGGGAGTACATAAGAGCATAAGGTGATGTTGACGTGCGTTAAGAAATTAAGCATGTCTATTTTTAGAACTTTCAAAGCGGAACGCAACAATTCCTATTTTAATATACTCGCTTTTTTCACGGTATGAAACGCAAACAAGTCGACCAGAACAATGCGGTAACAGCAGAATCAAGGCCGACAATCCTGTCACCGTCTCCGCCGACGTCCCCGTTCCTTTGGTTCTTCGGTCGTCCACGAAAAAGCCAGCGGAGAAAAACAATTGCAAATAAAGGATTGAAAAAAATAATGAATACGTTAGCACGACCCTTGGAACACGCCACGCACGTCCCCATTTGGGAATCGCTGACGCTGAACCCTTCACTTTTCTGTCTTGGCTCTCTGTTTTAGCTTTCTCGTTTGCTTCCTCTATTTTTTTTTGTCTGTTTTCGGCTTCGTTACCGGGTCAGTGTTAGCGTTTTGCACGAGGGAACGTGTGTGGCGTTTCATGAGGGTCATGCTAACTCCTTTCCCAAGAATCCACCAATGAATCTTCCTATCATTTTTTTCACCCCTTTTCTCTACTCTGCCTGTAAGAGCCCTTGGGTATGGTCATCTAAGAACCACATCCATACTACTCATGGAAGCAACCCCATCCGTATCACTCGCAGAGCGAGCAACATTCATCGTTTTAACTACCCACAGAGGTCACAGCCCACGCTCCGGTTTTGCGGAAATCCAAAGCGAAGAACAACCGGCGACGGCACAGCGGCAACTGAGTACGCCCGCATTTCTCCGCGCCGCGGCGCGTCATCTTCTCTGGCTCCACACCAGCTGTTCGGGTCTTTAACGATAACGAAAGGGCTCATTTTGACGAAAACCCTGCAGTGTCTTTCAGTTCGTCCGCGCCGGGGAGAAAGGGAGAGGTTGACACGCGCTGACGTCAGCGTTTTGTGTCAATGAGAGTGTCGCCCGCGCCACCCTTTCTGCCTCCTTCTCTCTCTTTCCGCGGTGCCGACAAACGGACAACACCACCGAGTTTTCGTCAAAACAAACTTTCGGCTGCTAACGCATGAAAAAAAAGTACCCACCCAAATACGTATCGCACGTTGTACCACTGCAAAGTATTACAGGACCACTTTTTTTTAACTCGGTGCGCGATCGTTTTGGATAAAGTTTATTGTTTTGTATTATATACATAGTACTCGGTGCTAGAAAAGCTCTGTCTGGTGGGTGGGTAGCTTATATTAAGTTTAGTGTGCCTGGGCAACACTTGAACAATGAAGCTCGTACGAATGGAGTGGCGATCGCCCGTCCGCTTCACCAGCCACGTAGATGTGGGAGCATTCTGTTTACAAGTGTCCAGGCTGACCTCAGTGAGTTTCCCTATGTTCACGTCCTTTTTCTCCAAGCTAACCACAGCAGCGCCGCATCGCCGCGGAAGTTACCTAAGCTCTGCACCGCCGCTAACAACGGTAGAGCCCGAGACTTCAATCATTCAATGAATCAATTAGTCTTTATTATTGGCCTTATAGCCAACGGTGCTCCATACAAAAGCTGCCAAAGGCAGCTTGACGAGGTCTGGGGCCCGTTTGGAGATTAGCAGGAGGAATAATTAAAAAAAAAGAAAATAATAAAACACGCTAAAAAATATTTACTGAACTACCAAATTCAAAATACCAATATTTACAACAAAAAAAAAGAAAAAAGAAAAAGGTCGCACACAAGCGCAGACACAAGAAAAACATACACACTGCTTCTGTTCATAATATTCTACAAAATACAACACCTTCTAAAAGCGAAATGCGGTTATCAAGAAGCAATATGACAACAAGAAAAAGCATACACAGAGCCATTTTCTGCATTATACAGAATTAGAACCTTTTGAACAAGAATAGATATACCATACAATAACACACTTTCCCATTTATTTAAACACAATGTCCGACAGGACATTGTGTTTAAATGTCCTCTCGGTCGGACATTTAATTGTGATATGAGCCACCGCACACCCTTTGTCCCATGTTCTATGGGTGTTTTGTAACAGGTTCCTCTCGCTGGAGCCAGAGTATAAATTGGACAGTAAGGGAGATGTGTCAACGCAAGTATGAGGGAGCATTCCCTTTGGCTGCGCTCCTCTGCCGCAGGTCATCTTGCGGTGCACTGCAGTAAATGCAGCTGCAACCTCTCCAATCACTAAGATAAATATCTTGGTGCGGAGCAGATACAAGACCGAGAACAAAACTATAAAGCTATTAGTTTTTTCTTCCCTCTTGTGAAGATAAAATGTGCGTTAGCTAATCAGCAATATCGCTGGGGAGGGACAGAATAGGCTTTATAAAAAAAATGTAGCAGATTTCTATGAAGGTGATATGGCGCGGTACAAATATTTTTACCGACTATTTTGTTTTCTATTTTATTTTCATTTTTTTCCTGTTTTTTATCACTTCGCTAGAACAAACTTTAAGATGAAAGTCAACGCTGTGCCTGCGCCTGTCTTGTTTTTTGGGTCTCTGTTTTTTTTTCGCTCTATTTTATTTTGTAAGTTTCACATTGAGACTCCACAGATGCCTTCTCATATAAAAAAAAAAGTATAACTCCCTGTAAACATTCGTTGTCAAGTTTCAAATCTGTTCTTTGTATTCAACCTTGCCCGCTTACGTTCCAAACGTATTAAAATTAGAGCGCGCACCTTGGCTGGTGAAACAAAAAGAAAAGCATTTTTTTTTGCCTCATTATGGCGCACCGCTACTGCCTATCTTTCCCCACTTTCTCATCGCATGCACTCCGAAACTGCTGTTGTTCTTTGTGCGTTGATAGTACAAGAGGTAGGCGAAGAAGGAAGGCTATAATAAGGCGCCAGACACCCCAAGCGTGGCTGTATATTGCCTTTTTTGGGAAGAACTTTCTTTCTAGGTCTTCGAGAGATGTAATAATCTTTTGAGCCGGTGTTTACTTCGACCACCGACGAGCTCGCCGCTTCTGTAATGCGCTTTCGTCTTTTTTTTACATTTCGTTCGAGTGTTCCATCCCCGTATCAGCCGCTCGCATGAGCATCCATATGCGCCCCGAATACATTTTCGAGAGAAACCGGTAAAGTAAGGAAATTGTTAAGAAAGAACAGAAATTCTCGAAGCGTTTCGCGATAGGCGGTGCTTGTGGATTCCACTTGGAGTAGCTTTGACTGACAAGTGGCCTCTTAAGATGAACTTCCGAAGTCGAGTATACGTCCGACGGTAGTCCTAGCTGTACTACTCAATCTTGCGTGCTGCTACTTTTGTTTCTTTCTTTGAAACTGATAGAACTTAGTGGTGTTGAGACTGTCTAAGTAGTAACATTGTCCAAGATACACATAAAACCTTCATATACTCCAGAACCTTGTAAGGATGAGGATATGCATTTTGAGTTAGGTATTACTGTAAGAGGTTGCTTTATATTGTATAATGAAAATACGTTGATATCCCCAATGTTGTAAGAGGCTCATTCTATACTTTTGAGGGCTTAGAGAATTTTCTAGTAGGGACCTGGTCGCATAATGCTGTCCTAAAAATCCGCAGCCTTCAGTTGGAGAGGATGTGTTTCTGGTTACAATTATGCCACGTGACAAAATTACTTGATTCGAGAGGTGCAAGAATGCAGTTCAGTTAATACAGCAATATGAAGGGCGAGTTTGCTAGATTAAAGATATGCCTGACGCAAACGTTTAGGCTTTAGTAGGATAACAGAAAGAAAGAAATATCGATCAGGTTATTTGTCTGCATGCTCCTCTGGTCAATCACAATGTGAGCCGGGAGGAGCTTCACTTGTCTCGCCTCCAGCGCGAGCTTCCGACCTTTGAGAATCGCATCTCATGGGCCTCGAGCGCACGAGCACAGTGAAAGCACGGCGCCAGGCATAGTGATGGAGATCTGGCGTTGGAAAGAGTCAGCCTGCCGTTATCATTCTCTCAGTAAACACAGATATCGTGTTGCTATCAGACAGATTAAGAGTGAACCGCAATTTCTGAAAACCTTCCGCTGTCCTTCTCTAAAAATATTTTATTTCCAACTACCACAGAGCCCCACACGCAGACTCCGCCCCGCATGGCCGAGTACCGCAGCGTCGTCCAGGTGGAGCAGGGCGACCAGGCGTTCCTGCCCTGCTTGGCTCAGGGCAACCCGCCGCCCACGCAGACCTGGTACCGGCTGCACGGCCCAGCGTCTTCCTCTTCCAGTACGGGTCTGGGGAACCCTACGAAAGGACTGCGGAGGTCCTCGATCCCCGTGGTGCCTTCGGAGCGGCTCACCCTCCTCGAGGGAGCCCTGGTCCTGCACGGGGCCAGGACCCAGGACGAAGGGAAGTACGCCTGCGTCGTCAACAACTCGGCCGGAGAGGACAGGGCCGACACGGACCTGGTGGTCACCGGTGAGTCAGAAAATAGCCCTTGGGGGTTTTATTTTTAGGTGAAAATAAATCATTTTAATAAACTCGGAGTCCTGGCGAGCGTGCTTCGAATATTCGTGAATCTGCTAGAAGAAAAGGAGAGGTCATATATAAATTCAAAATATTCTTAAGATTTTCTCAATCGTCTTTTTGTTGTAGACAGATTTCTTAAAATACCTAGTAGAGAAATTTAGGAACGCTAATTTGAAGTTTGTATTAAGCGTGTTTGAAAGTTTGCAGTAAAACATATAAAATAGCGCAACAGAAACAAGGACAAGAAGTAAACAGGACAGGCGCTAAACAAGGACAAGAAGTAAACAGGACAGGTGCTAGCGCCTGTCCTGTTTACTTCTTGTCCTTGTTTCTGTTGCGCTATTTTATATGTTTTACTAAGATGAACCAACTAGCCCAACAACGTACCTTAAAGAAAGTTTGCAGGTTCGTGCTCGAGCCGTACCGGGCAGTCGGCACTCCTGCAATTGTACAACAAAGAAAAAAAAATACTGGAGTCAAGCTGTGTATAAACCTTTAAGACAGCCGATGTAGTGTTTTAAACCAGACGTCTAATAAACATATTTATTTTCCGGTGGCATCCGTTGCTGGTGAAGTTTGCGAGCGGATCCCAGGGTGTGCGTAGCATAGGGTCGTAGTACCCCGCTAAATCTACCGAAGGACGTTTCTTCCGTTAAACTTAATAAATAAACGATTCATCATGGATGCAGTGCCCCTCTCGGCACACCTGGAGCCCTCGGTACAGACCGTGGACGTGGGCAGGACTGCCAACCTGAGCTGCCGCGTAGCGGGCCACCCTGTGCACGGCGTCCAGTGGACACTTAATGGCCGCCCCCTGGCCAAGGGCGATCCGCGGTTCACGCTACTCTCCAGGGACCTGCTCCAGGTGTCTTCCGTGCAGCGCGACGACAGGGGCATGTACCAGTGTCTGGCCTTCAACCAAAGGGACTCAGCCCAGGGGACGGCGCAACTGGTCATCGGAGGTAGGCTGCTACCTCTCGCCTTCTTTCTTTTCTTTTTAAGATTTTCTCGTATCAACCAACAGGAGCAACACAGGTGCCTAAAATAGTTGAGCAGAAACATGCTTTCAGTCAAACAGTTTAGTACAAAAGAAAATCTCTACAAGTAAAGTTATGCGTCACTTTTGCGATACAAAGAAGTACATTGTGGTACTTTGTTTCGCAAGTAATTGCACTACTATTAATTACATAAATAAACTATGCGTAATATACAATTAGTCTACTCCCTTCTGTCTTAGTGGTGCGCTTTGCGCGTAAAAGAATTTCTCTGCTTCGTCAGGTCGCGTCTGTTTTGTGAAGTATGCAAACTCGAGGGATATTGTTGTATCCGATTATCCAAATCGAAAAACAGCTCTTTATACTTTACAAAGAATGCGTTTTGCTTGATAAAGTTGAACACTTCTCAAACTTCAAGTGTATTGCGTTTTGCCGATGTCGAAACTAATATTAAAAAGAGTCATCCCTCAAGCACTAAAATACAAATTTCTGTCTGCCAGCAAAGCAAAATCAGTTTCGTAGCGACCCGATAACTTTTTATTTGTAGCATTTATTTCCAAACATGATATACTTGCACGTGACGCGTTGCTGGTAAGGAGTTACGGTACCGCGTAACGCATTTCGTTACTTTTTTAGAAAAGAAACGAGTAACGTACTCAGTTACGTTTTAGGGCAATTAACGAGTAACGGTATTTCGTTACTTTTGAGGTGTAACGGGTACAGCAACGTTCGAACGGCCCCATTTTATTTCTAATTTGAGTATGCGTCTATTGCGACAAAGGCAGACGGGCAACCCGAAATACAACGAAACAGTAGGACAGTATAGCGGCGTTTATCGCTGAACGCGTCAGTCGAACTCTACAGCTGGGAATGTCCTTCACCAAGAGAACACAATAAGGTTCGTTGGTTGAACCTCCTAGAATCGTGTACGAACCGAATGTAAACCCGGAGGTTGCCAACGCGGGAAGGCACAGAACTCATTGTCCACTTTGAACTTTCTAAGCAAATAGAACAGACGAAAGAGGGGAATTTACCGGCTCTTGCTGAAGCACAACACTGCCGTTCCTTTGAGCGTGGCCTTAGGACGACACATCAGCGTCGACGGAGATGAATTGTCAATGAATCAAGGAGACATAACTGGTGAACACGTCAAGAGGCAGCCGCTGCTTGAGTGCAACGACTACTGAAAAGAAAACGATAAACCACGAAACAAAGGCATGCAGTTGTGTATTTGGTAGTCAAAGTAACGAGAAAAGTAACACGCGTTTTTTGAACATCGGTAAAGAGTAACGTATTTAGTTACTTTTTAAGGCATTAACGAGTTACGGTATTTAGTCACTTTTTTGGGGTATCGTGTAGATGTTTGATGTTACGTGGCCTGTTCTTGAAGCTTGAGTGTAAAAAGAAGGGGATGCTAACGAGGTCTGGTTGATCTGCGTGGGACCAGTGCCCGTTGTTCTGCGGTCTGTGGGACGGACCGACTTTAAGGAGATGACTATTTGATATTTGATGAAACAGCACCGGTAAACGTAAGCTAAAAGAGTATTTTGATAAACTGGTTCCAATGCACAAACAAAGTTTATTTCACCGCTGACAACCGATGACCGCAAAGCTTCGTTCTCTGGGAATGCGTACTTCAAGGGGATTTAAGAGGTCTAAAAAATATTTTATAGTTAAACTGCCGCATGTTCGCTTGCCTTTCAGCGAGTTTGAGTAAGTAATAATATTATTGCGAATATATCTTTTTTGTAGATACATGTGGAATATGCAACTATTAACAGTTTTGGGTCAAATGAACGCTAATCGGTTTCTTCCAGTGGTCGCCATAGCGTCGCATTTGTTTAACCTGGACAACTCGCCTGATCTGCATGTTTTATAGAAATCCATTTTTTTAATTGTCTCAGCAAAATTAACAGGATAAATATCTATGGTGCCTTTATTACTGAAACATAAGGTAGTCTTAAAATAAGTTCACGCAAAACGATATAAAAAATAATTTCGCAAATAGATTTTAAAGCTTTCGCGCCACTGAAATTTTTTTTTCATGTGGCAAGATGCTGTAGCTTTTTGTTTTTTACGGTGATATAAAAATCCACACTTTTCTATTAGGCCCATTTTCGATACCTGTATACTTGCGGAACACAAAAATCTGCATATAAACTTATGCGTAAAGTTGTACACAAAAGATTCTTAGTCATTCCTATTTCTTACTTTTCGGTAAGCTTCAATCACACACTTGAACTCACCAGAAAGCTTTGTTGGTACTCAAAGCAACATTACGTTTTACAAAACAAAACAACAAAAAATACGATGCTTTTTTGTTTTTGTTTTTAGGAAACAAATCTGCGCTCCCCGACAACATTGATCAGTGCACGGTAACTCGGCCGTACTCTTCTGCCTTGTGCGGCGTGCAACGATAAGCGAAACAAATTAGGAAGAGTTTAGCGCTAAGTTTCGGTGACACAATGTCTGGAGGCAAGTTTTTGGCGGAAGGCTGACACTAAGGCGCCGCTGCCGCCTTCAAAAAACGCATTATTAAAACGAGACTCGCGACGCGGCGTGATGCACGTTCAGGATCAGGAAAACGTGCTCTAGTTTTGCAAGTTGACGAGGCTCTTGGTCTAGTTCGTTTTGTTTAAGAGGTCGTTCATTTAAGTGCTGTCGTGGCCGGAAACTGAGGTTCCCGGGTGTTTGTTTCCACGCAAAGCTTCCGCGCCTTGCGCTAGATACTTTCTAAACCTTGCCCCCTCCCCCACCCCTTCCCCCCCTCGCCCCCTTCCCTTCCCATTTGTTTTGGGAATGTTGAAACAGGGGGAACTTAAACTGCCTTAATAACTTTTATGTTTATTTTCTGCCGTAATTTTCTTATTTGTTTCAAGCTTGTGCTTTTGGTGTCAATTTTTGTATTTGGTTAGTGTGTCTCTTGTATAGTGTTTGTATACTTTCTTCTGATTTTTTAACACTGAGCTATTTCATATTTCTTGGGCAGTCGGGGTACTGTAGCAAAAAAAAAATAATTGGGTAGATTGTCAATCAATCAATAAGTCAATCTAAACGACAGATGTCGCATTCATACAATTATAAATGAAAAATAGGCTTATAAAGGAATTTATATGTGTGAATATAATATATCATAATAATACGTGTAATGATTGAGTTGAAATTTAAATAAATTAATAAATAGGCTTATATGGAATTTTTCTTTTATTTAACTTTTGGGGTTCTGCTAAAGAGTCCGTGTGCTCTTTAGCAGGAAAAAGGAAAAAGAGAAATTTCTCTTTTAGCAGGCTAAAAGAGAAGTTATGCTACACGAGGAGCCGTACTTTTTTACTACAGTTATTAAGGTGAAAACGGGTATAGACATGTTGCGCGAGTGAACACTTAGGGATTTTGTTTTTTCCGGGAGCGATAGTAGTATCTAAAAAATCTTCCGCATAATACTGCGTCAAAACGGTTTGTCCAAATATACCTGATACACATGCTGTTGGCACAGAAAGCTTTACCGTGGTCGTACACATTTTCATGCATAGATGAAGACCAGTTAACTAAACTCCCGGCATTGCGGTTTCGCATACAATTCATGAACGTGGGTGGTAGCATTTGGTATGACGTGCTACTACCTCATTCGTATAATAAAGAAATGCCACGACGCGTAGTTTCTATACAATGTCGTCTTCTATCCTTACGTGTTGTATATAAATCACGCCGTAATTTCTCCTGCGCAAAACGCTTAGTCAAATATAACAAAGTGAATGCTGTATTTTGCGTGTATCACAAAGTTTGATTGGAAACACCGGCTGTTATTTTTTTTCGAACTGCTTCCAAAGAAGCCGCCGAGCCGGTGATTGAAAACACTCTCCGAAATTGCTGGTTACGGGTCACTGAGCACGACAATGATTGATCAAAAACAAAACAAGACTCTTCACGTTTTTCTTCTTGTAGAGGGAAACACATCAGGGAATACTAGTGTTTGAGTCATTTCAAGATAACTATTTTGGCCGGAAATGTCTCGCTGTCGAACAATTGAACGATTCCCCTTTCTGACGTTGACACAGTAAGACCACCCCGAAATACAGATCACGTGAGTTTCATCAGGCTAGGTCTTACCTTATCTTTTTCTTTTCTATTTCTTTTTTCGAGCAGAGGACGCTCCCGTGCTAGAGCAAGTGTTCTCGGAGCAAGAGGTGCGACCGGGTACCTCGATGTCCCTCAAGTGCTCCGCCTCGGGGAACCCGCTGCCCCAAGTCACATGGACGCTGGATGGAGGTGCGGTGCCTGAGGTGTACCACATCCGCATCGGGGACTACGTCAGCAACGAGAGGTCAGTCTCAACAAGGTTAAGATCGAAGAGTGCAAGCCCGAAAGAGAAACGGCTAAAGGCTTAACCGCAGGTAAGCGATTTCGCGAGCGACGAGGCGAGCGACGGCAACAAGCAACGAGGGTCAGCGACGAGCGACGGAGATTTCCTACTCTCGCTCTTCACGCCAATCGGTTTTTGGATTTCTAGAAAACGTCGCTCGTCACCTTGGTCGATTGCTCCCGTCGCTTTCATGGGGTTTGCCTCGTCGCGCGACTGGCCGAGCGACAGCGAAGCGGGTCACCTCCGCTTGTCTTGTCGCTCACAAAATTGCTTACATGCGGTTAATACTTAACCTTTCACAAGCTTGGATATTTTAGGGACCACACTTAGGCCTCATACAGTTTTTCTCGAAGGCATCAGGTAATACTGGTGTATTTTTCTTTGGTGCTTTTATGGCTTTTCTCTGGCTCGCCACAGTATTGCCAAAGTTCAGACTTCAGCCAAAGATAAAACAAACAGCCAGCTGTATCGAAGAACCGGCGGTGAAACCTAAATCTGGAACTTGCTCGGCAATTTTTCCACAAGGTTACGACATAAAGAACGAACAACCAGAAGTGAAATGTAAATGTGTTACTTCTATAGCTAATTAGGACCGGGTACTCAAATTCTGGCCAAAGAAGGTCAAACTTGGCTGTACCTTTTCTTCGGGTTTTTTAAGGCCCTCAATTTCCAGACAGAAAGCAACTCTTGTTTCAAAGAGCTGTGCTATCTGGGCCGAGCCTACACTGTTAGCAAGTCCCGTGTATTTGGCGAATATTTGGGGTAAAAAACACGCTATTTACACAAATTACCATAAATTTACACGATGAGTAACGGATAATTCGTTCAGAAATCATGCGAGGTTGTAAAAAACGTGTTTTGGTTCGCTCCTACACGCATAACCGTGTAGCCGACCTCGATAACACGCATCGCCCCCGGCGACGACCGCGGCATTGCCGGCTATCGAAGCACCGGAATGCTTGGGGACACACTTAGAAAGGACCGTCGAGACAAATGCCGCGGAAAGACACATGTCTCGGAGACAGATATGCACCAAAAGCAATTGCGCCATGTCGCAGGACGTTGGCGAAACCCACGCTTACCGTTTCTCGCCGCCATCTTCTGGTCGATGGCAATGCGGCTTCCCTCATGTCGCCCATGTTTGTATTTAGTTTAGGGGTCCTGATAACAGTTTCTTAGACACCACAAATAAAGTTATGGGTCTAATTATTCGTTCCAAACAGTTAAAATGGATATAAAAAGCGTGTCCTCGATGTGAACACGTGACATTGCAGTTGGTTTCGTTTTTGCTTCAACCTTCAACTGCAAGCGATCTGGCCACGGCGCAAGCGCAACGCCGATGTACGCTGGAAGCAAGCTCCGGTTGGCTTTCGTTGTTTTTGTTTGACCGGAGAAAATCTGGCAAGTACGCATGGCGCCGCTACTGTTTTGGTTTGACGGGACGCGAGAAGCTTCGCATAGAGCTTCGGAGTTTGCGAGCACATAGTGAAGACGTGACCGGAGAAGTGCCCCTGTGATGTTCCTGGAAGACGGAAAGTAGCATTCGTAATCGTCGTGTGTGCTTTGAAAGCGAAGGGAGTCACAGGGTCCACGAGTTCGCAACCACAAGCCAAGGTTCACGACAGCGCGGCGTTGACTTCGGCGATCTCGTTCTGTTTGGTGCAACCCGGCGATGCGAAAAAGAGCTGAAACATTCGTCGTGTGTGGTGCGGTGCTTTGTATTCCGGGTCTGTTTGAACCACGCTTTTAACACGGAGCGCAAATTGTTTGTTGCGTGGTGGAGGTTCAACGGGTACAGTCCCGTCGTCGTCAGCTGATCCGGTCCAGCTGGTCCGGGAGGACGCAGCGAGCGTTTTTAAAAGTAAATCTTCCTCCGTTCCGTTTCAAACTGTGGAAGTATCCCGACACATACCGTGAGTAAGAAGCAGCGGGCGTTTTCAACAAAATTCCGTTGTTTTAATTGAATAATGGACTCCGGATTGTCGTCTTAAATCTGCCGTTTTTTATGCTTCGTGTTGGACTGCGTTTGCATAGCGACGCACACCGCTCGAGTAGATGATTCGGTCCTGCAACGAGTTGGTTGCGCCAATCATGCGGCGTGAATAAATTAGGGCAAGGCTTCCTACCTGCCCACAGATGCATGTACTGAGACCATTTTTTATGTTGTGAACGTAGTGCTCTTTCTTTATTTTGGAAGACGCGTTGGTGCATTTATTATGGTACAATCACTTGAGAGGTGAGAAATTGGAGAGCGAGCAAGCTTTCTCAACTTTGTCTCTTTCTCTCTGGCACTGCCCTGTTTCAGTTTCAGTAGGCATATCTACTAGCAGGTACAAACTGCTCTAAAGCAGGTAAAAAACGGGAAGCTTAGGACGGTGCGGACTCCGTATTTCGCGCTTTTCGCAAGGTGACAGGGTAAATGCTTTTGTGAGTTATGCGGAATGTGCAAGCGATTTTGTTATGCCCGTCGTTTGCGTCTCTCCAGCAAAACGAATAAGATGATCTACTACAAAGGCGCAATCACAAGCCAAGATTTAAGATAGCAGTCGTTTGCTTCGGTGATCCGTGTAGCTGAATATTACCCTGCTCTCTGCAACACCGTGTCATGGCGAAGAGCTGGAATGGTCACGGTTTGTGCTGGCCTCCCGGTTGACAGAAACCCGCGTCGCCCGCATCGGCACCGAGTGCGCTTGGGTTGTTGATGCTCAAGCCTTTCATCCGCGGCTTGTCGCCAGCTCATCCTGCTGCTCAACGGTGAGGAAGCGGCGAAAGTAACCTTGGAAGGGAATGTAAATCCTCGTTCATTCAGTTATCCGGTGTCAAAGTGTGGAAGATGTCCAACGTGTACTGAGGGCGGGAACTACGAGCGTTTTGCCTTGCTTTTATAACCGAAACCAGACCAACGAGATAACTGCCTTGCGCACTCTAAAATGACGGAAGCAATAAGTTTCAACAGGTCGAGTACGTCACCGGGGATGTAGGCGAGACGGTGCACACTGTTTAAACGCTTGCAGTATCCACGAGTGGTACCAGGAAAGCGAAGTCAACAGAGAAGGAGCTCGCGATTCAGCATAATGCACTGCTACGGGCCCGTGTATCTTCAAAGTTCGGGGTGGTGGCAGTATAAAAAAAAGACGCATCAGCGCCCCACACCAGTGTTCACGAATCACACCGGTCACAAACTCCCAAGCCCCACCGCTCTTCTCGACACCGACACGACATACGACAACGAACTGCATCAAAACGCCCCAAAAGTGAAGGCGTCTGCTACCGTACTGCAACTGCTGCAACTAGCGGAAGTGAAGTGTTGGGCGGATGTCCGGATGTCCTTCACAAAAATATATAAAAAATGCTTTGCGCAAGGATCATTTTCATTTATTTTTTGTATACGTAATGACAAAATCCCAATAATTTGTTTTCCTATCTGATTCAAGCTAGTCGGACTGCTCATAACACTGGTCAAGCAAGAAAATAACAAAAATTTGAACTTTTTCATGACCGGTTTAAGATTTGTTGTTAACATATCGTTATTTATTGCAACGGACTAACATTATAGATTTTGCCTTCATACTTTTTAAATGCAAACAGTTCTAACACACGGCTGTCCATTGCGCCGTGTTTTGTGTGTTCTTCTATAAATCTGTAATGGTCAGCGACCAAAGAGCTCACCCGCACATGTCAAGCTTATATGCGCCGCGGGGAGAAATGGATATCGAGTAGGAAGTGCCGGGCGTAGCGTCGGTTGTTGTGTTTGTGTACATGTCGGTGCTGTGTAGCTGTGTGCTGTGTTGCCTGCGTTGTATGTAGGGTTGCTGTGTAGTCGTGGTCGTTCGCAGTGTTAACAGACTTGTCTTTTTTTTTTTAAAAAACAGGCTGCTAGAAATCTCGATAGGTGGCGCAGGTTACCGCCTGATTCTAAATAGTTTGCTCAAGTTATTTATCCATGTAAGTTCGGCATTCGCTTTTTTTTTTTTTTTTGTCTAGCGGTTTGTTGAAGCTATTGACGCCGCCGACCGCCGACAACGCACGTACGTACCTTTGCAAGTAGCTACGTCCGCCGCTTGGAGACTTTACTGTGTACAAAAGACATCGAACGAGAACTAACGCGCCCTGTGTGCTTTCAATTCAGCTGAAAGGCGCGCGGCTCGCTGGGCTCGTCTCTCGCCTGTTCTCGGCCGCTGGCCGCCATGTTTCATAAGGAACACGCTCGAAACGGTTTTGCGAAAGGCAGACACGGTGTAGCGTGTTAAGTTTACACAGCACCTCATGTGTAGACGAAAAAAACAAATGGCCTCGTGTAAAACGAACACGTTTCGACGTGTCCGCTATGGGACAACGGTTTACACGTCTGGGCGTGTTATTTTTGCTAACAGTGTACTGCAAGTCTCACAGCCGCAGAAAAAGTCTCAATAATAGAGGTCGCAATTTCATGACCCTTAAAATGCATCCACTTTTTTGTTTTTGTTTTGTTTTCTTTATATTTGTCAGGACTGCCATCGTGTTCTTTTTGAGCTGTTATCTACACACTCAATCATATAAAATCTACAAACGCCGACCCAATACCTGGTAGCTCGGTTGCAATGTTCCAACTTCAAGATTCCCAGTGTTGAGGTTTATACAGTTAAGGCATCTGCAACTGAGCAAATGCCAGGTGGGACGTGCGTCGTTGGAATCGTGAGCGGATTGGCCGCTCACTCGGATGGAAGTCACTCGAGAGTCGGGGAACAAAAGGGAGAAAAAAAATGAAGAATAAAAAAGTTGGCTGCATTCAAAACGGAATTTTAAGCGCATGTGTGGCCTGGACGGGAACGTTTCTGGCGTGCGGCCCCCATCTATATCAAACACTCCCACGGCATGAGCACTCGTGGAACCACTTTTTATGATTTTGAGGTTTTGCCTTTTGCGACGTGCGCCACCGAGAGCGTCGCTTCGTTCGCCCAGCCAGGATTGACCAAGAGATCATTCGATGTCTCGAGGATTATATGTTCTACTTTCATTCATGAAAAAGATCACTCTCTCACTTTGACAGTGTTGGTTTAAGGAAACAAGTACTACGAGCTGCCGCCGCGCTTTTTACAGTTATAATCAAAGTTTCTCGCGTATTTAGTTATGCTGTTTGTGACGTCAGAGATGCAAACCACAAGAGGATGCCACCGAAGCGTCTCGTCGTCAATAGCTTCCGTATCGTTGACGTTAATGCAAACGACGACAGAATGCGTGCCGCTCCGGTTTGAAGCTAATCTTTTTTCTCGTTGATCCGTCTCTAGGATTGTGCACAGTTACGTGAACCTGACCTCCGTACGCGTGGAGGACGGCGGCCGGTACGCGTGCGTGGCGCGCAACGGCGTGGGCGCGGCGCAGCACTCGGCCCGCCTGAACGTGCTCGGACGACCCCTGGTGCGGCCCATGGGCAACGTGACGGCGCTGGCGGGACGCCCCGTCACCCTCCACTGCCCCGTCGCCGGACACCCCATTCGGAGCATCGCCTGGCTCAAGGGTGGGTCCTCGCCTCCTCCTGGCTCAAATCCCGTTTCGCGTTAAGTCCAACCTCAGTCAACGTTTTGATCCGATTGAGCCAATCCAGCAAAAGCGCTTCTTCATGGCGGACCTATGCTTGGTTGCAGCTTAAGTGCAGACGCAGCCGACGCGACGAGCTGATGGGACCAATCAGAGACTGTCAAAAACGGCCCATCATTCTGGTTTTTTTTGTTGCAATTATGTGCGCCTTTTATTATCGCTAAATCAATCATAAACAGAAAAGGCTCAGTTACTTGCACTTTTGAACTTGTTTCATTGGCCCCATTAGCTCGTAGTGTCGGCTGCGTCTGCACTTAAGCTGCAACGAAGTACAGTGTGCGCGCCTTCGGCTGAACTCATCACGCGCAGTGAGTCTGGCGCAATCCTGCACTTTATTTCCGCCTGGATGGTTTATCTGATCTGTTTGATTGGCTCTGCTTGATTGGCTCTATGGGGTCGTAGCGCTGGCTGCGGCAGGACGTAACGCCAGGCGGACTGCTTATAGCCCGACGATCCGGGGCTACAAGAAGCACTGTGACAGGGGAAAATTCCCAGTGTCTCGTATGTTATCTCTAGGACGACTTGAAGGCGAAAGCCCAAGCCCCGATGTAAACGTGGTAGCGAACCTCCGAAGACAGCGCACTTTCTGACGACGCACATTTTCCGCCGTTTTATTGGTCCTGACGGGGAAAAATGAAATGCGAACAGAGGAGCGCGTGGCTCGCGCTACATAGAGAGCCTTTATACACACGCGCGCTTTTGCTTGAGTGGTGACATCTCAGCCATTTTTCCGCTCAATCGTTTTTTTAACGCATTTTGAAGTCCTCGCAATTCGATGTCACTCAGCTCGAGCGCGTAGCTTTGGCTAATGCTAAAGTTGGCTAATGCATAGAGGCCATTTTACCACCCAAGTCACGCACCGAGTGCGCCAGAGCGTCACGCGCTGGCACATTCAGGGCAACAGTGAATGTCTTCACCCTGAGACAGACAGACATGTAGGCACCCCAGCGGTACAAGCTGCGCAGCCTGGAACAGAACCCAGCGGCGAGGGCGTGTGTCCTACTCTGATGTGTTTACGCCCTTCGCTCGGCGCTCCCGTAGCTTCGGCATTCCGCCTCTTAGTGCGCTCAAAGCTATCACCGCTATCGTTGATCGCTCGACACGTGCACCGCGAAGAACCTCGCTGCCAGTAGCGCTAGAGCGCGCGCCCAGCGCTGCTACTAGCGGCGAGCTCCCTCGCGCCGCAAGCGCTGAGCGAGCATTGATAGCGGTGATAGCTTTGAGCGCACTAAAGGCCTGTTCACACATGCAGCGCTGACGTCGCGCTACAAGCATAGCGTTGACCTCGCACTAAGCGCGGGCTCACGGGAGAGTTCACCAGCTGTGTACCGCACCGTCAAAACTTTTGCTCAAGGCAGACGATAAGTAGCTGACGACACGGGAGCAGCGCTACATCAGCGCTTCGCTGCATGTGAGAGCCGGCCTTACTGCTCATTCACACTGGAAGCAGATCCGCGTTCGCAAAGTGGTTGCGAACGCGGTTGTATAAAGATCCAGTGCAATTGCACGCGCTCTCGATGACAACAAGTGAGTGTGGCATTGTACTGGATCTTTATACAACCGCGTTCGCAACCGCTTTGCGAACGCGGATCCGCTTCCAGTGTGAACGAGCGGTGACTGCTCATTCACACTGGAAGCGGATCCGCGTTCGCAAAGTGGTTGCGAACGCGGTTGTATAAAGATCCAGTGCAATTGCACGCGCACTCGATGACATCTAGTGCGTGTGACATTGCACTGGATCTTTATACAACCGCGTTCGCAACCACTTTGCGAACGCGGATGCGCTTCCAGTGTGAATGAGCGGTTAGAGGGGCGCTGACGCCTCAAGGGTCGTATTTTTTCTATTGTCTAAAACGATGCAAATTGTAGTCATAGACACGCAAAAAAAAAACCCGCATCGTAAAAAAAAAAAAAAAAAAAAAAAATTTGACGGGTCCGCTTTTTTTTTGCGTTTTTCTCTCCCGCTCTTGCCTCCTCGCTTTTTTTGATTCGTGACGTCAAAAGTCATAAAATGTAGAAGCGTTGTCGGCGACATTTTTAGAACATTTAATAACGGCACTTGCAAAATATGTTTTTAACGCAATTGCGAACGCACTACGGCCCTTCTTTTTGAAATACCCAAAATCAAAGTCCGATGTGATGTCGCCTCCTTAAATTGTATCCTCCCTCGGAAAACTTGCCGCCTGGGCAGGCGGCACCGCTCGCACAAAATAAATCCGGTTTTTCTCGGTCCGCCGGCGCCTTAATTTCCCGCTCCTTTCCTTTTCGCTTCGGGTCGCGATGGCAACAGCACGAAGTCGTGAAAGAAAGTCGACTCTTAGGGCTCCGCAATATTTGACGTCAACGCACCGGCGCAGATCGCGCGGGAACTTCGAATTCGGCATTTAGAAATTGTTTTTTTACTTCACAAATACTCTATTTCAAGTGTCGAATTTTCGAGGGTAATGTCCCGGCATCGTTTTCAATCGTTTCAGATAATAAAAAGAAACAAATGATTTTTCTGTGTCAGTGCCCCTTTAAGAAGCGCAATGCCGATTCTTGGAAAGCGCCGAGCGAAGGGCGGATACACATCGGAGTGGGCCACACACCCTCGCTCCTAGGCTCACTGCCAGGCGCCGCAGCTGTACCGCGAGCCACGCGCTAATCTGTTCGTATGTCCTCTATCCCTGATAGTATCTTTCGTGTCGCCGACGTGTTCTCGCTCAAAGACTTTGAAGGTGAATAGCTGAGAGTGTCGATTTCCAGCGCAGACGGCTGCGTTGATCCATCGAAGCCCCTGTGAGGCATAATCGCATACATTGCTGACCGGTGCCGTCGCACAAAACGAGCTAAACGACATATATTCCGAATCGCGACGTTTTTCAGTGAGCCGGTCAATTGCCTAAACGTTTTTTTATCACATTTAAACTGAAATAAAATAACAAAAAAGGTGTTTCTCCGGAAGAAAATGAGTCATAATTTAACTTCCAATAAAAATACAAAAAATAATAAAGGGGCATGTTTTGGGCAAGTACGAGAGCTTAAAACTTTTAATAGCAATATTTACGTTACTAAGGGAAGTTTGAAGGAATTGCACTGAATCTCCAGAAGTCGAGTGGCTTTTAACATTTCCATAGGATATATTCGTTACGAACTGTGGTGTTTATACGCGCTTAGAAAAAATATGTATTGTAAACTTTGCTCCAAATGAAAATGGTGGCATCTTAATAGGCGTAAAACTTGAGCTGCTTCTGTGCAGTGAGCTAAGCCCCATGATGGCAGCAGCAGTCTGAAAACTCGAGAGCTCGCTTTCTTATGGCCTCCTCTTCCAATTATATAGGTAGTATAGATGCGTCCTATTCCTTTGTCATGCCAAAACGGCAGACTCTCATCTTCGCGTTTAAAAAATAACAACAACAAAGACAACGGTGTAGCCAAATTAGGGTTTTGCACTGCCGCGAGCGTTTGTCGCGAGCAAAAACACTCTTTTGGGGCGGTAACCTAACGAGCCGCGACCTCCTCTTATGATCAAATCATAACTTTCTTGAACGAGTTTTGTTTAAAATGTTGCGTTTTTTTTGCTCCGATAATGTAGCTCAAATATTCTCGTAAGGTTAAGTACAAGGCAAAGCTAGAAACAAAGGAGGTAAGAAGGGGGGGGGGGGGGGGGGGGGAGAGAAAGAGAAAGAAAGAAAAGGAAAGAAAGATACAGGTGAAGCGCATCTAAAATCACGCGTATTAAAGCTCGCTAACTTGCAGTTAGGTTGGGTCCTCTCTGATCCCTTCTTTAGAGGCGCACTAACTCTCGTCTCTTGAAGGATAAATCTTTCATCTCCTACCTAAACGCCTTGATAAGTTGTGTTTTATTTTTTAGGCGTTTTTCGTTATTTTTTTTAGATCTATTTTTAGTCTTGACGGCTCATTACGACGAGCCGTGCAACGCTAGAACAAAAACTAATTGGTGACTTTGATCACCTAATGAGCTGAGTATTGATTGCCTTTCGCACAGTTCGTTTATAATTAGTTTGATCAAAGCGTTTTGGCATACATATCAATTGTTATCACATTTAGAAATTTCATTTAAATTTTGCTTTTTGTAGTTAATGATATTATATATATGTATTGACATGTTGATACGTCTTGCCTTGTACCGTTAGTAATTTGACCGCTTAAGATTTTATTATGAGGTGTTCTTGTTTTGCTGCTGCAGTTTATTACCGTATCTTTTTTTATTTTACCGTCTCCTGTAATGAACCCAAGAGGGGTTAACACTATCTTGAAAAAAATAAGAGGAAATTGCGAATCTTGTATGTAAAGTCCTGCCGTTTTCGTTTGTGATATTGAAGTCAAATTATTTTTATTTTAATTCCCTTATCAATCCAGGGTGGCCACGGAGTTTATTGGCAATCGATCCGTCAGATATGTGAACATTACGAAGATATATAGTAATATAGGTTGGTTAAAATGGCTCTAGGGCTCAGGGTGAGGGAGGTTCGCCCTATGTTTTATTCTTCCGGTCTGTTTTAAGCTAATGGGTCAGTAATCGATCGATAGTATGTAAAGTTTCTTACGTTTTATATCTTTGACCCTTAGAAAAAGAAAAACGACGCTTTATGTTTGTAACAGTTTTGACATATTTTTTATTACAGCAGCCGCTTATACAGCTTATATTATCTGGCGAAAATTTTTAGGTGCGACAGGCTTTTATGTCTTTTAATATTTACGGGACTTTAAAGGCTTTCAAGGTGCATTGCGTTGTCCCCAGCCGAGCTGCATTATTCGCGCGCCTTCGCTAAGTCAGCGGTTGCTTGTCTCGGCACAATCACGGCCTTTTTGAATGCTGCGAGTTCCTTTCGAATGACTAATGAGCCCCATCTTGGGAGGCCGACGCCGCTCGTCGGATTCTTTAACTTTGGTTTACAAGAATGTTTGCCAAGGCAGCCTCGTTCCGAGGTTTTGGGAAAGTATAATTGCGACTTTGCGGTAGCGGTACACCGGCTTTCTGCACTTTTTGTGTTGCCGACACGAGTGGAAAGTTCATTCCGACTTACTTCGAGTGGCTGTCACTGACAGGGGCCCACATTTTTCGTACTTCTCGACTAAGACATTTATCTCTGCCGAGAATCCCGAAACTTCGCTACAAGCAAACAGTTGTTTGGTAATGCTCCAAGTAAATATTCTTATATGGAAATATCACCCTGACAAAGTATGTGCTGTGTGAACAGATTGTCTTTAGTCTTCTCATCATAACGGTGAACTTACGGAAGTTTCTCCTGCTGGTTTATTACTACTCAGATTTTTGGGCAGCTTACTTTTGTGTCTACTAGTCATAACGTCTCTGTAGAGATTAATGGATGTACGTGTTGATTAGGGTGCCTTCGCGTGTGCTTTGCTTACTTTGATGACGTCTGTTCATTTTGTTCCGAACGCCTATTTTTTTTCTTTGATCCGAAGCGCGTGAAAGAGAATCTCTTTGCACGCGCTCTTAGCGTGGACTGTGCTACGGCGACATTTTGTTTTTAAAGATTTCTTTGTCTTTACCTTGTGCGCGCGTGCTGTCGGCTTCGGGTACTACAAAGGAAGTCATCACCCTAACAAAAGGACGTCTAGGCATCCTAGTGGGGAAATAGTGGCCCGCCTTCATGTGGCATTGAGTAAATTATGCGCATAAGAATATAGCATACTAAAACCCGAGAAGGAGGTATGTCTGTCGAGTAATAACTAGTAAGCTTGCCTCGTAACGTTTTCTTTTCAAATAACAATAGGAGCAAACGAATACATATCTGATGAACATCTGTTTTACCAATGGGCGTTGGAAAGAAATGTCCTCCTCTTGTGGAGGTTTATTGAAACTATAAAGTGAGGATTTTTCAACAGGATCTATATTTGCAGACAACTGCGACATGAGCAGGAGATAGGCACGCACGTATTTAGGGAACAAAATGCTAGAGCCTGCAAAAATACTGCAAAGAAGCCAGAATTCAAATCTCTGGTTTTCACTTCAACATTCTGCCTACCGTTTTTATTCGTCAAAATAGATAATATTTTTACTGACTCACGAAAAATATCTGGATGGCGGCTAGGAAATGTCGTATTTATCGCCGGCTACTTTCGCTTCTGAAAGCGGTAAACTCAAGTCGCTACACTTTTTTTTTATCGTACGTTGGACTGCTACTGTGCGAAGCTGTTGAATAACCTGTACCTTCGAAGGTTTTCTGAATATATGAAACTGACAGTAAACAATATCAAAAGTCAAATTTGGGGGTTTTACGTGCCAAACCTACGACGGGCATCTGGCACGCCCCAGTGGAGGACTGGGGATTAATTTTGACCACCTGGGGATCTTTTGACGTGCAACCGAAAGCTCGGTTACACGGCGCCTTCTCCGCAATAAGCCTCCGTCATATTGCGGGCACCTCGGTCGGGATTCGAACCTGCCACCTGGGGATCCGTAGGCCGGCACTCTCGCCTCGGAATCACCGAGGCGGCCTACAGTCAACAATATAACTTCCTCTTTATGGCGAACTGTACCGCCGCCTTCAGAGGCCTCAGGGTTTACGCGGGTTCCATTAGCGCCTCGTATACTGATGCAATAAAGACGAACTTCCTCCACGCAATGGTTGCTTTCCTGCAGATGGCCGCTCACTGCCCCAGAATCACCGTCAGCGGACGTTTCCCAACGGCACCCTCGTCATCTCGGATGTGCAGCGGTCCGTAGACAGTGGATGGTACAGCTGCGTTGCCCAAGATCCGGACGGAAACAGCGCCAAGAGACAGGTTGCTCTGGACGTAATGAGTGAGTATTCGTTTGTTCCAAGCTCAGTCGTTTTGTTTAATTAATACGGGTCGGTGGTGGAAGAAAGCTTATGCTAACATTGGAAATACAAGGAGGCAACTCGGCTAATTGTGGCCCAAGATTACCCATTGCATCACTTCTTAGTGTTCAGCCAGGTTGTTTCAGAAATCAAGTCAAGCGTCCCTTCACCGCGGGAAGCCGTTAGCTCGAGCACGACATCGGCGCTTTGCGTCGCATTTGTCGCAGTGGGTGTCGCAAGCGGTGCATTTTTTTACCGCATTGACGACTAAGAAATGAACCGCTTGGACTTGTTCCCCGAATCCACTTTTACTGCTTCGGTTGAAAGTTAGAAAATATTCCATCACACTTCTAGTGTGGTGACAGCCGCTCCTTTGAAAAAGGAAAAGAAAAACGAAGATAGTAAGACTGAAGAGCGCTTGTTCGTGCCGTTTGAGTCGCACTTTGTACAGACCGGGACAAAGTTGTCACCTTCAAGAATTTGTCTGTTTTTTCTGCTTCTCGATTTCAACTGAAAAGACATAATTAAAAATTGTAGAGCAGTAATATGTGCGAACCCCAGTACACACTTCAGCGGTAAAAGGCGCTGTTGCAATCCCGCAAACTGTGCAGTGCGCATGTCTCACCTGGATAGTTCTCAATTTTCCTTCTCAACGCTCTTATAGCATACACATTCATTTGTCAGATAGCGCTAATTACACTAGTGATGTTTTTATCGCACAAGCAAAGCGTTAATACACGTAGACCATATAGTCACAAGTCGGGCTGCCTCTGTAGATTGTCTAATCTCAGGCACTTACCGCAACGTGCATTGTTAAGCGACACCAAGGCTCAGTAACCTTTTCAGTTTGACTTTCACGGGCGCAAGTCTTCAACGGTGCCAAATAGACTACATCCATAAGTGACTCTGATTCGGTGAGTCTTTTGGGAGGTTATCGCTCAATAGGTAGGCTTTCTCTTTTGTTTCTCTGAGCTGGGAAGACTAACTAATGAAAGCCTGCGCGTGTAAGAGACTGAATTTGTCTTTTCAGTGCTTCCTAGACTCTTGTTGGAAAAGATAGCCTCCAGACGTATTTTTTGACCTCTCCCCTTTGGGAGAGAGAAAGACGAGCATTTGAGTTTCCGTCGGATACGCCCACCCCTTTCTTTAATGACGTTTAACGAGGAGATCCGAGCCCTTCTGCTGGTTGGAGACTCGACGTCGGGTATCTGTTGGAACGCGTTTCTTGCTCGGCAGAGAGCTGGGCGCAGGGGGCGTGTGCGACTCTGTCATGTCTTGTTCTCCGCTTTGTCAAAAGAAAGAGGTAAAGGGAGAAAAATAGGGTAAAGAGTAAAGTGAGTTAATGGGTGAATGATAATATGAAGTGCATAATCGAATGTCTTGCGGGAGCGAAATACTCTCATAAAAAAAAAGGTGCCAATCAAATTGAAAATTTTTTTTTCGCTAAGAAATACCTGAGTTTCACCGAAGATCGCTTCAGATGATTTATCTTACCAAAAAGGCTGTCCATAGAAAAAAAATAAGAAATGAAGGGACAACAATCGCCTGAGAAACCGTCTTCTTGCTTGGCAGGGTGAGAACGGAAAATGTTCTTCGAACATAAAAAAAACAACGTAACACGCAAAAGCCACAAGAACGTAGAAGTCTCACCATGAAAGTAACGTTCAAGTTCCCGTACTTTACTTTGGTAGGGAAATTCGTGCATTCTACCCCAGCATCAAGTGCACAAGCGGAGAGAGACCTCTCAGTAGCGGGCCTTGTAAATCAAGAGTGGCGGATCAGTATAAATATGTCCATTGTTGACGATATTATGCTTATACACGGCAACCTCAACAGGTAAACCGCAACGTGTGTGTGCGTTTTTTTCTTCTCAATAGTGAGCAAGTTGTTGCTAAGCATGTTTTCGGAGCGCACAGTTTTGTTTTCATGTTTAAACAAACCTATAAGTGTTGTGATTATTGAATATTTGGATATTTTTCATGCGGTGTAAGCACGTCATACCACGTATATACGAATACTTCGCTGGTGCGAGGGACCGCATTTCTCCTCCCACGTTTTTATTGCTGGATTCAAATAAAATAACAGAAACGTGCTTAGTATATTTTCGAAATCAAAAAATGCGTGTTTTTTCAAAGTGGCTGCTACAAAGCGAAACAAAACATATATTAAAATTTTCTTCCTTTCGAGCGGATCTTCTCGACAGTATCGCAGACTCCTGAAACGATCTCACAACTGCGACCATCTTTCCACCAACGCGAAGTGTTTTTGAAGGAATCCGCGCTAATAATAGAAGTAGAACAATACAGAATACTATAAAATAACTTTCACTGTATTCTTGGCTTGAATGTGTTTTATTTTTATTATTGTACAAAGAGAAGCAAAAGCTTATACTGCAACATCCAGGTGTTACTTTTTATTTTTTATTTACGCTCGATTTTAAAACCTAACATAAATGCGCGGATTGTGAGACGGGTGCGGCTTGAAAGTTTGTAGATGCGGTTCAAATGCGAATACAAAGCACATGGATGCGGTTCGTATGCGGATGCCCAAACTTTCAACCGCGCAGGGCTCTAGTGGTGGGGTTGCTGGCGTCTGCATTTCAGTTCGCGCAGTGACTTGCCGCACGGTAAGCCTGTGTGGCACGCGGTTGGGTGCCGAGCTTGTATGGGGATGTGCACTTAGTTTTTCGGCGGTGCAGGTTAAGTGCTGGTAATGTGCAGGATACCGTTACGCGTACGTAGCAGTCGAAATAACCACTTGGCGCCTGCTATTATCGCAATCATCCAGCACTCCTGCTGTTTTTCTCACGTGCTTCGTTCCCGGTTTTGACGTTAGACAGCACTGACCGCCGTTCCCATCACCGCTCGATCATTTTATATAAGAGCTTAGTGGACTGTACCCCTTTGCACTACCCTCCTGGATCAATACCACCTTTAGTGAGTGACAGAATGAGCCCGGCTGGACGTGCCTTTCGGACGTCCGACCCCAAACACGCGCTTCACTTTATGCCAAGCGTTTTTGAAGCTAGGAAGCGCTCAGCGAAGTCACCACGACTGAAGTTTCTTCCTGCCGTTGTCATCCAGTCAGTAGCCGCGTTTACATGAATGCGACTTCAGCGCATCGACTCTAATCGTCCTTCGAATGTAGCCGACGCGCCCAACATTTACATCAATGCGCATGAATTCCTACGCGAATGCGACACCACGCCGTGTCAAACCTCAAAATTAAAGCAGCGCTTCCGGCACCAGCCGCATCACATGATCACGTTATCCGGTGCTTCGCGCGCGGAAGCCTTTTCGACGCTTTTGCCAAGGGTAAAGATCGTACCAGCTGTCTTCCATGCTCTGCAAGAGGTTGCGAGACGCTTCGGGCTCCGAGTCGGGCCGCGTGGTCACTTTGGGACAGGGGCGACGTGCGTGCACACGTCCTGACGAGCGAGATCGTTTCCAACCACTTTGAGGACGTCACTGCGCTTCGCCTTGCCAATCCTTGCCAACCGGGACCAGACCCCGAGGCAGAAAGGCTCCGGCGAAGGTAGAAACATCACCGACTTAGGAGCTGTACGTTCTGCGATAACATGAAGTGCTCGGAGCTCTCGGCGTCGTTCGTGATTGCGCAGAAGCATGCAAGGGCTTCCTCGGACGCGCAAGTCGTAATTCGCGAGGCTCGGGCGGGGGCCGCCCTCACCGAGCAGCTTAGTTATATTACGCTCACCTATAATGGCAATAAAAGCACGTGTTTCTTCTCGGGTGGAAACTACGAGCGACCACGCAGGATACAATTGTTCAGGAAGGAAGCTTGAATGTGTTGCTAGGACGTGTTGATAAGGCATGGATATTTAAAACGCACAGCGAAACAGACGGCGCGTAAAGAAAGGAGACAAACAAACACTGAACTTACAAATGAAGTTTTAATCATCAAAGCGCAGCCTATATACACGACCAAACAAAAGGAAGCGCACGGAGCCAATGACTTCCCACTGAAACCCACACTCTCATCGCGCATGCTGTATTAATGAAAGAAAAATCTAATTATTTGCCGACAAAAGAACCGACTGGGCGCTGAGACACTCTTCCCCCAGGCTTGTTATCGTTTCTGCCTTCATAATCTCTCTGGTGAGGGCATTGGCACTTCCTCCAATGACAGTGAAATTTTAAATACCGCATCACACCCACGCTCACGACAATGAATGCCCAAGTGTCCTGATATTAACTACCGTGTTTAGATTGTAACAATATTCTCTCAACCTATCATTGAGGCATCTGCCGTCTGGCCTACGTATTGTTTACCTCAAGATAGCGGAATGGAATAAACGATTTTTTTTTACAATCAGCAAACCGATATTGATGCTTCTTTGTACACTCCTGAAGCCTTCCGGTACACTGATTGACATTTCTGCAGAACTTAGACAACTTGTTCGGGGAAGAGAAGACCACAGTGACGTCTACCGGCTTTCCCACTTTCTTTAAGCCATGGAAAACTCAATGTTAACACGACACCAGAGAAACTTTGTTTTTTTACGAGTTATTTTTTTACATTTGCACCACCTTCTTATTTGGTTTTCTGCAAGAAATCGCCTGCAACCAACGCCTATAGGTGTTCTGAATTATCCGCTGGCCGCCGTCGCCGACGAGGTAGACCGCCGCCATGTTCTTAGCTGTTCGTTCACTCGCTTGTGCATCGAGCGCTTTCACATAATCCTCCCTGTTCCAAAATGCGATCCGACCTTCGCTTACATGGGCTGAAAAATTTCGCCTTCGCCTTGTCGTTGCATCTTCGTCTAGCGACTTGAATGCGATGCCCATTCCTACCGCATTATGCCGTTTACATTACCACATTGAATGCAACAACTGGTTTCGATGCGACTAAGTCGCATTCATGTAACCTCGGCTGGTGGCTGTAGTCTAATTGAGGTTTAACGTGGTTGCTGCTGGGGCGTGTCCTGGATTCACTAGCGATAAATTAATACGCTTGCCTTGTAGTCTAGGCGTTCTTGCTCGAACACGGTAGGCCTCATAGCTGAATGTCGGCTGTTACTCTACAGCTTCCAGGAGAATCCTTCTCATGTTTTTGCTTCCCGACTCGACCGCCATCATAATTTGCGTAGATAGTAGGTTTCCAGTGTGAGAGAAACACGGATTAATAGAATTCGTATGGAGACTAAGTTTCTTTTTTCATGAAGCAATCGTGAAGGTGCAGGCTAGCTAATTTAAATTGAGTATAGTTGTAAACACGAGACTGGGGATACGAACAAAGGACAAACAACGACACGTCGTTCTATGTTTGTCCCTTGTCCGTATCCCCAGCCCCGGGTTTACAACTATGCTTTCTTTTTTTTTTTCCGTCTCTTTTACGTTCGTAGCAGTTATGTAAACTTCGCATTTACGAAATTGACCAGCGTCGCCATGTACAAGCTGCGCCTTCCGCGGTGAGACAAATTTACTTTCCTGTTCTGTTCTTTGTCGCTTACTCAAATGTTTAAAATATTGCGCCTACTTTTATAGTAAAAAAAGCAGTGCCACGGGAACTTAGAGTTCGGAGCGTAGGTGACAGTCACTCACGCCACCATTTGTTTTCCGGTTTTTTGCCCTTCTACGCAGTGAAAAATCGCAGACGACCCGCGTTGCTCAATTTTAGTCTATGTGTAGTTCTGAGTGGCGTCAAAACTGAAACTGGAGACGGTCGCTGTTACGGAAATTGGGACCTTCGAAGTGACTATAAACAGGAGAGAAGCGTTTTTGAAGCTAACGAAGCGTTGCACCTAGGGATGGTTTTATATTTTGTTGTATATCTGAATTACAGCATAATGCTTGGAAAAAAACAAACAAATATTTGTGCGTGTTTTCACCAGGTGCCTGAATTTTGTTTTCGGAGTTCGTCATGGCAAGTTTCCCATTTTGTTTTCTATTAAAACTGAGATAAGTCCCCAAGTTTTAAAGCGCTCTTTTTCCTCGACGTTTTTTCATTTCATTTCATTTTTTCATTTATTGGTACCCTCAGGGCCCGAAGGCATTACAGAGGGGGGTGGGATTATTACGTACAAGTTAATGGAACACTCAAATCACAATCAACTTCTAGTAATATTGATACAGCTTTTTTAAAATCAACAGGATTAACAATTGTGGCGATGGATGTGGAAAGGTGATTCCAGTCAGCAGACGTACGAGGTATGAATGATCTGTAGTAGGTATTAGTGTGGCACTGTAAAATTTCGACTTTATGTATGTGATCATTGCGTGATGATATGTAGGATGACTCCAGTAGGAGTTCAGTCTTAAGTATAGGGTTGTGAAAAAATATTTTCTGAAATAAACTTAATCGATAAAACTTTCGGCGTAAAGAAAGAGCTGGCAAGGATAGGCATTTCTTCATAGAGGTCACGCTTGATGTACGATGGTAATTAGAAAGAATGAAACGCACAGATCTATTCTGGACAGCCTCCAAGGCGCCGACGAGGCTCTCAGTGTTAGGATCCCAAACAGCAGAAGCGTACTCAAGTTTTGGCCGGACTAGTGTTTTATAGAAAAAGAGTTTCAAAGTCGAAGGAGTCTGGAAAAAATTACGTTTTAGATAGCCAAGCATGCGGTTGGCATTGGAAATGACGTGGTTAACATGCGATTCCCATGAGAGGTTAGATGTGATGTGAACGCCCGGATATTTGTAAGTGTCAACCCGCTCTAAAGTCATATTATTAAGGATATAGGAAGGAGGATCGTTAACTCGCCTGGAAATTATCCTGTGTTTACACTTGTCGACATTTAATGACATGTTCCAAGAGTCACACCAACTTGAGATGGAATCGAGATCATTTTGAAGAAGTAAGATGTCGGAACTGTTAACAATTTGCGGTATACAACACAATCATCTGCAAATAAACAAATAGAAGATGTTACATTCAATGGTAAGTCATTAATGTAAATGAGAAAGAGAAGAGGGCCAAGCACAGATCCCTGAGGTACTCCAGATGTTACTGAAACGTTGGACGAGTCGGTATTATTACAACTTACAAACTGTGAACGATTAGTTAGAAATGCGCGAATCCACGAAAGTACATGCGGTTCAATGTTAAGTTTGTGAAGCTTAAGAAGAAGAAGGTTATGAGAGACCCTGTCAAACGCCTTGGAGAAGTCAAGAAAAACACTGTCAATTCGTGAACCACGATCTAGAACGCGATGGAAATCATTTGTTAGTCTTACAAGTTGTGTCTCGCATGAAAAAAATTTCCTAAAACCGTGTTGGTTAACGTTGAAGAATGAATTAGATTCAAGAAAATTAACCAGATTAGAATAAATTATATGTTCCATCGTTTTACAACAAATACTTGTGAGTGAAATGGGTCTAAAGTTAGAAGGGGAATGTTTGTCTCCAGTCTTGTGCAGTGGAATCACCCTTCCAGTTTTCCAGTCGTCTGGAAGCTGACCTAGTGAAAGAGATTGCTCAAATAGTTTAGACAAAATGATTGATGTATATTCTTTTGTATTCTTTAGAAACTTTGAGTTAATATTGTCAACACCAGATGACGATGATTGTTTAGTTGACTCTATAATCTTTAAAATGCCATACTCATCAATGACAATTGGATTCATGGGAAAAAAGTCATATGAAGGATATGATGGACAAAATGAATCAGTAACATTATTAAATAAACTAGAAAACATGTCATTGAGAACAGTTGAACACAGTGAATTGGGAAACATTTCACCGGACTCATTTCTAAGTGAAAGGGAACGCTCAACACTGGGATTCATTACACTCCAAAACTGTTTAGGGTTATTAATTAGCATAGATGGTAGGCACTCATTAAAGAAGTAATATTTAGCCTCCCCGACTGCTTTTTTGTATTCATTCGCTGAGAGATTATAACGTTGCCAGTATCCCTCCGAGTCAATGCGCTTTGCGTTTCTGAACAAACGTTTCTTTTTATTTGAGAGCCTTCGGAGTTGAGGAGTGAACCATGGAGACTGTGTGTTTGTTATAATTGAGCGTAATGGAATGTGCTCATTAAATAAAGAAATGGCTTTGTTTTTATATAAGTCCCAATTGGTTTGAACTGAACGCTCGCAAAACTCTGGCAAAAAGTCCTCCAAAAAACAGCACAGACCTTCATTAATCGCTGCGTAGTTGGCCCTCTTGTAATCCCGAATTTGTTTGATCTGTTTTGTATTACGGCACACGGGAGTTATAAAAGAAAAATTAAGCAACGAGTGATCACTGAGACCAGGAAGGTATAAAATATCAGAAATTAAATTAGGTGTATCAGTCAGTATCAGGTCGAGCACGTTCGCCGAGGAGTCTGTTGTCCTTGTCGGAAATCTTACAATTTGCGAAATATTAAAATCAGAACATAGATTTAAGAACTGGTTACATTCAGTTGAGGGGTTTTTCGATGAAGAACTTAAATCAGACCAGACGATGCCGGGATAATTAAAGTCGCCCATAAGAAAAATGGGCAAGTTTGGAAAGCGAACACGGACAAGGTTAATTGCATCATGAAGTTGCTCAACAAAAGTATTTGATCCTGTTGGAGGACGATAGCAACAGCCTAATACTAGCTTTTTGTGTCCAATGGAAAGACCTACCCATATTATCTCAAGATCAGATTTTATGTCTATCAAAAAAGATTTAAGTTCAGGCACAGCTGCTATCAAAACTCCGCCTCCAGAACGTTCCTTGCGGTCATTCCGGTAAACATCAAAACTTTTACTACAATGAAATATTTCAGAATCCTTAACTTGAGAGGAAAGCCAAGTTTCAGTGAGCACAACCAAACCAGCATCACATGAGTCAATCATTGAGTATAAGTCATCGCGTTTTTTAATCAGACTTCGAATGTTAGAAAAAACAACTGGCACATTAACTGGTCCCCCACCCCTCTCGGACCGCTAGGCGGAGCCGGACGGTTGAGAAAGGGGGGCTGAAATTAGTGGAAGCACGCTAACATTTCTTTCAGAGCGTTGGAATGAGGTTGACACACATATTCGGTCTTCTTGGGGGTTGTACGTATAGCAGTTGTTATTTTGATAAAGCTTGTTGAAACGCAGTTTGAAAGTACTTCCTTGGGATTTGCCAAATTCTATAGTTTTCTCCTAGCCAGGCGAGTAGCAAAAGAAAAATCTTCACTGACAGTCACGCCTACCGTTTTTAGTTGCATTTTGCAAGATAAGATAAGATCCCCTGTTTTGAAAGAAGAAAACTGTACGATGATGGGGCGACATTTGTTCGCAGCAAATGCCCCTAGCCTATGTGAGCGCTCTATACCGAATGTTCCGCTTATGGAAGGCAAAGAGCATTCGGAGAGCAGGCTTGTTATCTTTTGTTCAGCGTCACTCCACGTTTCTGAAGCAAGATCAGGAATACCGTAAAAGATAACGTTGTTTCGACAAGACCGGTCCTCCATATCATCAAGACGCTCCCGCAGAGCGATGTTTTCGCTCCGTAAGCTATCAGCTGCTTGACCGGCGACACCGTATTCTTGCTGTTTTGTTTCAAGAAGGATTGTTTTATTCTCAACGACATGCAACCTTTTGTTAATGTCAGCCACCTCTTCTTGCATAAGTTTCTGGTTTTCCCTTATTTCATTTACACCGGTAAGCAGCCTTGCCTGTCCCTGTTCAAACTGAAGCGAGCGAGCATTCAAGCTCTGTAAAAGATCATACATTTGGCTAAACTGCTTAGCCTGAACATCGCTCATGGGACCCGGATTGGCCTCAACGTCGCCACAACATAGCAAAGACTGAACAGTGTTTCTGACACACTAAAAAAAATGCACATATTGGTGTGGGCAAGACACCAGCAGTAAAAAACGATTATCGGATCGGTAACAATGATCGTTCCTTCTTCCACATACCTGGACAAAGAAGAAGACTCGTTTAAGCATGGTGAACCAGCTGCTGCTGTCCTGCCCACTGGCGTCGAAGCCTTGTCCGAAGCTTTTTATGTTGTCGATGTGCGCCGTAGTCATCCCGGTGGGCGTCACAGAGTAGCCCGTAAACACGTGACCGCGGTTGTCGTTGTCACACAGAACAGTCTCGAGTATCGGGGAAGATTGTGCGTGAGCACAATTCACGGTACCCGTCACGTCGCTTGGAATCACCACGATGCGATCTTGAAACTGTTCATCCGAGGCCGCAGAAATCACTTCAAGGTTCCCGAAAGGCAGCAGCAAAATCTGGACAAAGAAGAAGACTCGTTTAAGCATGGTGAACGAGCTGCTGCTGTCCTGCCCGTTCGTTGAATTTTAGCTATATTTTGTCGTTTTAAGCATTTACGTGATTGGATTTTTTTTAGTTTAACTTTGCTGCTTGGAATTAAAAGTTAAAAGGAAATTAAAAGGAAAAAGCAGTCGGTCGTCCGTAAGAAAATTTCGAAAAAAAACAAAAAAAAAAACTGCCTTGTTGTTCTTTTTTCTGGATTCGAGTACGAAAATATGATCGCGTAATTATTTTTATGCTTTTAAATTTATTTACAATTTCAATCTAAATAAATGTAAAAAAAAAGTTTAAAATGAATATCTCATTACTGAAGCCACACAAATTTTAATTAAGAGCAAAAAATCAAAGAAAAAAAGTCTGATCTATTTGCATATTTGAATAGAGCTCCGTTTTCAGCATCGCCTGAGAACCTCGCTTTTTCTGCCGCTGTAGCCCTACACTTCCGAGTTTAAACCTCCATTCTTTTTTTATAAGAAACGTGTAAAATGTGTCATGTCCACTAGGGTCGATTAAGTAACGAACTTCAAGCAATGTCGTACACGTTACTCAAACCTGTTATTGATTACAATTACAATTATTCACGGTTAAAAGGTATACGATTAGATTAGATTATTAGTTGAGGAAAATATTATTTGGCCGTTACATCAATACGCAACCTTTTCTTTTCGGATTACTTAAGATATTCGAAACGACAGATTTTTCTGCCGGTTTAGGAACGGGTGTTTCGTACTGTTTTTTTATTAAGTATTAATGAGCGAACAATAAACTACTTAGCTTCTTCTTCGACCAATTTTGGTAAAGCACCCGCCCGTAGCAAACTTGGTTCGAGGATCCCTTGCTAGGGAACTTGTAAAGACGAAGGCTGCCAATAGAGAGAGGAGGAAACAATAGTAACCGTTGCGACTAATGTTGGTACGTCAAAAGGTAATTGATTTATTCTCGCAATTACTTCCTAATACATGTATTAAAATTATTATAACGTTACTTCAAAAAGTAATCGATGACGAGTAATTTGACTACATGAAATGAGCAAAGTACAAGTCTGGTTTTAACAGCTCACTCATTAATGACAGCCCGGGGGTCGAGATGCGCGACAAATGTTGGTTACGTTAACATCTCGTGCCTTGCTTGGCTTTCGATCGAGATAACAAAGAGTCAGGGCCGTATTCTTCGCGTCTGTCCTGCAGGAAGTTCATGTGGAATGACATGTGCGGTCGAAAGTTTTCGCCGCAGGGGCAATTTGACGACTTCAATACAACCGACGACGAGAGGCTAGGAAATACTATAGTCCGTTGTAACTCAACAAGGTACGGCGATGAAAAGGAAGGCCGGGGATGTGGAACGCTGGAAACAGGAGAACGTTTACCCATTTCCTCTTCTGCGTTCCGTCTGCTTCTTCCTCACCAGCTTTCCTTTCACTCGTCGTACCTTCTTGAGCTCGAACTTACTAGAGTTGTCGCGGGAATACACATTGGCACTCACAACGCCCGATCTCTTAAAAAGCTGCGCGAGTCGTTGTTCGGCTCGTGGTCCGAGTATCTGGCACGCCAACTTTGCATCCAATTTTTCTCCCGCTTTCAGTGACCGGACAACTGGCTGAGCAGAAGGATAAATCGCGATGGTATCGACTTTATAGGGGAATCCACACGAGGTGGTGCCGTAGGATTGGACCTACCGGCGGCATTATTCGAAATTGGGCAATATTGCGTATATTATTTAAATATCTACGGGCTTCGATTAACAGCGAACACGTATGCGATATATATACTGGCTGATGCTTTGATTACATAGGAAACGGTAGGTAAAGCTTGAACTCTGTTCCGGTTCAGTTCCCCCCGTGGTGAACCCGTTCGCCTTCCCGTCGGACCTGACGGAGGGCAAGCGCGCGGGGGCGGCGTGCATCGTGTCCGACGGGGACCTGCCCATCTCGGTGGAGTGGCGCAAGGACGGCCTGCCCCTGGCCCCGGCCCTGAGGGCGTCGGTGGCCGAGGCCAACGACTACACGTCCTTCCTGTCCTTCGCCGCCGTCCGACAGAGCCACTCGGGCAACTACACCTGCGTGGCCAGCAACCCGGCCGCCTCGGCTAACTTCACCGCGCCCATGGTCGTGCAGGGTGAGTCGGGCACGGCAGCCCTTATCCACGAGGTTTTGCAGCGAACTCCCTACACTGTTTCCTGCTGAACGTTCAACGTGAGGCCCTGGTTTGAAGTGACGTTACGTGGCCTTGACGTTGAGCGAATAACTTTCTCCGCAACGAAGCTAAATGTAAGGGGAAAATATACCCACTCTATTTATCGGGAATATTTTGTCAAACAATGTGATGTGTGGTCGGTGTCCAGCAGAGTGTATGGCGCCTTGGCACTCACCGCAGTTTGTTTGCCAGACTCAGAACAAAACCGGGAAAAGCTTTTTTTTTCTTTTTTTTTTCTGTGGACTGAAATATATTGAGTAGTCGGGCGTCGTTTGTTTAGTTTTGAAGTGACTGGATTAGGTCTTTCGGATTAATGTCTGGATGCTATGCATCTTGGAAATAAGCAAAACAAAATTAAAAACTCACGTTGGGTGTCACGTTTTTTTACCCTGCTCTTTAGCGTCACTCAGTTAATCAGCTCAATAGTAAAGTAAATTTACTAAAAAAATTAACCACATAATAAAGTATATACTGTTTTGTATACTATGTACTCGTGCTATAAACAAAAAATATTCACCCAGGCTGGGGTGTCCTAATACAAGTATTAATAGTACAAAAATAAATACATAGCCAGTGACGTCGGAACAGCAAAGGGGCTTCGGACAGACATTTGTTTTTTTCTCATGGCGGCTCGTCAATATTGCCCCCTCCCACTCTCCAACGCCAGCTCCCGTCACCCCTCCACCTTCCAAACTCCTGGGCGCACCTCCCTTAAGCCGGGGTCGCGCTGCCGACACATCGTACGAAAGGCAGTGTGAAAACACCTTTCACCGCAATATCCGTGGTTAAAATGCCGCTGGCCAAGTTTCCTCCTTGAACTCGTTGCCATGCGGCATTCGAAGCACGGAACACGCGGTGACTCACGTTCTAATCTCTATGCAGAGTGTCGTTTCTACGATGTATAAGCAGTGTGACCCTTGCTTCTGCATTTGAAAGCTGAACTCCTTGGAGTAAAGCCAACTTGAGCAACTAAGTACCATTTCGCCAAATCGGTTGCGCCGGTTAGTTTGATCAGTTCTATAAAAATACAGCAAGGTGATCTCTCATTAGGCAAATAAAATGCTAACGTTCCTGGGAATATTACGAAAAAAAAATGTCATTTTTGTGAGTAGGTTCAAGATATGGAAAATTCAATTTTTCATTGCGTTTCAAAGTTGTATATATAATTTTTGAAAATAAATTAAACTAAAGTGGAATCAGTCGACAGAACATGTGTAACACTGCAGCCGTATACATTGCAATGAATCCTAAGGTAGTCGGAGACACACATATATCATCAAAGCTTGAAATGCACGATGTTTGAACGTTTTTTTAAATTTCGGGCATACAGTAAACAAAAAAAAAATGAGTTTAAAAAGCATGCCGTACTTTAAACATATCTGAAGATATATTTCTTTTGTGTGAGTTTTATCTTTTATTTGAATCCGTCGAAAGAACTGAATTACAAATCAACCAACCAAAATGTTGAATTTTAACTTCCTTCATTAAACATATCATTTGCAAATAAGTAATTAGTTCAAGTGGTAAAGAACGGCTTTGTTTATTACGGAAATGGTGCTGTTAAAATATGTTTTTTCGCCCGACAACCGTGTTTGATTTCAAACACGTCCCCTTTTATTAAAAGATATGAACGCCTCTTTACCCGCAAGGGTGCTTCGCTGCAATAAGGTTATAAGGAAGGGAAAGCCAACTCCAGGAACCTTATCTTCGATATGTTGTTCGAACTTCGGTTAACTCTAGGTAATCACTAAACATAAAACAGTGCTGGCTCAGGCAACCTCGTGTCGATTTCCCATTTTCTTGGAGAACGATAATAATCGAAGTTGTAAAAGAAAGGAACGGAGTGACAGAATGCAACGGCTCAAACTCGGCTACTTATATTTTTGCAGCTATAGAAGTGTTTGTTTTTCTTTTCAAACACATATTTAACTTTTTTTTTTCTTTTCGCTACATTGTGTATTGCAAAAGCTTAGCAAGCGGTCGTTCCTTTTTGGACCAGTGAACTTGTTAACCAGTTGTGGCCCGCAATTCTGCGCTTAGGCGCCCAGACTACGCTGCATTCGGGGAAGGAAGCAGGCGAGTCTGGGGCCGGGTGGAGGCGCTCGAGGCGTTTCTACGACGCTTTGATGCAGTTTTAATCCACTTTTAAACCCTTCCGGCGCACACTGGGCTTACACAGAGTTGGCAAATTGCATTGGGGGGTGGCCTGGAGTAGAAGGACCTCGTTAGGCATGCAGACCGCGTGTCGACGTCTGCCGGTCTTCGCTGTTGTGCGGACGGCCCGAGTTGGTCGCGTTATCCCGGGCATGCGTGCCGCGTTGACGTGCCTGGCTGACTCATCTGGGCTAAGTGAGCACAGAGCGCTGGGGCGAGGTAAGGAAAAATAGTTAATCACGGAAACATCCGAGTGTAAATATTAAAACCTGGAGGTTGACGGAAAAGACGTGGAATTCCAGAAATTAGGAGGAATAGAGGAAATAAAATAGGAAGAGTACAGTTGATTTTTGTTTAATTGCCATCGCGAAATTATCGTTGCCACTTTTATGAGTAGCGCTCTGAAACCTGAAGATTGACGTTCTTCATCTCACAGGTAGAATGGAATGGCAGTTAAGAAAAAGTCAGGGTGAGATTTTCTTGGAAGTAAATTTGTCTGCGTTCGCTTTGACGCAAAATACCGGTTCCTGAATCCCAGGTCGGAAGCACCAAATCCCAGTTTGCGGAAGCACTATTTTTTGACAATATATCGCTTCCACGATGTTTACATTGTCCCTCTTAGATAGGGGTGTAACGTACACGCTCAACTACTCTGAAGTGCACGCAGTAGGGGCCCCATCAAAAAGCAATATGTTTTGTCCTCTTCATACATGGCAATGCCGGTCGAAATCTAAATATATAAACATAAAAATATGATTCCCACGAAGTTTAAAATTGTCTCGAGTTCATGGCGACAGCATGTCAAGTACCCTCCGTTGGCTCTGTACGTAACTTACGAAATTATTATTTTTTTTTTATTTTGAACGAGGTTGTTATAAAACTCGCGCGAGATATGCATTATTAAAACAAAAACTGTTTTCGCTGCTGAATTTTGTGACGCTAAAACTTTATTGGAAGTATGAAATGGAGTATCGAAGCTGTTATTATGTAGTCACTAGCGTGGGGCATTAGTAAACCAACTTCTTAACTAAGAGAGGCCCTTTTGAATTCGCGAAAATTGGTTGTGATTCCACTTCGCATTAAAAACGCATTCAACATCAAATCACAAAACTATGATCACTGCTGGATATAACTTTTTTTTATTCCCGGAAGAGCCTAGTCACCGAATGTGTCACGCATTCATCAAAATATTCACTGGGTTAATCAAAGGTATACTAACTAGCATGTTCACTCAACTATGCGAAACCCACTTGACTCATTTTCACTCAAATTAATCAAAATAAATATTGACTTATTTTTTCACATGCACATGCAAGTATCTATTTTGTCACCAATTACCTCAATGTTTTATTACACGCCTTTCAAAAGAGGTCTTGACAAATTTAATGGCCTCTTAACTCACGTAATGAATCACCTAATTACTCGTTCATTCAATTACCTACTGACTCGCCATATAACTGACATTTCGATCCTTTTTTCTTCGCAATAATTTTAGTTTCCAACCTATTCACCTACCCACTGCGGTTTAAATTACCTTTCCGCTCAACTATTCGCTTGCCAATCCCTTATTTGTTCACTAACCTACTGCCCACTATTGATTTTACTCAACTGCTCACTTACCTACTATTCGTTCTCATTTCTATTCATCAATTGCTGCCGAGATTTCCCCTCCACCTTTCACCCGCGGTTACTGGCGTACTTTTTGGCCTAGTTACTGACGTTTCACTCACATCTTTACTTATATATTCAGTCACGCTCTATTAATTCACTCCCACATATACCGACATATTCGCTAATTTAATCAATGACTTATTCACTAAACCTTTCACTATCGCTTCAAAGATGAATTCAGGGGCCTATTCATTAAACGAATAATCGTACTAATCT
This sequence comes from Ixodes scapularis, assembly GCF_016920785.2. Classification (NCBI taxonomy): domain Eukaryota; kingdom Metazoa; phylum Arthropoda; class Arachnida; order Ixodida; family Ixodidae; genus Ixodes; species Ixodes scapularis. The sequence goes on along the minus strand of NW_024609882.1, from coordinate 12,764,398 downwards.
TAGTAGTGCCACAATGTAGCGGGAGCGGTCTTTGGTAGCCTTTCCAGCGACGGTCAACGCTAGGCTAAGTTAGATGGCGCAGTCAAAATAATGTTTGTGCACACCAAAGTTCCGACATGAAGCTTTTGTTAATAGATAGACCTACACACTTCTACTTCACTGTAGGAGACTGTTTTCCCAGCTGTTTGCATGGGGCAGAGCTGCAAACTCGACAAAGCCGTAAACGCTGAAGACACAGCTCCCAAATTGATCTCTAACGAACGGAACCAAACTGTAAATTGAAATTGGCGTTTCAACCTTCTATCTCTATACTCCGTTTTTAGCCTAACCTGGCAGACGGCTATAGCCACGCTTTTCAATCAGCCAATGAGATTGTTGGAGTGATGCACGTAACAGCCCCCCCCCCCCCCCCTCCCCCGGAAGTTCGCTCCGACGGCGCGGTGTCACGTGGTGTCCCAATCGGGCACTGTTATTGGCTCACCGAGCCTGTCGCTTTCGTTTTCCTCGGCCATTTACACGTAAAAGAAGTATCCAGTGTTTTCTAGGCCTTTGTTTCCTCACCGCTTAATGAATTAAGCATTCACGAGGTCGCGATACGCGGGATCAGTCGGGTTTCCCTCCACGATAACCCTGCTTACCGGCAGGTTACAAGAGAGCCTGGGGCGCAGCAATTATGCAGGAACCCAGCGTGCGGCGTCTGTTTTGCGCGAGCCGTCGACATGTACGTCGTTACTGCCATTGGCGTCGCGGTCAGTGGGTGAGTTTGTTTAACCCAGCGGAGGACGCTTTCGTGGAGATTACTGAACGCTGCGCGCTTTAGATTCGAGGGGCGTGTTCTTTCTTGTTTTTAATAGGGGCTGAGCCGATGCGTTTCGCAAGTTTAAACTCAACATTTACATTCTACAGCAATTTGGATTATACGCTGTAAATTAGAGACTTGGGATTACAGTTAATCTCGGAGCGAGGGTCATTATTTATTTTAGAACAGCGTTTTATCATCTTTGATTTAGCGAATGGCATCTCTCTTCCAGAGCAGATTGTTTCGTAGTAAATGGCTTTAACTGAGAGGTTTCATTTCTGCCTGTTTGTTTTGCTATTGTAGCGAGCAGAGCCATCCTATGACCGCTAGTGTCAGTACACCAAAAGGGATGCTCGTTTTTCAGATACTACCATATTCGGGAACTCAGCGCATCTTTTGTTTTGCAGTATTCGGGTGCATCATAAACGTTCTCAGCCCTTACCATCGTAATAATATTTGGATCCGCAGAAACTCACGTAGAGGGAGTCGTTTCCAAAATTACGCTTGTTGGAACTTTGCCGCCAAAGCACACAGGAGTTCCCGCGTAATAACAGGCGTTCCGTTGCACAGATAGCGCAAAAAGGGGATTACTAGTTTGCGTAATAAACTCACGTACACCTTGATCGTTACATTTAAACTTTCTACACCCATCCGCGAGTTCATTATTCTGCACAACACGAAGGCAACCAATAACGGCAAACAGTGGATGGATACCAGCGAAGGACCCCAGAAGGATACGAATATATCGCCGAGCGCGCAGCTGACCAAGTAGGCAGCGCGCGCGTGGCCTAACGGTTATCGTACCTGGCTCCCACGATGTTATAGAAGCCTCGTGCTTTTCCAGCCAGTACCTCGCAGTCCCTTCCAGCGCGAAGTAGATGTTTTGCAAGCACTCACTGCTCAGCTGTCCAACCGTTATGGCGGGCCACACGTTCGTATTGTTGCAGCCAGTCTTCAATGTCCTTGTGGACTTCCCTTTGGAAAGGCGTCGGGTTCCGGGGTGCGACGGGAAGGTATACGACGGCGGCGGCGGCGGCGGCGGTCGGGGTCTCCGACGACTAGTTGTTCACCGTCGTCCTCCTTGTTTGCTTGGTCTTGGTTGGCAAAGGTCCTAATTCCGGGGGTAGTCCAAGGTTGCGGCGACGTGATCGGATCTGGGTCTGGTCTTTGTTGGGTGCTCGGGGGCTTGGGTTTAGACTTGCACTGCGGGACCTCGGAAGGGAGCGCTGCCCGGACATGCGTTACCCTGCACCTCCACCAAAACGTCACGAATAAAGAGGTAATGAAACAAAGAATAACTGAAGAAACTAAACGTTTAATGAGGCGAACCTGTGCCCAAAGCAAAAAGAAAGAAGATAACAAGAGAGTGTTGCGGGCGTCGAAATCAGTGAGACACACTGCTACTCGCCAAGCGGAGCCCTTTATGCACGTACATGAGTGGGCTTCTGGAATAATCGGCGTAGAAGGTTCGACGCGTAGAACATTTGACCCAGAATTCTTGAATTTACCAGAACACTAAATTGCAGGACTAAACAAAAGAATCGTCACTCGCAGGATTCGAACCCTGCCTTTTAGCATGAAAGGCAGGCACAATAACCATTAGGCCACGCGCGCGCTGCCTACTTAACCAGCTGCGCGCGCGGCAATGTTTAAAAAATGCGACGTCCTCAGGCGTGAGCCAGTCATACGCCATGCTCCATTACCTTAACTTTACTGGGTCGTTGGAAAGTAGCGCCATTGCTTTCCCTACCTGCTTGCAGCACACAAAGAAGTACTTATATACATACGACCAAAACATCGAAGGCGACTGACTGACCGGGTTTTGGCGCCATTGCAATAGTCATTTTGTCCCTTCGAAATCTTTCAAGCTTCAAAAGGGTCGCCCTAAGCCAGTGGCATCGAGATCGCGATAGAACGTCATGGCACTGAAGGCGTTCCTCGCCAATACGAGCGCTTTCGGCACTCTGCATGAAATCCACATATCAACCATGTTTATCTTAACAAATTTTTTTTGAATGAAGTTGTTATTCATGAGTATTGCGCGACAATAAAACGTTGCAGTGGTTGGCGCTGAGAACATGTGCGATTGTTTCGCTGGTGTTTGGATTGCAAAATCTCGGTATACTATAGTCCTTTGCAACTCAAGAAGGTAGGGCGAGGGTAAGACGGGCCGAGGAGGGGGGAAGCAGACTGAACGCTGGATAAGAGAGGGGGAAACCTGTTATTCTCTTTAGCGTTCCGTCTGCTTCCTCCTTTCCGGCCCGTCTTACCCTCGCCCTACCTTCTTGAGTTGCAACGGACTATAGAAATGTTTTGTAAAGCAACATGTAACCGTAATTTTGCATCGGATCGCCAAAAATAAAGAGTTCAAGGAGAAACTGTTCATTCTATGGACCGAAATGGCGACCAAACAAAGAGCTTGGCGTTATTTGTTTAGGAACGTGTGACTTTAGTTTCGTCTACGAACACCACAAATGTTATCTGATGATGTTCCGGGTTTTGAGATTCGCTGGGATCATTATTTTGCTCACCGTAATTTTCTTTCTCCGTGCCCTGCAGGAAAGTCAACGCAGACGTTTTGTTTATAATGGAGCGACGTTGATATACTTGCAAACGCTAAGTCGATCTATTTTGCCATGTATTATTTCCACGCCGGCTATGAGAATCACTCGATATTTTGCCCATGTTTCTCAGTAGGCAAACGTGCAGAAATAGGCGCACTCAATGTTTATTCCCACAATAACGTTCGGCTACGTTTGACTACGTTGCGAGGTTCACGGCGAGTCAGAACTGGTTAAACAAAGCAACGCACCGCTTTGTAGCCATGGTAACTTGCACTCGCGTCTCAGCGTCAGCTCCCGGCGACTGTGTGAATACTAACACATTAGAGCAGTGACGCATTCATGTAACGCTGATACGACTTTTTTATTTGTCGTGTCGAAGCTGGTACGACCTTATTTGTTTGTCGTACTGATAAAACGTCACCAAGCTGTCTGTTAATTTACTCGTGTATTTTGACGGAAGCGCGTTCCACTCAGTAACTCCAGCAAAATAGCTTACTTGAGTGGAAAGTAATCAAACGGAAGACTAATGGCGCGATAGTTTGTTTTGTCTCCCCCACGGGCATGTTGCGGCAATTACATGCCAGTTGGGAGGCAAGCTCGCCAGCAAAAGCACGCGGGGCGAAAGAAGACGGACTGTGCGGAAAGGTGGTGCGTGGGAGCGGAATGTCCGGGATGGTAGGAGTTCCCGATTAACTGTCGGGTTTTAATGAGCGGCGAAAGTGGAGTTGGGAGGAAACAGATTAATTTCGGCAACGTCAAGTTCCGGCTGGAACAGTGAACTCCGACGGTCAGGAGTGGGGATGCAAATTGCACGCTCGCGCTGGGAGTCGCTTGGACGCTTGGGTCTGGTTAGCCTACCTGGAGCCCTTTGAGGATTGGGCGTATCTACTTCCCGGTAATCTAGGGGATCGTTTGTTTTGTATAAGTAACGCGACTTTATAACAAGGTTAAAATAAGTATCATTATAAGGCAGGATGCTCTAGTTGAGTCGATAACACGTCTTACCATCCGTTATTTTTAAATGGAGGAGCGGTTAGAGCGTGATGCCTAAATGTATTTGTTGGTGGGCGAGGCAAATAACTACATTGGTGGTATTTTGCTATAGTAAAGAAGGCAGGCATGACCCCGTTGACCTTTTTTTCTTCCTGAAACAAAGGCTAGTTAGATAACTGAATGTGATGACGACGAATGTATAAAAATATTTTCTTCTTTTTAATATGGTATCGGTATAAGGATGAAGTTTTCCTATTAACTTTGCGTTATAAATTTGATGTAGCTTCATGCATGTCTGGAGTATAACGATACAAATTCAGATAAAACTTAGCCTAAAGGCTGCTCATACATTATACAAAAGACAGTCTGTACACAGATTCGAACGCGAGTCAGCGCGAGATTCCTGCTTCGATTGCCCCACCGTCAATATGTTCAAGAAGGAAACTTGGCACGCGGGATTCGAACAACAGATACTGCGGTGACTCTTGTTTGCAGACTGTATTTTGCATAATGTATGAGAAATGTGAGCTCGGCTTAAGCTGTGCATTAACCTCAGTGGAATAAGTGTTGTATCACTTTATGAAAGAACACAGTTAAACCCATGCGTGCCTATTATTTCTCCTTTTGGAAATGACAGAGCACGCTTTCTTTACATATATAGACACATGTTTATATATGATAAAATAATGTTCTAGTGGACCCACCCTTTTGTGCTTCGGATGTGGAGGCTCTTTTGTGGAGGAACTTTTTGAATGTGGTAGCCCTTGTTTGTGACCCTCTCCCCTCCAGAAACTTGTGGTCGTTAACTGAAAAGATACATTTTCCGTTGTTCTCTCCTTATCACGGGAATGCGCGGGATAACGGGCTCGCTGGTTGTGTCATAGTATTCACAAGCGCGTCGAAAGAGAAGGGACAGCTGATCCGAAGCGCCGACGGGCTGCAGCCGCCTCGGTGGCTCCGAGGCGAGGGCGCCGGCCTACGGATCCCCATGTGGCGGGTTCGAATCCCGACCGAGGTGCCCGCAATCTGGCGTAGGCTTATTGCGGAGAATGCGCCGTGTAACCGAGCTTTCGGTTGCACGTCAAAAGATCCCCAGGTGGTCCAAATTAATCCTCAGTCCTCCGCTGGGGCGTGCCAGATGCCCGTCGCTGGATTGGCACGTAAAACTCCCCAAATTTGACTTCGGCACCGACGGGCTGCGTATGATCCTTCTAGACATGTCAAAAAGACGCCGCACGAGACGGGGAGAGAGAGAAAGAGCGACGGCTGGCTAAGGGAGAGAGAGAGAGAGAGGGGCAAGGCGCCCTCGTTCTTCTACGACGGAAGGTCGTGCGGGGCAATGCGATAGAATTTCAACGTTGCCTACATCGAAACACCTCCTGAACATAGCCCTCTTTTTGGACTCTTTGTTTCCGGGTCAAGCGATATGTGTTTTCGACGGTTTCAGCTGCGCTTGCATACTTTACTTTGAGAGCGAGCTTTAACCCGCGTCATGATTTTTTTGTCTGGACCGAATAAATGCAATTGTTTATAACGATACAAAGCTCGAATCTTATCCCCCTGGGTTGCTCCGAGGCAAAACGCCTGACTAAGATCCCCACGTGGCGGGTTAGAATACCGGACGAGGTGCCCGCATTCTGACAGCGGTGTTTTGACGAAAAGGCGCCGTGTAGACGTGCTACACGGCGCCATGAACGTCAAGACAGGTGGTCGAAATGAATTCCCAGCCCTCCACCGGGGCGTGCCAAATGTTTTTTGTTGGTTTCCCACCTAAAGGAAAACTCAAGCGGTTTATCATTTGAAGGAAAACACTTAAATTGTCTTCATTTTCCCTCCATGATCCCGACTATCGATATTATTATTTTTTTTTTTTTCAATTTGGTGCACGGAGGCTGCAGAAAATAATTTTTAAAGTCTCGTTGTAGCCCCTTCTTCCCGGCGCGTGACGTCCAATTAGGGGTTTTCTGACTCTCTGCTCTCGTGCATCTTCACCGTATATCAAAGCTATGCACAAGCAATCTGCTTTTTCTTTTTTCTTGAAAAAAAAGGTTATAAAAGTATATCACGACTGGTGTTATCATGCATTCACACTAGCGGTTGAAAAGCGGTTGCGAAGCGGTTGCGAATGCGGCTGCTGAAAGATTCAGTGCAAATTCACGCGTATTTTATGACGAAAACGAACGGATCCGCTTTGCGGTTGCGGATCCGCTCCTAGTGTGAATGGGCTGTTGGTGCGGGGAAGATACCTGGCAAGTTTGGAACTGCACGCTCTGCCCACTCGAGCGACAGGCGCTGCGCGGCCGAAAGATCAATGACCTAACGACTGGTCGGAGGTTTTTCGTGTTGTCTCGCCTTTAGTTACATCTTCGGGGAAAACGAAAGTGATATTCAAATTCACGGGATAAAAAATACTTTAAAATGCACCTCCAACTTGTTTTTTTTTGTAATCCTATTTATCCAGTATCAATTAAGCTTATTTTCAAAACTCCCAAAATTAACTTCAGTCTTAATTCCTTACTTTAACCTACCACCCTCTTTAGTTCAAGGTTTTACTATAACTTGCCTAAATTTGGCGAAAAAAAAAAAAGAAGAAAGGAACACACTTTCTTAATTTCGCTTGTGATTTTTGTTTCGAACCAATTAAAAGATTAAAAATATATAAATAATAATAGATAGTGTCTTGACTTTATATTTATTTCCCGTAAGCATTATATTAATTATCTGACTCACTCAAGATCATGATGTAGAAAACCCGAGACTGTGGTAAAAGCAGGGAAACTGTGTCGAAGGAGAAAGACAGGGAAAAATACGTTCTTTTCCCGTGTCTTTCTTCGACTCCGTTTCCTTGCTTTTACCACAGTCTCGGGTTTTCTACATTATGATCATCATCCACCAGCCCGCCTGCGCACTCACTGTTTTTTTTTTCACTCAAGATATACGCAGCTCTGTTTGCACGTAAAATGCCAGTGTCGCGATAGCCGAAATACTCCTCACTTTGATTATTCAAGTGTTTAACCATGTACGTAATTCGACTTCATTTTCCGTTGGTTAATACAACAGGACATAAAAATTGCCCGTTATTTTTTTTTTCTCTCATAACGAGCTCGACATAATCTACCGATTTATGCCTTTTTACCACTAAATATTTTTACGTGACCTCGTTTGTCACGCGGCACAAATCTCGGTATCTCATTTCCAAATGTCAAATTCGTAACAAAGAAATAAAATAAAAATAAAAAAAAACCTCTTTGGTTTGTGTTTGATACGCAGGATGAACCCATCATTAGCTTCTTTGTTTGTTTTCAATTTCCCGCTTAAATTTACCTTATCAATCACGTTCAAGTTTTTATAACTAATTAACCTAGTAGTCCGACAAAAATAGCAAGAAAAAAACATTCCCATATTTCGATTAAGTATCAGAAATCTGTATGGCCTTTCTTTTTTTCCTTAAAATATGCTTGAGCATGTTACCGGATGCGACTTTTTTCTAAATATATGTAGTTTTGAGTTTCACTGAAAGTTTTGGAAAAGGTATGTCAATAGTCTCGTTTAGGTTTAGGGGCTTAAAAAGCCATCGATCATTTGCACTCCCGATCAATTTCTCGTGGATTCATGTTTTCGTTATTTCTTTTCTCTAATAACAATCGATTTTATATTCTGATCACGAAACATTAGCTTCCTAGAAAAAAAAAAAGAAGTAAAGTGACCTGTTCTCCCCTTTTGAGTGTATTCGATCGACGTGACTGAAATTATTTTCTTTTTCTTATTTCTGCTTTAATTCACATGATTTTTTAAACATTTCAAGTAGGCTGTCTTGTTCGCCTTGCAAATGAGTCACAAAAGCATTAAAATCAATCTGCGAGTGTATGTTTATGTTATAGGTTGAAAATAATCGTTCAGCTAATTTTTATCTTCATAATTGTTTTAATCTGGACACTCCTTGAATAGCTCTAAGGAGCGTTAGGATGTTTAACCACTAACAAATACTATCTCTAACTTCTGGGGGTGAAGTTTTGTTTGTCCTGTCTAGGGCTCACTGTGATTAGGTTATTTATTATAAAATAATACGCGTCAGTTTTTGTACATTGTTCTTCGTATAAAGCCGAAGAGTAGTGTACGTTTATTATGAAAAAAGTAAGGAAATATTTGGTTGTGTAATTAACGTGAATATCCTTATTAGAATAAGACTGTTCACGTAAAAGAACAAAGCGCGCACAAAGTATGAATTTTATAATCTACACAACAGTACACGAGCACGCTAGCACGCGCAAAGGTTAAAGGAAATGTGCAGAGCCCATGTAATAATCGAAACGTTTATATATATAAAAAAGCAAAATTGTTTCTCCTGTTTTATAAGTTACCTCAAATATCTTAACGCATGTCTGGTAAATTGTTTCCGAATATAATTTTTCTTTTTTTGTATATAAATTACCACATTGATGAAGAAGTGAATGTGCAGCAGATTGCATAAATTAATTTCTTTAAAACTAGTAATTTTTATGTTTGTGTTTTTCTTCCAGCACTTCAATTAAACCTTCCTGGTCCTACAGCGAGTTTATAAATTTCTGATCTTATTTTCAGTGCCTCCAAGATGGCGCCAGGAGCCGAGGGACATGTCGGCCGTCATGGGGCAAGCCGTGGTATTCGACTGCCAAGCGGACGGCTTTCCCGTGCCGGTCATCCGCTGGAAAAAGGCTCACGGTCGGTGGCCTACCATATTCAAAACAATTTATTCCAGAACATTTATTTTGTTTTACGAAAGGATTTGTTAGGTAATGTTAACCGGAGTCCCGGCCCCTTTATAGTAATTACGGTGTTTTCGTAATGACGATAGCGACTTTATTCTTAACGCATGTCACTCAATAATGAATAAGATACGAATTGCCCCAAGGCATTGTTCATTCGTAACAGAAATATGAAATATGGGAAGTAAAAGATGGTTGATTTTCACAAATCATTTCACTCAAAACGTTTAGTGACACGTGAGAAGAACGATACGTAACAGAACGACAACCGCAGCGGCCGCAGCCTGCTCTGAGCCACATTGCGTATATTTGTTTGTGCATCGGGGAAATACATATAAAAAAAATAGTGCTTGAGTTGCTAAGATGTCGTGACTGTAAGAACCAGTCAAGCACGTTTTCAGAGATTTTTTTCAATATATTACTTTGGTTGTACTACCAGTTTTCTTTTTCGAGTTCCATTCGCTTTGTTTTATAATTTACTTTATGTTTAGCTCGCGAACGACGCTTCTCTTCAACCATAGCGAGCGACAATTTTCGCGTCCGTAATCCAAAAAAGGCGCAGTTAGAGACGAGCGATCCGCAATTGTGTGTCACAAAATTATGGCCATCGAAGATTTGCTCTTTTGGGCGATAAATCGAAGTTGCCCGATATTGTAATATTTTCATTTATGCAGCGATGACTGTACTAGGGCTTTGGAACCACACTTCCGTAAAGCAGAGAGTATACTAAGCCATTTTGAGTTTGACTTGCTTTGGTGTCGCACGTTGGATTTTTCGCCCTTAAGGGATGGAAGGAAATAAGTTGCACAGCGAACCGTGTTATTGTCGGTCCCACAAAGTTTGTTGAAATTGCGCTACACCATATATGATTAATTAATAGTCGCTTGTCCCTTTCCTATTATATTTTGAGATGGTGGGTTCATATTGAAAACACAATAAAACAAGGAGTTTCCTCTTAGGGTCTACTGCAGTGGGCGCTAACCGCCATCCCAGCCAATACGCTGCGTGAACTTATCAAGTCAATTACTGCCTGAATATCCATCGAGACGGAAGATCAAACGAGTCGAAAGATACAGTTCGTCACGTGACAGGCGATACGGAATATCCATGAAGATGAAATGTCCAATTGGGACGGAATGTCCAACGAGTCCGAATATCCAACTAGACGAAAGGTTCAACAAGGTCTGAACGTGCACTGAGACATGATATCCAATGCAGTAGCCGTGGAGACATAGAATATTTCTGTATGGTGCGCAAGACGACAAGTTAGAACTTAAAGTAACATGATGCTGAAAATGTGTTCGTATGCAGTTTGTGGTTGAATACATATATGTTTATGTTGAGACTATGCTCTCTGTAAATAAACGGGTGGTGACAGAAAGCATTAATGAAATAAAATTTACCTGAGAGATTCTAAAAATTTTGTGACTGATTTAAAATAAATGTTTTTGTTGTTTTGGCCTCAGAACAAACGGCTGGTTTCACGCACTGCTGCTGCAAAACTATACAGGGTGTTCCAATTAAAAACGAGTCAAGCTTTAAAATAAAGCAGACCGCACTATGCGATTAAAATAACTGTGATTTGCTTATAAGCCTCTTCTGAAAGCGCCAGTATTTAACTTATGAAACATAATTAATTAATTACGACTAATTTTAAAACGATGTTCTTGTCACACCACTTTGCCAGTAGTTTTTTTTTTTTTTTAACTGTTTATTGAAGGTTTTAGTAAGCGAAAAATCAAGCAAAAGAATGCAAGAAGGAGCCCGAATTATCTTCAGGATGCACAATATGCCGCACAAACTCGAATCCAGGCTCTTCTGCCGGACCCGTAGAGGTGGAAAGACCAACATCAAACTGTGTCTCGGCAAGAAGCGAGAGGCTCACCGCAAAAATGAATGCGCTTGCCTCATTCAACAGTGGTCACGTTGCGACCTACCAGGACGTCTGCATTTTCGTGGACTGAATCACAAACCCCGGTGTTCTCCCAGGGGCTACTCAACAATTCTTTCAGTTGTCGTTTAGTGACGCAGGAAATGCAAAAATATTTCATGTTTTCCACTGATGACGTTGTCCTGCCTTGAAGATGTGATGAAAGGGGCCCCGTGCCGAGAGCGGAAACCTATCACTCGAAGATGCTTCGTCTCCATATCGTTTTTGTGAAAACTGATGGTCCTATTTACACAAATTATTCATGATTGTATGTGTTTGCATTTTATTCTTGAAGCCCGTTTCGACTTCGCCACGAAATGTAGTAATTGAACAATAACCTACCATGAAACATGCTTCTAAAATAAATATTTAGTTTTGTGCAGCGGAGGCTGTGCGAACTTCTTCGTCTTTTTGTTTCCTATATTTAGGCAGTTGTAGAAGTTGAAAAATTTACCATGTTTTACCAGCGTGCTGAAATCCGCCTGAGCGACGAACATATTTTTAGCAACTTGATCTATCAGGTCGAAATACCTAAAATTGCGAAACACATTGCTTAAATCAGGTAGCAAGAGGAATTTAGCTCTATGTCGCTCCGCGTACAATATCTACTTGGTCACGAGGCAGGCGAGAAGGAATGTCCAGCTGAGACGGAACGCCCAACGAGTTTGAATAACCAACGAGACGAAAAATCCGATAAGACCGGGAGGCCGAGACGGAATGTCCAATTGAGGTTGAATGTCCAACGAGTCTGAATATCCAATGACACGTTATGTCCAACCAGGCATGAATGTCCAACGTGTCTTAATATCCGACGAGACGGAATATCCACCAGTGGACTTTTCGACTCGTTGGATCTTTATATTCGTTGGATATTCATGCTGTAAATGGTATCAAGTAACTACGCGTCTCGCGTGTCGTTGCGCTCCTCCCAAAGGTCATGTGAGACTCACTCTGCCTTGAATTTGCTTCGAGGACTTGCAGAATCCTCTGCGGTCCTTCGTGAGAGAAAGACCGGTATAAAGGTCCCAAAAGTTTGTCCTTGTTACTGCTGTGGACGTCTGCGCCCTAAGCTTGGATGTTTAGCGTAAAGAAACAAGCTGTAGTGTACATGGGCCCTGATGACATGGACTAGTAGGATAGCACTTCACTTATGGTCTTTGTTTCGCTTTCTTACAGGAGGAGACAGCGGCGGCCGCGACTTTAGCGTGATCATCAGCAACGCCAACGTCCAGATTCTCGAGAACGGTTCGCTCAGCATCCGCGAGGCTGACCGCAAAGATGGCGGACAGTACATGTGCCAGGCCATCAACGGCGTGGGACCCGGAATATCCACCGTCGTGCGCCTGGACATCCATGGTATTCTCTTTCAGGTTTTATTTTTCTCAGATAGGCGTAGCATATATTTTTTTCTTTAATTTAGGCTGCAGTTACAAAACGCCAATTGCGAGAGTATGTCGTAGATGTGAAGCGTCATGTCAAAGATTTAGTGAGTAAGTTGGAGGAGGTAAAACATTTGACTGCTACTTCTTTGTTGCGGAATATTTGCATATTTTTGGTGCCGCAGTAACTAATGCATCTGCCACTCACAAATATTATATTTACGGACGTGAACTACAGCGTGGGTTAAGTTATCATAACCCAATTTAATTAACGCCAATCAAACATGTATTTTCCTTTGATGACAGCGAATATTTCAATATACTGTTTTTAGTTGTTTTTGTTTTCAGCTACATAACCTACCGTTGTATTAGTTTGAAGACAGTTGTAAGCTCTTTTTGATGCTGTAGGTTGGAAAAACGAAGTAGTATAAAAGGATTTTAGCGTTTAAGTTAGTTTTGTAGGCCGATATTCATGCAACAAACATAGTTTCGATATTTTCTTACTCAACAGCTTTTGTATATATGATTCCAAATTACAAACTATGGTAACGCCGGATTCTTCATACATACAGTTCTAAAGCGTCTGTTCAGTGTATCGCATACTACCGCATTAACTTCTGGACGACTAAATTATATTTCGGCATGCAAATGACTCGTTTGCATTTGTGGAATAGGCTGATAGTTTTGTACAGTTAAAGTCTCAGTGCGGTCTCGGTGGCTGATATTTATTACTTTGCTTTGTCCTCAGTGGCGGCACACTTCGAAAGAAAATTCCAAGCACTCACGGTTCGCCGTGGAGAAAGCATTGCCCTCACGTGCAGTGTTGTCGGTGAGCCCCCGATCACGGTGACCTGGACGAGAGACAGGCATGGTTTTAACCCCACGCTCGAACCCAGGTGAGCGATCCGATGCATGCTTTTAATACCATTATAAGGTACTTCCGTCTAAGACGTGTCCACTTGTGTTCTGCTGCTCGAAACAAGTTAAACATCTGTGGATTAAATGTGTGATTAACGGATGCCTTCAAAAAACCAGCTTCTAGAAGGGAGCTAGAGATAAATAAATATACAACAGGTTAGTATGTTTTGATAATGCCGCCTTTTTCGCTTATTTAATCTTTGCATATGTGCGCTATCAAGGGCTAATTGTACAGCAGTATGAGAGGCACAACCACTAGCAAATCTTTCATACTGCCCACTACTGATGGATCTCCACACAATTCGGTTTTTGTTTGAAAGATTTTACGTTTTTTTTCTGGGAATATTTTTACTAAAATGCATGCTGATTCTCACAGACATATTCAATTATTAGTTCATCTAAAAAATACCGTTTTTCCCAAACGATCTACACATGGGAGTTGCAAACAAACACACTAGGGGTAGTTTTCTATGTCACAAAATAATGTAGAGACTTAGCGCTATAAATTAATTCCAGGCACGGTGAATTGGCGCTTTGGTTATGAGGATTTTATGGCCGTTGTTGTTTTTCATACGTTACTTACTTTCATTAATCCTACTGAAGTTTATGCGTTTTCTTTCATTTTACGCTTTGTGGTACGTTCCACTGGCATAATCAGGAGAGTCACGGATCGTGCAATTTAATTCATTAGAAGTGAGCGCTGTGCCATCACTGACCGTTGTGTATTTTAATTTTTTGAGCTATTTTAAATGTAGATATAACGAAGTTACCTTGCAAACTTTTCCAGAAACGTGTTGCAGAAATATGTCCTTTTGAATAAACATATAAAATAGCGCAAGAAAAGACAAGGACAAGTGTTGTATTCTTTGAATTAAAAAAGATGGCGCTACCGGTCTCACGCCGACCGGTATGACGCAATAAACAGGAGCGAACGGCACGCGCCTTGCGCGGGGCGGAAAAAGAACAGATGCTCGCTGACCCTTGGCTGGTCTGCTTCTCTACGCCTCCAGCCGTCTGCTTCGGTCACCGGACGGTAACCACCTTCTCTTATCATCTAGTTTTGGTCCCCTTTTCAACTTAGAATACTACAATGGCGACGAGGAGGGGATAATTTTTTAGAGGTTTTTGCACGATGTCCAGCTGAGTCAGGTGGAGGTGTCGGCGGCTCTCCGCGTACCGGTTCGGTGGTTGGAATACCGGCACGTAACCGCTCTTTAGTTTTCACGGTTGCTTGCTTTGCCGCAGTAGGCCCCGGCAAGCGTCCCAGTATGCAGTTTTCCTTTTTGCTCCGATGTCTTCGTTTTGGCGCCTCGCCATGTTCCTGTATAGGCTTAGTATAGTTCTCCTTGTCTTCAGGGGTTGAGGGTGCGTTTCTGTCTGCACACAACCTCGTCCAGTACTTCCACTTTTGCGTTTCATATAACCCTTAACAAAATGACTTCATCTCCTTCTTCCACTGCAACGCCGTCAGTTGCATTGGTCGGGCCGACAGTGTTCCCTCCGCCGGCCGTGTTCTTAGCTGTACCCGGTTCGCCAGCCGTGGCTTGGCCTGCCTGGAAGCGTTCCTTTCTCTCGTTCTTTGACGCGTCGGGGTTACACGCCGTAGAACCTCGTCGTAAGAAAGCCATGCTTTTTTCTTTGTTGGGTACAGAAGGGCAGCGCATCGTGGATGCCTTTCAACTCGATGAGAGACCCGTCGCCGAAGGAACCGACGCGTTCCAAGCATTTGTAGAAGCCGTCGGTAATCACTTCGAGTTTTCCGGCTGTGTTTCGCTAGAACGCATATTACAACAAGACAAGGACTTCTTGTCCTTTTTTTTTGCGCTATTTTATATGTTTACTAAAATGAACCAACTAGCGCAACAACGTACTTTACTAAATGTCATTTTAAGTTGCCTACAATTAGGCAAAGAGTGACAGGAAGCATGGCAAAGACCGTGACACGTAGCTTTGTTTTGTTTTTTTATCACGTGACCTATCGCTTTGTTCGGCATTAGACACCTCTATTTAATTTGAGCCTTATTTTGTTATAAATCATTGCACTGAAATTTCCTAAACGCCTGTCACGTCTCACGTGATTTCAAGTGTGCCATGACATTGCTGTCTAGGTACGTGGTCGAAGAGAAGCCCGGTGCAGAAGACCTCGAGTACACGGTGCACATCCCTGCTGCTGATCGCAGGGACTCGTCGCTGTTCAGCTGCTACGCAGAAAATGCGTACGGCAGAGATGACACCAACTTCCAGGTCGTCGTTCAAGGTGCATAACATAGAGACAGATACGTCTTGTGGTTCAAAGACCGTGTAGTGTCGAAATTCAATCTATCTTGTAATGCTTTGTTATATAGTTGCTTTAGAAACGATATTTTGAGACTAAGGTGTCAGACTAAAACCTAAAAAGGGCATATCGTTTTAAGCCACCATGAATATATCAGGAAAAAAACACGGACTATGTTATAACAATTCATTATTTTTAATCGAGGCTTTGCTGGTTCTAGGGTCAGTACCCTCAAATATGCACATAATACATCAATAGAAATAGAAACAACCAAAATTGGCTTATACCTTTAGGACGAGTAAAATTAGAACAGGAACATTTCATTATAGGCAGTGTCTTTTCGCGGAATTAGCCCTATCTGAAGATTGACGCTCTCGCTTTTAATGCAGTCAAAGATGCACCTTAACTTACAAAACAATAAATAACAAATTAAGGTTCCACTAATCTCCAGATACAGAATTCCCTATCAAGCAGTAAACTATTGAAAAGTTTTATGACCCGCCTCGTTCCCACAAACGTGACAGTTCTTGAAGTGGAGGCAAATATCA
Organism: Ixodes scapularis; assembly: GCF_016920785.2. Classification (NCBI taxonomy): domain Eukaryota; kingdom Metazoa; phylum Arthropoda; class Arachnida; order Ixodida; family Ixodidae; genus Ixodes; species Ixodes scapularis. Next base: position 12,748,247 of record NW_024609882.1, on the reverse strand, counting down.
GTTTTAAGGACAGGCCCCGACTCCGCGTAGGCAAAAAAAAAAAAAAAAAAAAAAAAAAAAAAACGGTTTTATTGATTTAAACCAATTTTGTTCTTGATCTATTTGGATTCAGACTTAAATTGAACTTTTGCCTAAATTTGTTTATTATTTGCAATCATGGTAATAAAGAAAAATAGTACGCGTAGTTCCAGATGTAGAGTCAGCGGCAATATGAGCTGCTCCGGTTTACTTATAGCCGAAAGGGGATGAATGCCGCATGAAGAGCCTCGGCCGTACTAAGCTAACAAGCCGACTGCCACGTTGAAATAAATAAATTTGGGTCCGTTCAAATATTTGTGTTTATCCCCCTGAGTACCCAGTTTTTTCGTTTACTTTTTTTATTCAGTATGTCGACAACACATTTTGGTCCTATGCAGAAAAATTGTAGTATGTTTGATGAAAATATTGATTTATTCATCAAAGATACGCTGATATATAGGCTTGAAGTTAATTGATGTCCGGCCGCCTCCAACCAAGAATATGTTTCTCGAATTATACTCTTTGAGACCCGATAGTATGCAAAATAACATCCCGACCTTGGGGTCACAATTTTTGAGCGTCCTTAGACGCCATTTTGTATTCGAGGCTGGGGTTTTTCTCTACAAAATATTGCCCAAATAAACTATTACCAATTTATAGATCTTCGTTTTTGCCAGAAAGCGCGAGGATGAACGACATACATTTGCCTCTCTGGAATACGGAAGGAGCAAACCGAGACAGAAGTCCCCTTAAATACCTTGCCACACGCCGTCAACAGGTGTTACTTCAAGGCATAACGTTGCTCTACTCGCCAATATATTCGACAACCAAGTTGGGAGATCTAGTAATGGAATGAAATCAGACTGGCGCGTTTAACGTCCTATGGCTCCCGCACGTCAAAAGGGGTCCCGAATTGCCAACAAGTGACGTCAGAGAAGCTGGAGTGTCAAGCTGTCAGTTGTCGCGACCCTGGCGGTTGGCGCAAGAAGTCGCGGTAAAAAGAACCAGCAAACGCGAGCTTTGCTCTCGTCGCAGCGTTTCAACTACCGACTGCCGAAGCCTCCCTGGGCTGGAAAGCTGAAAAGCGACCTGCAACAAAGCAGGCGTCTGCCACATCCATTCTTTCTTGTTGTGACACCGCCAGGATCGCGGCGAACGACAGCATGACATTTCTGCGACATCACCATGCGGAAATCGAGGGTCCACTTTTTGAACGGCGTAAATACACTAGTCGGAGACACGTACCAAGCAGCGTAACTGAAACCTGCGTGCGATTGGACCAGAGTATGCTCGGACGTGGCAATCAAAGGTTTTACTGAGCGTAAGCGGGGCTCCCGCATAGCTTTAGTGCCGGCCCGGCCCGAAAGCCGTTGGGCCCGCTCGTATTGTCGCACCCTCTACTTCTTGGCGACCGTGATATTGAGGTGGTGCATCTATTTGCTTCGTGCGCTCGCTTCATGGCGGGAACGGGCGTTTGATGTCGCAGAGCCGCCGGACAAGCCGCGGGGTCTGGAGACGACGTCGACGACCAGTCGAGCTGCCACTTTGGTCTGGGCCCCGCCGTACTCTGGAAACAGTCCCGTACTCAAGTACCTGCTCGAGTACAAGACTGAGCCCGGTAAGTGATGGGGAAAATACCTTCTCGGTCCAGCAGCCAATCTACCTTCCTATTCGTCTTTTATTTAGAGCTGCTCAATCTCCTATTTGTCCTTTGCTATCGGATTCTACTAAAGTGTACAAACCTACGCTATAGTATGTCGAAAAAGCATCGCTAATTCTATTTGAGATGATATGCCTTTGTCCACTATTGTAATGGGTTCCTTCAGTGAGTGCATTCATGCCCGAACCTTTTTGTCTGCTTACCTTTGTCGTGAGAGAAATAGCGTAACCATTATTTCGCCTTCATCATAGGTTAATGAAAGGCTTGCCGGTCAAAAATTTCTTCTTTGTATTTACCGGATGCCTCTATTACGATAAAATACTCGTATTTTTAACAATAAATTCCTTACACGAATAAAACTTCACGCGATCTGTTGTCTTTCGAAAGGAAACTTAGACTTGAGCTGATGATTTTACAGTATCCTATTAATTAAGATAAGTTGATGCGTTGATTTTTCAGGATCATGGGACACCGATAAGCATCTGGTGGCCGTCGATTCAACGGATCTGTCTCACGTGGTGAATGCACTCAAGCCCAAGTCAACTTACGAGTTCCGCCTGAGGGCGGAGAATGCTCTCGGCGTTAGCGACTACAGCGACTCGCTTGTCCTCACAACTGACGAAGAAGGTACGCTAGTTCTATTTCAGCTTTCTGTGAATACTGATGATGACCTTCAACGCTATTGTTTTATGTCTGTAGCAAATCCAGATAACTAAAACGCACCATTCTCAAAAACACTTATTAATAGAAAAAGGTAGCGACCTTTTTTCTTCAAAGCCCTTCATGCAATGGACTGTTTAAAGCAGGCACGTAGCCAGGATTTTGATTCGGGAAAGGGGGGGGGGGGGGGGGGGGCGGGCGTGCGTGCCCATGACGAAATGCTGTACGAGAGGTAGGGGGGCCCCTGCAAAACTGAAGATTATGGGGGGAGGGGGGGGAGGGCCCGTGCCCCCCCTTCCCTGGCTATGTTCCTGATTTAAAGAGCAATCACTCACATTTGTTTAGAAGGTTGTCCTTTTCAGGAGTGAAAAAACTTATATTTTTATCAATTCACCCACTAATTTTAGCGCGGAACCGTACTCAGTGCATAGATCACGTGATGTGAAATAGCGCGACGTCAATATTCTTTCTAGTTTTAAGGGAACATTTAATTGTTATATAGGTCTCGTGACATCAGATCACGTGATATCATTATTTCGGTACATTTACTCGTATTGCGGAAAAGTGACTAGACCTATCTCACCTACCGTTCGGCTCATGCGCGAATTTGAGCAAGGCATCTTAGCTGCCGCCACAACTTTAGTCCAGGAAGCGCGGAGGCTGTGCGTACACGGGGTCCCAAGCCTAGGTGCCGCCTTCGCCTCGTTCCCTCGTTGACGCGTGACACCGCGTGGACAAGTAGAAGTGTTCCGCTTTTCCACTCTAAAGCAGTTGCGCAAACCTTTGTGCCCGACTCTTGTTGATGTAACTAGAAATACCCGTCATGTTTTTTGTTAAAGATAAGGCTAGCGTTTAGTCTAAGCTCTTGCAACGTTAATACTGGGATGATTTGCTGAGCAACTTGCTGATAAACATTTGCTTTTGTGGACATTCAGATCATGCTGTTTGTGCTTATAGGCGTTACACAGCTTGTTATTTTAATTTTTCATAATTTGGCTTTCTTTTCTTACAAAAATAATTTAAGCAGAAAATGGAGTTTCTATGCACATTTTAATGACTATTTCAACCTCATATCTAGTCACGTTGTACCAAAAATGTCCAATATACATTCTATAGACTTTTCTGCAACCAAAGTCTATAGAGCACAGACAATAAACATGCTATAAAACTTTTATCACAACGTATCAATATACTTTTTGTCGCCATATTTTTTAAATAATTTATATAAACCAGAATGAATCGAAAAATGAGATGAGTGAGGAGAAGCGACATCACATCTAGTTGAATCCTCACTGCGCAGGCTGCTTTTTTCGGCTGTGTCAAATCATTATCGCCTCTTGCAATGATTTACAGCTGGAGATACAGTTCACCAAACCTTATAAACCAAATGTCATACAAATTACGAGTGATAAATGCAACATACTTGTACTCATTTTATCTTCTCGTACGGTCCTCCTTCGAGTGATTGCCTTTTAAGTGTAAGGCACATGTTGCGGTGGAGCGGTCAATATTACTGAATTACTAATGACAGGAGTGCTTCGCGGCGTGCGTATTTGTGATGTCTGTGTTTGTACACACTGAAAGTTGGCAGTGCATGTTTCCATGACTCTAATGTGACAAACCTAAAACTAATATTCAGAATGTAATTTTCTTGTGGAACACTAATTAGTTATTTGTAAAATGCGGATAAAAACGTTGTTAAAACCTTTGACATGGATGAAGAAAGAATAAAACAATTAAAACAGGGACAACACAACCACATCTTTCAACCAGCAACAGACGAGTAAACTTTCAAACAGCGAGCAGCCGACTATACCCAGTAGGAGCAGGGGAGAAAAGGGGGAGAGAAGGAAAGAAAAGAAACGCAAAGTGCAAGTCAGAGTGGTAGGGTTATCTCGGATTTTAAAAATTCAACCTCAGTTTTCGTCAGCAGGAGGGAAGGGTTTGACACGTTGTCTTTCTTCGTCCATGACTTAAACCAACACGCTCTTCTTCCAAGAAAACCTCTGATCTCTACATTATTTTAATCAAACTTTTATACACTCAGTTCTATAGAAAGTCTACAGAAGGGAAACGACCAAAAAGCTATAGACACTGGATAGGAAAGTGGATACATTTGCTTCAGTATATTCATAGCCTCTATACGCTATTGTACATTGAAATTCTGAAGAAAGTGGATATTTAGGGGTATGTTTTTAATCAAGGTATTAGTTTACATATTGAAAATGCGCATAACCGATGTTACATCATGTTATGTTTCCGTTCCTTGGTTCTACTTTCGACCCAGGTTGTAACACATTTTGTGGTACTAACTCGCCAGGCTTGTCTTTAACTCACTACGATTGAGGCATCTATTACACGTACCCGCGTGCACTTGGCAAGCGAACAAAGGCTGTGAATAAAAAATCGATAATTTCGCTTTGTGTGTCCAATCGTGAGCACAAACTTCGACAACCTTAACGCAGAAAGCAATGGCATAGAAAGCTACCAGTAAAGACAAGTCGTGTGTTTACCGAGTGTGTGCCGAACACGAGATGCCGCATCGATACTCAAACACGATCGGACGCAAGCACGATCATATCGCACCTCCGACCCAGGGTCACTCCGCGGGCTCTGTCGGTTTTGGCCTAATACATTCTCAACAACAGGACAATCACGATCCGTGTGAGTTTGTTTTCGTTGAAAATCTAGCTTTCTGGAAAAAGCGAAGACTCATTTACCATCCCTTACTGCCTGCTCGGCGAACTTTGGCGATCCATTCTTCTCTGAACTGTCGGTCCTCCGGAAAGTTATGAAACTCGACACCCTTTTGTCTGGTGCGGCTGTTGCTGGAGCCAGGAACGCCAACACGTGAAATTCCACATAACAACCTAGCAAAAAAAAAAAAAAAATCGCTCAGACAACAGTGCTGACGCCGTCCGTGCGAGGCTGGCCGCCAGCCAAATCGTCGCTGCATCTCCGCCCACGACAACACTAGCCCCATCGCACAGTCTTTAAAGGTCGCACAATGCATTGCGGAAGCGGCGGCGTAGCGAAACGTGCTGGTGAAATCGTTCTATTGGTGTAAATTCAGTGACTTTGATTTCCCCGTTCAATTTAGCGCGGATGCTGATATGGTGTATAGATCACGTGAAGTTAATCTACACGCTAAATTTAGCGGGAAATGAATGGACGAACGGTCGAACAAACGAACAAAGGTCTAGGATTGAAGGTTCCGCTAAAAGCAATTCATAATTTAAAATTCTAGTGAGGTTATATTACGTGAGCCGAGGTACTCATACAGCACCGGTTTGTGATGCACCGATTCGCCTTTTGTTTACAGCACCGAGCGGCGCACCGCGTGCCATCAAGGTCACAGCCACCGGATCACGAAGTCTTCGCGTCGTCTGGAAGGTATATATCTCCAAATACTAGTATCCCCACTTTTGTTGAAAGAGAATCGATCACAAAAAAACACGATTAGACATCAGCGTATTGAGATGCCCTCAATGAAGAACTCTTACAGGTCACTTGATTATATTAAAATCCGATTAATGAAGCAAAACCGCATTGCTTCTTGCTTTAAGATTGCTCTTAACAGAAAAAAAAATTTGAACCGATTAAACAAAAATGATGTATTTCGCGACTTAATTTTCAGAGAGCCCGTTAAACACCTGGTAACGTATCGATTCATAAATGTTTTGTCTGGTGGCTTAAAAAGAACCATTTACTATCTCTCAGGTTTCATCTGTCAGTGTTCTGATACTTGATTGTTTTTAAGTTAGGCTATTTTTAGTTTTGTATATATATCCAGTTAATTCTTGCTTTTTTTCTATGTCGTGGTGACCCGTAGAGCTTTTGAAAAGTGAGCACGTGCAACTGGGCTTGAACTATCACTCGCCTTAAGAATCACAAGAGATCGTAAACGTAACTCGCACACTCCCGGTAAAGCAGTTTACGGTATTCGCAGCCACCGACGGAAGAAGAGACCCACGGCACCGTTCACGGCTACTACGTGGGCTACCGTGTCCGGGAATCAAAGGAGTCGTACGCCTACAAGACCCTCGATGCATCTACGGCTGCCGCAGGTCATGGATTTACGGCATCGTCGTCATCTCTGCACGAATGCGAACTCACCGACTTGCGCAAGAACACGCGCTACAGCGTCGTGGTTCAGGCCTTCAACGCCAAGGGGGCGGGACCATCCTCGGAAGAAGTTCTCGCACAGACGCTGGAAATCGGTCAGTGTCGACCATTTTTATGTACAAAATCAAATATTGCCTCGTATAAAGTATTAGGAATTAAAGTGCACGCTCTAAACTCGGCCAGAAAATTCGGCGCCTACAAGTAACATTCTCAAACCTTCACGAAAGATATATGTCACTGGTGGATATTATTATGAAATTTCATGACGGAGCTCCGTTCCCGTTAAAAAGTTAGAACAGCATTGACATTTTCAACGGCGGGCTTTCATGCAGACGACCGAGTTCATCTAGAGTTGTTTTTGTTGCGACATCTCACAATAAGCGAAGAAAGCAAAAAACGATGTCTTGTGCTTCCAACGCTTTTGACCGAAGTGCTTGTTCTCCTTATTTGGAGATGGCTACGCAAACGCAAGTCTTGGTTACCTCTATCGTTTGCGTCAAAGCTCGCAGATGAAAAGGACAAGGCTGTAATCAGTTTTCACGCGGACAGACCTACATCTTGAAACTTCACATGCAAAGATATGCCATTAAATATGTCTTCCTTAAAAAAATCTAGGGTTTTACATGCACGCACCAATTATTTGGCTCACATTAGAGCAAGGCTGTTAATTTATAGCGAAATATAAATGAGACGTCTGGAAGCGACAATGCCTGTATGTGTGGCATGTAGCTCTAATGTGAATATTGACCAAATAATGTGAATATTGACCAACTTTTCAAGTCGCGGCAACCGTGTTGAGCCTCGGTTCCTAATAAGGGGTGTGCCTAAAATAGTTTTGTATCGGTTCTGACCGTCCTTTGCAGACCCTCCCAACGCACCGTCCCTGAAGTTAGTCTCTTCAACGTCGTCTTCAGTGCACCTCAGCTGGGAGGCAGCCAAAGAACAACCTGTCAGCGGTGAGTCTGAATCATACATCAGTGTTCCATGAACAAAGCTGTTCAGTCTGTTTGAAAGAGCCTCCGCACTGCGCGATTTCTACTGAGCTGGATGTTACAGGACAAAAAAGTGAAAGACGTTTACAATTATCTGTCATGCCAAATTAGAGCGCAGCTCTTTAGGAGGAGGAGGGGAGGAGATGTAGGGGAGGGAAGGCTACGGAGAGGATTTTGCCCGGAAATTATCCCACGATTTCCAGGCGAATTCCCCGCTAAATTTAGCGGAGAAATTTCTCCGCTAAATTTGTCGGAAAAGTTTTTCGCTACATTTAGAGAAACTTTTTCCCGTTAACTGTGGCGAAAACATTTCACAGCTAAATTTAGCTAAACATTTTCAAACAAATTTCCCCGCTAAATTTAGCTGAAAAAATTGCCCGCTAAATTGGGCAAAAAAGTTCCTAAATTTAGCGAAAAAATTGTCCCGCTAGATTAGGCGGGAAAATATCCCCGCTAAATATGGCAGAAAAAGATTGCGCAGAAGTTGCGACGTAAATCTAGCGAAAAATATTGCCCGCTAAATTTTGCGAAAAAAATTTCCCCGCAGAATTTAGCGAAAATATTTCCCCGCTACATTTAACGGGAAATGTTTCCGCTTAATTTAGCGATGAAATTTTCCGCTAAATTTAGCAGAAAAATTGCCTTCAAATTTAGGCGCTGCTTGACGCCACGAGAGTGACGTCACTCGTGAGCTTCGTAACCCTCGTGACGTCACGTACGTGATGTCACGTGTGACGTCACGTGTGTTTGTATGCCTGCTGTCAGGCATGAAAACATCGGTTTCATGCCTGTTGTCACGCAATTTTTTTTAAGACATCCAATTCAAATATTTTTTCTAGACGTAAAGGGTTCGGGTTCCCGGGTGAAAAACGTATCAAAGGCATCTTGTGGGTGCCTGACAAAAGCACCCGAGTAACGGAATATCTGACGCAAAAAAAAGCAGTCTGCATGGAAATCACTTGAGTGCAGCGATGTCGATGCCGGATTTACTCTCGATGCTGCTGGAAGTAAAAAACGTATCTGTTCAAACAAACAAAAATGTCTGGCTACCCAAATTCATGAAGTTGTGCCGGGCATATGACTTGAGCCAAGCTTACTGGAGGTCGATTCTCTCGCGCCATTTCATTTTGTTTCGCAAATTATACGTAAGAAGGATTTCAGATTTCATTTGACGGTTTTGTCTTTCATCTTGTATTCTAATACGTTGTAAGGGAATGCCCGTATAACAAATAGTTTCCTAAGATCTATCTGAAAAGCGCAGAAGCAAAGAAGAAATGTCACGAAAGGACACTCTAACAATCAAAGTGTACATACTAAACACTTTCGCACCCAGGCCCTCGAGTCGCCCTGTTGTGCCTTGTCAATCCCAAAAGCTCGTGCTGAAAGACTCGCTTTCACATCCTCCAAAAAAAAAAAGTGTTTGGAACAAAATGGTTGCATGTCTATTTTTGTTCCAAACGCTTTTGTTCATGCACTCTACGGTGCGTGAACGCGACGCTTATTCCCATCGACTTCGCCGTGACGTGTCGCAGCTAGCACTGTGACTGTTCTGCGGTTTAACACAGGACTGCCCATTTTTTTTTAATGTGCACACATTAAATTCACATGGCGTGTCTGTCGAAGCCCTTCTTGGACGGGTGTGCAACGTGTCGCACTACCCCAGGCTACGTGCTGTACCAGAGAGCCGAGGCAACTCCCGGCTCAAGTTCGTTGTCCTCCGAATCTGCTGGAGAGTGGTCCGAGATCCAGATGAGCGCTGATCGGTCGGCGTACGCTTTCCGGGGGCTCGACTGCGGCCGCCGCTACGCCTTCTACGCCCTTGCGTTCAACGCGGCGGGCAGGGGACCGCAGAGCAACACCGTGTTCGCCAAGACCGAGGGCTCAGGTGAGTGGGCTACCTATATCTGGCATATACTGGCGACCATAACTGAGCTCGCTGCTGCTGAGCACTGCAGGGGTTGACGGCAAGTTTTCACAGCGCTTCCAGCTCCGTGATATTAAGCGCACCCGGGGATAATTTTACATGCAACCGAAACTTCTGTTCTATGCTCGGTTACACGGCGCCTTCTCCGCACTGCGCCTCCATCGAATCCCGGCACCTCGGTTGGGATTCGAACCCGCCACATGAAGATCCCTAGGCCGGCGCTTTGCCTCGGAGCCACCGAGGCGGCAACATTCAGTTGAAACTACCGTCATGGAAACAAGGTCAGCTAACTATGGGCTTACACACCCCATGTTGCTCTCAACATTCGAGCCGCGTTTTTATCGAGCAAGATGGAATATATTTAGATCGCGTTTCGGCTGTGCGTCGTTTAGTTTTCAAACGTTGCTCACGAACGCTATATAAAAAAGAAAAGTCATAAAAAATAAAAAAATATATGTATTTTATAAAATCCCGAAGCCTCGACATGCACTTTTGTTTTATTGAACTTTTTTGTTGTTTTCGTTCCAAGCACTTTGTGAGAGTGCAAAGACAGACGTGACAAACGTTTATTATAGACCAAATCATATCGACTTTGTACCAGTTTTAAGAGTGAAAGAATAAAGGGGGCATGTTTTTTAGAAAATCTTGCATTGTTGAAGGAAAATTCACCCGTGTATTCTACTCGTCACGCGGAGAAGTGGAAGATGGCTATGGCTCTCAAATGCTTCAATTTACTCTTCCAAATTTGCTAAATACTTTGCGCAGTAGTAATGTTTCCCTAAAAACTTGACTTTCAAAGACTTGCGTGGATATTTTTGTACATGATGCATTATATTTTCATAAAACGTTATTTGATATGTTTTCTTTTTCTGTTAACAATCCCTTCAGCTGCTAGTGAATGTGATTTTCATCTTTGTTTCTCGATGCTTGCCGTTGACCACTGTAAGGGGACCGAGGACTAGTCAAGCTGCATATCGCAGCTTTTTTCCTCGGGCTCCCCCATCAAGATTGATGGAAGTAAAGATATTGTTATTATTATTATTATTATTATTATTATTAAATGCTCGAGTCATGGACGTATTCTTCCGTGACTCGAGCATGATAAGACGCCGCAACGCCGCTTTTGTGGTCAGGCCTTGAGGAAGCTACAGTACGGCTTTAAGGCTCGTTCAAACGCTTGTGTTTGACTACGACTGACTTCGACAAGACGGGCTTTTAAGTTTCTTGTGATGGCTTATGACCAGACGCGCCGCAATGCGGCCGGTCGTAAGCCGTCACAAGAGGCTTAAAAATCGGTCGTGTCGAAGTCGGTCAAAAGGCCCGTTCACACTCTTGCAACCGAGTACGACCGAAAGAGACCAGACCGGTTTTTAAGCTTCTTGCGACGTCTTAGAACCAGCTCCGCAGCAGCGCGCCGGGTCCTAAGAAGTCGCAAAAGGCTTAAAAACCGGTCTGGTCTCTCTCGGTCTTACTCGGTCGCAAGAGTGTGAACGGCGCTTTAGTCATGCATAAGTGTGTGAACGGGCCTCTATGCAAACATTAAGGCTCGTCCACCCTTTTGCGACCGGCTACGACCGACTCTGAAACAGCCGCTTTTTAGGCCGCTTACGACAGCGATCCCTGCTGCGCGGCCCGGAAGTAAGAAGTGGCAAGGGTCATACAGACAGGTTAACGGAATCGGTCCTAGTCGCTCGCACAAGTGTGAACGAACTTTACTTGGCCACGTTTTTTGGACGCACTCGTCCCCCTGGACAAGGGAAACGGCGCAGTGGTTGAACGCCAACCCCACAGTCTTGTAGTCGTGGTTCCAACTTTTGTTGCTGCGCGTTCCAAATTTCGTTCTTCCTTCTCAATGTATCACTTTTAATGCCAAAGCATTAACTGTCCCATGGAGCAAGCCGACGTCATCAGTTTGAAGCGCGCCAAACAGTACCTTAAATCTTTTCTCCAAGTGAAGGCAGCTCGCAGCTATGAAACCACTCGAAAAGGCTAGACAACGACACCTCGTTTCCCCGATCCCAAAGGAGCGGAGTAAAGCTGATGCATTCTCGGTTTCGGTTCCATTGGCTGGCGCACGTCGACGAGGCTCCCATTGGCCGCTGCGGGCGTCAGTTTCAACGACTGCTCACCCCATGGCGCTGCGTGTCCGTCAGCGCGCCGTTAACACGGAGCGTCCAAAGTCACCGCGCCCAGGAAGCGCGTGCTCTGGCCGGCGGTACGCAGCAGACAAAATAAGGGAGCGGACAAGCGGCTTGCATGCTTTCGCATTCACAACTTATAAGAAGTGCTTAGCTGCTTAGTAGTGCCTCGAGCCTTTTTCATAGATTACCATGTCAGGTACATTTCGTTACGGTTTCCGTGGTGTTCCGTAACACCTTTCCTCAGAAATCTCGGCCCTCATTCACATTCAGTTTTAAATAATAGAGAGTTTCATAATAGCGTAAGTGACCACTGCGTTAGCAGTGCTTACGGCACACTCAAGCTCTTGGGGGAACGCCGCAGAGTTCGTCAATCTAGCACTTTTAGTACAGCGGAACGCAAGCGCATACGGAGGCAGTTGCATCACCATCGAGATGCGCGGATGATAACTTATCTAAGCAATTCAAGATTCAAGGCCGGTATTCGGCCAAGCCAATCCAATCTCACGAATCCAATCGCTACCTAAATGTTGTGAATCTCTTTCCGGGTTGCCGGCGGTGAATGCGCTTAGTTTTGTTTTGTTTTTAACTATGAGGACAGCAGTTTTATATTTCTGAATCTGTGGGACGTCTCGCTCTGTCTCGCGCGCAACAAGAGAAACAAAAAGGGCACGCAGAAACCCGCTGCGTACGCATGCGAAGAACGAAAGCATGCGGACGCAAGTTTAGCCCACCTAGATGGCAAAGCCTCCCATACGCCATCACTAGTGACCCCTTTCCCTTCCCTTTGCAGGACGGTGACAAGAATGCGCACACTAGCGTCCTACCAACTGTCCTGCATCCTTTCCAAGAGTAATTAAAATACATTGCCAAACAATCCACACAGCGTCGTCTATCTTACGTCAGCATCATCGACAGTGCGTCTTGTAGCGTCTCACAAGGAATGCGACGTTATCCCTTGACGCCGCCAAGAGGGATGCGTCTGCCGTGTTGCGGCGATGTCTTCGAGCTTGAGCGTGATCGCCGCTCGGGGCGGGGATTCACTAAGGGTAACGTCATGCGCAGGCCTAATATTCTAGTTGGTAGTGGTATAGCTCGCTGCGTTGCGTGCATATGCCGCAGGCGAAGTGTGGAGCACGCAATGCTAACGCAAACGCAGAGTGCTCGCGTTTGCTCTTACACGAAATCCTCAAACTCTCCAAGAGCAGAAATGTCTGGTTTTTGTAGCACCCGTGGCCCCCGAGCTGCAAGACCTGGTGTCGCTGAACATAACGGCGGTGACACTTCAGCTGAGCTCGTGGAAGAGCGGCGGTTGCCCTATTGCGTACTTCGTGGTGCTCTACAAGCAACAGGCCGCACGGGAATGGACGCCGGCAGCGGCCAGGTTGCCCGCCCCGGCGCAGCAGCACCCGCCGCAATCAACGACGCTGGTTATCGGTGACCTCTCACCGGCCACCTGGTACGACCTCCTGGTGACCGCCCACAACGAGGCTGGATCCACCGAGGCTGTCTACGCGTTCGCCACACTCACTCTGGACGGAGGTAAGCTAGCGCGCCTTTTTTTGAGAGCAAGTCCCAACTGCTCGAGTAAGGTCACATCGATTATGAGCCGCGTCTGCAAATACGCGATGCTATACGGAAACCACCATGAAGAAGACGAGAGAGAAGCGAAGCGACAGGAGGCTTGAGAAACGAGCCTCAGGCACTCGCGCGCAGGAATTCGGTGGTAATGTCGCACCACGACGACCACTTTTGCTAAATTTTGCAAGCACTAATGAACATGCACCGAGTGTAGTCACACGTGATGCACGTTCTGGCGTATGCAGTAGCTATACCTAATGTATACTATTCGTCTGGCGGACAAAGAAAAATACAAAGGGGACGCCACCCGCCACAACCAAAACATCTCGCCGCCAATACAGGAAGCGTTGGCAGTAGCAGTTGTAACTGTTCTAAGGCAGAAGTCTAAAACAAATATCACCTTGCACGCGCGTTCATCAGCACCTTAATTTGGCTATTTACCTCGAATCATTTACACGGGGAAGGCGAGCGCGTCCGGTGCGTACACTTACAATCTTGCGTCCTCCTTGGGGCTTGGGTAATTTAGCAATAAGTCTATTCAGTCGGACACGCAAGATAAAAGCAGCGCAGCAAAACGATCGATAGCAGCTCCGGCTGTTTACATAAGTTAATTGAGGTTCCCGTGTTGTGTATCACTTGTTGATTACTAAAAAAGGCTACGTTGAATTATGCCCATTGTAAGCAAAAATTGATAAATGGTTCATCATTTCCAGTCATACGGAAAGCGATGGAGCTTAAAAACATTGCAGCCGCACTCGCTTTGCCGAATTCCATGCAAGCTACGTAGGCCCTCGGACAGTATTCGACGCTTTCTGTCGTTATTCGTGCACCCTATCACCCAGCAATGGTGTACCGATGACCGGGGGACTGTCGCTATCAAAGCCCTTGGCTCCAATTAAGTTTAGAAGTTTAAAACGGAAGAAAGCGCGAAGTTCAAGCACTGCATAGACCCAACACCGGCCAAGCCTCCTCATCCGGGACTTTCACTCTTCCTACACAACCAGCAAGGGGAATAGCGCAAGTAGCCCTTTCCCCTTTTTTCTCTTCCCCTCTTTCAGTAAAACGGTCTATAGCTATCTAGACGACCTCAGATAGGCACCTTGCTCCTGGAGTCGGTCAGATAGGATAAACGAGGGTGTGACACAGCAGCAACAATGCCACCACTATTGCTACGTGCATCCACCCAAGGTATAGTGCAAACCAAAGTTGTGAAAAAAATGGAATCGTCGGAAACTCAAATTCCCCGTAATGAATATGGAATCGAAGGACACCCTCCTTCGATTCTATATTCATTACGGGGAATTTGAGTTTCCAACGATTCCATTCTTTTTCCACTCCTGGAATAGCTGAAAACCTTCCATCCCATTTCTCTAATTCATGAACGGAAAACAATGACTCTAGGCAACGACATTGTTTTACCAGAAAAAAGCATCAATAAAGTTGAGATTATCAAGCGCAGACAACTCCAAGTGTCTGCAAATAGCTTCCCCAAACAACTCATTCTACTAATCCGAGCGGTGGTCGCTCAAGAGGATTCGTAAGACTTGGCGTCCCTGCAGACATCGATTGCGCGATCAAGCGTAAAAAGCTCCCAACGGACGAGAGAAATTAATTTAAAGGTTAGAAGGCGCGAACAGAACAGGATGAAAAAAAAACAAAAAAAAACACGTACGACACAGACAGGCGGAGTAGTGTACTACTGTTCGTGTCGTACGTGTGTTTTTTTCGTCCGGGTTTGTTCGCGCCTTTTAATTAGCCTCTTCGTCGATATGTATACCAACTGGCCCCAACCAAAGTTTTAGAGAAATTAAAACCATCCATTTTGTTGACAAATCCTCTGCCGATACACTGTAAGCGTGTTGTTTCTTTGATGAGGCCTTAAAAATATCTAGTTTGTGCGTGACCCAAGAAGAAGTTATATTTCTGCTGCTTCGAACAACACAGCTATTCGCTATTTCTCGCGTGACTTGAAACGTCGTGGCGCCAGTGTGCAAATTGCCCCCAACCACTTGCGGTTCTGAAATAGCCGTCGGGTCCGCAGTAGTTGCAAAATCAAATATACACTCTATCTTCTAGAAATGGCCGCTTATAGGACTGTCAGACTTCATTTACTTTTATGACAAAATAACGGTAAGTAAAAAAAATATGTGAACCAAAATGGCGTTGGGGCAGCCTAATAGATGGCGCCCCTAAACGTGTTGCCAAACATTAAAGGGCGAATACACCCTTCACCAGAAAAGGGAAGCTGAAGACTTCATTGAACATGAAACGACTTAAAGTTCAATTACAGAGTAATTTTTTCCCGTGAATCTGAATATCACGTTCGTTTTCTCCGAAGTTGCAATCAAACGCGAGAAAACACGCAAAACCTCCGACCAGTCGTTAAGTCATAACGGGTTAAATCGTCCGATAAGCGCGTGTCGCTCGTCTGGGCAGCGCGTGCAATTGCAAGCTTGCCAGCTTTCTTCCATCGTGCTGGTACCGGTAATGACGTCTATTTCTGACCTTTTTTAAAGATAGCAAGACTGCACGTACATAGCTTTAATGGGCGTTGAAGATCCACGAAGGCGGAGATCCCGAAAACTCCCTTTATGACCTAACGCTCCGAAAAAGAGGGCTTCTGTGGTCCTACTAAAATTATTTTTTCAGCCTCCGTGCACAAAATTGACACACATCTCGATATAAATGCTTCTGGAGGCCCAGCAAAGACTGTTTAAGTGTTTTTACGCAAATACAAAACCGCTGCGGTTTCCCTGTAAGCTGAAACTGAAACTAATGCCACAAGCACGAGAGCACGAGATCGCGGCTATTAGACGTTCTTCCGCAGAACAAGCGTTAGTGCTGGAAAGGCGCGTCTCAAAGCAAGCCCTATTGGAAAAGCCAGCGTGGAAATCAAACTGGTCAAGCTGGTAACTAAGCTGGGCAAACTGGTCAATGAGGTTATAAAAGTGGTTTAACTGGCAATCAAGCTGGTTTAAGCTGGACAAGCTAGAATGTAAGGTGGTCAGTCTGGTTTAAGTAAAAACTAGCATGGTCTAACTAAAATCTGGTTTTAGATTCAATCTGGTGTAGCTCGGAGCCAGTCTTGTCCTAACTGGTCAAACTGGTTTTCCATGGAGCCAATGTGGTCAAGCTGGGAAACAAGCTGGTGAAGCTTGTCGAACTAATAATCGTGGTGGTCAAGCTGGTCTTGCTAGGAGCGCGCACTCCAAGGTCGGCTAGAGATGGTGGAATTGGCATTGCTGGGAGCGCGCGCGGCAAGGTCGGCTTAAGCTGGAACGAGGCCACGTCCTGTTGTTTGTCCTCTCGTTTTTAGTAGACGACCGGTCGCTCCACGCGCACTGCTAGCTGCCTTTGTGTACGAGAAAAAAAAGGAAGAGAGGTAGGAACGGAGAGTTTGAGACACGTTTGGCTAGCTTGGGCAGATTTTCGAAGGGACGGGTGTGTGCGCGTTGTTTGGAGATTATTTGAACGACGATGCAAGCGAATAGGGTTTTGAGGAGACAGCGAGCGGCAGTTCGTTCAGTGCGGGAAGAGGTCGGACGTCCCGACTGGGGCGTCGCTTCGTGTCTTCGAACGTGTGTGTGCTCGTGAATGACGGTGGTTCTGAGGAGTCTCGCCAATGTCATTCAAGCTACACGGATTTCCTCGCCTCTGCCGACCACGCAAGAGGCCGCTTCGCCCCCTTCACTGGTGGGACCCAAGTTCGCTTCTCTCATGCGTGTAGTATTTTCTTTTGCTATTGTCTGTTTTGGGCGTGTGCCTCGCATTTTTCGTGTTGAGAGATACGCAATCTGGTTTTATTAACATTGCTTGCTTTGCACCAAAAACCACTGACTGCGCGTCGATTAGTCCTGTGTCAGCGTCGAGGATATGTAGCATCTGAGCTCATATGAGCAGGCCGCAAGTACGAAAATAATAAATTGGATGCCGAGTTGGCTTTTCTGAAGAGCTTGGCTTGTTTATTCTGTATATAATTTTAACACGTTGAACTGGTTTGGAAGTCCACCAACATGGCCAGTTTAGCCACCATGACCAGCTTGCCAAACTGGGCATGCTGGGACAATAACCCAGCTGGAAGCTGGAACCAGATCAACCAGCATGAGCAGTAATACCTGATCAACCAACATGACTAGTATGACCAGATCAACCACCATGACAGCATGCCAAACTGGGCATGTCAGGGCAATAACCCAGCTTGAAGCTGGGACTAGCTTAAGCTGGTTCCGGCCTCACTCCTAGGAGTGAGGGCTAGCTCGTGCTCGTGTCATTGACAGCCATCTCAGCGTAAAGGAGAACGGAGTAGTGTGCTGTCCGAAGCGACGACGCGTACACCTGCGCCAAATTTCTATGCGATGCCAGAAGCGCACAAAACCACCGACAAAGTGGAATCGCTACCGATCCAGCACGAAGGAATTTAGGATCATATCGTGGAAACTGCTAAAAGAGTATAATTTTACGTTTGCTGTATTATTCTCGCGATGTTTTTACCATAATCAATCCAATTTTTATTTGCTTTCCACGCGAGCACTAGAGGATCTGCTAGGTTAAAAACCGCATGCTAGTTGCGTATACTTACAACAGCCGCTTTGCCGTTTCTGGCGGCGCCAGGAACCATGTCCATGAACAACTTTTCATCTTTGGTTGTTTCTCCACTGGGGCGCGCCACTTTCATCCTCCAAACTACATGAGGCCGTGAGACAATCAGGCCGCCGGTCACTTTTAGTACAATCATGCTGTTTCAAGAGCCATCTGGTCAGCGAGAGCTGACCATGTGTTAGCGCTGCGCCAGCAGCCCATGCAAGCCTAGCTGAGGATCGACACATCTCGCATAAGAACCAAACCCATTCCATTCCCACTCAAATCCGGACATAAGGCATACAATTCCATTCCTATTCCCTTCTTTCCAGCTCTCCTACCATTGCATTCCCATTGCATTCCGGGAGAGTGAAAGTGCAGAATAACCCCACAGAGATTCTACTCCGGAGTGGTAACTTTGTAAGACTGGTGCAAACCAATCGTATTTTGAGCATCGCATTATTGGAGACTACAAACTACGCCGGCCAATACGGCGCTAAATAACGGAAATTACATGAAAAAAAAATTAAAGTGACGCACCGACTAGGCAATAGCACCTAGAAGACAAGGCTAGCGAATCCACGCATCGCCTTCGAGCTTGCGTCAGTATCGACGACAACGCGTTCCGCAGCGTCTCACTTCACGCGTCGTTGCCAAGATGGACGCGCCTGCCGCTTTGCGGTTACTCTCGTCTCGCTTCAGCGTGTTTGACTTTGCTTGCGGCGGGATCCACTAACCATGACGTCATGCGCAGGCCTCGTCTTCCGGCTTGTATTAGACCAAATCCGCGGCCGCATGCTCCAGTTTTTTATACTCCAACGAGTGAAAAACCCCGGAGAGTAATAATCCCCAATTCCAGCGATGTCAGGACGTCGTATAAATGTATTTACATTTTTGGCGCACTACGTCTAGGAAATTACTTGTGGCACATGGATGGCCAGAATATCTGTTCCGAATTTTTTAATACTCCCTTAATGCATATAGTTAATTGAATAATTTATTACACCCATTAGATATACTTTAAAGCAAATACTGACTCTATATAAGCGTAGAAGTAATTCTTACAAGCTTTATAGAGACTCCCATAATTGTTTTCGTCTTCTGCAGGAACTGTGTCACCGCCGCGACTAACGCAAGCCGTCGATTCCCAGCAGCGGCAAATCCGCATCATCGTCCCCGTCGTGTGCGTGCTGTTCGTCCTGTTTATGGTTTTCGCTGTAGTCTGCTGCGTTGTCTCCCGGAGAAGACTGTCACTGGCAAGACGACGAGGTGGGGCTGGTTTTCAATATGCAGCAAACTACGAATTTGTTTTAAACGTTGCGTTCGACACGCTGCGAAAAGTTATCTTCGAATATAAATAAGATATGGCTAGATTTCTTGTTGATAATTTAACATTATAGATAAGGTTCCGTGTTTTCGGATAAATCTGAAAAAATCTGAAAACTCTCGCCGGTAAATACTTTTGTCAATTCGAATTTATTGGTAAAGCTCCGAATTTCGATGTCAAAGCGACAAAAATAAACAGCAAAAAAGACGGAGTCTTACAATTAAAATCTATAAAAGCATAAGGTTCTCTTATAAAGATTAATTTAATAATTAAACTTCAGAAATAAATTCAATTTAATAAAGACAGTGGCGTGAGGAGATTCCACTTGTTTCTTTTGAAATCTAGAAATATTGAAAAAAGGGGTTTACCTTTTTGAACGTCGAAGTCCCTTCAGGACAACAGGTCATGGTACCTAGACCTTAGTTTTTTTAGTGTTACGCAGTAAAATAAACTCCGAATTTCGAAGAATTTTCAGCTAAGAAAAATAAACTCTGATAAACCCCTAATCACCAGGAAAAAAATTAACTCCAAGAAACACCTTCCAAATTTCACGCGAAATAAACTCCAAAAACACGGAATCCAAATTATAGCCAATATCTAGGCTATAATACGGCCGGGCTAAAATGAAAAGCCAGCCTTTCTTACGGCCTTCACATGAGGGGGTAATTTCTCTCTGCCACCGCAGCTCGGTGGGGTCGCTGCGAGCATCACCGCTCCTACAGCGCTTTCACTCGTTCTATGGAGACACCTTTATGTCACCGTGTTGACCTTTTGGCTCCGGGGTTGAATCTGAGGAATTTCCAGACTAGTTAGAGCTACAGGCAACGAGGCCTCTGGCCCGCAGAGACTTACGCAAAACTCGTTTTCTTTGTCTTCGCACAAAAAAAAAAAAAAAAGAAATTTTCATAATCAGGCGTCTGCTTTTCGAAAGCCAAAAGTATTTCAATTAGCACACTACAGTGGTTTCAAATGAGCACATTGACACACATTTTCATTCAAAGCGGTCTGAAGAGTGGTTCAACGCGGTTTAGGCAGTATTCGGAAGAGTGGCGTTGACCTGCCACCCCCCCCCCCTCCTCCCCCACGACAACGCCACCCTTCCAAATTAAAAAGTGATATTCTTGTATTAGTCATTCTACGAACAAAGCATCCTGAAGAGTCTGTTCATAGTAATATTCTAAATGATGTAACAAAAACTCGGATTACTTCTAAATCAATAGCAAAGGCCGTAAGGAATGCCGTTGCCTAGCCCGGTCGTGCTTATACTTATGCCCGTTTTTCTATACTTCATTTAGATAATTGCTATGAACAGACTCTTCAGGATGCTTTGTTCGTAGAATGACTAATGCAAGAATATCACGTTTGAAATCCACACAGCCGTGCCTGTGCTAACAATGCACTCAACTTTTAGGATAAACCAGATGGTGTAAAAAAATACAGGGTGTTTTTTTTCCGCAAACTACTCACTGCCGAACCCTCATTCTCCGCCCAAATGTAAAGCTAGTGGTTCAAACCAGGTGCCAAAGTTTCCGAACAAACTGTTATCTTATTAAAAAGGTATTCGTCACTTTTTTGTTTAATTTTTCGATAGAAAAATTGTGACCGACAGAGTTCTCGAGTAGAGCTGAATGGCACCAGTCTACGAAAACGGGCCCCATTTTCCTTTTCGAATTTCCAACAAAAATAGCTTATAACTTTTGATTGAGGCAACGGTTAATTCTGAAACCTTGGCAACTGGTTCAGACCGCGAGCGCTACGTTTTGACAGAAAATGAGCATTTGGCGACGCATAATTTATTTCTGAGAAAAACAAATGGTACATTTTTGGGGGCATATTGTATATGTGTTGAAATATGCTTAAACCTCAGCGCTATGAAACGTGCGGCGTGTTTGCTGTTTGCTGCGCGTTTGCTAAAATTTTCTGTATGAAATTTCTTGCTGCGCGTGCACGCTCGAATCCCACGAGGCACTGCAGTGTTAACAAATTATTAATTGGAGGCGGGAACACCGAAAGCTCTCTGTGCCATCCTGTCAGTGACTCTAGTCAAAGCGCAGTCTGTTTTCCTGCTTGACGCGGGATCCACTGACGATAGCGTAATGAGGACCCTCTGTCCTCTAGGTGGAAATAATCAAAATTTGCCAGTTCAACACCAAACAAGGCCTTCGATTGATTTCTCTCGCCTAGCTCGGGTCCAGTGCCTTGAAATGTGCAGAGTTTGGGAGATGAACTAGATTATTAAACTAGGTCGAAGTAGACACGCTTTATGGTCTGTGTGGTAAGAAAAACTCGATTTTTACGACAACTTTCGGAACAGCGCACAGTGGTGTCTGATTCTCGTCTTTTTGTCCTTGTTTTTGAGCGCTAAAGTGTATTCCAAGTTCCAAAACCAACGAGCCCAACAATCTACTCTACATCCAAAAGCGTCATGGTTCTCGACTTGGTCTTCCTCTCCAGAAGATATGGAGGAGCCCGAGAACACCAAGGCCGTGGACACGGTGCCCATGAGCGTCTGGGAGAAGCCGGACCAGGTGGCCTGCCGGGAGCAACTTTACTTCCCGTCGCCCTACGCCGGAAGCCGCGTGTGCGCCTTCGTCGACGGAGTGCCGCCACCGCAGCACACCTGGACGACCACAGGGAGGCTGAGGGCCGGGGAGCACAACGAGGCCTCGGAAGAGATGGACGCTCAACACCAGCACACGTACGACGTGCCTTTCCTCCGGAGGCCGCCTTGCACGGAGCAACTAGTGAGTCTCAGCTGATGTTTGACTCGCGGCGTTTAAAAACGGGATTTCAGACCAGAAATCGATGCCATTTTAAGGATTTCGTGTGAAGGGTAATAGTGTAAAAGCTTTAGTGTTCGCTTTCCACTTATTTTTGCAAAGTTCACATTGCAAAGTTTAAGGGCACGCGAACATGCAGCCCTTTACATTTACAAAACGAGGTCGTAAAAATAACCCCTCTGCCAAATTCATGAAACGTTGGGGCCG
This sequence comes from Ixodes scapularis, assembly GCF_016920785.2. Taxonomy (NCBI): domain Eukaryota; kingdom Metazoa; phylum Arthropoda; class Arachnida; order Ixodida; family Ixodidae; genus Ixodes; species Ixodes scapularis. The sequence continues at coordinate 12,726,257 of NW_024609882.1, read as the reverse complement.
CACAAATAAAAGATTTTTCAGCATGGCAAATTTTTTTTTTTTTGGTATATCAGGATGTTCGGGTGCTGCTGATGCCTTATCCATACCTGACCGATATGTCTGCCTATGAATATGTTCTCATGAAACCACATGTTAAAGACTTATCGTTATCTGGTCCTGATATATCGGGTTTGTGTCTGGTGTCTAAAAAATTAACTGAAATGAGGTCTTCATCACGTACTGAAGTTGAACCGGATAAAAAGCAACTACTCCTAATTTATATTAAAAAAAAAAAAGATATCTTTAGCAAAATATGGAAGTCTATCGACGATTGCGACCAATGGGTTTTTGCATTTGCGTAATCTTGTTAGAACACCGATATCTTGTCTCCAGATGTCTGGAGCCTGAAACGCGATTCCATTTTCAGTCATAGCCCTCCAACATACGGAAGGCGCGCTGTGACGGCAAGCCTCTCGACCGGAATGAACGAGCGAGCTCTCCGACCTGGATTCACCCTTTTCCTTCGTGGACTTTCCGTGGCCCCGTCTTGGAGCCGACGAGGAGGAGTCAGGCCGGCCTCGCACTATCTCGGTCACTGTGATACTACCTGCACGGCGGTGCTGTCTTCTAGGTATAACCTCGAGTCGTGAGTGGCTTTTTATAAGCGTAAAAAGGGAGGGAAATGAGCGGATAAGAGTTTGCGAGGACGTCAAAACAGCGAGCTCTTGTTGGAAGTTGTAGGTAGGCGCAAAGCTAGTTGCCTTTTTTATGCTCAGTGTTCGAACCCGGTTCGAACACGTTTGAAAAGTGAGTAGATTCTAGCCACTAATTATTCCAACCAGGACTTGGTGTTCTCACGTTCCCTCACGCTCTCGTCTCCTCTTCTCTGTTATTATCTACACGTATAGCAACCATATAGAGCCTTTACTGTCGAGACCGGTTATAACGAAGCCAACGGGAATCGGAAATCACTTCGTTATATCCGGTATTTCGTTATAACCGACTTCGGTTAACAAAGTGCAAAAGAGAATGGGAAATGATGATCGCTTCGCTGTAGCCACTATTTCGTTATAACCGACTTTGTTATAACCGGTACGTATAGCAATGACTTAGAGCCTTTTATCAGGTAGATGTCGGAGATGCGCTTTAAGGTTTTCTGAAAGGTGAAAATTTTAAACTTCTAGAAATTCAAGGTTAGGAATATTATAAGGATGTAACAGATTTATTAAGAGCACACCATAATGATATACCCTAAACTGGGAACATATAAAAACACAAACGGGCAACCGCATACAGCGTTTCAAAACACAGCTACAAAACGGTGTGCGCTCTTGTCTGTTCTCTCTATGTCTTTTCCCAGTATTGGATTTATCATTGTGGAATTCGTTCGCCAGTTTGCCTGCGTGTTTTCCAATTTCAATGATAGTAATATCACCCCTTTGGTTGTACACGCCAATCATTTTCCAATTTGGTAGGTGACACAAACACACACACACAAACAACTATGATTTAGTATAGAATAGAATACAAACACGCGAAACAATAAAATATTTACACTCAATTATATAGTGCATGAGACAGATATGTTTCGTTTCTTGTGTAGTAAGGATATTAATGAATAGTTTTGCACACGCGTTAAAAATAAATTGTCAATATAAATATAAAAGATGAAGTGCCGCTCTTCCTTTAATGCCATTTTAGTCCGCGGTTATGGATACGCTAAAACCACACAACAGGGGTACACTGTTGTTATACGTCGGTCTTGCAAACATGAAACACGAAAATAAATAAATAAATTGTACTGACATTGTGGTAAACAACTCAGTTGATCTAAAAGAAGCGTAAGTTCTGCGCCCTCACAGCCTCATACTGCGAAAATGGGTGCGGCAAGGTTAAATAAGTGTAGAAACATGACTTTCCAACATATAAATCCTACATAACTTGCCGTTTTTTTTTTTTTTTTAAATTACCATAATTTGGGATTCTGTACACTTATTTCAGATGGCCAGCCTAACGCAAGCCTTTTCCCAGCTGACACTAAATCATATATAATATTTAGAGAACAATTATGCGGATGATGAATGTATGTACGACGTTTTTAATGTGTAGTCGCTTCGATGTTATTACGCTCGGCGTTTGGTTACGTCAACCAAGTGCTGAGTCATTGTTATCTGTTGTCCACATCCGTGTAGTTCTAAAGTTAGGCGCCTGGGGCGCTACGGTCTGATCACCCCCCCCCCCCCCCCCTCAATACTTCGTTTCAGCTGAAGTCCAGACGCAACCAACGCTACGAGCTGATAACACCAATCAGACAGCGTCAAAAGCGCACCATCATGCTTGTGTACGTGTTCTATCATCGATGAACCAATTATAAATAAAAAGGCCCAGTGACTTGCGCTTTTGAAGCTGCTTGATTTTTCCCATTAGTTCGTAGCGTCAGCTGCGTCGGGACTTAAGCTGGAATGAAATATAGACTTTGCAAAAAAAAAAAAAAAAGGGCTCCTGCGCCGTTTTCTTTTCAGTGTTTGTGTACATGATGCGTGATTTGCTCGCTTTCCGAAGCGACGAACATGCGGGTGCTGGGCTGGGGAGATCGCTTCGCTGGTGACCGCAGTGTCGCGGCGGACAAGCTGAACGGGAGGAAAGCTTCTGCGGTCTAAGTGGGACACCGCGCCGCCCCGCGCCGCTCGTGAAAAGCTTATGAAAAATAATTCGTAACCTCTCCAAGGGGTGGCGCCATCTCTTTTTCCCGCATTGATCCTTCAGCGTGTAGTTCTCTTTTATTTAATTTTGGTTCCAGTGGTTTCGTTCGCGTCTGGTTGCTACTGAAGTAACTGGATCCTGACTTCAGTTGCTACATGCCCGCTGACTTACGCGATGAATGAACCGTTGTGCGAGAGTTACTTTCAATTTCATTTTCTCCCGTCCTGCAGCATGGTAGGTATTTGTGTTTTCTTTGAGGGTAGTCCTTTTTGCTGTCTGCTGAAAAGGGCATCAACGAAGTCATGCCATATTTAAAGAGCATGTTCTGAAGCTGCGCCAGCGGGGGGAAACTGCATCATGCATATCTTATGTTCCCAGTTGTTCTGCTCTGCCGCAGCGCACACATTTTTAAGGCATCGTGGACATTTAGACGCATAAACACACTTGGGACCGTCGTTATTGTAATAAACACGGAAGGTATTTAATCGTTCCTGTTATGTTTTCCAGTGTTGTTAAGCGGGCGTGGACCGAGAGAAAACATTTATATGTTTATTATTATTTACGACAATCGAATCGAATTTTCAGTTTATACTACTTGATCTTTTTATCAATCTGGTGTTTTTTAGTGTCCTGAATAGAATGCAAGTACAGAAAAAAATCATGTTATTGCGCGCACGGGGGTCTTGGCGACACACTTAGAACAACCTAGTAAAATAAACGAATTGGCTAATTTTTTATCACTGAGTGTATAGAATAACGAGCATAATGTGCTCGAAACTTAGTTTATTTTAAAATAACCAGAAATCACAAAAACGCCATTATTGAAGGGCTAGGAAAATTGATTATATTTGACACAAATGTGAAAAGTATATATTCTAGCGAAGCTTCGATAGTCGCATTCAACGTATCCTAAAGCATACGCATGGCAAATTTGGTTCTGGTAGGACAATACTATCCATCTTATTTTTTTTTTGCGCAAACTGTGAAGATGCCCCAAAGTTACATCATGAGAAAGCATTCGAACATTACAATAAATTTGAAGCAACTATGCGGAAGAAAAACAATTTATTTTTCTGAATATTTTTGGTGATAATTTGAAAGTAAAGGAGATTTGGATGGAGAGAAGATGAAGAGGCCTACTTCTCAAGATAATTGTGATGATGGGCGACTTAGCAATTCGAAGAACGGCGCATACAAAAATAACTTAAATTCATGTGATTCTGGGTTTTCAAATTTTTTTCAAATGCATATTGGACTAACTTCGCAATCATAATAAATTCTTATAATAGTGCCAATGAAAAAAATGAAGATTAAAAGATAATAGCACACAATCAAAGTCGAAATTATAATGTTTTTTTTAATACTGCCGTTTTTTGACATACATTTCTCCTTTAAAAAACGCAGGTGTTACGCTGGCTTATTATTTATGCGGGATGACGATTAAAAATCGCACGGATACAAAATTCAAATTTTCTTTTGATTGATGCAGATATAGAAAATCCGGAAATCCCAAAAGATAAATTTGATTTCCTTCAACCTCGTGTTAATCTTGTCAAATTATTGTTAAAGACCGTATATTCTTTCGTGTATATTCAGGAAATGTTTTGCACATATTAATATATAAAAAAGGAAATCACGGATTATTTGAAACATTTGTTCTACCTGTTTTTTTCTTTGTCTGAATCTCATTTCAGGTTCCATACATTTTGCTCTGAGGGTGCCAGGCTGATTTCTGAAATTTTTCGGCGCATTTTGTTTCGGAGCAACACACTGCGGTGGATCGACCCCTGTTCACCGAGCTGCCTTTTTCATCAGGCCCCTCTTGAATATCATGTGTATGTATAAAGTTCTCTACTCGTCTCTACAACACAGAAAAGGTTTAAAAATGAATCAAGTAAAGACTGCAAAGGCTATAAGAAGATAATTTTCTTAATACTATCCGTTTTTATGGAACTATAATTAGAAGGGCCTAATGCAATCTGTGGCAAAAAAAACAAAAAAAAACCGTACTAAACTGCTAAGTCACGGTAAAAATAATAACAAGACATTCGCACGAAGCAAAATATTACAAGCGAATATGACTCGCCCACACCAGAAACTATACTTACAAAAGCTAGACAAAAAGTTTGTGGTTAGCTTCGAAGTGCACGCTGGAACTTAAATTCGGTGATTAGGAGAACACAAAAGTTATCTTAAAGGCCACTTCAATTTCAGCAATGAATGTTCCAACATTTACATAGTGAATAAGGTCCCACAATTATCCTTTTGTAAAAAAGAAAAAAAAAATCAGAAGAACAAACTGTGAATGGCGAATTTTTAGGAACTGAGAACTGCAATATTCAAATTTATACTCTGGGTGCACAATTTGTAATGATTTTATTTTGCCTGTCTCGTGCTGTCTCAGTGTTGAATCATAAAAAGTATTCATTCACCAGTTTGACGGCACCCTGACTTTTCATTCAAAAAGACGTGCATTCCGATGTCTGCTTTTTACTCAAACTAATAGTGAAGGGATTTAGAGGTCTGAGACAAAGTCTCTACTTGTTTTCAGCACAGAATATTTCATAAATGCGTATAAGCATTTGTGCTGTGAAAAAGACGTCCCATCCAAACATTTGGTGCCGTTTTAACGACTCTAGGATACTTTTCAGAACTGCCTCTTAACAGCCTCTATTACCTTTGTGTTTTGTAAGTATTCATGACGGTTCAGCATGATAGTGTGAATGCACAATTCTGCCACAATGAGCAACTCTATGGAAGGTTCGACCTTGAGCTGACACGAGCTCAGTCTCAAGAGAAATCTCGCACACCCAATTTCCTTAGCTATACCTCCTATTGCAGGAATTGAAGCCAGACTGAGTAACATATTGAAAACCAGATACCGAGGGACATAAAAATTATGTTAACAAATTACGGACGTTTACGAGTCTGTAACGCGAAATTCGAGCGCAGCTCTTGAGGGGGAGAAGGGGAGGGTACGCAGGGGAGGGTATGATCCTCCCTCTCATCCCACGTACATCCTCCTCCCATCCTCCTCCCCTCCTCCTCTCACCCTCCTCTGCTCTTCGTCCTTCCCTCGTTTTCTCCTCCTCCTCTCCTCCTCTTCCGTATTTCTCCTTTCATCCCCTTTCTCTCCTCTCCTCTTTCTTTCTGCCTCCTCATTCTCTCTCCTCCTCTTCCTCCTCTTCTTCCATATGTGATGCCAATTTTCCCGCTAAATCTTGCAGAGAAACTGAATTGGTTCATAGGAGACATGACACCAATTCGTGTGGCGTCATTTTCCTCGCTAAATTTAGCGGAGAAACTAAATTAGAGTTCAGATCACGTGACGTCAATTTCCCCGCTAAATTTAGCGCGGTTACGCCGACGCTGCGAAAACCGGAAACGGGTGCCTAAGAGCTGCGCTCTAAAAATTCACCAGCATGTTCTTTGTTATTGCTATCGAACTAAGTGAGTTTGTGCTTCGGCGCCATCACACCAACTAGATACCTGTACATGTAGGGTGTTTTGAGGTGGCGCTAATCCACCATTAGTTTCATCGACGTCACACAAATAAGTAGCTAAATATTTGCTGGTGTGTGGAAATGTGACTTCCTTCACACACTGTCCAGCAGAACGCACAAGTCTAGCGGATAAAGTAGCATCATGTAACATTTTTATCAGTGCTCCAATTTTTATACCGTGTGGGTTATACTAGCCCATTGAATCAAGATGTTTCACACAACAACACGGTTTATAGTTGTTTCACGCAACAATATATCCTCGAGTGCGCTGCTTTCTGCAGCACACGCGAGGATATATTGTCTGCGAAAGTCTGCATAAATGTATAGAGCTCCTTCTGCAAGCATTTGAGATCGTTTCGTAGAATGCATTTTTTTATTATTATCTGTAGTGCTTTTTGGATAACATGAAGTTTCAGTACATTTTCGTTTACTCACCCTTTTGGTTGTGCAGAAAACTTAGCTGGTGTTTGAGCGATACTTTTTCCGAAACAGTTTCGGAAGAACGGCCGAACCTCAGTTTGTTTCTTATATGTTCCGGTAGTTTCGAAGCTTTGCCAGAGTGTCCGGAAGATAATTAAAATTTTAGATTTACGTACTTAATTTAACAAAATAATCTTGTTAATATAAAATCTGTTATGGGAGAAATAGAATAACGCACAAGCCATTAAAATTCTGCGTTGTTGGTCAAAATGGTTTTGACTTCACACCTTCCATAGTGACGTCGTCACGTGACCAAAACTAAGCGGGCAGGATAGGCGAAATCGATTTTCACAAATCGCAACGCTCGTTTTCCTCGCATTATGAGCTGGACGACGTGTACGCTCTTCGTTCCTAGCGCCGGGAGCGTTGCGGTTTAACTTGACACAACACAGGTGGCCTGTGGAACTCAGTTTGTCGAACGACGACGTTTTAGCGAACGAAGTCTCACCCCCACTTTTCAACGAAACACGCTTTAGCTAAATCCATTGCTTATCCGAAGGCGCTTATTGCTCGCCCATCACAGCAAGGCGCATTTCACACAGGATGCTCCGCTCAAGGCCACTGGCAGCGCGTGTTTTCAGAGTGGAAATAAAAACTCCGATTAGTCAACCGTGATTCGTGACCGAATTGTTCGGGACGCCTACAGACTGCATTCAGAGCTTTGACACTTGGACCATAAAGCTTTGCTTGGTGAGCTCCTGGCGACCATATGGCCGTCGGTTCGAGCCCGCATAAAAAAACTCTCGATGGGTCGATGCGCCCGCAAGCCCCAACATGGCATCCTAGGATCTACGAAGATCCCCATACGCCACGAGCATCCTGGTCGAGCATCCTAACGCAAAAAATAAACCCAAAACTGATCGAACTGCGGTTTGTATCAAGGTTTCGAGTCTAAAACACTCATAGCGTCCACAAAAAACCAAAACGCATTACGACATGTAGGCCAGATAGCGACGAAACTGTCGAGCCTTCGAAGCAACCAAAATTTTGTCTAAAAAAGTTTAGAATTCTCTGAAACAGTCCAAAAACGAACCTCGGAAGTTTCGCTCCATCGATAACTTAACAGATATCTAAAGTGAAATGTTATTTAGAAACTAATGGCCTTATTTTGTATGCTTTCTTTTTTGACATGCAGACATTGGATTCGACACAAAGGACGCGTCGCCGAACGTCTGTGCTTCCCATGTGAACCAATGACTATGGCTTCTGAACGTCAAGCATCACTCGTGCGCAACGTCTGGTGTGTTTGAGTTCGTGACGAACGTTCTGAAGACTGTGCCGTCTGCAACTGTATAGGAACAATTTTCACATTTAGGGTTTTTTCCAAGAAAAAAACAAACATACTTATTCAGTGGCAAGTGTTTCCCACCAAGTGTTTTTGTATATGCTACTTGAACTATTCAAATTATTGTTCTTCTGAAAGGTTCTCGAAATGTGCAAATGCTGTTTCTGTGACTTTCTAGGCTTCAGCCAAGCGGTACTAGAATATAAACTGTTATATCGCATGTTAAATAAGGTTAAACATTCTGGAGTTTTTGCAATCGCCATTGTTCTGGGAGAACCTTAGCAATTAGATTCCTGCCTTAACAGCTCCGAATTTTTTTTTCATAATTTAAATTAGAGGAATTTCAGTGTTTAATTTAGTGTTTAAGAATGTAATCCTGGATAGAGTTAAAAAACAAAAGTTTTAAGGTTTTTTTTGTTCTTTGAACAGTAAATTGAAATTTTAGTTTAAAATTGAGGAGGCATATTTTATTCATTAACATTTCTATGCGTGATTCTTGTTTACTTATAAATTCGTCAAAACAAAGTTTTTCGCGCTATATTGCTAAAACAAACGCTCAATACACATCTATTAATAAAGACGTTATTTGGCAAAAGTTGACACATGAAGCTTTTATGCAAGCAGACTGTCATCTGTTACAGAAATGTAACCCCTTTCGAAAGCACAGGCACTGTCTCTGAAAGGGAAAAGATGTCTCCTTGACACCTCTTTGACTTTCCCTCCTTGTGTAGAATCATTAACGTGCATGCTTTGCGAGATTTTTTCTTTAATAAAAACAAATAAATGTCTTAAATTGTACAGGTTTGCTTCAGGCTTCATCTGAACAAAGGTAAAATCTCGTACCGTGCCTGTCAAAATGATCAAAGTGCCTTGTTCAATAACGCGTGCAGTTGAATGCATCCATCAAATGATCAACTACCTGTCTTCGTCTCCATCAGTAACATTTTTTTTAATTTTTGGACTTGTTAACCGGTAGTGGGGAACTCTTTCTGAAATTCTATACTCTTACTGGATACTCGTAGACTAGTGTTTGCCCGATTCTACGAACAGATAGGGAACATAAAAAAATTAATTTTTTGTTCCGGGAGTTGACTTTTAATAATTACATATAACGCATGGCGAAAATAGTGAGTTTATTTTGAAGGTGGAGGCGACAACTCTTCATGTGAGACTGATTGATTTATTCCCACGTCAAAACAAGGAAATGTGCATTCTTCTGCGGAAAGTCGGAACTGAATAAAATCTCTTTACTTCCCGTTTCCATCGATGCTTTTTTTCTCAAGATCTTCAGCTCCCACGTTCAATTATCACTAAGATAAACTCAGCACCATAGATGTACTGCTTGTGTAGACATTTGTTTCGACAAGAAAGTGGAAAACGGCGGTTTTAGAGTGAATATTTCGCTCTGTGTCCGCGTTGTGCTTCTAGTGAAGAAAGTACCGGTCAGTGGGGATATCACGCGCTTTTCCGATCAACTGCGTGAACTAAACGTAATAACCTTGTCTTGATCTCAAAGTAAAGGCAGATTTTGTTTCTTTATTGTGGTATATCAAAGTATTTTTACGTGCAAGTTTGTAACTAAAAACTTATAATTTGTGCAATTTCTGGAGTAATATTTGCATTGGCCGTAGTCAAACTCCTCGATATTCTACATTTTGTTTGGTTTTAATTTGTTGAGATATAAAAACAATTTATTGCGGAACATTTTTATTACAGTATATTATGAATTTGTGCGTGACGATATGCCATGCTTACGTTTGTTATATTCCTAAGTCCCTCATGGTACCTTTTTTTGTTTTAAACAAAAGATCGGGGACGGAAACCTTTTTCAAAAGTAAGAAAGAACATAAAACAAAACTTTCGTGCTTTGTTTTTTGCCTTAGTAAGTGCACTATTGCGACTGCAGAGCGTTTGCGCTGCGGCTGCTCTACATTCCTGAGGCCCTATGGTTTATGCATCCTCAAAGTCTGTACTACTTCGTATAACTATAAGTCAGGGCACAGTCAAAGACTCGAAAAGACGTCTTAACGCAGTCACTTGGGCTAAGATCGCAAGGTCGCAGCACATAACCCGCGCTTAATTGGTTTCGACACAGATGCGCACAAATACAAAATTTACGAACACCTTGACGTTGCGATTTTTACGCTTCTTAATTGCCCCTATCAGCTCGAAGCGCCGGATGCGCTCTCATATAATATAAAATAACGTATAAAAAGCCACAGGGACTTCAAGTGAGAAAGTTCAGGATGAACACCTTTTTCTTCGATATGTGCCTGACTTACACATCTCGCCCCGTGTTTCAAGCTGCGAACGATTGGGGGCCGATGTACACTTTTCCTTAATTGCAAAAGAAAAAATCGGTTGCCGAGTGTTTTACTCCACTGAAACTCAGAGAGGGCGGAGCGAAAGCTTGTGCTGCAGAACCCAGGGGTCCTGGATTTAATCCCCGTCCCTGGCAGTTTCGATCTGGATTAGCATCGTACCGGTGTGCTGTCGTATATCGCTTCAGCGTCATACAGGTTACAGACTTCAAGAGTGTAGTCGTTCTACACTGGTAGATCTACAGCGTGACACAATATCGTCGTACTATCGCGATCAATATGAGTGTAAACACAGTTCCGTGTGGCCGCCGGTACTACAGGTGCCCCCTGTCAATTTCTCCGCGATGTATAAAGGCGCTTTGCGGACGATACATAACGTCTCCAGCGATCGTTGCACAACTCTGCACTTTTGGATCGTCTGCTAGCAAATGAGGGTCGGCGGAACCGCGAAACCTTTAACCAATAAATAAGAGCATTTTTTGCTAGGGATCTGCACCAGCAAAAATAGCATTTTTTGTTTGTAGGATAACTTTTTTATTAGATAGCTTTAGGATTGTTTTTATGGTTCTGATAACAGTACTGGATACTCCGCCGACACATTTGCGCATGTACAATATTGTTATCAATAGTATCGAAACAATCTACTAAAACTGCTTAATATTTACTTGCCTTGAGTTTTCCGAGAACGAAGGGCCGCAAATCTGCACTCATAAGAAGTTACCGCGGTAAAAGCGTAGACGATTTTTGCTCCCAACCGTAAGAGCAGCATGCATGACACAACATGAATCATTCGCAAACATTCCCGCAGCGAGTTCGACGTCGCTATGAGCTATTATCGTGCGATAACCAACGATGCATTTTGCAGCTGGGAAGAATATTAAAACTATTTTCCCTGTCACGCACAAAAAAATGGCGAGCGTGCGGACGACAAGTTGCTGAGGCCATGGTCGGTTCATCCAAACGAGCCGGAAGTGAAGGGCGTCGCAACGAGCGGAATAGGCCGCTTCCCTGGACCCCGCATGCGTCTAGGCGGAACATTGGACAAGGGGCACTGTCCCGGATCACGATGCCTAAACACGAACGTCCAAGTTTGTTTATTTGTTTGTTCCGAGCTGCAGTGCGCTAGCACACTACTAGTGTTACAAAACAAGCTACGCTTCAGAGTGACGACACTCACCTTTATTGTGGCTTAAAATCATGATTGCCAGTTATTTGAAGCTTTATCTGAAATCGCAGGAAAAACTTTTGTGTCCCCCACAAAGGTTTAAACAGTTCGCGACAAAGAAAAACAATATTACAAGAGCTTTCTAACACCGTACCAAATACTGAGGAAGTCGCACTTTTGAATCATGACGATCGGCAGTTCCGTCTGCTCTGCAAAAGCACAAGAATGGCGGCGTTCACAACAATTTCAAGGAATGAAGTGCCCACAGTCTAAGCGCAGCTCATTTAGTAATTCTTCACACTACCATCCAACTTAGCGAACCAGAATCCTTAATGATGCTGTCCGATAATTTTTTGCAGAACCTCAATTCAAGAAAGAGCCATGTACATAACGATCACTAATAAAGTCCCTATTAGAAACGCCACACCTCTGAACAGTGAGGATTAATTCGAGTTATCTGAACAAAACCTCCAGGATAAGTTGAATCGGCTGGTCCACCCGGCCAAAAAGATAAGGAAACACAGCGCCCTGTCGAAGGATGGAATGGTGCGCAATTAGATGAGAAGACAGCGCTCTCAGAATGGTTGACCAATACTTTCGGTGTTTCGAATAACCCCTTATTGGGAGGAAGGTGTTTTCAGATCAACACGCCACAAAGAGCCAGATTGCTTCCCATCATTGGATTGATAAATGCACGCAGCTCAGGACTTTGAATGTGGCGGTGGCTAAAGTCACCTAGACAGTGTTTCTAAAAGAATCGAAGTCGGCAGTGGATTGTTTCAGAGTGCGATACACCTCGCCGGCAGGCTGTACACAGTCACATCGCTTCAAATCGATGGCCGCATAGATGCATAAAGCTGAGCACTTCCAATCGGGCGACGGCATCCGTCGTGTGTTTTTAATAGGTTCGGAATCGAAATCTAGCTTCGATACACCCTGACGGTTGGACGGGTGAGATTCTGAGAGAAAATAAACTTATAAAACAAGAAGCATTGAATCGTAAGAGCGAGAACGGAAGGCAGTATCGATTTTGGAGGATTGATGTGAGGTCTTCGGTCCTCCTTTCCGATTTCAATTTCGGCGATGGGCCACTTTTCATCGGACTGAGCCCCATGGCGCATCGGATGACAAGAGAGAAAATCAGTTGCTTTCGTTCCACGTATTTGATACCTTTCAAGTTCAATGTTACCTTTTTGGACGCCGAAGAGCATTTTTTTTTATTTTTGCTTTTTGATTTTCTGGTGAATCTACATTACGTCGATCGAGGAACAGATATGTAATGTTTTCGAGCGCCTTGAAGGGGAAATGGTATATCACAAGAGTATACAGAAGTTGTTTTTTTTCTCTCGATTTCACGTGCCTCTGAACGTTGTCGAGGAAGTCCAAACGTTGTGCCATCCCGTACCGGCGGCCATTTTCCCGATGCTACCACAAATCCCTGCGCTTGACTATTTGATGCACCGTAAAACATGACAAAGAACGCAGGTGTTTGCGAAATTTACGTTAAGCGGTTCACTTACTTTGGATTCACACTGCTCATACCATCATACAAAAGACAGTCTGCAAACAGGAGTCGCCGCAATATTCGTGGTTCGAATGCCGCCTGCCTAGTTTTGTTCTTGAACTCATTGCCATATCGGCATTTGAAGCATAGATCTCGCGGTGACTCGTATTCGAATCTGTATGCAGATTGTATGGTGTATAAACGGTGTGACCACGGCTTTAGAGAAAATTGCATTTGCGGTGCCCTCGTTTCACCTCCTCTCGGATGCTGTTTTCCTTGGGACTGCGATCGACAAATCCCTAACATCAAATCTATTTTTGCCTCTTGGTAAACATGAAAGATTACGCAATATTAGCCAGTCACTGATTTGCTGATAAGGGTTATTTTTCTAGGCAAACAAGAATACTTTTTCTTACTAGTCACCAACATTCCCCCCTTTCCTTTTTCTTTTTAACAGATCGTCTTGTCTGTCTGTTTTTATTTTTGCCGCATGCACATTCACTTACACTTACCAAATCTTATCGCATTTTTCTCTCTCTCCTTTCTTTTTACTCTCTTAAAGCACTTTTTTCGTCTCCATCTTTACGTGCCCTTTAGATCCATATGTCTTTATCTTTCTGTCAGGAACCCTTCTTGCAACCCTTGTTGTATTTCTACGTCTCCAGTTCTTTCACATGCCTTTCCATCTTTTTCTTTGTTTCCATCTTCGTCTCCGCCTCACTTCTACTTTTGTTATCTCATTGACTTTCGCTTCTATCTTCTCATCCCTCTTTTTCTTTTTAATAAAACAGAAAGCATAAACATAGGGACGGACAGTACAGCACCTTTTTATTTTATTTATTTTTAGCACATGTTGCTACGCCCACTCCCTGCTACGCACCGCTAACCTCGCTTCCCTTGCATTCTTTTTTTTTTTGCCCCGTTTCTTTTGCACTAGTTTTACGGTTCTCTCTTCCTCTTTGTTATTGTATATTTTTCTATTAAATTTTCGAGATGCACATTTGCATATTGATACTTGAGCGCATCTACCGGACGGCAGTCGATACGCGGCAGATTAAAGTTTGAGAGCAAGGCGGCATTCTTTGGACAAGACCGTGCAGGTTCTCGAATTCATGTCCCCGCGGTTCGAATTGGGCAGCCGCGGCGTCCGGTCCAGATTCTCTCGGGCTTTTCGCGTCGCATACACGTAAGCTTCGCTGGAGCCTCCCTCGCGTCTCGATATGATCGCGTCGAAATTCAATATTGCCAGGACCTCGGGTGTAGAACCTGGTCCAATATTTTCGCTCATTTTTTTTTTCGTTTTTTTTTTGCAGTAGTTTTACGGTTCTCTCTTCCTCTTTGTTATTGTATATTTTTCTATTAAATTTTCGAGATGCACATTTGCATATTGATACTTGAGCGCATCTACCGGACGGCAGTCGATACGCGGCAGATTAAAGTTTGAGAACTAGGCGGCATTCTTTGGACAAGACCGTGCAGGTTCTCGAATTCATGTCCCCGCGGTTCGAATTGGGCAGCCGCGGCGTCCGGTCCAGATTCTCTCGGGCTTTTCGCGTCGCATACACGTAAGCTTCGCTGGAGCCTCCCTCGCGTCTCGACATGATCGCGTCGAAATTCAATATTGCCAGGACCTCGGGTGTAGAACCTGGTCCAATATTCTCGCTCATTTTTTTTTTTCGTTTATTTTTGCACTAGTTTTACGGTTCTCTCTTCCTCTTTGTTATTGTATATTTTTCTATTAAATTTTCGAGATGCACATTTGCATATTGATACTTGAGCGCATCTACCGGACGGCAGTCGATACGCGGCAGATTAAAGTTTGAGAGCAAGGCGGCATTCTTTGGACAAGACCCTGCAGGTTCTCGAATTCATGTCCCCGCAGTTCGAATTGGGCAGCCGCGGCGTCCGGTCCAGATTCTCTCGGGCTTTTCGCGTCGCATACACGTAAGCTTCGCTGGAGCCTCCCTCGCGTCTCGATATGATCGCGTCGAAATTCAATATTGCCAGGACCTCGGGTGTAGAACCTGGTCCAATATTCTCGCTCATTTTTTTTTTTTCGTTTATTTTTGCACTAGTTTTACGGTTCTCTCTTCCTCTTTGTTATTGTATATTTTTCTATTAAATTTTCGAGATGCACATTTGCATATTGATACTTGAGCGCATCTACCGGACGGCAGTCGATACGCGGTAGATTAAAGTTTGAGAGCAAGGCGGCATTCTTTGGACAAGACCCTGCAGGTTCTCGAATTCATGTCCCCGCGGTTCGAATTGGGCAGCCGCGGCGTCCGGTCCAGATTCTCTCGGGCTTTTCGCGTCGCATACACGTAAGCTTCGCTGGAGCCACCCTCGCGTCTCGACATGATCGCGTCGAAATTCAATATTGCCAGGACCTCGGGTGTAGAACCTGGTCCAATATTCTCGCTCATTTTTTTTTTTCGTTTATTTTTGGACTAGTTTTACGGTTCTCTCTTCCTTTTGTTATTGTATATTTTTCTATTAAATTTTCGAGATGCACATTTGCATATTGATACTTGAGCGCATCTACCGGACGGCAGTCGATACGCGGCAGATTAAAGTTTGAGAGCAAGGCGGCATTCTTTGGACAAGACCCTGCAGGTTCTCGAATTCATGTCCCCGCAGTTCGAATTGGGCAGCCGCGGCGTCCGGTCCAGATTCTCTCGGGCTTTTCGCGTCGCATACACGTAAGCTTCGCTGGAGCCTCCCTCGCGTCTCGACATGATCGCGTCGAAATTCAATATTGCCAGGACCTCGGGTGTAGAACCTGGTCCAATATTCTCGCTCATTTTTTTTCCCGTTTTTTTTTTTGCACTAAATTTACGGTTCTCTCTTCCTTTTGTTATTGTATATTTTTCTATTAAATTTTCGAGATGCACATTTGCATATTGATACTTGAGCGCATCTACCGGACGGCAGTCGATACGCGGCAGATTAAAGTTTGAGAGCAAGGCGGCATTCTTTGGACAAGACCCTGCAGGTTCTCGAATTCATGTCCCCGCAGTTCGAATTGGGCAGCCGCGGCGTCCGGTCCAGATTCTCTCGGGCTTTTCGCGTCGCATACACGTAAGCTTCGCTGGAGCCTCCCTCGCGTCTCGATATGATCGCGTCGAAATTCAATATTGCCAGGACCTCGGGTGTAGAACCTGGTCCAATATTCTCGCTCATTTTTTTTCCCGTTTTTTTTTTTGCACTAAATTTACGGTTCTCTCTTCCTTTTGTTATTGTATATTTTTCTATTAAATTTTCGAGATGCACATTTGCATATTGATACTTGAGCGCATCTACCGGACGGCAGTCGATACGCGGCAGATTAAAGTTTGAGAGCAAGGCGGCATTCTTTGGACAAGACCCTGCAGGTTCTCGAATTCATGTCCCCGCAGTTCGAATTGGGCAGCCGCGGCGTCCGGTCCAGATTCTCTCGGGCTTTTCGCGTCGCATACACGTAAGCTTCGCTGGAGCCTCCCTCGCGTCTCGATATGATCGCGTCGAAATTCAATATTGCCAGGACCTCGGGTGTAGAACCTGGTCCAATATTCTCGCTCATTTTTTTTCCCGTTTTTTTTTTTGCACTAAATTTACGGTTCTCTCTTCCTTTTGTTATTGTATATTTTTCTATTAAATTTTCGAGATGCACATTTGCATATTGATACTTGAGCGCATCTACCGGACGGCAGTCGATACGCGGCAGATTAAAGTTTGAGAGCAAGGCGGCATTCTTTGGACAAGACCCTGCAGGTTCTCGAATTCATGTCCCCGCGGTTCGAATTGGGCAGCCGCGGCGTCCGGTCCAGATTCTCTCGGGCTTTTCGCGTCGCATACACGTAAGCTTCGCTGGAGCCTCCCTCGCGTCTCGATATGATCGCGTCGAAATTCAATATTGCCAGGACCTCGGGTGTAGAACCTGGTCCAATATTCTCGCTCATTTTTTTTCCCGTTTTTTTTTTTGCACTAAATTTACGGTTCTCTCTTCCTTTTGTTATTGTATATTTTTCTATTAAATTTTCGAGATGCACATTTGCATATTGATACTTGAGCGCATCTACCGGACGGCAGTCGATACGCGGCAGATTAAAGTTTGAGAGCAAGGCGGCATTCTTTGGACAAGACCCTGCAGGTTCTCGAATTCATGTCCCCGCGGTTCGAATTGGGCAGCCGCGGCGTCCGGTCCAGATTCTCTCGGGCTTTTCGCGTCGCATACACGTAAGCTTCGCTGGAGCCTCCCTCGCGTCTCGATATGATCGCGTCGAAATTCAATATTGCCAGAACCTCGGGTGTAGAACCTGGTCCAATATTCTCGCTCATTTTTTTTCCCGTTTTTTTTTTTGCACTAAATTTACGGTTCTCTCTTCCTTTTGTTATTGTATATTTTTCTATTAAATTTTCGAGATGCACATTTGTATATTGATACTTGAGCGCATCTAGCGGACGGCAGTCGATACGCGGCAGATTAAAGTTTGAGAGCAAGGCGGCATTCTTTGGACAAGACCCTGCAGGTTCTCGAATTCATGTCCCCGCGGTTCGAATTGGGCAGCCGCGGCGTCCGGTCCAGATTCTCTCGGGCTTTTCGCGTCGCATACACGTAAGCTTCGCTGGAGCCTCCCTCGCGTCTCGATATGATCGCGTCGAAATTCAATATTGCCAGGACCTCGGGTGTAGAACCTGGTCCAATATTCTCGCTCATTTTTTTTCCCGTTTTTTTTTTTGCACTAAATTTACGGTTCTCTCTTCCTTTTGTTATTGTATATTTTTCTATTAAATTTTCGAGATGCACATTTGCATATTGATACTTGAGCGCATCTACCGGACGGCAGTCGATACGCGGCAGATTAAAGTTTGAGAGCAAGGCGGCATTCTTTGGACAAGACCCTGCAGGTTCTCGAATTCATGTCCCCGCGGTTCGAATTGGGCAGCCGCGGCGTCCGGTCCAGATTCTCTCGGGCTTTTCGCGTCGCATACACGTAAGCTTCGCTGGAGCCTCCCTCGCGTCTCGATATGATCGCGTCGAAATTCAATATTGCCAGGACCTCGGGTGTAGAACCTGGTCCAATATTCTCGCTCATTTTTTTTCCCGTTTTTTTTTTGCACTAGTTTTACGGTTCTCTCTTCCTTTTGTTATTGTATATTTTTCTATTAAATTTTCGAGATGCACATTTGCATATTGATACTTGAGCGCATCTACCGGACGGCAGTCGATACGCGGCAGATTAAAGTTTGAGAGCAAGGCGGCATTCTTTGGACAAGACCCTGCAGGTTCTCGAATTCATGTCCCCGCGGTTCGAATTGGGCAGCCGCGGCGTCCGGTCCAGATTCTCTCGGGCTTTTCGCGTCGCATACACGTAAGCTTCGCTGGAGCCTCCCTCGCGTCTCGATATGATCGCGTCGAAATTCAATATTGCCAGAACCTCGGGTGTAGAACCTGGTCCAATATTCTCGCTCATTTTTTTTCCCGTTTTTTTTTTTGCACTAGTTTTACGGTTCTCTCTTCCTTTTGTTATTGTATATTTTTCTATTAAATTTTCGAGATGCACATTTGCATATTGATACTTGAGCGCATCTACCGGACGGCAGTCGATACGCGGCAGATTAAAGTTTGAGAGCAAGGCGGCATTCTTTGGACAAGACCCTGCAGGTTCTCGAATTCATGTCCCCGCGGTTCGAATTGGGCAGCCGCGGCGTCCGGTCCAGATTCTCTCGGGCTTTTCGCGTCGCATACACGTAAGCTTCGCTGGAGCCTCCCTCCCGTCTCGATATGATCGCGTCGAAATTCAATATTGCCAGGACCTCGGGTGTAGAACCTGGTCCAATATTCTCGCTCATTTTTTTTTTCGTTTTTTTTTTTTTGCACTAGTTTTACGGTTCTCTCTTCCTCTTTGTTATTGTATATTTTTCTATTAAATTTTCGAGATGCACATTTGCATATTGATACTTGAGCGCATCTACCGGACGGCAGTCGATACGCGGCAGATTAAAGTTTGAGAGCAAGGCGGCATTCTTTGGACAAGACCCTGCAGGTTCTCGAATTCATGTCCCCGCGGTTCGAATTGGGCAGCCGCGGCGTCCGGTCCAGATTCTCTCGGGCTTTTCGCGTCGCATACACGTAAGCTTCGCTGGAGCCTCCCTCCCGTCTCGATATGATCGCGTCGAAATTCAATATTGCCAGGACCTCGGGTGTAGAACCTGGTCCAATATTCTCGCTCATTTTTTTTTTCGTTTTTTTTTTTTTGCACTAGTTTTACGGTTCTCTCTTCCTCTTTGTTATTGTATATTTTTCTATTAAATTTTCGAGATGCACATTTGCATATTGATACTTGAGCGCATCTACCGGACGGCAGTCGATACGCGGCAGATTAAAGTTTGAGAGCAAGGCGGCATTCTTTGGACAAGACCCTGCAGGTTCTCGAATTCATGTCCCCGCGGTTCGAATTGGGCAGCCGCGGCGTCCGGTCCAGATTCTCTCGGGCTTTTCGCGTCGCATACACGTAAGCTTCGCTGGAGCCTCCCTCCCGTCTCGATATGATCGCGTCGAAATTCAATATTGCCAGGACCTCGGGTGTAGAACCTGGTCCAATATTCTCGCTCATTTTTTTTTTCGTTTTTTTTTTTTTGCACTAGTTTTACGGTTCTCTCTTCCTCTTTGTTATTGTATATTTTTCTATTAAATTTTCGAGATGCACATTTGCATATTGATACTTGAGCGCATCTACCGGACGGCAGTCGATACGCGGCAGATTAAAGTTTGAGAGCAAGGCGGCATTCTTTGGACAAGACCCTGCAGGTTCTCGAATTCATGTCCCCGCGGTTCGAATTGGGCAGCCGCGGCGTCCGGTCCAGATTCTCTCGGGCTTTTCGCGTCGCATACACGTAAGCTTCGCTGGAGCCGCCCTAGCGTCTCGATATGATCGCGTCGAAATTCAATATTGCCAGAACCTCGGGTGTAGAACCTGGTCCAATATTCTCGCTCATTTTTTTTCCCGTTTTTTTTTTGCACTAGTTTTACGGTTCTCTCTTCCTTTTGTTATTGTATATTTTTCTATTAAATTTTCGAGATGCACATTTGCATATTGATACTTGAGCGCATCTACCGGACGGCAGTCGATACGCGGCAGATTAAAGTTTGAGAGCAAGGCGGCATTCTTTGGACAAGACCCTGCAGGTTCTCGAATTCATGTCCCCGCGGTTCGAATTGGGCAGCCGCGGCGTCCGGTCCAGATTCTCTCGGGCTTTTCGCGTCGCATACACGTAAGCTTCGCTGGAGCCTCCCTCCCGTCTCGATATGATCGCGTCGAAATTCAATATTGCCAGAACCTCGGGTGTAGAACCTGGTCCAATATTCTCGCTCATTTTTTTTCCCGTTTTTTTTTTGCACTAGTTTTACGGTTCTCTCTTCCTTTTGTTATTGTATATTTTTCTATTAAATTTTCGAGATGCACATTTGCATATTGATACTTGAGCGCATCTACCGGACGGCAGTCGATACGCGGCAGATTAAAGTTTGAGAGCAAGGCGGCATTCTTTGGACAAGACCCTGCAGGTTCTCGAATTCATGTCCCCGCGGTTCGAATTGGGCAGCCGCGGCGTCCGGTCCAGATTCTCTCGGGCTTTTCGCGTCGCATACACGTAAGCTTCGCTGGAGCCTCCCTCCCGTCTCGATATGATCGCGTCGAAATTCAATATTGCCAGAACCTCGGGTGTAGAACCTGGTCCAATATTCTCGCTCATTTTTTTTCCCGTTTTTTTTTTGCACTAGTTTTACGGTTCTCTCTTCCTTTTGTTATTGTATATTTTTCTATTAAATTTTCGAGATGCACATTTGCATATTGATACTTGAGCGCATCTACCGGACGGCAGTCGATACGCGGCAGATTAAAGTTTGAGAGCAAGGCGGCATTCTTTGGACAAGACCCTGCAGGTTCTCGAATTCATGTCCCCGCGGTTCGAATTGGGCAGCCGCGGCGTCCGGTCCAGATTCTCTCGGGCTTTTCGCGTCGCATACACGTAAGCTTCGCTGGAGCCTCCCTCCCGTCTCGATATGATCGCGTCGAAATTCAATATTGCCAGGACCTCGGGTGTAGAACCTGGTCCAATATTCTCGCTCATTTTTTTTTTCGTTTTTTTTTTTTTGCACTAGTTTTACGGTTCTCTCTTCCTCTTTGTTATTGTATATTTTTCTATTAAATTTTCGAGATGCACATTTGCATATTGATACTTGAGCGCATCTACCGGACGGCAGTCGATACGCGGCAGATTAAAGTTTGAGAGCAAGGCGGCATTCTTTGGACAAGACCCTGCAGGTTCTCGAATTCATGTCCCCGCGGTTCGAATTGGGCAGCCGCGGCGTCCGGTCCAGATTCTCTCGGGCTTTTCGCGTCGCATACACGTAAGCTTCGCTGGAGCCTCCCTCCCGTCTCGATATGATCGCGTCGAAATTCAATATTGCCAGAACCTCGGGTGTAGAACCTGGTCCAATATTCTCGCTCATTTTTTTTCCCGTTTTTTTTTTGCACTAGTTTTACGGTTCTCTCTTCCTTTTGTTATTGTATATTTTTCTATTAAATTTTCGAGATGCACATTTGCATATTGATACTTGAGCGCATCTACCGGACGGCAGTCGATACGCGGCAGATTAAAGTTTGAGAGCAAGGCGGCATTCTTTGGACAAGACCCTGCAGGTTCTCGAATTCATGTCCCCGCGGTTCGAATTGGGCAGCCGCGGCGTCCGGTCCAGATTCTCTCGGGCTTTTCGCGTCGCATACACGTAAGCTTCGCTGGAGCCTCCCTCCCGTCTCGATATGATCGCGTCGAAATTCAATATTGCCAGAACCTCGGGTGTAGAACCTGGTCCAATATTCTCGCTCATTTTTTTTTTCGTTTTTTTTTTTTTGCACTAGTTTTACGGTTCTCTCTTCCTTTTGTTATTGTATATTTTTCTATTAAATTTTCGAGATGCACATTTGCATATTGATACTTGAGCGCATCTACCGGACGGCAGTCGATACGCGGCAGATTAAAGTTTGAGAGCAAGGCGGCATTCTTTGGACAAGACCCTGCAGGTTCTCGAATTCATGTCCCCGCGGTTCGAATTGGGCAGCCGCGGCGTCCCGTCCAGATTCTCTCGGGCTTTTCGCGTCGCATACACGTAAGCTTCGCTGGAGCCTCCCTCGCGTCTCGATATGATCGCGTCGAAATTCAATATTGCCAGGACCTCGGGTGTAGAACCTGGTCCAATATTCTCGCTCATTTTTTTTTTCGTTTTTTTTTTTTTGCACTAGTTTTACGGTTCTCTCTTCCTCTTTGTTATTGTATATTTTTCTATTAAATTTTCGAGATGCACATTTGCATATTGATACTTGAGCGCATCTACCGGACGGCAGTCGATACGCGGCAGATTAAAGTTTCAGAGCAAGGCGGCATTCTTTGGACAAGACCCTGCAGGTTCTCGAATTCATGTCCCCGCGGTTCGAATTGGGCAGCCGCGGCGTCCGGTCCAGATTCTCTCGGGCTTTTCGCGTCGCATACACGTAAGCTTCGCTGGAGCCTCCCCCGCGTCTCGATATGATCGCGTCGAAATTCAATATTGCCAGGACCGCGGGTGTAGAACCTGGTCCAATAATCTCGCTCATTTTTTTTTTTTCGTTTTTTTTTTTTTGCACTAGTTTTACGGTTCTCTCTTCCACTTTGTTATTGTATATTTTTCTATTAAATTTTCGAGATGCACATTTGCATATTGATACTTGAGCGCATCTACCGGACGGCAGTCGATACGCGGCAGATTAAAGTTTGAGAGCAAGGCGGCATTCTTTGGACAAGACCCTGCAGGTTCTCGAATTCATGTCCCCGCGGTTCGAATTGGGCAGCCGCGGCGTCCGGTCCAGATTCTCTCGGGCTTTTCGCGTCGCATACACGTAAGCTTCGCTGGAGCCTCCCTCGCGTCTCGATATGATCGCGTCGAAATTCAATATTGCCAGGACCTCGGGTGTAGAACCTGGTCCAATATTCTCGCTCATTTTTTTTCCCGTTTTTTTTTTTTGCTCTAGTTTTACGGTTCTCTCTTCCTCTTTGTTATTGTATATTTTTCTATTAAATTTTCGAGATGCACATTTGCATATTGATACTTGAGCGCATCTACCGGACGGCAGTCGATACGCGGCAGATTAAAGTTTGAGAGCAAGGCGGCATTCTTTGGACAAGACCCTGCAAGTTCTCGAATTCATGTCCCCGCGGTTCGAATTGGGCAGCCGCGGCGTCCGGTCCAGATTCTCTCGGGCTTTTCGCGTCGCATACACGTAAGCTTCGCTGGAGCCTCCCTCGCGTCTCGATATGATCGCGTCGAAATTCAATATTGCCAGGACCTCGGGTGTAGAACCTGGTCCAATATTCTCGCTCATTTTTTTTCCCGTTTTTTTTTTTTGCTCTAGTTTTACGGTTCTCTCTTCCACTTTG
Source organism: Ixodes scapularis (assembly GCF_016920785.2). Taxonomy (NCBI): domain Eukaryota; kingdom Metazoa; phylum Arthropoda; class Arachnida; order Ixodida; family Ixodidae; genus Ixodes; species Ixodes scapularis. The sequence goes on along the minus strand of NW_024609882.1, from coordinate 12,702,859 downwards.
TTATTGTATATTTTTCTATTAAATTTTCGAGATGCACATTTGCATATTGATACTTGAGCGCATCTACCGGACGGCAGTCGATACGCGGCAGATTAAAGTTTGAGAGCAAGGCGGCATTCTTTGGACAAGACCCTGCAAGTTCTCGAATTCATGTCCCCGCGGTTCGAATTGGGCAGCCGCGGCGTCCGGTCCAGATTCTCTCGGGCTTTTCGCGTCGCATACACGTAAGCTTCGCTGGAGCCTCCCTCGCGTCTCGATATGATCGCGTCGAAATTCAATATTGCCAGGACCTCGGGTGTAGAACCTGGTCCAATATTCTCGCTCATTTTTTTTCCCGTTTTTTTTTTTTGCTCTAGTTTTACGGTTCTCTCTTCCTCTTTGTTATTGTATATTTTTCTATTAAATTTTCGAGATGCACATTTGCATATTGATACTTGAGCGCATCTACCGGACGGCAGTCGATACGCGGCAGATTAAAGTTTGAGAGCAAGGCGGCATTCTTTGGACAAGACCCTGCAAGTTCTCGAATTCATGTCCCCGCGGTTCGAATTGGGCAGCCGCGGCGTCCGGTCCAGATTCTCTCGGGCTTTTCGCGTCGCATACACGTAAGCTTCGCTGGAGCCTCCCTCGCGTCTCGATATGATCGCGTCGAAATTCAATATTGCCAGGACCTCGGGTGTAGAACCTGGTCCAATATTCTCGCTCATTTTTTTTCCCGTTTTTTTTTTTTGCTCTAGTTTTACGGTTCTCTCTTCCTCTTTGTTATTGTATATTTTTCTATTAAATTTTCGAGATGCACATTTGCATATTGATACTTGAGCGCATCTACCGGACGGCAGTCGATACGCGGCAGATTAAAGTTTGAGAGCAAGGCGGCATTCTTTGGACAAGACCCTGCAAGTTCTCGAATTCATGTCCCCGCGGTTCGAATTGGGCAGCCGCGGCGTCCGGTCCAGATTCTCTCGGGCTTTTCGCGTCGCATACACGTAAGCTTCGCTGGAGCCTCCCCCGCGTCTCGATATGATCGCGTCGAAATTCAATATTGCCAGGACCGCGGGTGTAGAACCTGGTCCAATAATCTCGCTCATTTTTTTTTTTTCGTTTTTTTTTTTTTTGCACTAGTTTTACGGTTCTCTCTTCCACTTTGTTATTGTATATTTTTCTATTAAATTTTCGAGATGCACATTTGCATATTGATACTTGAGCGCATCTACCGGACGGCAGTCGATACGCGGCAGATTAAAGTTTGAGAGCAAGGCGGCATTCTTTGGACAAGACCCTGCAGGTTCTCGAATTCATGTCCCCGCGGTTCGAATTGGGCAGCCGCGGCGTCCGGTCCAGATTCTCTCGGGCTTTTCGCGTCGCATACACGTAAGCTTCGCTGGAGCCTCCCTCGCGTCTCGATATGATCGCGTCGAAATTCAATATTGCCAGGACCTCGGGTGTAGAACCTGGTCCAATATTCTCGCTCATTTTTTTTCCCGTTTTTTTTTTTTGCTCTAGTTTTACGGTTCTCTCTTCCTCTTTGTTATTGTATATTTTTCTATTAAATTTTCGAGATGCACATTTGCATATTGATACTTGAGCGCATCTACCGGACGGCAGTCGATACGCGGCAGATTAAAGTTTGAGAGCAAGGCGGCATTCTTTGGACAAGACCCTGCAAGTTCTCGAATTCATGTCCCCGCGGTTCGAATTGGGCAGCCGCGGCGTCCGGTCCAGATTCTCTCGGGCTTTTCGCGTCGCATACACGTAAGCTTCGCTGGAGCCTCCCTCGCGTCTCGATATGATCGCGTCGAAATTCAATATTGCCAGGACCTCGGGTGTAGAACCTGGTCCAATATTCTCGCTCATTTTTTTTTCCCGTTTTTTTTTTTTGCTCTAGTTTTACGGTTCTCTCTTCCTCTTTGTTATTGTATATTTTTCTATTAAATTTTCGAGATGCACATTTGCATATTGATACTTGAGCGCATCTACCGGACGGCAGTCGATACGCGGCAGATTAAAGTTTGAGAGCAAGGCGGCATTCTTTGGACAAGACCCTGCAAGTTCTCGAATTCATGTCCCCGCGGTTCGAATTGGGCAGCCGCGGCGTCCGGTCCAGATTCTCTCGGGCTTTTCGCGTCGCATACACGTAAGCTTCGCTGGAGCCTCCCTCGCGTCTCGATATGATCGCGTCGAAATTCAATATTGCCAGGACCTCGGGTGTAGAACCTGGTCCAATATTCTCGCTCATTTTTTTTCCCGTTTTTTTTTTTTTTGCTCTAGTTTTACGGTTCTCTCTTCCTCTTTGTTATTGTATATTTTTCTATTAAATTTTCGAGATGCACATTTGCATATTGATACTTGAGCGCATCTACCGGACGGCAGTCGATACGCGGCAGATTAAAGTTTGAGAGCAAGGCGGCATTCTTTGGACAAGACCGTGCAGGTTCTCGAATTCATGTCCCCGCGGTTCGAATTGGGCAGCCGTGGCGTCCAGTCCAGATTCTCTCGGGCTTTTCGCGTCGCATACACGTAAGCTTCGCTGGAGCCTCCCTCGCGTCTCGATATGATCGCGTCGAAATTCAATATTGCCAGGACCTCGGGTGTAGAACCTGGTCCAATATTCTCGCTCATTTTTTTTCCCGTTTTTTTTTTTTTGCTCTAGTTTTACGGTTCTCTCTTCCTCTTTGTTATTGTATATTTTTCTATTAAATTTTCGAGATGCACATTTGCATATTGATACTTGAGCGCATCTACCGGACGGCAGTCGATACGCGGCAGATTAAAGTTTGAGAGCAAGGCGGCATTCTTTGGACAAGACCGTGCAGGTTCTCGAATTCATGTCCCCGCGGTTCGAATTGGGCAGCCGTGGCGTCCAGTCCAGATTCTCTCGGGCTTTTCGCGTCGCATACACGTAAGCTTCGCTGGAGCCTCCCTCGCGTCTCGATATGATCGCGTCGAAATTCAATATTGCCAGGACCTCGGGTGTAGAACCTGGTCCAATATTCTCGCTCATTTTTTTTTCCCGTTTTTTTTTTTTGCTCTAGTTTTACGGTTCTCTCTTCCTCTTTGTTATTGTATATTTTTCTATTAAATTTTCGAGATGCACATTTGCATATTGATACTTGAGCGCATCTACCGGACGGCAGTCGATACGCGGCAGATTAAAGTTTGAGAGCAAGGCGGCATTCTTTGGACAAGACCCTGCAAGTTCTCGAATTCATGTCCCCGCGGTTCGAATTGGGCAGCCGCGGCGTCCGGTCCAGATTCTCTCGGGCTTTTCGCGTCGCATACACGTAAGCTTCGCTGGAGCCTCCCTCGCGTCTCGATATGATCGCGTCGAAATTCAATATTGCCAGGACCTCGGGTGTAGAACCTGGTCCAATATTCTCGCTCATTTTTTTTCCCGTTTTTTTTTTTTTTGCTCTAGTTTTACGGTTCTCTCTTCCTCTTTGTTATTGTATATTTTTCTATTAAATTTTCGAGATGCACATTTGCATATTGATACTTGAGCGCATCTACCGGACGGCAGTCGATACGCGGCAGATTAAAGTTTGAGAGCAAGGCGGCATTCTTTGGACAAGACCGTGCAGGTTCTCGAATTCATGTCCCCGCGGTTCGAATTGGGCAGCCGTGGCGTCCAGTCCAGATTCTCTCGGGCTTTTCGCGTCGCATACACGTAAGCTTCGCTGGAGCCTCCCTCGCGTCTCGATATGATCGCGTCGAAATTCAATATTGCCAGGACCTCGGGTGTAGAACCTGGTCCAATATTCTCGCTCATTTTTTTTCCCGTTTTTTTTTTTTGCTCTAGTTTTACGGTTCTCTCTTCCTCTTTGTTATTGTATATTTTTCTATTAAATTTTCGAGATGCACATTTGCATATTGATACTTGAGCGCATCTACCGGACGGCAGTCGATACGCGGCAGATTAAAGTTTGAGAGCAAGGCGGCATTCTTTGGACAAGACCGTGCAGGTTCTCGAATTCATGACCCCGCGGTTCGAATTGGGCAGCCGTGGCGTCCGGTCCAGATTCTCTCGGGCTTTTCGCGTCGCATACACGTAAGCTTCGCTGGAGCCTCCCTCGCGTCTCGATATGATCGCGTCGAAATTCAATATTGCCAGGACCTCGGGTGTAGAACCTGGTCCAATATTCTCGCTCATTTTTTTTCCCGTTTTTTTTTTTTTGCTCTAGTTTTACGGTTCTCTCTTCCTCTTTGTTATTGTATATTTTTCTATTAAATTTTCGAGATGCACATTTGCATATTGATACTTGAGCGCATCTACCGGACGGCAGTCGATACGCGGCAGATTAAAGTTTGAGAGCAAGGCGGCATTCTTTGGACAAGACCGTGCAGGTTCTCGAATTCATGACCCCGCGGTTCGAATTGGGCAGCCGTGGCGTCCGGTCCAGATTCTCTCGGGCTTTTCGCGTCGCATACACGTAAGCTTCGCTGGAGCCTCCCTCGCGTCTCGATATGATCGCGTCGAAATTCAATATTGCCAGGACCTCGGGTGTAGAACCTGGTCCAATATTCTCGCTCATTTTTTTTCCCGTTTTTTTTTTTTTGCACTAGTTTTACGGTTCTCTCTTCCTCTTTGTTTTTGTATATTTTTCTATTAAATTTTCGAGATGCACATTTGCATATTGATACTTGAGCGCATCTACCGGACGGCAGTCGATACGCGGCAGATTAAAGTTTGAGAGCAAGGCGGCATTCTTTGGACAAGACCGTGCAGGTTCTCGAATTCATGACCCCGCGGTTCGAATTGGGCAGCCGTGGCGTCCGGTCCAGATTCTCTCGGGCTTTTCGCGTCGCATACACGTAAGCTTCGCTGGAGCCTCCCTCGCGTCTCGATATGATCGCGTCGAAATTCAATATTGCCAGGACCTCGGGTGTAGAACCTGGTCCAATAATCTCGCTCATTTTTTTTTTCGTTTATTTTTGGACTAGTTTTACGGTTCTCTCTTCCTCTTTGTTTTTGTATATTTTTCTATTAAATTTTCGAGATGCACATTTGCATATTGATACTTGAGCGCATCTAGCGGACGGCAGTCGATACGCGGCAGATTAAAGTTTGAGAGCAAGGCGGCATTCTTTGGACAAGACCCTGCAGGTTCTCGAATTCATGTCCCCGCGGTTCGAATTGGGCAGCCGCGGCGTCCGGTCCAGATTCTCTCGGGCTTTTCGCGTCGCATACACGGAAGCTTCGCTGGAGCCTCCCTCGCGTCTCGATATGATCGCGTCGAAATTCAATATTGCCTGGACCTCGGGTGTAGAACCTGGTCCAATATTCTCGCTCATTTTTTTTTTCGTTTTTTTTTTTTGCACTAGTTTTACGGTTCTCTCTTCCTCTTTGTTATTGTATATTTTTCTATTAAATTTTCGAGATGCACATTTGCATATTGATACTTGAGCGCATCTACCGGACGGCAGTCGATACGCGGCTGATTAAAGTTTGAGAGCAAGGCGGCATTCTTTGGACAAGACCGTGCAGGTTCTCGAATTCATGTCCCCGCGGTTCGAATTGGGCAGCCGCGGCGTCCGGTCCAGATTCTCTCGGGCTTTTCGCGTCGCATACACGTAAGCTTCGCTGGAGCCTCCCTCGCGTCTCGATATGATCGCGTCGAAATTCAATATTGCCAGGACCTCGGGTGTAGAACCTGGTCCAATATCCTCGCTCATTTTTTTTTTTCGTTTATTTTTGGACTAGTTTTACGGTTCTCTCTTCCTCTTTGTTATTGTATATTTTTCTATTAAAATTTCGAGATGCACATTTGCATATTGATACTTGAGCGCATCTACCGGACGGCAGTCGATACGCGGCAGATTAAAGGTTGAGAGCAAGGCGGCATTCTTTGGACAAGACCCTGCAGGTTCTCGAATTCATGTCCCCGCGGTTCGAATTGGGCAGCCGCGGCGTCCGGTCCAGATTCTCTCGGGCTTTTCGCGTCGCATACACGGAAGCTTCGCTGGAGCCTCCCTCGCGTCTCGATATGATCGCGTCGAAATTCAATATTGCCAGGACCTCGGGTGTAGAACCTGGTCCAATATTCTCGCTCATTTTTTTTTTTCGTTTTTTTTTGGACTAGTTTTACGGTTCTCTCTTCCTCTTTGTTATTGTATATTTTTCTATTAAAATTTCGAGATGCACATTTGCATATTGATACTTGAGCGCATCTACCGGACGGCAGTCGATACGCGGCAGATTAAAGGTTGAGAGCAAGGCGGCATTCTTTGGACAAGACCCTGCAGGTTCTCGAATTCATGTCCCCGCGGTTCGAATTGGGCAGCCGCGGCGTCCGGTCCAGATTCTCTCGGGCTTTTCGCGTCGCATACACGGAAGCTTCGCTGGAGCCTCCCTCGCGTCTCGATATGATCGCGTCGAAATTCAATATTGCCAGGACCTCGGGTGTAGAACCTGGTCCAATATTCTCGCTCATTTTTTTTTTTCGTTTATTTTTGGACTAGTTTTACGGTTCTCTCTTCCTCTTTGTTATTGTATATTTTTCTATTAAATTTTTGAGATGCACATTTGCATATTGATACTTGAGCGCGTCTACCGGACGGCAGTCGATACGCGGCAGATTAAAGTTTGAGAGGAAGGCGGCATTCTTTGGACAAGACCGTGCAGGTTCTCGAATTCATGTCCCCGCGGTTCGAATTGGGCAGCCGCGGCGTCCGGTCCAGATTCTCTCGGGCTTTTCGCGTCGCATACACGTAAGCTTCGCTGGAGCCGCCCTAGCGTCTCGATATGATCGCGTCGAAATTCAATATTGCCAGGACCTCGGGTGTAGAACCTGGTCCAATATTCTCGCTCATTTTTTTTTTTCGTTTATTTTTGGACTAGTTTTACGGTTCTCTCTTCCTCTTTGTTATTGTATATTTTTCTATTAAATTTTTGAGATGCACATTTGCATATTGATACTTGAGCGCGTCTACCGGACGGCAGTCGATACGCGGCAGATTAAAGTTTGAGAGGAAGGCGGCATTCTTTGGACAAGACCCTGCAGGTTCTCGAATTCATGTCCCCGCGGTTCGAATTGGGCAGCCGCGGCGTCCGGTCCAGATTCTCTCGGGCTTTTCGCGTCGCATACACGTAAGCTTCGCTGGAGCCGCCCTAGCGTCTCGATATGATCGCGTCGAAATTCAATATTGCCAGGACCTCGGGTGTAGAACCTGGTCCAATATTCTCGCTGATTTTTTTTTTCGTTTATTTTTGGACTAGTTTTACGGTTCTCTCTTCCTTTTGTTATTGTATATTTTTCTATTAAATTTTCGAGATGCACATTTGCATATTGATACTTGAGCGCATCTAGCGGACGGCAGTCGATACGCGGCAGATTAAAGTTTGAGAGCAAGGCGGCATTCTTTGGACAAGACCCTGCAGGTTCTCGAATTCATGTCCCCGCGGTTCGAATTGGGCAGCCGCGGCGTCCGGTCCAGATTCTCTCGGGCTTTTCGCGTCGCATACACGTAAGCTTCGCTGGAGCCTCCCTCGCGTCTCGATATGATCGCGTCGAAATTCAATATTGCCAGGACCTCGGGTGTAGAACCTGGTCCAATATTCTCGCTGATTTTTTTTTTTCGTTTATTTTTGGACTAGTTTTACGGTTCTCTCTTCCTTTTGTTATTGTATATTTTTCTATTAAATTTTCGAGATGCACATTTGCATATTGATACTTGAGCGCATCTAGCGGACGGCAGTCGATACGCGGCAGATTAAAGTTTGAGAGCAAGGCGGCATTCTTTGGACAAGACCCTGCAGGTTCTCGAATTCATGTCCCCGCGGTTCGAATTGGGCAGCCGCGGCGTCCGGTCCAGATTCTCTCGGGCTTTTCGCGTCGCATACACGTAAGCTTCGCTGGAGCCGCCCTCGCGTCTCGATATGATCGCGTCGAAATTCAATATTGCCAGGACCTCGGGTGTAGAACCTGGTCCAATATTCTCGCTCATTTTTTTTTTCGTTTATTTTTGGACTAGTTTTACGGTTCTCTCTTCCTTTTGTTATTGTATATTTTTCTATTAAATTTTCGAGATGCACATTTGCATATTGATACTTGAGCGCATCTAGCGGACGGCAGTCGATACGCGGCAGATTAAAGTTTGAGAGCAAGGCGGCATTCTTTGGACAAGACCCTGCAGGTTCTCGAATTCATGTCCCCGCGGTTCGAATTGGGCAGCCGCGGCGTCCGGTCCAGATTCTCTCGGGCTTTTCGCGTCGCATACACGTAAGCTTCGCTGGAGCCTCCCTCGCGTCTCGATATGATCGCGTCGAAATTCAATATTGCCAGGACCTCGGGTGTAGAACCTGGTCCAATATTCTCGCTGATTTTTTTTTTTCGTTTATTTTTGGACTAGTTTTACGGTTCTCTCTTCCTTTTGTTATTGTATATTTTTCTATTAAATTTTCGAGATGCACATTTGCATATTGATACTTGAGCGCATCTAGCGGACGGCAGTCGATACGCGGCAGATTAAAGTTTGAGAGCAAGGCGGCATTCTTTGGACAAGACCCTGCAGGTTCTCGAATTCATGTCCCCGCGGTTCGAATTGGGCAGCCGCGGCGTCCGGTCCAGATTCTCTCGGGCTTTTCGCGTCGCATACACGTAAGCTTCGCTGGAGCCTCCCTCGCGTCTCGATAGGATCGCGTCGAAGTTCAATATTGCCAGGACCTCGGGTGTAGAACCTGGTCCAATATTCTCGCTGATTTTTTTTTTTCGTTTATTTTTGGACTAGTTTTACGGTTCTCTCTTCCTTTTGTTATTGTATATTTTTCTATTAAATTTTCGAGATGCACATTTGCATATTGATACTTGAGCGCATCTAGCGGACGGCAGTCGATACGCGGCAGATTAAAGTTTGAGAGCAAGGCGGCATTCTTTGGACAAGACCCTGCAGGTTCTCGAATTCATGTCCCCGCGGTTCGAATTGGGCAGCCGCGGCGTCCGGTCCAGATTCTCTCGGGCTTTTCGCGTCGCATACACGTAAGCTTCGCTGGAGCCTCCCTCGCGTCTCGATAGGATCGCGTCGAAGTTCAATATTGCCAGGACCTCGGGTGTAGAACCTGGTCCAATATTCTCGCTGATTTTTTTTTTTCGTTTATTTTTGGACTAGTTTTACGGTTCTCTCTTCCTTTTGTTATTGTATATTTTTCTATTAAATTTTCGAGATGCACATTTGCATATTGATACTTGAGCGCATCTAGCGGACGGCAGTCGATACGCGGCAGATTAAAGTTTGAGAGCAAGGCGGCATTCTTTGGACAAGACCCTGCAGGTTCTCGAATTCATGTCCCCGCGGTTCGAATTGGGCAGCCGCGGCGTCCGGTCCAGATTCTCTCGGCCTTTTCGCGTCGCATACACGTAAGCTTCGCTGGAGCCTCCCTCGCGTCTCGATATGATCGCGTCGAAGTTCAATATTGCCAGGACCTCGGGTGTAGAACCTGGTCCAATATTCTCGCTGATTTTTTTTTTTCGTTTATTTTTGGACTAGTTTTACGGTTCTCTCTTCCTTTTGTTATTGTATATTTTTCTATTAAATTTTCGAGATGCACATTTGCATATTGATACTTGAGCGCATCTAGCGGACGGCAGTCGATACGCGGCAGATTAAAGTTTGAGAGCAAGGCGGCATTCTTTGGACAAGACCCTGCAGGTTCTCGAATTCATGTCCCCGCGGTTCGAATTGGGCAGCCGCGGCGTCCGGTCCAGATTCTCTCGGGCTTTTCGCGTCGCATACACGTAAGCTTCGCTGGAGCCTCCCTCGCGTCTCGATAGGATCGCGTCGAAGTTCAATATTGCCAGGACCTCGGGTGTAGAACCTGGTCCAATATTCTCGCTGATTTTTTTTTTTCGTTTATTTTTGGACTAGTTTTACGGTTCTCTCTTCCTTTTGTTATTGTATATTTTTCTATTAAATTTTCGAGATGCACATTTGCATATTGATACTTGAGCGCATCTAGCGGACGGCAGTCGATACGCGGCAGATTAAAGTTTGAGAGCAAGGCGGCATTCTTTGGACAAGACCCTGCAGGTTCTCGAATTCATGTCCCCGCGGTTCGAATTGGGCAGCCGCGGCGTCCGGTCCAGATTCTCTCGGCCTTTTCGCGTCGCATACACGTAAGCTTCGCTGGAGCCTCCCTCGCGTCTCGATATGATCGCGTCGAAGTTCAATATTGCCAGGACCTCGGGTGTAGAACCTGGTCCAATATTCTCGCTGATTTTTTTTTTTCGTTTATTTTTGGACTAGTTTTACGGTTCTCTCTTCCTTTTGTTATTGTATATTTTTCTATTAAATTTTCGAGATGCACATTTGCATATTGATACTTGAGCGCATCTAGCGGACGGCAGTCGATACGCGGCAGATTAAAGTTTGAGAGCAAGGCGGCATTCTTTGGACAAGACCCTGCAGGTTCTCGAATTCATGTCCCCGCGGTTCGAATTGGGCAGCCGCGGCGTCCGGTCCAGATTCTCTCGGGCTTTTCGCGTCGCATACACGTAAGCTTCGCTGGAGCCTCCCTCGCGTCTCGATAGGATCGCGTCGAAGTTCAATATTGCCAGGACCTCGGGTGTAGAACCTGGTCCAATATTCTCGCTGATTTTTTTTTTTCGTTTATTTTTGGACTAGTTTTACGGTTCTCTCTTCCTTTTGTTATTGTATATTTTTCTATTAAATTTTCGAGATGCACATTTGCATATTGATACTTGAGCGCATCTAGCGGACGGCAGTCGATACGCGGCAGATTAAAGTTTGAGAGCAAGGCGGCATTCTTTGGACAAGACCCTGCAGGTTCTCGAATTCATGTCCCCGCGGTTCGAATTGGGCAGCCGCGGCGTCCGGTCCAGATTCTCTCGGCCTTTTCGCGTCGCATACACGTAAGCTTCGCTGGAGCCTCCCTCGCGTCTCGATATGATCGCGTCGAAGTTCAATATTGCCAGGACCTCGGGTGTAGAACCTGGTCCAATATTCTCGCTGATTTTTTTTTTTCGTTTATTTTTGGACTAGTTTTACGGTTCTCTCTTCCTTTTGTTATTGTATATTTTTCTATTAAATTTTCGAGATGCACATTTGCATATTGATACTTGAGCGCATCTAGCGGACGGCAGTCGATACGCGGCAGATTAAAGTTTGAGAGCAAGGCGGCATTCTTTGGACAAGACCCTGCAGGTTCTCGAATTCATGTCCCCGCGGTTCGAATTGGGCAGCCGCGGCGTCCGGTCCAGATTCTCTCGGCCTTTTCGCGTCGCATACACGTAAGCTTCGCTGGAGCCTCCCTCGCGTCTCGATATGATCGCGTCGAAATTCAATATTGCCAGGACCTCGGGTGTAGAACCTGGTCCAATATTCTCGCTGATTTTTTTTTTCGTTTATTTTTGGACTAGTTTTACGGTTCTCTCTTCCTTTTGTTATTGTATATTTTTCTATTAAATTTTCGAGATGCACATTTGCATATTGATACTTGAGCGCATCTAGCGGACGGCAGTCGATACGCGGCAGATTAAAGTTTGAGAGCAAGGCGGCATTCTTTGGACAAGACCCAGCAGGTTCTCGAATTCATGTCCCCGCGGTTCGAATTGGGCAGCCGCGGCGTCCGGTCCAGATTCTCTCGGGCTTTTCGCGTCGCATACACGTAAGCTTCGCTGGAGCCTCCCTCGCGTCTCGATATGATCGCGTCGAAATTCAATATTGCCAGGACCTCGGGTGTAGAACCTGGTCCAATATTCTCGCTCATTTTTTTTTTCGTTTATTTTTGGACTAGTTTTACGGTTCTCTCTTCCTTTTGTTATTCTATATTTTTCTATTAAATTTTCGAGATGCACATTTGCATATTGATACTTGAGCGCATCTAGCGGACGGCAGTCGATACGCGGCAGATTAAAGTTTGAGAGCAAGGCGGCATTCTTTGGACAAGACCCTGCAGGTTCTCGAATTCATGTCCCCGCGGTTCGAATTGGGCAGCCGCGGCGTCCGGTCCAGATTCTCTGGGGCTTTTCGCGTCGCATACACGTAAGCTTCGCTGGAGCCTCCCTCGCGTCTCGATATGATCGCGTCGAAATTCAATATTGCCAGGACCTCGGGTGTAGAACCTGGTCCAATATTCTCGCTCATTTTTTTTTTCGTTTATTTTTGGACTAGTTTTACGGTTCTCTCTTCCTTTTGTTATTGTATATTTTTCTATTAAATTTTCGAGATGCACATTTGCATATTGATACTTGAGCGCATCTAGCGGACGGCAGTCGATACGCGGCAGATTAAAGTTTGAGAGCAAGGCGGCATTCTTTGGACAAGACCCTGCAGGTTCTCGAATTCATGTCCCCGCGGTTCGAATTGGGCAGCCGCGGCGTCCGGTCCAGATTCTCTCGGGCTTTTCGCGTCGCATACACGTAAGCTTCGCTGGAGCCTCCCTCGCGTCTCGATATGATCGCCTCGAAATTCAATATTGCCAGGACCTCGGGTGTAGAACCTGGTCCAATATTCTCGCTCATTTTGTTTTTTCGTTTATTTTTGGACTAGTTTTACGGTTCTCTCTTCCTTTTGTTATTGTATATTTTTCTATTAAATTTTCGAGATGCACATTTGCATATTGATACTTGAGCGCATCTACCGGACGGCAGTCGATACGCGGCAGATTAAAGTTTGAGAGCAAGGCGGCATTCTTTGGACAAGACCCTGCAGGTTCTCGAATTCATGTCCCCGCGGTTCGAATTGGGCAGCCGCGGCGTCCGGTCCAGATTCTCTCGGGCTTTTCGCGTCGCATACACGTAAGCTTCGCTGGAGCCTCCCTCGCGTCTCGATATGATCGCGTCGAAATTCAATATTGCCAGGACCTCGGGTGTAGAACCTGGTCCAATATTCTCGCTCATTTTGTTTTTCGTTTTTTTTTTGCAGTAGTTTTACGGTTCTCTCTTCCTCTTTGTTATTGTATATTTTTCTGTTAAATTTTCGAGATGCACATTTGCATATTGATACTTGAGCGCATCTACCGGACGGCAGTCGATACGCGGCAGATTAAAGTTTGAGAGCAAGGCGGCATTCCTTGGACAAGACCCTGCAGGTTCTCGAATTCATGTCCCCGCGGTTCGAATTGGGCAGCCGCGGCGTCCGGTCCAGATTCTCTCGGGCTTTTCGCGTCGCATACACGTAAGCTTCGCTGGAGCCTCCCTCGCGTCTCGATATGATCGCGTCGAAATTCAATATTGCTAGGACCTCGGGTGTAGGGCCTGGTCCAATATTCTCGCTCATTTTTTTTTCGTTTTTTTTTTTTTGTAGCTCGTGTACTTACAAAAAAAAAAAAAAGAAGTATATGTGTCACCGCGTGTTTTTACGAGGTTTTTGTGTTTCGTATTTTTTTGGTTGAAAAATCTGACCTTCCATAAAAATGTTCTCGCGGTAACATAGTGGGCGATATCACGTGTCCGCGTAGTTAGGAGAACAGATGGTTCGGAATTGGGGAATCTAGAAAAAAAAAATTATCGACGAAAAAGAGGCCGAGTAAAATAATGAAATGAGAGAATAACACTTTTCGAACGTGCTTATAGAATAGATGGTCGTTTTCAGATATGGCTGCTGGAGCGAATATAGTTTACGTTCGTTGTGGAAACCGAAATTACGCATTGGCTGTTGCGACGTTTCTTTACTGTAACCGTTCTTTTTACTTTGTTTGCGCCGTGTGTCTTCTAGCATATATAGGGTGTTCCAAGTCGCCAGGCTTGATCTAAAATGGACCGTAAAAACCGACGCCTGCACGTAGCAATCTGAACTTTTCGTCAAAGGTGTATTTCACAGGTCGGTCTTTTTTTTTTTTTTTTTCTGAAAAAATATGAAGAATAGCTCTCTTTCTGTAAAACAAATAGGGCCAAGATACTTGCCAGGGTCAACGGCAAACGGCGACGGAGACGACGAAGTCCAGTTGCGGGGCGCGTTTGGCGCGCGTATTGATAGATGGCGTCGGGAGCAGCGTCCGAAGGTGCAGCCGACCAGCGAAAGATAGCAGACGACACGCAGGCGAAATCCGCTGGCAGCAAAAGCGCCGTTGTTATGCGGACGCGCTTTTTTTAACTTTAAGGTTTGCTTGTATTTTCCGCATTTATTTTTTAACCAAGGGTACATTACAAGAAGATTATATTCATTTTAATTAACCACGGTGGTCGCGAGCCGTCTCGACAAGGAGGCAGCGCCATCTATCAATACGAACGCCAAGCGCGCTCCGACACTCTACTTGGTCGTCTGCGTCGCCGTCCGCCGTTGACCCTGGCCAGTCTCTTGGCCCTATTTTGTACAGAAAGGGAGCTATGCTCTGTAATCTAAGAAGAAAAAAAAAACTGACCTGTGAAATACACATTTGACGAAAAGCTTAGATTGCTACGTGCACCCGTCGATTTTTACGGTTCATTTTAGATCGCGAATACTGGCTTGGCACACCCTATAACTCATTAGTGAAGCTGTTTAAATTACCGCAAATGTATACCGTGAACAGTTCCAAAACATGTAGGTGAATATATCCTTCTGGAGATGGTAGTAGCACATGATGTCCGAACCTCCGAGTTAAGAAGGAGTAGCGCAGTTAGTGTCGTACTGACTAAACGCCCACCGTCACGTATATCTATGCAACGATTTTAATCTTTTTTCACAAATAAATCTTATATTTCTATTTCTTATCACCCGTGTTGGCGTTAACGCGTTAGGAGTAACGGCGTCATCTGTAACACGTCACTTTTTTTCAGTACCGTGCTAACGTTAATGGGTTGCAACTAGGCTTACATTTTTGTCGCGTTTCTACACTTCGTTCCAGTTTCAGTGTAGACGCAGCCCGCTCTACGAGCTGATGCGAGCAGTGGGACAGCGTCAAAAGGGCAGCATCATGGTTTTCGTCATGCTTCTGTACGTGTTCTATTGTCGTTGAACCAATCATAAATTAAAAAAAAAGTCCGATGGCGTGCGCTTTTCACGCTGCTTGATTGGTCCGATTAGCTCGTAGCGTCGGCTGCGTCTGGGTTTACGCTGAAACGAAGTGTAGACGCGTTATGCACGCGCCAGGTTGAGCCGCCATAGCCGACCTTCTCTTGTCTTACCGAGATGGCGAGCCATTAAAGCGGGCGTTGACGAGCCTCCACAAAGGCTTATGCAGAAGTGAAGGACACAGTAGGCTATTAAAGGAGCCATTACCTGTCCTGCTGCGCCAACGATTAAATAGAGCGCGCGGAATAAGAGGAAACAAAAACAGGAGGTCGGTTATGGCGGCGGCCAGGCACATCTGCTGCAAAGCGGGTATAGGCTCCAAGGCATTCATTATTGGACTCGCTTCACATACCTTAAAAACTTTACGACTTTTTCCCACTCAAAAAATCTCACTTTAGCAAAAAAAGCCCAAAGCCTACGCGCTTTGTTTCGGTGCCAAAAAACGCTGCCGCAAAAAAAAGAAAAAAAAAAGTTAATATTGTTTATTTTTAAATACAAAAATAACCGAAACGTAACGATTTTTATCGGTAACGGTTACGCGTTTTTTTTTTTCTTTTTGAGGTAACGTAAGCCGATAAGGAGTTCCTTTATTCTGCGAGTACGGAGTAACGTATTTCATTACTTCTTTTTCGGTAACGCCTACAACACTGCCTTATTACTGACCAGAAAATTCCCGTAGACTCTGTTCAGATAAGATCATGCACGCGAGTAAGAGACGTATTTTTTTGTTGACGTTTTATACGTTACTCCTCAACATGTGCAGCCGTTATTAAAGAAATTCAGTAACCTCAATATTAAAGTTTGTGTCATAGATTCTTATTAAAACGTTCTTTCGAATAATAATAATATATAAATCCTAGCTTTATCTCGAAATTTAAATTTTTATGTCGCTCCAAACTTGCTCTAGAGTACAAAGTTGAAAACTTTTAAGGAGCAAATAAAAAAAAAAAAACTTCAATTTTTTTTAAACTCTATAGTTATAGTTCTCCACAATACTGTTGTGTTTATTCATAAAAAAAAAAAAACATGTTTCATCATTTTTTTTTTCAAAGTTAGAGTGCTGCAAAGTGTACCTTCCACGCCGCCATTTTCGCCGCATGCCAAAGACGGGATGAAATTATTTCTTTTTAATTCCCTCTATTTGATGACTATACATGGCTTCAGCTCCGGGCTTTCAGCTTCCCTGCCAAGCACGTATGCTCGTTTAGTGCAAGCACTGTTTAGGGCCACATGCAAGCGCTTCTAGCATCAGCTACGTCTCGACTTAGGCTGAAATAAATTATAGATATGTTTTTGCGTGTTGCATTTGGGTATTAGAGCTCAAGTTGAAGTATTCCACTAATTAAAACAATGCCCGCGTTGCTCGTCTTTTGCATTTATTGAACCGATGCTATCGTGCCATCGCTTTTGCTCACTCGTGGCACCGGTGCTAAGCAACGCTTTTGTCCAAACACTGTCGTCCCCAGGAGCCAACGCAGAGGTCAAAAGTGAAATGTCGCGAGTTCTAAAAGCGACGCGAGCAATACTAACGGCACCGACCTAATCGACGCTAAATAAAAGAGGCGGCGGCTCAGGCAGAAAGCAAACCCTAAAGACTGGAACCAGCAACGGGCATGAACCGCAGAGCGTACGTACGCAATTATTGCCTGTTTTCCCCTGTTGCTTATTTTCTTTCGAAGGAACTGATTGCCACATGCTTAGACTTACTCTGTACGTTGCTTCAAGGAAAAGCAAATGACGAACGTTGCTTCTTTCTCTCTCCTGTCATGCGTTCGGGAGGTCGCGGAGTCTTTTGATTGTGAGGCAAGACAGCAAGCGCGCTGCGGTCATAAACAAACGAAGTGGTTGCCAGTCGCGTGTAGTTGCGTCTTGGCAGAACTTCTTCAGCCATGGAAACGACTTACAGCGTCTGTAGTGTATTGTGCGGTGACTATAGTAGTAAACACAAAAATAAGATAGCGAAATAGGGAAATTTTCGCAGTGACTAAGAACTGGATGTCAATTCTCCAAAAAGAATCGGGCAAAGTCCTCCAGATCGTAGACTCCCTATTTGTAGCCACATTTGAAGTTGGCCGATTTTGTAGCACTCGTTAGACATACTGCAGTACAGGCGAGTACTTCGCGGAATTCGTCGGTCATTTATGCAGACGGACGAAACACGGACTTCTCATGACGCCTTTCAGCCAACGCGGTTAACTCGTGCTCTCGATATCTTTACTAGTTATTTTTTAATATCTTTCTTTTGTTTTCTTAAGATAAAAAATTGCAAATATTTTAATCGTAACGGACGTCTTATGAAAGACTGCCTGTGAAGTTGCAGGTTTACCTTGGTTTGCCGGACATACAACCGTCATGAATAGCAATGTAACAAGCTTGGTTTGGTGGCTCAAACATTCCTACTTTATCGCAAATATAGGAGTAAATATTCGCACATAATTTCCACCACTGCACTTAAGTTTCTACAACTTCCTGTGTAAAAACAAGAAATGTTGCAGTACCAACTAATATTGTTTTTGTCCCCCTTTTGTGGGAAAAGTTCAGCTAAAGCTCCAACAGCTTGCGATTTTAAAGGTCAAAACAGGCTTATTGGTTAAATTAATAAAACGGGAGAACAACGCGATATTGTTTTAATAAGTAGAATACGTGAACTTGAGCCCGGTACCCGATTACACCACAAAAATATATATTTAGACATAACATAACCCGAAATCAAATGATAATCGCGTCTGTTGAACTGGGCAAAAATGTAGGCGGGGAAGGTCGATTTTGCAGCGCTGCAGCTTTGAAGGTAGCAAAATGATGCAATGAGCTTTTTATGAATAAGCAAAGGAGTAGGATGTATAACTATCATTATAAATTTCAGAAATATCGAAGATGCGTTTTTTCTTAATTGCACCTTTAATTCACTTCACTTTGCACTTAAGGACAAGTTTGGAGTGACATAAAAAGTAATTTCAGAGATGAAGCAATGGTTTATATATCATTCGAAATAGGGCTTTAATAATAATATTTGGCATACATTTAAATGTAGCTTTTTGACGTTTTTAAATAACGGCTGAGAGATCTAGTGACAACACGTCAAAGGAGCCATATTTTTACATCTTTGACGCAAAATATTTAATCCCTACAATGCTCTGCATAATTCAATAAATTGTTCTCATATATTATTAGTCGTGGAAAATATTTTAAAATTTTCATATTTGTAGGTTGCATAGTAAATGTAACCAAACATGACATAAACAAAAACTGCAAAAATAAAATATGCATGCCATTCTGGAGCACATAGAAATAATTTCTCTTCAAGTATTACGTCTTTGAAAAATATTTTTCACAACATTCTCTACATATTTGAAGAGTAATATATAGGAAGATTAGCACAAAAAAATCCTAACTTGCGTGCATGATCCTTCTGAACAGAGCCTTATGTTCTATGTGTTTTCATTCTCATCGTCATGGATCGGCTTTTTTTTTGTTTTTTTTCTTGGATTGTTTTTTTAACCGGAAATATTCTTGCTTCTGGAACGTTTTAAAACTGTGTGAATTGATTATATTAATGAATTGAACAGAATTTTTTTCCCAAAATGGTGGCGATTGGTAGGTGAATACTTTTCTCACCTCATGTCTATGAAGATCGGCGGACATCCAGTGGGAAGATTACCGCCATGGCTATATATTGGCTAATTCACCAAAATTTGTTTATAAACCTTTTTAATTACTGGTTGGACATTTCACGTTTGAGTTCTAGTTTTAATGGCAGTTACTATCATATGGTACATAAAATCAATAAATTTGCGAAAAGGCGAAGTGGTTTGAGATATAGTCTAGTTTTTGCGTGACTTTCATGCGATTTCAAAACTGCACGCAGAAAGCGCTCTTGAAGTCCTGCCCACGGTGATGTTTAAAAGTGTGGTGTAGTCTTCCGGTCCTTTCGTCGCTTTCTTGGAAGTGCGTCCTTTTGCGAATGCGCTTACGCGTTCTGCTGGGGTGGTGACGAGTTGCCAGAAACTAATATTTCATTTACCTGTACATCGGCAAAAAAAAATTATTAAGTTTTTTTTTTATTCATGTGGGGGTGGGTGGATTCGGGTTTTAAAAATGCAAACTTTTATAACTTAATTTATAAAAAAAAAACTGTCTTTTACTAATTTTTCTTTTTTAAATTCGTCCAAGTTTTAACAGAATCGTAATTATCGCAATTACTGTAATTTCAACGTGACACATAGCACCTTCTATAAAAAGTTAATTAATCAATTTGATTTAATTAGCCTTCTCAATGAGGTGCACATCGGATGTAATCTCCACCGAGGTCAAGAAATATACATCGAAGACGGCATTCATGTATTATTGTACCTTCTTTAAAAAACGAATTATACTCGTATAAAAAATTACCCCGTATAAAAACGTACATGGACGCACACACGTGCGCTCACCGAGACGCGTGCGCCCACACATTTGTATACCCGCACCCACACACACAAACCGAATTACGCACGCGCGCACACACACAAACACCTCACACAATCGCCAACACGGTTCGACACGGCCAGCTGGACACAGAAGGCTTCCCGTCACTTCCAGCTCGGTGCACGTAGGACTTCGCCACATGCGTCGACAGTTGAACACTTTGAACGCGGGTTTATGCGAGAGCCGTGTAAACTCTACGCCTCGCTGCTGACCGGGAAAAAGATGCGGCTCCGCGGTATCGGCTCGCAACAGGACAGCCCGAAAAGGACTCGAGGGGCTGCAGGAGCCTCGCAGTTCCATCGACCCCGTTGTGACAAATGCTCGCCAGGGGACTCCACTTGCATTGGGCGAGCTACCCGAGCAATGCCCTCTTGTTTCCAAAGATTCTGAAAGTTGAGCTCTCGTGGTTTGCGAGCTGCACTGTTGTAAGAAAGTTTTCCGGAATGGGTTCGACGGCGGGTGAGCCCAGCCCATGGGCTCCGGTGTCGGGGAGCCAGATGCCTCGAATTGTCACGAAAACTCCGCGCAGTTCGATAGGTCGCTCGCTGTAAATTGCGTGCACTCGTAAAAATGCTCACGTTGCGTTTACGTACTGCGATACGCGAAGGCCGTTAGCCTCGAGTTTTTCGTCACAGCCCGGAATATGATGTTTTTTCATCTTCTTTCTACGCCAGCTACACTCATTTAACGGGGAGAGGACGAACTCGCCGTTTCTGGAGGAGTCATTCGAGGGAAAAGTCGGCTTATAATTAATAAAAAAAAACAAAAGGTGCTCGGTTAATAAATTCTGGCCCGGTGTTGCTTTAAAGGAGGCACATAAATTTTGACTGGTTTGAAATGCAATAGATTTGAATGTGCGCATTCCAAAAATAGCCGCACTTTTTTTTTAATTTGCTAGCCTTCCCAAACTATCATAAACTTGAAGAAATATCCAAGCATGATATACGATTACTCACTGAGTATCCAAAAAGGTGCCGAGAAAATATTTGCTGCTTTTCACCATAGTTTTTATTATTAAAAGCTCGACCCTTTCCTTCGACATCTGACATTGGGATCTCGGAGATTCTCGGCTTCCCTTTACCCGGCCGAGACTCGGTTGTGGTCCCAATGATTTTTAATCGCACGTAAAGATGCACAACAGTCTTTTTTTTCCTCGTATAGTGACAGGACGGCCATATTGGCAATACATAAATACAACCGGAATACTGGCCAAACTTGAACGCATTCTACAATCCTCTTGATTGTTAGTTGGCTTAGAATCATCGGTCGCTTTTACATACCTTCCATGCAAATGGGGTTTGGGCCTGTCGCAAAAACGAAGTTTAACATTGTTCTGTGGTAAACATGAATGCTGTAACTAAGGCATTTCACTTTTGCAATGTTAATAAAGGTACATATACTGTTCGGTACTACCCAAATAACAAAAGCTATTCATGTTATTTTCCGGCGAAGAGACAATATGCACGCGCTTTTCCATAGGAATGCACAGGAGCGCCGCAAAAGTACACTCGAGGCTGTTTTAATTTGCCTCCCGGAAGTCGCATAGACTCTAGCGCCAGTTGAACCTCTAGCGTACGTTATATAACTTTAAGGTTGGGACTCGGCGCCGCGTTCACACACGTGGTAGGGTGCGTGAATAAAAGCGTTCGGAACAAAATAGAAATGTGAACTTTAGCGGACGACAGAGAAAACGCAAACACACGACGTGAAGATTTGTCTAAAACTGTGTATTTCATTTCGCGCGCGCTGACCGGCGTTCGGAATTCACCGGCCTGCGTTCGGCAAGCACTTTCCACTGGCGGCCGCTGCGGTCTAGCGCACACCAGCTCGGAGCACGTGAGGCGCAAGCTCGCCAGCAGAACTCAGTTATCCTGGCCCGTTTCAATCTGGATGAGCATATCGTACCGGCGTGCGGTCGTGTGTCACAATTCCGTGGTGCACGTTAAAGACCCCAGGCTAGCGGCTTGTTCTACACTGTCTAAATTTCTCATTGTTGAGAGACAACTCGCCGGTTGAGGCACATCAAGTTCAGGCTGTATTACCCCAGTTTTCTGGGGTAATACAGCCTTTCGCAAATAATGTAGATTTTTAGTTGTTGCAATCAAATCATGGAAAGGTTGTCTGCAATGTGGGGAACGATTGTTTGCGGTGCTGTCATTGTGTAGCACAAATTTTCGTTTTAGCCTACAAATATTTAGACGGTCTAACTAAGACTTCAGTACTATTCGATAATGCGCGACATGCCAAACGTCCTGTTGCCTCGGGTTGGGTAGTAAGAGAGGAAACACACACGTTTTGGGTGTTTAAATAAAGATGAACAGTAAGGGAAAATAAATAAATCCCTCAAAATATCTGCTAATCTTAAAGTCTAGAATGTTTTTTCTTTTAATATTTTAGTCACCGCAATTTTACAGGAAAAGTTTCACCTCGTTTATTATTCCTCTTCCTATTTTAGGAAAATTCAGTCTTACATACTGTCACGAATGACAAGTGATGAGGCGTCAAATAACTGAGTAAACTAAACGTTTAATCGGGCGAAGTTGTGCCCAAAATAAAAAAAGGAAACAAAAGATAACAGTAGAGCGTCGCGGGCGTCGAAGTCGGCGAAAGAGCAGAGTCGAACGCTGGGGCGAAACTGACTCGACAAGGTTGCGGGTGGCCTCTTATCTAGAGTGGGTCACTATCTCGAAGATTCGGTGGAGAAGGTTCGAGCGTAGCGCGCTCGGGGCGACAATGAACACGCACTTTCTAGAACAACAAAATCAGGGATGAACGATAGAAGGTATGTCCGCAGCTAGAATAAACAAGAATCTTCTACAAGTCCGTGACCCTGCGCGCGGACTTGTAGAAGATTCTTGTTTATTCTTGCTGCGGACATACCTTCTATCGTTCATCCCTGATTTTGTTGCGCGTTTTTTATATTGCGCGGACCTGCACAATATTAATGAGGATGTTTCGAGCACTTTTGAATCTTTTTTCAGAAATTAACATATTTCTGCCTTTTTTCTCTGCGGGGAGTGATATATATGACACACAAAATACGCTGTACTTGCATTAAATTTTTCTATGGAATATCAATACAAAAACAGTATGACCAGCGGTCTTTGAATATAGCTCGTTTCATCTGACAATGTCATCCAGCCTTCCTCATAATTGTAATAACCGCCTTCCCGAGAACAAAGCCTGCGAACCTTGCCTTTTTAGAAACTTGCCAGCTTTGTCCCCGGGAAAAAGCTAGTCTTGCACCTTGTTTCGGGAATATGGCTTCTGGGGAGTAAACGTAGTAACCAAAGAGCTAATACTATTCAAATTACTTTCGACTCGTGCATTTGTCGTAACGCACCTCCTAAGGATGTGCTCTCTACTTTGATTAAAAGAACCGTGTTCTCTTTTTTTTTATGTGAGTAGGGAATTGGCTCGGAGCGCCTCGAATTTTAATTAAGAGAGATACGGTCGCGCTTTTTCGAAAGGCGAGCACGCGACGCGCGGTGACCGCGACTCAGCAAAGCGGGAAGTGCGTACATATTTGCCCCGAAAGCACTCGGTCATTCTTTGTTTGCCGACCTCCGCTGATTGCCTCGAAGGTCTTTGGAATCTACACGCGTGCTAGTGACAATGATTTTGGTTGCTTGGAAATTCTTACTTTCGTTTTCTTTTTTTATTTAAAATTCTTATTTTCGAGAGGACCTTATTGTCTTCGTGTATCGTACCCTTTTTTATTATAATATTTTTCTTAGAACATGCGACATTCACTTGTATGAAATAAAATTTCTATCACTCAGTGAGTTCTGAAACAAGAAAAACTACAATAAATCGCGTTAAAAATAGATACTTCCCGTTAGGTATTTTCATCGACGCCTTCGAAGAACACGTACTATATATATATATATATACATATATATATATATATATATATAACTGAGAAGAAAGAAACCCTTAGTGAAAAACAGCAACAACGGACGATTTAATCTTCGACGTTTCGGCCGGAGTCCGGCCTTCGTCAGGAAGAACTTTTACAGATGAACGCGGGTGGTATTTATACAATGCTACGGTCGAGTCCAAATTTCGGGGGGGTGACGGTTGAAGCTTTCGAGAGAGGGAAGCGTAGGGCAGTTCTTATCCGGGTGAAGAAGCTTGACGGTCGGTGCCAAGTTTCAAGGACGGCGGGATGACGGTTGTAGCTTCTGGAGAGGGGGCGCAGGGTGACTTTGTGTCCGGGCCGGCAGCGGTGACTTATATAAACAATAGCGTACAATAGACGATTTTTTTTTTTTTTTTGAAACAGCACTTTAGTTTGCGCGTGTAACTTTCGTCTATTGTACGCTATCGTCTATATAGGTCACCCCTGCCGGCCCGGACACAAAGTCACCCTGCGCCCCCTCTCCAGAAGCTACAACCGTCATCCCGCCGTCCTTGAAACTTGGCACCGACCGTCAAGCTTCTTCACCCGGATAAGGACTGCCCTACGCTTCCCTCTCTCGAAAGCTTCAACCGTCACCCCTCCGAAATTTGGACTCGACCGTAGCATTGTATAAATACCACCCGCGTTCATCTGTAAAAGTTCTTCCTGACGAAGGCTGGACTCCGGCCGAAACGTCGAAGATTAAATCGTCTGTTGTTGCTGTTTTTCACTAAGGGTTTTTTTCTTCTCAGTTCTATACCCACGCCTTCGGCCTCCCGCCACCATGCCCGTTATATATATATATATATATATATATATATATATATATATATATATATATATATATATATAGTTGCGAATGACCCGATGAGAAAGGAGAAAACAAAATGAACTAAATATTTAATGGGGGTGAACTCGTGCCAGAAACGAAAAAGAACAAAGGTCGACAAACCAGCGTCGAGCGCCGACGGCGGCAGCACCAAGCGAAACAGCTGCCTATCGCGAGAGAGAATCAGGGAATTAATCGGCAATACGGCGCTCAGCTCCTTACCTACTATGCTCGTCATCTCGAATATTCGGCCTAGAATGTTCGGGAAAGAGCTGGGGCGAGACGGACTAGGCATGGTCATTCTGGCTTCCTTATCTTTTACGCTCGGACTAAGAGTGTAGGTGCTATTATATCCTCCTATATACGCGTATATACTTATATATACGCGTCATTCTTCCCCCGAGCAGCTCCAGACTGTAACGGCCTTCCCCGCCACATGGCTGCCATCACCTGCCCATCAATCTTCTTCAAAAATGTTATCAATCATCTCTCATCCGGAAGACTAGCACCTATGTTTGATTATTTTTGTAACCCCAACCCTTATGTAATACCCCCTAAAAGGGGGTCTTTAAGGTAATAAAATAAAATGAAAAATGAAAATAAATTAAAAGCCTGGCAGATCGCCACGAGAAGCGCCCGCCGAAATGGAAACGGTGGAGCGGCAGACAACGGAACAGAGGAGAGCCACGTGACTGGCGCCCCGCTGCGGCTAGACGCCAAAACACACTTCTTCCGAGCGAATAAGTGCGTTTCGGTTCCTCGCCGCGGCAAAAGCTGTGCGGTGACGTCCAGGTTCCCCGAGAAATGTCTCTTTGATGCTCTGTGCTACCAGATCCTCGCGCACCAAATCTGCGACCGGGCACTCTATGGCTCCGTCGTCAAACTGCCAGGCTTTGTGAGTACAGAGGAGGCTATGGTGCTACTCACATGACGTCACAAGCTAGGTGCGCTGTCGCCGTCCGCCGCTTCCTGGCAAAATGGAATATGCACATTTTGTGAATACCACCAATTCGCGAATCTTCTAGATGAACGAAGAAGCGTATCTTCTCGATCATGCACTCGGCATTACTTCCCCATTTAAAAGCGCATCGCCCCGTTGCAACGCAAAACAAAACAAAACAATGGTAAGCTAAACAAGTCCTCTCGAAAACGAAAAGTCACCAGTGGTACCGAGCGTAGAACGCCCTGAGTCGAACGACGTGAACCATCTCGGGTCGTCGTCGACGTCATGAAGATGTTTGAATTCCATGGGACAACACTTTATAGTTCAGCTCCCCGAGGCGACGCAGTACCTTGTACAGTCCGAAGTACCGTTTGAACAGTTTTTCGCTGAGGCCGCGGCGATGAATGCGTGTCCACACCCCCGTCCTGCCTCAGGGCTGGAAGTGAACGTCCCGAGGACGAAGGTTTGTAGCGGCCAGCATCGGACACGCTGCTGGCCTTGAATCTGGAGTCGGGCGAGCTGGCGGACTTCTTCGGCCCGTTGACGAACTACCTGGGCGTAGTAGCTCCAGTCACCAGCTGGCTCGTGGGGCAGCATCGCGTCCAGCATGTTTGTTACTTTCCGACCATGTACCAGATGTAAAGTTGTAACTCCAGTGGTCTCTTCAATAGCCGTGTTGTTGGCCAACGTGACCTTGTCCCACGTCATGTGCTCCATGTCGACGTGCATGGCGTTCGTGTCGGCGCTGGTCTTGTTTAGCCGTTCTGTCAGCCGGTTCGTCTTCTGATGGTATGCCGTTGTTCGACGATTGTTGGTGCGGCCGAGCTGGAAGATCTCTTGAGTGAGCTGTGCCAAGAAGCGATGACCCTCGGTCTGTAATCAGTACTTCGGGAGCACCGTGCCTGAGAACGATGGATTGGACGAAGAACTTGGCCATCTCCACTGCAGTGCCCGAGGGAAGGGCTTTGTGAGGTATTCGGCACCGACGATGATCCACCGGAATCCTTGCGTCGATGGTGGGAACGTTCCAAGGAAGTCCATTCTGATCTGCTGGAACGGTGTAGTCGGGGAAGGGATCGGCAACAAGGTGTGTAGTCGGGCTGGTTGGTTGGTTATCTTGAAATGGGATTAAAGCAGCGCACAAAAAAAGAAGGACCAGTGGAAGGAGAACTCCGACACAGCGCTGACTTACAACTGAAAAATTTACTTGTGCACGGTACTGCAAATGAAAAATAAAATAACCGGAGAGACACAAAGAACAATCAACCCAGTAACACGCCCCTCCGCCATAATGCCGACACACGCCTACATTTACTTTCTCGACTTCCTAATACAGGAACTGCCTTTTTCGGGACAGTCCGGAAAAAGGCAGTGCTACTGCCTAAACGTCGAGGCCTGCCCGCTAAGCCCCCTTTTTATAAATTTCCACTAATTGTTTCCACTCATTCCTTGCGGGTAAACTTGTTTTATTATTTTACATATTCCTATATGCGCGTTAAAAGTTTTTTATCTATAATTTTTGCTGATATAATATGTTTTTAACAATACTTTCAGTGTTTTACTTGATCACCTACTGCGCACTTGCGAGTGATATCATCAAATAATCTTTTTTTTTTTCATCGTTCAACTGCTGCGTCCCTTGTGCTACTTGGGTTACGCTTAACTTCACTGACATCCTCCATGTGGGTACTTTGCTTGGCAGAGAGTTTTGTGTCTCCAGGCATGAACGGTGACGCCTGATAAGAGCCCTCCCCGCTTTGCAAGATTATCTTAGAACTTCCGGCCCTTCCTGGCTTGTTTTGATGATTTCTGTTTAAGGTGATAGTTGCGCGTAGTTATGTATATTTCTTTTTCGTTCTAGTGTGTTTGGGCAATTTTTTAATGGCCTTTTGGCTCCCTAAAGTGTAAGAGTTTAGTTGTCTCTTTTGTCCATTTGTCATGTCGAAACACACCGCACTATATGTTGCTTCACTAGTTGTTACCGCATGTGTGAGATTTCCCAACGTTTCTGTTTTGTATCCTCCCGTTTTGTTGCTCATCCTTTGAACGATATGTAGCTCTTTGTCAAGTGATGGCTCTAGAGCTTGAGGAGCAGCGTTTGCGGCGTCGATGAAAGCGTTAAGCAGTCTCATATTTTAAACTTGCGACGTGAAATACGTATTACGTGTAGTATGGTTAACAAGTAATCAAAGATACAATATTTGAGCTCCCTAAAGTAAATTTTTCGAAGTTAGCTTATATATGTGCTTTCTGTAGATTCTACAAAACATAGAGACGATAAAAAGAAATTGCCGCACCAAGCCTAAGTTTTTGTATTATAAGTTGCGTTGTTTGCTTGTAGGGTCAGCCTCTACCTCAATTTAACAAATTGTATACAGAATCTAGTCACCCGATAAACGCTTTACAGCAGCTTTGCATGGGCGCCGCCATCTTGACATTACGTGACCCTGCCGCCATAGCTGGCCATTAAGTGCAGTTCACACACTTGCAACCGAGTAGGACGGAGAGAGAAAGAAAACTGGTTTTTCAGCCTCTTACGACGTCTTAAGGCCCGTTCACACTCTTGCGACCTCTTAAACCTAGGTTCCTTACAACTTCTTAAACCAGAAAACACACTGGTGCCATCTATTGGGAAGCAGTGTAAACTCGGCGGTCCGGCATATTTTTTTTTATTTCTCGCGGATTATCCTTTCTTTTTTGGCTCGAAAAACTTTTGTCAATGTTATAAACGAGCCTTTCTATGGGTATTACGCACATTTGACCTCGGAAATCCCGCAAAACCTTCGCTCTTCTGAAATGCAGTTCCAGGGTCACCGCATAGATGGCGCCACAATGCCAGTTTGTTCCCTCTTTTTAAATACATTTAGCAAGTTTTAAGAGAACTCGTCTCACTCAGTCGTACTCGGTCGAACTCGGTCGCAAGAGTGTGAACGGGCCTTTAGGACCAGGTCCGCAGCAGCGCACTTGGTCCTAGGACGTCGCAAAGAGGCTTAAACACCGGTTTTCTCTCTCTCGGTCGTACTCAGTAACAAGTGTGTGAAATAACTTTTAGTTTTTCGACAGTGGAGTGATATTTCTGCTGCGTTCGCCACCACCGGTGTTGCATTTTTGTTTTATTTTTATCTGCGTCCAAATTACGGGTTTTTTTTTACATAAAGCTTATATACATCGGGCCCCCACTTAATCATTTTAATACATGTTTGAACCTATGTACTGCCTTTTTTATTTATCGAATAGTATTAGACTGCGTGTGAGTCAACGAAACAAGAATATGGCCTTAAGATGACGTTATTCTGTGCGATAATTGAAAGTTTACGATATTTCAATCAGAATACCGATCCGGTATTGTAGGGACGCCTGAACCTCTGTTAGTTTCCGTGTGTTTAACATTAAACTAAATATAGGCGTAATGTCCACGCAGATTACTCACATTAGACTGAAAATAAGGGCGCGGCGTAATTCCTGAGTTCAACGTTGCCACTGTGTTTTTTGGAAACAACCACTGAGCAGGTTTTATCCACTGGACACGTTTTACGAGTCCCATTGCTGTCGCCTTACGCAGGCTAGCGGTCACAAACAACGGCTTCTGTAAGCTGCAAGAGCCGGCGCTTTAATTTAATTATACCGAACAAGTATAATTAATATAGTATAGTTAATTAGTATAGTTAAGTATAATTAATTATTATTTAATTATACCGAACACTCGTTAGTGGTCGTAATAAAATTCAGGCCGAAGTGCCTGCTATCAACCAAGGATTTCTGCAGTGTCAAATTGAAGCTTCTTACAACATGCCGTTCTCTGCGTGGAAGGGGAAGTGCCAAACTTACAATTCAGTTTACTTTTTCTGCTTAATATAAAACAGTTAACTGGGTTTTTTTGTGTGTATTTTGTGTTTCAATGGCTTGGGCCGTGTAATGTTTCTACATATTCGATGAGAGGTGAAGAAACGCAGGGCATAGATTAACGCGTTCCCACTAAGTGCTTGGCGATTCGTTCTTCGGTGTTCATATCGGCGCCTGAATTTCATTGTCTGCGGGGCAGTAATAAGGTGCACGCGGTAAGCAGTACATCCCTTAGACTGTCAGCAAATACACTGCTCTGAAACGCCCGAACATTAATTCGCTTTTAGAAATGTCCTCTGCTACTTTTTATGGAGATCACCCCAAATTTATATCCGGATTTTATTACAGTTTTAAAATAACATTTGAAGCCGCTGTATATAGCCGATTGTGCTTTCTTGCGGCGGCTATTATGCCACGGACAAGCAGAGTAAGAACTCTCGGTGCACCGCGGACTGCGCAAGCAAATTGCTTCGGTTCCAGAACAGCCGAGTGATCGCAGTATACAAACTCCCTCCGAGCTGTTGTCTAGTCCGAGGAAAATCTTCCGGGGCAATTCCGGAGCGCGCTAATTTCGTTTCGGCCGGGCATTAGCACAGCGGAGCCCATGGAGACGAAGCAAAAGGGGAGAGAGGGCGCTGGGTGGGGAGCTCATCCGCCGTGGAACAGGGAAGAGCACTCTGCGCACTTCAGGAGTGCCGCCATTTGTCTTGGCTCGGCTCGCTTAGCTCACTAGCGCCTTTCTTGATCAAATCTCGGACTTGAGAGTCGGAAACGGATGGGCGCTTCTCTGAGCGAAGAGCGTTGGGTGACTCCAGAAGCTCTCTCGCCGCGGATTTTGGTTTCTCTGTGTGGGTGTTATCCAAGTTGAAAGAGAAGGTGGCCAGGCCGTTTACGGGCCCCCTCACCCTTTTCCGTAATCAGCCGCGGATGCAGTTTTTCTTTCCCTAAAAGGACTCGGCATCCCTGCGAAGCTTTCTTTCGTCGGTTCCCCTAAGTAATGTGTGATTTTAGGATCGATGCTCTTCGGCTTCGCCAGATATTTTCACCGCTTCCAAAAAGTTGTCTTTTATTCTATTTATTTCAGTTTAGTTTTAGTTCACGCTATACAGCCGTTTGTGCGTATAAAAAAAGAAAAACAAATATGATTGTAAAAAAACGGAGGAGGTATTGGACCGGAAGGCTGCTCGTCGAAGCGGCTGCCTTCTGCAAAATGTGCGGCGAAGCAGTTTTACTCGGAGTCCGAGGCGCAGTTAGGATAGAGTCGCAGCTACCTGCCTTTTGCTGTACTTTGGTTTACTCCTACTATCTTCTTTATGTATTTTTTTTATTATTAACCCCGGCTCCGGTAGCAATTGTCTGCTGTTTTCTCGAAAATTTTATAAATGTGTGTTTCTTCCTCTTGTTTCTTTTTTTTTTTCTATACCATTTTTACTAATGGACAACACATTATAAATAGGGCAGCTGAGCTTTGCGCGTTACTTATTCTAGCAATTTCCTCGACTGATGCCTTTTGATGAAAGATAGGGTTCCCTGGCCGAATTGAACGTCAACTCCGGTAGTGCTCTTGCGCCCCATGCTGTTCTGCAAAGCACGTGCTCTCCATTGTAAAAGATCTACGTTATTGTATTCACTAAGGTGAATCTGCCAGATATCTCGTGTATTACTACTGAACGTAAGCGAGCTGTGAGTTTGCGCGATGCTAATGAAAAATCGCAATCTTTTTATCTCGTACTTGGTGACTTCTCGCAGCTCTCAGTCTCAACAGCCATAGAAACCACTCTCGTATACCGTATAGACTTTGTTAACAATTAAGTTTGTGAAAAACCAGACCTGTTCATCGACTAAATTTACGCATCAAACCTGTATTGTCACTGTCTGTACCACGGATAAGAAGTATGGCGCATTCACATTCACTTACATCGCAACCAAATCATGGAACTACCTTGAACAAAAAACGGACTTCTATGTCATCTTTCAATTCGATCAAGAAAGAGGTACGTGTACACCAACGAGGCCGAGGGGATTAGAGCGATAAATTGGTATCCCGTTCGGCACGCAAAAAGCTTAATTTATGCCATGATTAGTAGTTTGATTATAGAGAGTCACTATTTACTCAATAAGGATTATGTCAGCTAATTGACATTGTGGTGCCTCTGTGATTACTACGACTTATTACGCAAATAGTGGATATATTGTTAGCTCAATTCACAATAATATTACTCTTCGACTTTTTTCAAGTAACTTTTAACACATAGATTTTATTACTGTCGAATTGATATTATGATGAGTCTTTTGATCACTTTAAGGTAATATTCAGCCAAATTATTTATTATAAGCTCCAGTGACATTATGATTACCCTTTTTATTACTTTGAGTTATTACTGACCCGATTAACTTTAATCGCGCCTAACATTTTGGTGACACTGTCTTGATTACTTCGAGTTACTATAACACGAGTTCATCGCTTACAAACAAAATGCACATTAGTATTACTCTTTTGATTACTCCGAGTTAATTTTGACCCATATGACTCTAATTTGGCCTGATTTACATTGTGATGACCGTTTCGATTACTAATTGATTTATTATAAGCCCCGTTGCCCATTGGGTATATAGTTACCTGAAGTAAGCAAAAGTGTAACTATAATGTGACTAGTGGTCATGATAAATCGGATAGTCTTTAATTTTCTCAACGTAATGTCTACAGCAATCATGATGTCAATTAGGCCGAATCTAACTCTAGTGGGTCAATAGTAAATCAAAATAATGACAGGCTTATCAAAATAGAAACTGACCTGAGAATAAATCACTCGGTGCTGTAAAACCTCAAAGTGATAATGAAAGTGAAGACTATGTGAGCTCGACCAATATGAAGTCAAATAGGCCGCAGTTACTCAAAGTTGTCAACATGTCAATAATGGTGATATTAACTCAGTTATGTGACTAATATATTGGGGAAAAGGAACAATAACCAGTAAGTTAATGTAGTAACACGAATTAGTCAAAGGAGGAATCAAACTCTTAGCTGAAGTCGTCTTTGTCAACATCCGTTCAGTGACCGACTGAGAAAGGACATTTTGCTTTTATAGAGTTGTTTGTGTCAGTAAAGGTATAGAAGCAAAAACTAATCAGAATATCAAAGGAGCTTCTACGAAGTTATATTTTTGTCATTAATTCTTCGAAGTAATCGAGAGAGTAATAAAAATATTTCTTGAACTTTTGCTATAAAAATTGTGTTCTCAATAGATCGAAGTAATTAGAAGTGATTAGAAGGTCAAAGTAATTTAGAAGCGATGTCATAGTAGCAAGAAGTAAAAAAAGTGTAATCATAAATTGCAATTGTACTGATACCATCGGAATTGTATCAATAATAAGTCGAAGAAATTAGAAAGTATAAAGAAAACGTCGATTCACGTAAAGTCGAGTGTGCCACTAGGACCTCAAGTTTTCCGAAAGAGTAATCCACATGTCAATCGTGCGAGTAGCAACTCCCAGTGATCAAATACTCATCAATATATCAGTGGTCCCCAAAAAAATCTAATTGTACAGATAATTACTCGAATTAGTCAAAAGTGTAAGCGAAATCACAAGCACTGCAGACAAACTCGCTCATATTTTATATATATCTAGATATATATTGTGGAATAAATTGACCGACACCGGGATTGAGTAGAGTAGCGCTGAATAGCATCTGCATTAAATTGACAATCGTTCAGAGCGGAAAAACTTGTCGATATCCTGCGCGTCTTTCAGGGAGCACAACTTGTTATTCAGGATGTTTCATCTAAATTCAAGCCGATTTATGGAGAAAAAAAAGGGGGGAAGGTATGGTAACCATATGGTTCCAATTAAGAACTTGCAGAGCAACATTTGAAAACAATAAATCTGCCAATTTTAGAGTAACTTCAAGGTCGGCTGTGCGCAATAGTTTCCACTCGTGCGAGAGACACGCTGGCGGTTTAAAAACGCGGTTTCGAACCTTCTCATCGAAGTCTTCGCACGACACGAGTTGCGCCTATTGCATGAATTATAACTGCGCACTCCCGCGCTTTCCACGTGCTTCAGGACTTTTTTAAAAATGACTTATTCTGTGGCTTGCGATGGCGATCAGTAAGTTACTAATTAGACCAATCTGTTTTTTTTACTAATTGGAAAGACAACGAACAGGCTTTAGTTAGCTGTCCGACTTAGGGCTGCAAATAATTGCCTATATTTGTCCCCCTTGTCATAACCTGAACAAACCGTATGAGTGTATACCGTTTACTGCTCCTTCATTTAATAAGTCTGTTTGAATTGAGATAAAAGGAAATCATCTATATTGACTTTGTTAAGCTCGATGTATTTGCGACCTTTCTTTGCCAATAAAGACGTGACTCTTCAATTCACACTTTTCGAGAACTCAAAAAAAAAAAAAATGACGTACTTTTATTTCGTACACTCTTCAGTTTCAATGCTCCTGGTAATAACGAAGAAGAAAAAAAAAAAAGAAAGTGGTGGGAGACTGACTTTTAGGAGGATCGTGTCTGCCCGTCCGAGAGGTTTGGGGACGCGAAATGTCCGCTGACTCCAGCTTGATTGTACGTCGCGCGCAGGAACCCGACTTTGGAGATCCACTTTGCGGCGCGTCTTTTCCCGAACCGGCAGAGACGCCAGCTCAGCAAGAAAACTGGACGAAGCGCCGTTCCGGGGATTCCAGAAAACTCGGCCGGGGCCTCGACGTTTCCGAACTCTGAAAGCTCCCGGTAATCCGCGGCGGGCCGAGGGATTCCCCTCGGACGTGGCCGCTGCTGCTGTTCGCGTCTCGCCCGTCGTTATCGTCTTTCTCTTCCTCCATAGAAGTCATCTCCTGGAACTTATGGTGTATGTCTTTAACGAGGAACCTCCCCGTAGAGCAATATTCCGGCTCGTGGTTCAATGTTAGTCCGCTCCAGTATGTAGTCCGCTTCACATTAAGTCCGACTCATGGTCCGACGGAAACAAACAGGCAGCGCCAAATATGCATTGTCACTCATTGCCCTTCTGCCCCTGGTGTCACTAATTCGACCAATCAGGCGAGGTGAATGTGCCGCGATGTTACACTTTTTTTTCTGCGTGATTGCCATGACATGCAGATGGGCAAGAAGAACGATCGCCGTGACGATTAACTTTCAGAGCTGCTCGATTGCCCCTATCGAATCGCAGAGTAGTTTTGGCTGTAATCTTACGCGCTCGCCTGAAATTGACTCGGTTTAACTGCATGAGCTAAGTTTAGTGAACGTAGAGTTGGCGAGCTATTGGTGCTGCCTCACGTTGGGGTTGACTCCTTGTAACTCTCCTTGAGCGGTTCTTAAAGTCTTCGGGGGAAAAAAACGCTATTTCGCTACTTGTAGAAGAAAACGAAAATCACGTGGAACGTTTGAGCTGAGTATGGCGAGTGAATCAAACGGCGGAAGATCTGTGTTGGTTTAGGCGATGTTGAGCGTTTTTCTCAAAGTACGCGGGTATTACTTCTACCCTGAGCATTGCCACACTTTAGGCTTTTACTTAAAACCCTTTGAGGTCAACTCAAAATAAGGTTAGGTTAATCTTCTATTGACGTGGCACTTCTCATCAACCTGTAGCTCGAGCTCACTCGGCTCCAAATGAAGCCTAGCGAAGTTTTTTCGACGAGAAACAAAACTGGATAAGGTCGTTTTGTTCTTGGTGCATCTATGACACGCACCGTGTTCCGTGATTCGCCCGGGTTTGACGTTCTATATGATAAAGAAAGTAGCTGCGAAACCCAACCTGCTAGCGACCATATGATCGCACAAAATTTATTATAGTGACTGAGAGTGTTAGAGACGCAGAACGTGGCGAGTTCCGATCATCCTTTTATTTCTACGCAACCAATCCGATTATTGCGTTAGTCGATCACCAAAGAACTAACCCAGGAGCCAAACGAACACAGCCAAATAGGCCTGTATTTTTCGAGTTTTGAGCAGCGCCCCTGGCGAGCAAAATCGGATAGTTTCAGTTTGACTTTTCGTCGTGAGGCAACGGTTGGACAACTCTATCCGGCAACATGAGGAAATCACGTTACCAGCGACCCTGTCACATCGCGGCAACAACAACAGTCGGGCAACATGTTGCTGCCGCCCAGCGACCGTGATGGCCAATCTGTTGTCCGACAACCCTGTCACACCGCGCTGACGGCGGGGACGACGCGGTTAACACTCCGCCGTCTTGACTGTTTACCTTCGTATGCGGCGCGGCGTCGTAGGAAATGTGACTACAAAGTGCTAGTGCGTTCAGAGGGCCGGAAATTACCACGGGACGACGTTTAAATTTTTCTGTTGGGTTATTTCTTTTATGAAATTCCTATTTCTACTGTAAAATTGAGTTAGCACCGGGTGTCCCCGAAATCGTCTTTCGTGCCGTAATGTTAAGCTGAACTGACAGTGCTTCAAAACAGCGTCACGGACACAATCTACCTATATAACAATCGGTGGAAGAAATACTTTTCAATGATGTTCATTTGCATAAGCTGCTACGTAATGGCTTTATTTCCCAAAATGTCCTTGGTATTTTTGAAACAAATCAGTTGTCTAATAGCGGCGGTTTCAAAGTTCCAAGCATCAACATTCATGATCAAAATGGTCATTTTTATGCTCCGATTTCTTTTTAATGTTTGCTCCGCTAGATTAATTTTATTCTACTTTATCAGCGGGTGAGTAGGCAGGCCATTTTATTTTACTAACAGTAATGTAAGCCGATCTCTCAGAAGTTCTAATTTCAACACCAGCCTGAACGTTCACGACAATGGCTGTGAGCATTTTGACCATCGCTTTCCGTAATTACGTAGTAAAAATATCCATCAAATTAATTTAGCTGCACACCGGGCTTAGTTACTGTTAAATAACGTGTTCTAGTCATTTATTTCCGTAAGATTTATTGATAGAAAACTAGCTCTGCCATCGAAGCTGTCTTTGGTGTCGTATTGCCGGCCCGAAATTCGCTCAGTCAGCGATCAGGGCAACACATGGTGTCCAACACAAGTTGATGCTGCTTTTGTTGCCGAAAGCTGTCATACCGAGGCAACATTTTAGTTGTCGTCCATGCTGTGCTGCTGTTGCCGCGATGTGACAGGTTTGTCGCACATCAATGGGAGCGACAAGTTGCCCGACTGTTGGACAACGTGTTGCGTTGGTGTTGCCGTCGGGTTGCCTCAGTGTGACGGGGCCTTCAAAGTTCTGTTATACTCCAACTTCGGACGCAGCGAACGCAGCGTAGCGCAGAACGCGAGCGTTTCATTATCCGGCCAGTAGGAATTCGATATCTGCGACCAATAAGCATCAGTGTGCGGCGTTCTACCCCGCGTTCGCTACGCTCGATGTCGAAGTATAACATAGCCTTTAGTGCCCGTGGACAGATGCTGAGGGACGCTAAGAGACGCTACTCTACGCCCGCGGATTGCGAATGATGTGCCGCTAGGACGCCACGCCGCGTCAGCACGAAATGGTCGCGCCTCGCAGTCGCTGGCGGAGACGCCTCTTTTGTGGTCGCGTCTCGTGGAGACGCCCCCGGCCGACAGAAACATGCTTCTAAGCCGTGAAACAATATGGAGGGAACAGTCCTTTTCAAGGGCGACAATTATGTTGTCGACTACAGCAAATAACACGACAGCGAAGCGTCTCTTCAACCACTGCCCCTGACGCCCGTTATGAGCTGTTACGCTCCAAACCCCGGCGAGGCCGTGCTCCATCTGGGGCACACTTACAGGGACGGTCCACAATTCCATCGCTCGGCAGAGACCCTCTCGAAAACCCAGAACCAAGGGTTTCGAACATCAGCCGAAGTAACCGACATCAACACCGTCTTCGTCTTCTTCTTTCTCCAACATCAAGAGAAGCTGGTACTGCGGTGACATAAACCTCCGGGCCAATGAGAGCGGCTGAATTCAGCAGCCACAACCAATCACACCAGGATCCCGCCGGTGAAGCAACACCGTCACGTCACCGCGGGAATAAAAGGGGGACCCTCAGACACGCGCGGAGGAGACGGAATGGGACTTACCGCCGAACGCTACAATCATCTCATGTCCCATTAAAACATCGTCACCATATAGCCCGAACCCGGTCTCCTGCCTGTCCGTCCCCCAGCTCTTAAGAGCGTATAGGGTTCGACATTTTTTTTTCTAGAACAACAAAGGAAACAGGGTCACTGGACACATCTTCGTGTCAAAAAGAATACGGCTCTATGCACTAAGTGTAGTACAAAACTGATAAGACATGTTTTCTTTATAACTTTTTTTTTTAGAGGGGGGGGGGGGGGGGAGGGGGGGGCACAGAAGGAGACGGGGGTACGCTTACCAGGGAGCCGCGAGCTGCACTTCAACCCGTGAAAAGCCGCATGCGGCTCACAAGACGCAGTTTGGACTGCGGAGATTTCGAAAACAAGTTTTTGTTGATTGTTGTTTTTGGCGGTGTCAACACGACCGGCATCAGCCAACCAGAAAGCTCGACTGGCTCGCGTCTCGAGCTGTAATGAATGCTGTTGAACGCAGCAGCCTGGAAACAATCGGTGAGTCCATACGATACGAAACGCTTCAAACTGCTGATTGCCACACCGCAATTGAATAAAGGCCCAATTTCTGCCCTGTTTTCTCTTACTGCAATCAATAAGAGCTCTCCTAATTCTGGTTTCACCGCAACAGCTTGCTGCAAATTGTGTTTTAATCTGCGTGCGTCTGGCTTGACGGCTGGCATCAGCTTAATTAGGCGTTCGGCGGAACATAGTGCTTGATTTGCAAGTTATAGTGAGGAGTGCTAATTTGTTTTCAGCTAATATTATCGGTGTTTATACTTGCAAAATCTGTTCGTCTGGCCTGCTTGTAGTGTTGCAATAAATGATTTTAGGTCGTCATTACCTAAAAACGCCTTATTACAGAGAAGTTGTATGTGACTCGCAGGTTCAATTTTTTCGTGTGCGTCGACAGAAAATCCACGCGCGCGCCTTCCCTTAAAAAAGTTTATATTTGGCCAGATCTAGAGATTTCAGTTAGGGCACCCCATATCACAAATTTGCCCCATATAAGCTGATATGGTATATCTTCCAGATATACTCTGATATCGCTGGCCAGGTATGGAAATTCCAGATCAGGCCAAGCATATCAAAAGAAAGACACATGTTCGAAATCAGTACTTTATATCTTTTTCTTTTCTACAATTCTCCCAAGTTCCCCAGACTGCACACGAGAAATCGTGGAAACGGTGGTCCTTCAGTTCCCTAGTGATCGGCAATTTCGACCGATTCCATGGCTACACAGTTTCGAGGGTCATTCGGAGCCCCCTGAACAAGCGTCCCATAGAACCCAAGGACCTGTCATATCACTTTTAAAATTTCTGGTCAAATGCAGTGTTTATGGTACTATGCATGAGATCCGCCTTTCAACCTAGCCTGAGCCGGAGAAATCTCTTACTATATCATTATTCTCGTGATTGTTGTTTTAGAAGGAATTACTTAAAAGTCGAGAAATCACAACAACCAAAAACCGGATTGAGCTCGGAGTCGGCGAGGCTGTTTATAGAAGTTTTAGCGTTGCTAACTTGCTTATGCAGCAAGATATCATCGAGGCATTATGCTTGTCATTTGACTTTCCCGCTACGTTTAGCGGGTATAGCTCAGAGGCATATCTATATACTTCTATTCAGCTAAAGTCCGGATACAGTCAACTCTACTGATGATGGGACACATTCTCTAAGGTATACCAGTAACGTGTCTGTCATGTGTTTGTACGTGTTCTATTCTCGATGAATCGGTTATGCAGAGAAAATGCCCAGCACCTCGAGCTTTTGACGCTGTTTGATTGGTCACATCGGCTGTCTCGGCGTCAGTGGAAAAACACCAGCGGGGCAAAATGTTGCACACCTTTTTTTAGATGTTACATTTTGATTCAGTGTAGGATGGGAGCGAAGCAAAACTGAAGACAAAGCAGTCTCGCATTTCCTGTCATTAGCCGGTACGCACCAGAGGGACATCGCACTCTCCCGCACCTCTCGCTGCTATATGAACGTCGGTAAGGTTCTTGGCCCTCGAAGAACCCAATTATCGTTTGTCGAGGAGTTTCCAACCCGTGACGGGGAAGTCCGAACTGGATCCGACGGAGAGAAATCCGTAACCTGCGAACCAAAGCAGCGCTAATTATCAAAGGCTTCCGAGAAGCGAAGCGGTTCATTGGCAATTAGGAGTTGGAAAAGGGGGCTCGGTGCCCCATTCGGGGGAAATGAATGTCAACCGAATCCTTTGAGTTAGTGCCGTACGGTTGGCTGTACCGCTCGCGCGATCAACTATATTTTCGTTTTTTTCGACGAAGAGACAACTTCTCTCGTATGAAAACACACACAAAAGCACAAATCATTTCTTTTTCAAAAAGCATTTTTAGTTTGTCGGCAGGCAATGAGGAGCACGCCAGTGAAAGGGCAACTTAGATAACGCGCACGAAACGCGCAATCCCGAGACGGCCTAGCGCATGTCATCATTGCTCGAGGCCGGGGAGAAACAAAAGGACCTTGGCGGGTTTGGGGTGTAAACGAACGCGAGGTGCGCAAGAAGCAGATCAACTTGCACGCCGTATAGTTCCTAAAGAGAACTCTGCTCTTTTACCGGTTATGAATGCATGCCACGCTTAAAGGTCGACCCGCGATATCGTTCCCTTCCTAAGATGAATCCCTTCTCCGATGTTCTTATCGTCGTGGCCGATCTTCTCTCCTCTTCGGCATCTAAAAGCGGTTCTAGAAAAGAAAACACTCGCTATGTAAGATGACCAAAACGCTGTATTTCCGAAGTCACCCATGGGAACGAGTGCTGCGTCGGCGCATCGCTGGTACTCGTAACCCATAAGGGATACCATGAGTTTAGGCTGAACGCTGATACAGTACTCTCGACTAATCTGGAACAGGATGGCCTCCGGTGGTAATACAAACAACCCTGCACTTTGGGCTCGTTACCTATAGGAGCTGTTTGCTGGCAAGACAATACATGCAGGGTGAACGAGTTTTTCCTGTTCTGGAAGACGGACATTTCGCCTTCTCTAGCTGGCCGTCAGACTTTGACTATCGAGCGTTGTCCGTGCCTTTTGTTGTGATTCATCTCGAAAGTTTACTAAGGACGATGTCTTTTTCTAAGAAAGGTCTAGAAGATAACAAAAACTGCACTTCCAAAAGAAAAGAAAAAAAAAGTTGCGCCGCGGGCGCGCCCATGTCCCATAATCCGGACAGTTTGATGAGAAGTGTGAGCCAAGGACAAGTTCAGAAAGGGCTCGCGACGTCGTAACTCGCGGATTTTCAGAAACGCGAACGGGAAGATTTAATGACCGTAAAGAGATAAGTCAAGTTTTAACAACTGCCGGTTGTTGTACAATCGCTCTCTTCTGTTTACTGGGTAGCGAGAGTGCTTCTTTTATAGCCGTAATAAAGGTGTCCATTAAAAGTCTGTCGCCTTTTCACCCTAAAAGTCCACGTTGCTTTTTAGAGCCGTATCGCACTCGCCAGCCCGATATAGTATAGATATGTGCCTAGACTATATGAAAGTTTTAGATTTTCGTGAATAAACCACGACCTCTGATAATGATTTGATGTTTCGCACATAAAAAATGGGATCCAAAATTTTACGGAGAAATAATTCTCCAGAAAATATCTCAACTGAAAAACAAATCACGCATAATTACGAACAAATGCATCTTGCACGTACATATTGTCAAAAACTATGCACGGGGTGCTTTTCCTTGACTGAAGATACATTCAGACCAAAAGCTCTTTCTTTAACATCATTGCCTGCTACGCAAATGAGCTGTCTGTGCCTTGCGGATGCCACGAGACAGGGAAGGTCGTTCTTATTTTCTACTTTTTCTTTAGGCAAAGCATTTTTTTTTTTTAACTGATAGACGAGAGGTTTCACAGACGGACACCTTCGGCGTGTATCATAGCCGAATGCATTAAACTGAATCCCATCATCCATTCTTGAGGTCAACTGACCATCAGGGTTACGCTACATAGACCCTAGAGACCAATCACGGATTAGTAAAAGAGGAGAGGGCGAAAAACAAAACTGACAACTGTATAAATTGTTGACTGTTTCTTGATCTGATGTAAGCATAGCCGGAGACGTTGTTTTTCTCGCAAGGCTTGGAATTAAAAATTTAATCTTAAAGACTTCTACTTTGTTTCATGCGAGAATAAAAATAAACGCGAAAATTCAAGTTGTCTGGCTTTACAGGACCGAGCAAGCACTGTGATTTCACCGTAAACACCGAAGACTTCTTATTTTCTTGGGAATTTGAATATTTGTTATTAAAGCAAACATCAAGGTTGAGATCAAAGCAGCAAATATATTTTTGTTTTGTTGCATTGCTGATGTAAAAATTGACTTTTCTTCGATCCTCCCATTTTTCTTAAAAATATAACAATACAAATAAAAATATACACAGGAGTAGAATGTCAATATCTGCACCGAGGTGTTCCAGAAATCTGTCAATTTTTTAATGCTATGGTTAACGTTTCGAACTCAACACAATATGACGTAAAGCTCATCCGTACGTCCTATTCATTCACTGAGCTTTCCGTTCATGTGACATGAACAGCGTGCATCGTTTTGCTTTATCGTGCGCGGTAAAAGCCCTCGTATCCAAAACAAACTCGTGCGAATGCGTATCGTTAAGTTCCTCCATAATTTCATTTGTATTTTCGATCCCCAGACAATCCAAAGATTGTCAACGAAGCAATTTTGTTAATCTTTACAAATTGCTTTTTGATGTCATTTCGGGACCGCCAGCACCAATATGTTTGACTGCTCCGAAAAAAGATGGCGCCACGGTGAGCGCGTGCTCCGCTCACCGTGGCGCCTGCCGCTTGAAACGGTTCAGAACCTGAACCGTTTCAAAGAAGAAGTGGCTTTGATCTCTTGGCGGAGATATGAGAATAACTTTGTTTCAGGTGAAAATAATACCTAACATATGTATGTGTGTCAGAGAAACCTGCGATCACACTCCTGTTTCCCTACGGCTCGTCGGTCAGGTATAGCCAGCCGGCAACGGGCAGGCGGCGCTAGCAGAGTGAGAGCCCACGGCTCAGCCCTATCGTGTTGTAACCTGGAAAATGGTGAACGCTACGCCCTACAGTGCGTTCCGACGGTATGTGCTACACTATAAAAAAAGTCTATGCGTCTACGTTCACGCACAACACTCGGAGAGCCAATCAGAGAAAATTACGGAGGCAGCTCAGCGAATGATGGTGCCAAAACATCTGTTTAGTCCAAAAAACGCAGACTGAGTTGTGACATTAAGCAATGCAAGCGTGACGTTTTGCATTGCTTAATGTCCCAACTCAGACTGCGTTTTTTGGTCTAAACATATGTTTCAGCATTGTCATTCGCTGAGCTGCCTCCGTAAGTTACGCTGATTGGTTCTCCGAGTGTTGTGGGTGAAAGTAAACGCACCGACGTTTTTTAGGTTGTACGTATACGAGTGAAACGAGCACACATTAGAGACTGGGAGAAGCGACGTTGTCGATCTATTAACTCACGTTAGAACAATGCAGCCGCCACATCCAGGCCTACTCAATGTTTCTTGCTTCGGTCGCTAGATAGCGCCAAACCAAACAGCATTCCAGGTTGCCTATAGACCTTTTCCACAAGGGCGCCGCCATCTTGAATTTACGTCACTTCCAGTATGGGCGAAAACGTAACTTTGCCGTTGCCACGCCAATAGAAGACATTTAGGATATAAGCTTAACCGTCACACATTCTCGTTTTGGCTCGCCTCTATTTTTTTACTAGTTACAGGTTGAAACGTTTTACTTTTTTTTCGTCGCCCATACTGGAAGTGACGACAATTCAAGATGGCGGCGCCCTTGTGGAAAAGGTCTATAGCCACTGCTAACTTACGATATCCGGGGCGTGCTGAGTTCTAAGCTTCCTACTATTACTCAGCAGCCAATGAAATTGCGGCCGCTGAGAAAGCCGGAGAACCAATCACAAAGCGAGAAGAGGGTAAGTCACACCCTGCGTTTTTTAAGTTGCCAGTAAGGCTCAGGTTTCGGTCGCCTGCACTCCATGTGCTCCCGGGTTTCCCCGGTGAAAATTGGGCGAGTTGGTTATGCATAGTTACGAAGAGGGAAACAGCGCCAAAAGTAAGGAGGACCAAGAAGGAGTGACACACAGACCGAGCGCTGCTATGCGTCGTTATGCACTGTTATGCGCATCCGGGTTATGCGTCGAGAACCGAGATTGGCGGGCAATCCTTGAGCTAACGTCGCTTCGACGAACGTCTAAGGCGGATAAACCTGTTTCCTTGAACTTTTTTTTTTTTTACCTTTTATATGGCAAAAAGAAAAATACATACCGGGAGATGCCGATCGCATTAAATAAAAACGACATTGCCTCGAATAACATTCATGAAACTCTGCTTTTTGGGAACTTCATACGTTGATACAAATTATTTTTAATACAGTCGTAGTTATAGTTTCGAATGATTGTCTTCGCCAAATTAGATTAAGAGAATTATACAAAAACTCCTTTAACAGGAAACGTCAATATAAGAATATATATTTTTATGTTATAAAAGTTTATACCAGAAAGTGGGTTTATCCGCTACGCGTACCAGTTAAACTTTTATATAAATATATAAAAAAATTCTTGTTGCAAAAATAAAAAAAAAGGAATATGTCGAGCATGGGAGGTTGAAGCGAGGGGAGCAGCGAAGAGGACCATGCCAAGATTTCTAGGGCAACTAATTTTTTTTTATGTTACGTGGTTTTCGTCTTCTAGACAGGAGACAAGATAAGAAGCATTTCTCGCGTTCCTCTGACACGCAATATTGACGAGTTGGAAAGCGAAAATCGATTGCGCTTTGCCTCTTTTTCC
Source organism: Ixodes scapularis (assembly GCF_016920785.2). Lineage (NCBI taxonomy): Eukaryota > Metazoa > Arthropoda > Arachnida > Ixodida > Ixodidae > Ixodes > Ixodes scapularis. The sequence continues at coordinate 12,659,056 of NW_024609882.1, read as the reverse complement.
GCTTTTCCGACTACACGTCCTGACGTTTCCTTCTTAAGCTGACTCGCAGAGTTATATACCGAAGAGAAGGGGGCTTGCCGCGGACTCCTATTTGTACCTTCATTCTAAAAAAAAAATGAGTAGATTCGATTTATTGCCACATTAAACAAAACGCAATTCCTTCGCAGAGTGAATGTTTCGCAATATCCAGCCTCCATTCGTAAATTAAATAAGAAGAAAACAATAGCTATATCGCCACTACGTATCACCGATAAGTAATATTTTGGGGTATGAGGGTCAGTTGAGAACATTCCTGATTTCTAAAGGTCACCGAACCTCGAATGTTGAACCTGCATTTGAAGATATTAGGCGGAGAAGGAGTTTTGGTTTTTGTTTACACATCTAGCCCATCTAGGCATTCAGACATCTTCACAGCGCCCCTGGGCTAAAACATATTTTTGCATCCTGAAAACAAAGCAGCTGCCTCTAAGCAACGATAGTTCTTAGCACTCTACTAAAGTCACTTAGAGCTTGAGAAACGGTGGGCGGGGCGCGTCCCAAAAAGGCCATTATCGCGTCGCAGCCATTCGGATTGCATATATCAAGAACAAAATAAGCCCCGTGTTTCCTAAGATGTCAGTGACACTGGCTTCTTTTTTAATTTTGAATTAGGAAAAGCCCCGTCAAACGTGTGCCCTGTCCCGTACTTCTTCCTATCTTTGTTTTTGCGCTATTTTAATCAGTACTATGCTTATCTGAGTTTTCTTTTTCATTTCCCCATAATAATGCTCGACGTAAACTAGAAGCAGGTTTTATGAAAACTTCGACGTGCACGTCTCCGAAGTCGCTGCGTAGATTGGCCCCGCAATCAGCGCTCTGTGTTTCCCACCCGCCGGCGCACGGGTGTAAAAAAAAAAAAGAAAAAAGAACACGATTCTTTTTAGAAACGGCTAATGAATCGTGCGCGGCGTAGAGTCGGGTGAATGCCGCCGCATTAATTAGTCGCGACGAGACTACAGACAACTTTCCTGCCAGCCACGCAAGCGGGAATGCCCATCGAGCGTTTACGAAAGCGCCGAGATCGATTGTTTTCGAGCTCGCATCCTACCGATGAAGAACCTCAGAGTTTATTTAATTCGGAAGGAAGGAGCTTCTCAGCAACGTACAGCGTGCCTCACCCCAAAAAACAAAATTTTTTTTTTTTTTTTTTTTGTTACTGCAGAAATAAACTGCGCATTGCCTAACGCTCATTCTCCACCCAAATTTGTGTAGCGCTTGATGTTCGAAACGTGTGGCGAAATTTCAAAACCTACCGTTATCTTATTCAAACGTTAAGAGGAATTATTTTTAATTTAATAGAAAAAATGACCGCATTTTTGCCCTTTTTCGGTAGCTGGTGCCATGCAGCTCCATGTATTCGAGAGATACGTCGACCGCCATTTTCTCGTTAAAAACAGGTGAATGGTGGCCGATCGAACTCTCGAACAATAGAACTTTTCAATAAGGTTAAGCTTCGTCCTGAAGCTTTGGCATTCAGGTGGGACCGATAGGCCTATATTTGAACGGATAATGAGCATTCGACAATACACAAATTAATTAAAAAAAAAACTCGTAGTTTTTTTTTAATTTTTACATTTTTTTTTTTTTTTTTTTGGGGAGAGAGGGGGGGAGGGGTGGCGACGTCCTGACTGTTGCATGTGCACTTGTGAAAAAAAAAAAAAAAACCCTCTTTGATGTGCGTGGCCTTGTTTTTGTAAAAGTGGTGGGCGGCTGTGGACACCGAGGTCTTGTTTTCACGAACCAAACTCGCTTGAAAGTTTAGGAGTCCGTTGCCCGATGTTGGTCGATGGACGGAGACAGTGAGCCTGCGAATTATTTACGGCTCGAACTTTGCTACCGGAAAGGGCCGGCCAGCCTCGATGACCGGATCTTCGCATTCTTCACTCGAATCAATGCATACGCGTTAGAATTTCTCGAAAAGCATTCGTACAGCCCACCTCTGTAATCACTTTTGAAAAATTTGCGAAATGACGAAGGTTCCATTGCGTTTAAAGCTAAAAATTAAAATCTGCAACGCGATACGGAGCAAGCCGAAAGTGTCTAGAACGTCGAGATCAATGACACACCAAGTGTAGGCGGTAACGCGTTGCAAGTAACGATGCTACCGGTAACGCGATGCTTTTTTTTTTTAACGTTGTAATGCACACGTTACTTTTTTAAGGCTGTGACGGGTAACGTTTTTACGTTACTTATTTCAAGTAACAGGTAACGTAGTTAAGTTAGTTGTTACGTATTCTTCCCAAGAATCTAAAATATTACACTTCCATTTTTTCCGCGTTTCTAGACGCCAAGATATATATTTTTGTGCGTTTTCTTGCGTTTTTAGTGTTCTTTTTTTGTGAGTATTAAGGTGCAACCGTAAAAATGTAAGGTAATTATGGTCAATGTTTAGATGGACATAACGTTCCTTGAAGTATGGCGCTTAGGCATACCTATAACATCAAAGAGTAAAACTGTAAATTCCAAATTTAAAAAAAAAATCAATTGACGCAAAAGTAGTTTTCGTTACTTTTTAAGGGTAACGGCAACGCTCACGCGTTCCTTTTAATATAAGGTAACCTAGGTCGGTAACGCGCTCCTTTCATTTACAAGTAAAAGTAACGTATCCCGTTTCTTTTTTTTCGGTAACGCCCACAACACTCGGCCGCACGCCGCAGGTCTAAGTTGTATACGTAAAAGCATATTTTGACCTAGCCTTTCCCTGAGAGCCTTCTGTGGATCAAAGTGATTAACACTCCAAGAGGTGAATGGCAAAAGAGACGCATAGGAACTTTTAATGGTCTATAAATTGTTTCTCGTGAGTAGTATTAGTTACAAAACTTTTGTTTGTGAAGGCTGGATATGAGTGTCATTTGAGCCGGTTTTATGGGATACTGATACAAGGCATATGTGCAGGCGCAGCTACCTTACAAAGGGTATGTACCGTGCACTACCAAACCTTGCTATTGCTTTCAATAAGACATGGAAGGATCAGGCTCGGTTTGTTTCACAAAGAAAGCTGACCCAAAGCTGTGCGCGAAGGAGATTATTAGCGTTTTAAATTAACCCTTCAAGTTTCGTCCTCCATAAGCCCTTCTCTAACAACAACCAGTTGTTCAGTAATCTTGTTTTTTACTTGTAAATCTTAAGTTCCGGATTACGCAAACCTCGGTCTACCAGCCCAAATGTTGCAAAAAAAAAAAAAAAAAAAAGCAAAAAAAAACAAGGCTAAACAAAAGTGCGGAGCACCTTTTATTCTTCGCAATTATCTTTAACTAGTCAGACGTATCAAAGGGAGGCTGAGGACTGTCGGAAACACTTTCTCCTCGAACGCAACGGAAAAAAGTGAAAATAACGTATTTTAACGCCACTTATTTTTTATTTCAGTAAATTGATTATCGTTTAAAAAGTCTTTGGAAGCCTCACAGTGGGGCGGCTTGTTAGGAAACCTCTTGTCTTTATGACATACATCCGTAGAGACATAGAAAGCTTATGCAAAAATCAGTTTGTTGCTTGCAGATGCTGCATTTTATTCCTTCTATTGTATCGTCCACGACGCAGTGGGGCATGGTAGTGTTTCCTAACTTCTTCAAAAGGTAACTTGATGAATAGTGTTCTTAGTGGTTCTGGGAACAAATAAATGTATATTCTATGACAATAGTCATATAGGGAGTGGGATATAATCCGATCAGACGTTGCAACCAGCAGATCAACGCAAACTTTGAACTGATCTGACCGTACGTGACATCGCACCTGAAAACAAGTTGTTATGAAATATAGCGTTGTTTTTCAATGTTTGAAAGCACAATGTATGACACATAATAGTCAACATATCCGGTATACGATTCAGGGAATAATTCGTGGTTCTTTATGTAACTAAAATACACTCTAAGAAATGCCTGCGCGTCTGCTTACCCACAAAACACTCAAAGAGCCAATCTCTGCGATTTACGAAATCAGCTCAGCGAATGATGAAGCGGAACATCCGTTTAGACATAAAAATGAAATCTGCACTGTGGCGTTACGCAATGCAAACGTCATGCTTGCATTGCGTAATGCCCCAGCGCAGATTTCATTTTCACATATATCCTATATTCACAAGTAATGAATCACTTGTCTTCCAATAATGTATTGTTTGCAAACCAGCACGGTTTTCGACGGTCTCTCTCATGTGAATCGCAACTTTTTGAATTAACTACAGATATTCAAGAAAGCCTACATGCCAAGACAGATATTTATGCCATCTTCATTGAATTTTCAAAAGCCTTCGATAAAGTTCCCCACTGTCGATTGATTAAAAAACTTTACTCTTTTCATATTGACAGAGGCGTTATAAATTGGGTCGAATCATTTCTAACATCTATAACTCAGTATGCTTCTCTCCATGAACTGTCTTTTACGACCCTGCAAGTAAGATCAGGTGTACCGCAGGGAACCGTGCTGAGACCGTTATTATTTCTGATTTATGGTAATGATTTGTCTCTCTGAATTAACTCGACCCTAATATTGTTTGCAGATGATTGTGTGATGTACTCCAGAATCCATAATGTGAATGACCGTAGCACTTTGCAAAATGACCTTGTCAAGATCGAGTCTTGGTGTGGAAAATGGCAGATGGAGATTAATGTTCAAAAAACTAAGTCCATGGTCTTTAGTACTAAACGTGTTCCGACAAAATCTAATTACACTCTTTTCAACAACCACATAGAGCAAGTGATGCACTATATGTACCTCGGAGTTTTTCTAAGCAGCAATCTTTCTTGGGAATATCATGTTAACCATATATCAGCCAAAGCTAACAAATCACTCGGTTTTCTCCGACGTTCCCTCTACCTCGCATCTCAAAAAACTAAACTAACTTATACCGCTCTAATACGACTCATTCTGGAATATGCTTCAGCCATCTGGAATCCTCACCAAGTCTTCCTAGAAAAAGAAGAAAAAGAATTAGAGTCATTTCAAAATAAAGCAGCTTGTTTCATTTTGCGAAACTACAACTTCCCAGTAAGTGTAAATTCTCTAAAATCATCTCTACAGCTTCCTCTTTTGAAAGACCGTAGAACGTTAAACAGACTGACATTATTTTACAAACGTTTTTATCACTCTCCATCTCGTAAGTCGATCTAATGTAAACCTGCCACTTTTTTCTCACGCCGACTTGACCACCCCTGCAAATTACACCTTGACTATCTCAGAACTAACCGTTACAAGTTCTCGCCTCTTCAGCTTGCTATTAGTGACTGGAACCAACTACCCGAAGCCATTGTCACAATAATAGACCCACAGAAATTCGCCAATAATGTTGCCGTTCATCTCCATCTGTGATAATTATCTTGTTTTATATTACTAGCGTTCTTTTGTTTTGACACTGTCCTGCCACATGTTTCCCCCTTTGTAATACCCCTGTGGGTCTTAAGGGGAACCAATAAATGAATGAATGAATGAATCACTGGTGGGTTTCCTGTGTCCTCCAAAGTGGTCCCTCGATGTTCGCCAGAGAGCTTTATAAAAGTGTCAGGCCGTAGCGTTCCGCGATCCTGACGGTGTCACAGCGGCAATCGTTTACGCAGCAGACGCCTCTTCTGCTGCAGGTCGTTCCCCAGCTTGACGATTCACTAAGGCTTTAGCAGCCAGGGCCCGTTTGCTCGAAGCGCTAACCGCGGCTAAAGTTAGCCGCAGTACCTAGGAGAGGGATTTTGAGATCACGTGACTGGCTGGGTAGGGATGCGGGGAAACATGGCGGTGCCCCAGTGAGTGAACGCCGCTCGCTTTGGAAATAATATGTTGTTGTAGCTGCAATATCGGGCGTGTTAGTCAGCAACGAATGGTGCAGGGGGCTTTCGCTTTGCTTTACCTCACTTAAACCGCAAAGCATAGGCAATGACATCGCCGCATTTTTTAGATAGTCTTTCGATTCTGGGCATTCCTAAGCCTAAATGAACGCGATAATTGTCGGCATGGCAACGTCTTTGGAAAGCGGATTGTTGATAGCACACAAAAGCAGACAGCGTCCCAACAGACCTTTTTTCTAAATTATCCAAGCACCGAGGTGTACGCTACGACTGTAGTTGCACGCGCCGCACGTGCTAGCGTCTGCAGTAGTAACCGTTCTGAAGCAAAAAGTATAAAACAAATTTTGCCTTGCACGGGCGTTCGTTAAAGCCTTATTATGTTTTTTTTTTTACTTCGAATCTTTTATTGCAAGAAGGCAAGCGCGTGGACCGTAGAATTACACTTCCAGCGTTCTCCTCACGATGCTTGGATAATTTAGAAGAAAGTCTGTTGGGTCGCTATCTGCTTTTGTGCGCTACCAATACCCGGCCGATTGACTCAGGGCAATTCGCTTTCCAAAGACGTTGCCATGCCGACAATTATCGCGTTCATTTAGGCTTAGGAATGCCCAGAATCGAAACACTATCTAAAAAATGCGGTGATGTCATTGCCCATGCTTTGCGGTTTAAGTGAGGTAAGGCAAAGCGAAAGCCTCCTGCATCATTCGTTGCTGACTAACGCGCCCGATATTGCAGCTACAACGACATATTATTTCCAAAGCGAGTGGCGCTCACTCACTGGGACGCCGCCATGTTTCCCCGCATCCCTACCGAGCCAGTCACGCGATTTCAAAATCCCTCTCCTAGGTACTGCGGCTAAGTTTAGCCGCGGTTAGTGCTTCGAGCAAACGGGCCCAGGAGTTAGAACTCAGTGACGTTAGCGACGCTCGTGTTGTGCTCCAGTGTTGTGCCCGTCACCGAAGATATGTAACGAAATAGCGTTACTCGTTAGCATAGAAAAAAAAAGTCACGCGACACAGAGCTCCGTTACCATCTTGCAAATGTAACAAAATACCAGTGTCGTTACATGCCATGACTAAGGGGTGTTACTTTTATGTTAGTTTGTCGTTACTTTGCGTTTCACTGTTAGTAGATGAGAGCTGCTTATAAAAAAAAAAAAAACGCCTCTGTAAACTTCGGCAACAATACCCTTGTTCAGAGTGATTATTTATTTGTACTTTGCAGCGCAGGAGCATTGTAGCAAACGAGTGGGGTACAGATCACATTTATACGTTGAAAACTTTCCGAGGCGAGAGCGCCGGCCTACGGATCCCCATGTGGCGGGTTCGAATCCCGGCCGAGGTGCCCGCAATATGACGGAGGCCTATTGCGGAGAAGGCGCCGTGTAACCCAGCTTTCGGTTGCACGTCAAAAGATTCCCACGTGGTCGAAATTAATCCTCAGTCCTCCGCTGGGGCGTGCCAGATGCCCATCGTTGGTTTGGCACGTAAAACCCCCAAATTTTGACGTTGAAAACTGACACAGACAGCACCACAGCCGCAGAGATTCTAAAAGATGGCGACGTCTTTCTGGTGACGGTCGCCGTTCAGTGCTGCAATAACGTTGCCACTTGTTAGCTAGGCCAGCTTGTTTGTCTGGCCTCGGCAGGATGTCTAATGTATATCCTCGGACACGTGACGCTTCGCAAGCACGATTCGGAGAATTGAACCTTGCCCATGGCTTGGGAAGAAGAATCCGCTCTGAAAGAACGACCGGATGCACCTTACGTATCGAATGCAAAATAGACCTCTTCATGTAATCAAATTTAGTCCGGTAGAAAAAGACGTTGTTTTATTCCTCTGCAAACCAACGTCGCATTTACAATCAACGACCCGTGAGCACCCGGCCACTGCTGACACACTTGTTCAAAGAGTGGGAACGTCAAGTTTCCCAACTTAGACTTTATTCTTTTCGTTGTTGACAGACCGAAAATATATTTGCTTTAAAGAGATGAATGTGACCAGCTGAAGTAGCTAGAGACGCTGAGGCAGAATTCTTCGAGCGGCGGAAGGAAGACTGTTGCCTTCTGAACGGATGTCTCTTTCCAGCGACAAGGCTGCTCAGGGTATGGCGACGGTAACCTTAGCAACTTCTATACAAAGACTGCACCAAGGACGCTTAAGGATTCCGTGCACCGATAATCTTGCGCCTTTCGGGCCCGGTCGTAGGAACGTTAAAAGTGCCTTTTGAAGGAGTTTGAAATGACGCCGCTTATATATAGCCTAGTTGGGGTTTCTTCGGCACTTTTACGTACAGTACATAATAAAAATTATTTTGTTTTCAAACAATCACGCCGCCATTTTTAATCAAAACTAACGAGAAACGCGTAACGTAATTTGATAGGACATACCGTAAAATAATAACGACGTTACTTTACTCGTTAATCATTTGGGATTTTAACGAGCACGTTAGCACACTAGTCCAAAAATTAAAGCATGATCAGGAACGTCGTTACTTGTGTGCGAAAGTTCCAACACTGGTTCGCTCGTATCTTTTACCGGGATTTCTAGACCAAACTGACAGGAACCCGACATCCGACGGTATGACGTTCGTGTATGGGCGAGATGATACGCTAAACATGCCAGTCAAAGACGCGTTCCAGTGACGATAGCACGAAAACGTCGCCACGAACTGGCAGACACGTCCGTCTTGACGTCGCTGCAAAACGCGTCTCTGGCTTGGCGACGCTGCGACACTCGCTGGCGGAGATGCTGACGCAAGGGAGGTGGTACTGCGTGGAGCCGTGGAGCCCCTAGCGATGACGCTTTAGGGTAAAGGCCTTGTCTTCCAGGTGGCCGAGCCGCTGAACGTAGTCTTCTCTGTAGTAATGCAAAACTATACAAAATTGACCAACGATACTATCGATAGTTTCTCCAAAACTATCGATAGTGTCAAAAAACTACCAATGGTCGACTATCGATAGTAGACTATCGATAGTTTTTCGATAGTCGACTATCGATAGCACTATCGAGAGTTTTTTTTTCACAGTCAATAATTCGATTTCTGGCGGCTATCGATACTATCGATAGAACTATCGATAGTTTTTCACCACTATAGTTCACTATCGTGAACCTATCGATAGTACTGTCGACGGTTTACTATCGATAGTTTTGCTACACTTGTAGTTTGCGTCGCTCACTGTGCTCTTTTTCTCGCTTTCTTTTTTTAAATGGGACACCAACTAGACTAAGCACTAACCATCCCAACTTTGGTTCAACTTTCAGTGGGGATAGAAAGTTTGTCCTTAGGATAGTTGGTGTATCGAGAAGAGGGAGCGACGTAAACTACTGGTATCGCAAAACTGTCAATAGTAAACCGTCAACAGTACTATCGATAGCTTTACGATAGTGGACTGTCGATAGTACTATCCAGAGTTTTTCGATAGTCAACTATCGATAGTACTATCGATAGTTTTTCTATAGTCCACTATCGACAGTACTATCAATAGTCAGATTTCGGACGACTATCAATACTATCGATAGTACTATTGATAGCTTTGCACCACTACTTCTCTGACGTCGTAAAAATGGTGGCGTACGAATTGGGGATCTGGTGGCAGCACTGTTGGCACGGAAATCGCAATAACTGGGGAAATGGAGAAAAGGGACAAAGGATAAATGCAAATCTTCAAACACCGAAAAAATCCGCCTGCTCTGAGTATCAAAGCAGGAACCACTCCGATTTAAATGGAGCGCTATACCAGGAGTTAGACGTCACTAGACAAAACGGGTTTTATCAGCTGCCAGCAGTCTAACACCAACAAGCGTGAACGACCTGCATCTAAAAGTTATGTTGATAGTGCAATTACTGATATTTATAATTTTGATATTGATAGTGAAATTATCACACAGTTTACTAGAATTGCCGACTGTTTCAGCAATATACTTGACTTGTGCTTAAGTCAGGAGCCTTCTCTTTTTAGCAACGTTACCTACTTAACAGGAATCAGCGACCATCTTGTCATCGACATAACACTCTCTCTCACTGTTCCTCGGAAATCACATTATTGCAAATACATTCGCGACTACGCGAGGGCCGACTATGTGTCTATCAACTCATGCTTCGAAGACTTTTACCAATCCTTCTCTGTTAATCTCGAGGAAAGAACCGTCGATGAGAATTGGGCGCTCTACAAAAATAGGCTATCCGACTTAGTTGAGCGCTTCATCCTATTGACCCGCATCATATCAGATAACTGTCAGCCATGGTATAACAAAACGGTGCATAGTCATGCTAACAAAAAAAAGCGACTTTATAAACGAGCGAAATCTATCAACAATGCAGCCTCGTGGGATGCATATCATGCGTGTGCTAGAACGAACAAAACCGCCATTGCTGATGCTAAAATTAAGTTTTATACTCACGACCTCCCCAACATTTTAACAAATAAACCCAAAAAGTTCTGGAAGGTGGTCAACCCAGCGCTGTCTCTTCCATTGCAGTTCATAAACGACAACCGCATCCCACTTTCAGACGAAGATAGCGCTCTTTACCTTAACAATTTGTTCACATCAATCTTTACTAAAGAAGACTTGCTAAACGTCCCCGACTCATGCCCATTAACTCACTCCCAGATGAATTTTATCATAATTGACCACGCAGGTGTATTGAAAGCAATAGAAAACCTGAAGGTTTCCTCGAGCTCTGGAGACGACCAAATTAATTCGAAGGTATTAATAAACACTAAAAACATTTCCTCTGTTTTTCTCTGTGACATATTCTCACAATCGCTCACGCTTTCCATAGTTCCACGTGACTGGAAAATAGCTAACGTAATACCTGCTCACAAAACTGGTGATCGCCAACTAATAAGTAATTACCGTCCCATCTCTCTCACCAGTGTTCCATCTAAGCTCATGGAGCATATACTCTACTCAAATATAATAAACGTTCTTGACTCTTATAACCTTTTTGAACATCAGCACGGATTTCGTAAATCTTACTCTAGTGAAAACCAGCTAGCCGCCTTATAATTATAATGCAATCAAATGCAAAGGTGCAAGCGAGCTGGACAAGAATGACGAAAGTAAACCCTGGAGAAGGGGAACAAGAGGGACAAAGGACAAACATAAATCTCCAAACACAGCTAGGGGACTGGTGAGCGACCGAAGAAATCCGCCTGGTCCGGGTATCGAACCCGGGACCTCTCCATTACAAGTGGAGCGCTCTACCAACTGAGCTAACCAGGGGTTAGACGTCAGTAGAGCAAACGGGTTTTATCAGCTGCCACCAGTGCTCTACCAACTGAGCTAACCCCTGGTTAGCTCAGTTGGTAGAGCGCTCCACTTGTAATGGAGAGGTCCCGGGTTCGATACCCGGACCAGGCGGATTTTTTCGGTCGCTCACCAGTCACCTAGCTGTGTTTGGAGATTTATGTTTGTCCTTTGTCCCTCTTGTTCACCTTCTCCAGGGTTTACTTTCGTTAGCCGCCTTCCTTACTGATATTTACTCAAGCATTGATTCGAATATTCAGACCGACGCCATTTTCATTGACTTCTCCAAAGCATTCGATAAAGTACCCCACCAACGTCTTTCAACAAAGTTTAACGATATTAATATTCATCCCTCTGTTGTTAAGTAGATTTCTGAATTCCTAATTAACCGTAAGCAATATTCCTCCGTTAACAACGTAAAATCTCCCACCTCTACCGTAACATCAGGTGTCCCCCAGGGAACCGTACTGGGCCCCCTTATGTTCCTAATCTATATTATTGATCTCCACCTTAAAATCGCTTCTTCTGTGCGCCTGTTCGCCGACGATTGTGTCATTTACCGGCCAATTCTTTCATACGATGATCATCATGCGCTCCAGGAAGACCTACAGTCTGTAATCCATTGGTGTGAAGAATGGCAGATGACATTATACTTCAATAAATGTAGATCCCTATCAATTTCCCGCAGTTCGCGTGCCACACCATTTTCGTATTACCTCTCTAACACTCAAGTAACAGCATGCTCATCTTATAAGTACCTGGGTGTTCATCTCACCTCTAACCTATCATGGACTACTCACATAACTTCTGTTATTTCTGATACTAACCGTTCTCTCGGATACTTGCGCCGTAACCTTAAACTTGCTACACCCTCCGTAAAAGGACTAGCGTATACTACTCTTATAACATCGAAATTAGAATACGCCTCATCTATATGGTCCCCATGGCAGTCCTGCCTTGCAAATAATCTAGAATCCGTCCAAAACAGAGCCCTTCGTTTTATTTATAACAACTACTCGTCATATGCCAGCATATCAGGATTACGCCAGTCAGCTAAGCTTCATTCACTTTCCCTTCGCCGCCGAGTATCACGGCTTTCTCTCCTCCATCGAATTTTTTATCACAATAGCCACCTCAAAGAATCACTGCTATCACCTCCCCATCGTATTTTCCCGCGTCTAGATCACCTATGTAAATTACGTCCAATTCGATCATCAACTGTTTCTCACCAGACTTCCACACTACCATTAGCCATCGAGGATTGGAATTTACTACCTCATAACATCGTTTCTATTAATGATAGTACTAATTTTGTTGAAGCCATTACCCTCTCTTTATCTAACCTACCTAGCTAGCTTACAGTGTTATAATTGTGTTTACTGTTCTATTTGTTGTTTCTATTGCCACCCCCCTTGTATAATGTCCCACGGGCCCTCTAGGAAAATAAATGATGATGATTGCAAAGGTGCATGCGAGCTGGACACGAATGACAATAATAATTCCTGGAAAAGGGGAACGAAAGGTACAAAAGACAAACACAAATCTCCTTTTGCAGTAATTGTGTTATCCTCATAACTTTAGAAAGATGGCCGTTAACCCTTGTAGGGGTCAAACTGATGGTAGCCAGTAAAACCAGTTTTCTCTACTGACGTCCAACTCCTGGTTAGCTCAGTTGGTTCAGTGCTTCACTGGGAATGGAGAGGTGCCTGGTTCAATATCAGAACCAGGCGGATTATTTTCGGTCGATCACCAGTCACCGAGCTGTGTTTGGAGATTTGTGTTGTTTTAGCCGCCTCGGTGGCTCCGAGGCGAGAGCGCCGGCCTACGGATCACCCATGTGGCGGGTTCAAATCCCGGCCGAGGTGACCGCAATATGACGGAGGCTTATTGCGCAGAAGGCGCCGTGTCACCGAGCTTTCGGTTGCACGACAAAAGATCCCCCAGGTGATCGAAATTAGTCCTCAGTCCTCCGCTGGGGCGTGCCAGATGCCCGTCGTTGGTTTGGCACGTAAAATACCCAAAATTGCCTTTTTAAGATTTGTGTTTTCCTTTTGTCTCCCTTGTTCCCCTTCTCCGGGCATATTACGGTATTGTCATTCTTTTCCAGCTCCCTTGCACGTTTGCAGTAATTTCATAATCAACACACACTCCTGGGGCGTTATTTAAAGGTAGAACCTCACCTATAGTCCTGACCGTTTAACTTACCTCCTTCGAGAAAAAATGCGGGAGAAATTCTGACACATTTAAGGTTGTCTGTAGCATATTCGAAGGGGGCTGTTTTACGGACCATCGCTCGGCTCTGATATCGCACCCCTGCAACGGCGCACAGCCCAGCGCATGCGTGGACGCTTCACTTCATGCAAATCTAGTTTGTGCGCACGCGCAGTACTCGCGCCTAGAGCGGGCAAGCGCGGCCTGGTTTGTAAGCAGCGGTTTATAGAACCACCAAGCATATAATTTGCCGCCAGCCTCAATAACCTTCAACTTTTCAGTTTCGCCTTGCGGTATACTTGACCTCCCAAAGCGCTCAACATACGCTGGAATCACGAAACGTACCGGAATAGTGAAGAAAAAGCAATAAAATAAGTCCCGGCGCGAGGGAACCTTAAGTGGCATCAGGTAGGGGAAGTATCCGAGCAAACTCGTTCGGCTTCCATCAAGAAGGCAAATACGAGGAACGAGCGTGGGCGGACGTGCTCTAAAAGAAACGGTGCTCAGCGTTGACAGACGAGGCGACGCGTTCGGACTCGGCGAGATTGTGAGTGGCGTCGGCACTTTGCATAATTGCTTCTCCGAGCGCGTGCACCCCAGTCAATCCCGGCGCATAAACAGACTTCGATCGTCCATCTGAAAATCAAAATAAACTACATTAAATCAGGGAGAAAAACGCCCGTATTTTTATTTATATATGTAAAAAGACAGGTACTGTCGAGATGGCGTTCACTCGCGTTTTAGTACTTGGGTTCAATTTGGATGTTATTGCTTAAAAAGTTTTGTAGTGCAGATGACGAGGGGAGGAAGGTAAATTCTGAAGGAACCTTCACGCATTTCAGGAGAGAGGCTTTAGAGGCGGCGATGCAAACGTGCGCCCGACTGACGCGTGAACTGAACTATTTGCTTTTTTTTTTTTTTTTACGGAACAGATCTAGCTTTTACTTATCTTACGTTTTTGAGGGTGTGAAAAGCGGGGGTGGATGGATCGGAAATGTAGGCAGGGCATTCGAGAGTTGGTCATACATTTAACAATATGGTAAACATTCTTGAATCATTTTTGTTTTTTTGTTAGGGGAAGGAGCAAAATGGAGGTGTCATTCGCTTTTTTTTTTTTTTTTTTCGACATTATTTCATGCTTTCCTTGTCCTTAAAAATTTTAAAAAGCGCCCAGGAAGAATGTTTGGGTTTGAGATATGTGCACATTTTTAGTCTTGTCGGTGTCGTGAATAACAGTGACTTGCACATGAGGGGCAGAATGGAAATGTGAAATAGAATAATTATTAAGGTTCTTGGTGTTCTTAAGGCTGAAATGTGATTGGCAGCAGGTTCTTAAAGCCGACTAAAGATCTCCTGAATTTTATTTTTTAAAGCAGGCTATTTTGCCTGTCTGATATTGTGTATTTAAAGCACGAGCTATTATATATACGTGGCCCGCTTCCATATAAATAAAATTATAATCAAAAACGGATCAATGGCGGTTGGAGAGTGCCAGAAAGTACCGATATGGAAGAATACAACACTTCAAAATCTGAATGTACTGAATAGTTTTTATAACTATTTATACAGAAAAATTACAGTAAGGACGCAGGCGAGCAGTTGTGTATCTATGATATTGATGAATTACTCGAGACTGGGTCGAAAACTTGGAGAGATCAAAGGTGGAAGATAAAGGAATAAGTGACAGCTAGACCGTCTCAAACTCAACTAAACGTTAATTCAATACATTTCTCTTCCCAAGAAAAAGGTGAAATCATTCACTCAGCACAAACCTAGAACACTTCGCCCTGCCACTTGCCCATATTTTTTCTGAACAAGTCCAATTTGCGTACGTTCGAGAGAAAAAAAAATTTTTTTTGCGAGAAATAACTACCAACCTTGGGGGACGTGAAGGGTCGCAGAAACATACTAGTTAGCAAGATGATTACTAAAATTTAGTACTTTCTGATTTCTGAAAATTAACATACGGTTCCACTGAGAAACTTGCTAAGCATCATTGAAAACCACCAAATCAACTCTTTTTAAAAAGATATAAGCCTGGGGCAGCATTTACAGTGTTCTGAAAACAAGAAAAAAACGCTTGGTTTGGACGCGTTTCTAGCTTTCGGTTTCTTATAGTAGCGCACCTCTGCGTCCGCGTTCCTGCTCCCCGGTGGTAGTGGGGCGAAGCCACCACCTCGCTTCCCTCGTAGCAGCTCGTTTGATGGAGGGAAGGATGGCCCACGCGTGGTTGCGCGTCTCGGCCGCTGGGGAGCGCAACCGCGGGTGCAGAGATGCGCTCCGATATAAAACAGAAGCCAAGAAACGCGTCCAAACGGGGCATATTTGACGTAGAACTACGTGTTTCTCTGCGCTTGGAAGGGGGTGCGAAGTTTGAGAATCGGTGTCATGAAAACTTGGCTACTGAAGTTACGTCACACAGATAGCATTGTAGCGTCGATCGATTCGCATCGCCGCGCTTCCCAACGGCGTTCCGTGCCCGCTGCTGAAAACCGCGCTGTGAGCACGCGCGTCCGTTTAATGCGACAACTTTCTTTAACTTACCCCCCCCCCCCCCCCCCCCCCCCCGAATTTCTTGGCTTTTCTGGCCTCCTAATGCGCTGTAGTTATGTGCAGGAGATCATTTCAGCTCACATTCTCACACCTCCTGACATTCGAACCCTCTTTAAAAGACTTGACGACCTTGACGTCGTCCTCGACGTTGTCATCCTAGAGGTCTTCCTTGAGGTCGTCCTTGAGGTCGATCTAGAGGTCGTCCTAGACGTGGTATTTGAGGTCGTGCTGTAGAACGTCATTTTCGACGTCGTCTTTGAGGTCGTCCTAGAGGTCGTCATTTAGAGCGCCCTAGAAATCGTTCTAGACTTCGTCCTCAACGGTGTGAGAACAGCCCTCCCAAGCTCCTAGTTGATGGGCTTCACAATAAAGGTGCTCGCCTACATCTTCCTCGTGTCAAAAAAATTAAGCTAGGGTCTAATACTGCTCGTATATAGCAAAACTAGAATAACTTAATCATCGCAGATCCAGCCTGGTACTGCTGTTCCGCGGCGATCATCCAGATCACAGCCATATTGATAGGCGCTATAGTGCGCCCCTATACGTCGTGAAAGTTGCGAATATCAACCACATGTGGTCCTGATAGACCTTTCCATCGCTTATCACCCGGGCGAAAAATTCTGGGTCACTGAGCTGTAAACGCATGAGCAGCGTCCGATATACCACACAGCAGATGAACAGCTCATGCTACGAAGGCGTTCCACCACCCAGCAGACAAAGCTAGCAGCGCGCAGAAGCGATTTTTGCAAAGGTCTATACCAAGTAATCCCTTTAAAAAAAAAAGATGCAGGACTGGTTCACTGCTGTGCTGAATAGAAGTAAAGTCCCTCAGTATCCGATTAAGGTCATGACTAAAGCACATATCTATGATTGCAGCTGCTAATACCCCTTCACGTTCACCCGGTAGAATTTGATTCCATATCGCATCCGGAACATTTAGGTCTCCCGCAATGACCACATGTTTGTACGGTATCCGCAATTCAGGCATAAAGTCGTTCAGCTTATGGACAACAGCTACTCCAGCCCCAGGGGGCCGACATACCGCGCTTATATAAACTTTTCGAGCTCCTAAATAAACCTTACACCACGCGGATTCTAAGCCAGGAGGATGTTGGGGACAGTGCACCTTAATCTGTTATCAACAATAATGGCTACACCGTTCGTCGGTTGCGAAGGAGCACATGTGGACCTTTGTTTTTCTGGCATAATTTCCACGACACAACGGCACACAACGGTAGTATCGCACTGACTCTCCCTCTCGCACACAAAAACACTATAGGTGCTGGTTGCCGACGGACGCAATGAACACTCAGGCGTCCTGTCTCCTCATTTCGAACGGCTTTCTACGTTGCCCGATGGCGCACCTTATGTCTGACTTTGAATGCATTGCGAGTCGCCAGTCGTCTGATTAATTGCGTCGTCACTTCGCGTAATCTTATCAATGCGAAAGTATTAACTGTCCCAGCAAGCCGTCGTCATCAGCCACGCCAAACGGCCATCAAATTTCCGAAGCCGCGATCTGAGGCATCCCAGCTTTGAAACCACGCAAAAAGCCAGGCAAAACGGCAATGATATGAAGCCGACGCGCGTCAGTTTCAATTAGCGCCACCCCATGGCGCTGCGTGCCCACGCCGCAGCAGAAATGGCCAAGGCGCAGAGAGGATCACATGCGACCGCGGCGCCGAGAGATCAGAAGCGGCCTTGGTGCCTAATGGATGAGAAGCGGCCGCGGCGCGAAGAACGACATTCAGGCATTTGCAATCACAACTCACAATGCTTAGGTGTACCTTGAGCCTTTTTTTTATTAGATCTACTATGTACAACCTATAACACACTTTAAGTTTTGGCACTCAGACCAAACGTGTCTAAAAATACGGCGACTAAAAAAAAAAAAAAAAGAGAAGTATTTTTTTGGGCAATCTGGAATGCTTCGTCAATATCGTCGCAGATGCTCGGCGGTGAAAACTCTTTACTGGCACTCCTCGCTTGGCCTAGGAGCCGCGACGTAGTTGGCTTTATTTTTCATATTTTCCTTCGACTTAAATCCCGACGCAGCCCACGCTACCAGTATAATGGGACAAATCACGCAGCGCTCGTTCTGCGGAGTGTGTTCCTTTTTTTGTCTTTGTTGTTACGCGCTGTTACACCTGCACCACGTTTAACTTCCACCAACTAGCCCAGGTCTCTACATTGTTACAAGCAGCGTCAAAGCGCAAGTCACCGGGCTTTTTCTGTTTGTGATTGGTTCAGCGATGATAGACGACGTAAAAAAGCACGACGCACACAAAGATGGTGCGTCTTTGACACCTTCAGGTTGGTCCCACCAGTTCGTAGCGTCGGCTGCATTTGAACCCAAAGGGCTACTAAGTATAAACTTTTCCAGCGCTTATCACCTAGGCAAACGATGCTGAGTCACTGGGCTGTGGACAAAGGCATGGGGTCTCATATTTCGCACGCTCAAAACGCCTTTCATAGCCCAGTAGGCAAAGAGGGCAGCTCCCAGAAGGCGAATATTGGAAATGTCTATAGGAAAAGATGAATTAGGGATGGGCTTTCTCAGATCGGTATCGGAACTTCCTTCATCAACCGCTATATGGCGTTTTTTATTTGCTGGAAATGAGTACAGGTTTAGCGCCAGTGTCAACCGAGACTGCGCTCGTCCGAGTGTTCTTTCTGTGGAGCAGCGAGATTGACGAACCCGGAACACGACTGAACGTTTCGAATCTATGACACCGAGCCTGTGCTTTTGGACTCCGCGGTCACCGGTTAAATGAGCGCGGACTACTCTAGGCAACCTGCAATGCTGTTTGGTTTGGCTCCATCTAGCGACTGAAGCAAGACATATTGGGTACGCCTGGGAGTGGCGGCTGCATTGTTCAAACGAGAGCTTTTACTCTGGTGGCGCCGGTGAGCCTAGTGTCTGAAGCAAGAAATACTGGGTATCCCAGGAAGCCGTGATGGCGTAACGTGACAGCGGAAGCTACGGCCCTGGCGGGCCAATCGGAACGTGACTGCGTATTACCGGAGCCCTTCCAACTCCGAAGAAGTGTCAGGCTTTTCGCTGCGTCATGCTCCAATATGTGTGTGTTGCGCTCGTATACGTTGCGCATTTCGAAGCCTTCGGCACGCAATGTGGGGTTTATCGTTCACCATTTGCCAAGTTACAACGAGACAGAGTACAACCGGTGGCTCTCACCCTGCTGGCGCCGCCTGGCCGTTGCCGGCTGGCTATAGGGGTTCATGGTGAGGATAGTCGTCTGCGCTCGTTTATTTATTAAAGGTCGCTCATTGTACTCAAAAATAAACATTGGTCGCTGACAGGTTCGATGTCCTTTGTCAGTAATAATTAGTTTGAACGCGTAGGCGTCACAAACTGATCGATGAACACCTTTGTGAGAACATATTTTCCACTGCAGATTGCGCGTAATTAGTTTGTTTTGTCAAGAAAACAAATTTTCGCGCCAGCTGGATTATAGGCAATAACACTCTCCAACAATTTCAGGTCAGTCTTTTTTGGCTCATATATCCGTAGTCCTCGTGTAAATTTCATTTTTCTTAAAGTAACGACCCTAACATCTTTTGTAGATGGTTGAACGTATTAATTTCTAATATACGATAACGAAAGAGGGACATTGAAGACAAACAGGCAAGACAGGCAGCAGCAGAACGCAAAAAAAACATTGACAGTTTTTGTTGTTCCTTCCCAAGTGACCCGAGTGGAGGACCGGGGCCGCGCGGTCGTTCTGGGGGCGTTGAGATGACAAATTGCTTCTCTTACACGCGCGGACTTTCATTAGCTGCCCGAGAAGCGGGGGAGGGGGGAGTGCCAGGTCGCCGACAGCGCTCGGGGCCATCTCTGCTCGCCACTTCTCGAGAGGAACCGCCGAGACATCCGGGCTCTTTGGGATAGGCGCTCATTAGCTCCGCAGTGAAGAAGAAAAGAAGGCGCGATGGCTGTTTTTCTTCTTTCTAGACACGCGAGGATTGGACGAAAGGTTGAACACCGCTGGACCTTGATATTCGGGTGGGTGAGAAGGTTGCTTCTTCATTATGTGACTAGAATTCGATACCGTTCGCGCCGCCCTGGTTTGCGTGTATACGGAGGAGTGAAAGGACAGCGGGAATTGATTACCAACGATGCTGTTTCCGGTGCATTCGGGCGAAACATCTTTAGGAATGAAGTGTTTGGGTCTATATGCGCCTCCAACCACGTGCTCTGCAATTTCGATCAATCAAAGACTTGGCGGTTACCACCACAGACCTTTAGATCTTGTTGACGAGTGCTTCATTAACGTGAGGCCCCGAGTGCACGGCTCCACTGTTCGGAGACGGGAAGACAGGCTGCTTGACGGGAGCCACAAAAATAAAGCGTGCAATATGATTTCTCGTCAAAAAGCCCTATGATCCCATAAAGAGCCAGCCGGACGAAATGTATTTCAGCAGCCCTATGCGGCCAGCACATAAACAAACTAAGCATCATTCGCCACCTTTCATCGATCCGTACGTTGTTATACACAATAAACCTTTTACACCCCTAGAAGTGCGAACTAGTTTGCCCGAGTTTTAGTTATCTTGTTTATCCCAGCACTAGTCCTGACGAACATCCTAAACTAGGGTGAAGAAGATCCTATAAGAGCGTCCCAGAGATGTTTAGTGTACAAGCCACGAGTTTGCAAAGCACGCGCATCACGTCAACTTGTCAAATGCACAGACTTGTTGCATCAGCTCTGCTCTGATTTAAGGTGGAACAAAGTATGGCTGCATTCTACGCTGCGTGCTCCGTACTGCCTCGTCTCTGCTTACACATTCCAGCCTACATCGCCGGTGACTCTACATAAAATGTATGTTTATTGAAATATCTTTCATCTTTCTCGTTTCATTTACCTAGTTCACCAAAGGCTGGAAAAAGAAAAAAAAAAAAAAAAAAACCTTCGTCGCATATTTGCACCCGCAGTTTTTTTTCTTTTTTTTTTTTGAGGGGGCGGTGCAAAAGCGCATGGGATTGTTTGAGGGGCATACAAACCCATGAGGGTGCACAAAACACAGACGCACTTGTACGGCGTATGGAGGGGCTTTATAGCTACACCTTGTATCTACGAGAAACAACTACGCTAGGATGAACAGGTATTGTTTATTTCCGTGTACGATTATACAATGCCTATGAGACAAAACTCTATCGCTGGCGTGGAACCAGAATCTGGTTCCCTTGTTGCGGCAACGCCACGTGGCAACGTCTTGAACAGAGAAAGCGCCAGCAAGTGGCGAGAGGAGCGGTTTCTAAGAAGGCAGCCCGAACGAAGCAGAGACCGAAGGGTCTGTAAGCACACGCAGGGTACAGACGCTGCCACAATAACGAATGCCATCGCGATGCAGCGACTTGTCCGCGTCGGAACACGCGGTGTATAAATTCCTGGCATTGTCGGCGAGTCCCGGAACCGCTCGAGTCTTCGGGACAAAGGAAGGCTGAGCTGCCGCCAAAGAGCGCCTTTGTCGTTAGGCCTAAGGAGGTACGCCGGGGGAAGTTGACTCTCCAAACGAAAACATCCGCTCTTCAGGATGAGTGGCATTCACTCCTTCTGAGGAAAAGCTATATTGAAGTGAAGTGCTCCCGAGTACAAACTATTGCGCTGTTGCTTTGAATGGAAAGGTTTGTACGCGCGGTGGCTCTAGATAAAACTTCCGTATAGCCGCTTTCAGATTAAGGGGGGGGACCCTACCTTAGAATTGCAATTTTTAAGAAAAAAGTGACGTCTTATTTTTTTTGTATTGGGGTTTCGCATCTAGTAGCGCTCACTCCTGCAAACTTTTATTGCAATATCTAAAATATTTACGGAGAAAGAGACCGTTTCTTGTGAGCCGCCGGTGCCATGTCACACGAATTGCAAATGTAAGACATCGACGTTTTCTATTTCCTAACCGCTGTAGCTTTGCACTAGTATGCCCTAAAATGATCGTGCTTTCGTTGGAAATAATATTTCTTCGCAGTTTCGATAAATTAAACATCCCTGTTCGAAAATAAACAATATTTGGAAAAGAACAGCTGAGAAATCCAGCTTTCACGGGGAAGCAGTTTTGCTCACGAACGAGAACCGGAAAGCCCGTCCAGTTTGAACAGGAAACTTAAACCTAAACCGACATTTGTTCATGGAAAGTCACGAGGGTTTGTCTGGTTTGTTTCTCGACCATCCTTGCCCTGCCCACAATTGTTGACGCTGTTTCGTGGTATTGCAAGCGAAGGAAGCGGTTAAAGTTCAGAGGATTCCCTCAGCAAAGCCATGCAAGAGGTCGGCTGTAAGCAGAGGGCCTACCTCTTGGTCTTCTGGTACCTTTTACTTGCTACCACCACCAGTAAGATAAAATGTAGTGGCGTGGAAACTTTAAATGAATTTTACTCAGTTTCACATTTTTGGAGAAACTTTTGTTATAGGAAATCTATAATTTCACTGAATCACCGTATTTATTTTTTATTGGGGATGTTTTTTAAGGAATCCAGTTTGATATTTATTATTCTATTGAAATGAAGTTTACTTGCCAACAAGTAGGGTTCTGGTGACGCCAGAAAATCCCATTATGTGGAACGCTTTTCAAGGTTCTATTTCGCATAGAAGAAGCGCTGACTTCAGGGTAATAAATAGACAGCCGCTCTTCTTTACTTTTTTCTCAAGTAAAATTGCTCTTTGCAAAGTTCACAAAAAAAAAAAAAAAAAAGAAGCGCCATCTGTGGGCAACGCTGCACGAAGTCGTAGCGTGATAAGTTAAGAAACCGAATTTTGCGGTCGATTTAAAGAGCCTGGCGTCTCCTTGAATCATCCTGTAGTTTATGCTAGAGCTTAGAAATGCTCGATGGTTTCAGCACTTTTCTATGATCGATTTCTGTACTTGCATCCTTTGCTCTGCAGTAGCTTACCGAATTATTGCTCTACGAATGTGAAAATTCTTACGTCAAATTTAAGCAAGGATATGAATTGACCCTCAAAATGTCATCGAGATTGAGTAACTGGTTTAAAGGTTGACACTTGAAGGCGGTGCTGAGATACGCCAGACGTGCTTTAATATGTTCACACTACGTGATTGTTTCTTCGCCGTCCTCTAATGGAGCAATATCACTGGCCAAGGAGCGTTGAAAAGAGGCTCTGTTTTCGTATCGCCCAGCTCTTCTTATGCGGAGGGCAAGTTCGTCTGCTTTTTGCGCAGGGGGTAGCGGTGACGTCAGAACGCCGAGCCCTGATTGGCTGATCGCGACCCCCTATCTGAGCGTCGTCTGCTCGCAACGTCGTCTGCGTATGTCTTGCCTTTCCTGCGACTTTCGGAAGTGCAGAGGCCAGATTCAGAAAACGATCTTACGCCGAAAATGTGCGTAAGACAAAACTTAAGAACAAATTCGTATTCACGAAACGAAATTTTCGTACATTTTGCGCAGGTTACGACGAAATCCTACGGCAGCTCCGAAGCTCTCTTTGATCAAATCAGCATGGCCGACAGCATCGCAGTCGCAACGACCCACGGACGTTTATTTTTCTACCTGCGCTTCTGACGCGTCCCGACTTCGAGCAGCAAGAAAAAATTAAGAAGTACTTGAAACAGACCACGACGAACAAGAACGCTGGATCCACAAACACCCGGGAAAAGCTCCAACGGCCACGATTCCACCGAACGCGACCAAACCAGCTGGGCAGTTAGGCCTAGCAGGCACTCCGCGACTCGGCGACCGTCTGCTTACGACCGGCTGGCGTGCTAAATGGAATAAGCCCGCGCGACCCTTGTGAACCCGCTGAGCTCAATTTTAGATTAAGAGGTCAATTTCTTCCTCTTGTTATCTCCTTGCTTCCCGAGGCAACGGTGACTCTCACCGGTGAAAAAGCGGTGAATCTCCGACAGACGCAAGAAAGGTAAAGCAGCCATCGCTTTGACTAGCAGACGTAAAGCAGACGACGTTAACTGCGCCAACCCGCCGACGCCGTTAAAGAGTGAGTGGTCTCGCCGCACACGAATGGAAGGAAAAAGTATTTGGGAGGGAACTTGCGGACAGTAACACGCTCACGTCTCGGTTCTAAACAAACAAACCTCGGCGCCCCGGGACACCTCGCCAGTGAGTCCTTTGACTTCCCTCCTTGATGCGCGTCTGCTAGTTGTTAGACAAAAACAACTTACCGCTCGAGTTATTTCGTCTGCCCTCTCTTAAAGGCGAAGTCGAGTTCGCTCCGAAAGTCGCAGGAAAGGTAAGACAGACGCAGACGATGTTGCGAGCAGACGACGCTGAGATAGGCGGTCGCGATCAGTCAATCTGGGCTCGGTGTTCTGACGTCACCGCTACTTCCTTTCTAATGCGCAGAAGACGAAAATGAGCCCACTTGCGAGGCGTATAATGTCGGTGACGGCAATTCTCACCAGGTGTTTTCGAAGATACTTTCACGGCTTCGTCTTGCGACCGCCAGACGTTGCGAATATTTGATTCTGTCGTGAGCGCTAACGAAAGAACTTGTCGCCACAACTTTCTGCTCTGCCGCTAGGTGCAGTCGATTTCGCTGGAGTCACCAATAAAGTGTCAAAAGGATTTCGATTTCAACTAGAATACTGCTGTAGCGGACGCCCAATGAGGTGGGACGATTTCTTTTTTATTAACAACGTTTATTACAAGCGGATTATCACTGCAGGCATGCTCCTACTTTTTAAATCTGCGCATTTCTCTCGAAGTAGCGCCAGATCTTTATTCGCATATGTTTATCTCCGGAGAAAACCTATCGTGCCATAGCTCTAAGAAGAGCAAACTTCGCTCTGACGAGACGCTACCACTACACCCCGCGTGCTCGGGGAATCAGCGTAGCCCCCTGACGCCGCGCACGTGACCTCAAAACTCAATGACGTTTAATCATCTCCGCCGGAAGACGATTCGTCGTGCGAATACTTTATAACGCGCGTATCAAAGGAAAGAGGTTATTTTGGTGCAGATTAACATAAACATAGCCGCACATGAGCTGGAAAAAAAGCTACAAAATGAGTTGGCATTTACAATCGCCCAATGTTTTAATATTAACACGCGAGCGTCGACCGCCGGGACGGGCAGTGCTGTGCCGCGGAGAAATGCAGCGTGACGGGAGAGTTGCAGCAGGAGCGCTAAAGTAGACTCACTCACCCTCACACTCACACTCACACCAGAAAAACGGTCACTCACGTCGCGCTGACTTTCAACTCAAATTGTATTTTCGTCTTCTTTCGTTTTTCTTTTACCCGTGTTAAATTTGTTACCTCACCTCTTTCTCTTCTGTACAAAACCATTAGCAATGTCTATCGCACATTACCTTCGAGAATCTAGATATAACAATTCTTTTTCCGTAAGCGTTATGAATGGACTACTAACACAGGTGTCACTCCTTTTTATGACGTTAGCTGCCCAGGAAAAGGCTGTGTGCGCGTGCGCAAAAAGCCCTTTTCGGGGAGCGTCGTCTGCTAGGCTACTCCGCTGATCGCAGACAGCCTCTGCTCCGTAGCAAAGACGCGCGTTGCGCCGATTTACCGCAGCCGACGCAACGAGCCATTGTTATATAAATATGTTTCTCCATAATCTTCGCTATTGAAGGCAAGATCGAGATAGGGCGATACCATTTGACCGTACCGTGATCTCCACTTTTAAATAAATACTTTACAATTATTTTTCCCCTCTAGCAATTACTATATTTCGAGATATATGAATCCAGTGAGCCGTCTGCAAATCAAGTGAAATCCCGACTTAATCACAAACAGAGGCCTTACTCGAAATACGTTCACTACGCCTTCAGCGGTAAGCCTGCTCCGACCTGTATAAATTCTCTCGGTGACTCTTCGGTGTGCTTGAAACCTGTCCCATCTGACGGTAAATGCATGACGTGTGGAGGCTGGAAGAGCCTTTACCACTCGGCGTCTTGTGCCGGGATAAAAGAATCAACGTACGGCACAATGGGCCAAGTGAAGAGAGAGAAGAGGCGCTGCCGGTCTAGCCGTTCTGCCGACTCCAATTCCACGCAGGGAAGCGTGTCTAAGGAACACCATGGCATTTGTGCATCCAAGTAACTTCTAAGTGCGGTCAATACCAATTTGGACTTATTGGTCTCACAGAAGGTGAACCTCGACACTCTGCTCACACTTCCTGCCAAGGTTGATGAGCTGCTCACTTTGAAACCCACAGCTGAATGCCTACAGGAAAAAGTCAAGACAGTTCAACAATCTATTAAAATATTTTGCTGAAGTATGACTCTGTACTTGCTAAGGCATCCGATAATTAAAACAAAAAACAAAACGAAGCACTACAGGTCCGGTTGGCTCAGGTGTGCAGTGTTGTGGACGATCTGACTGTCCAGAGATTACAGGGAGACTTGAAATGCTTGGAGCAGCGGAGTCGGTTGACGAAGCTAGAAATCCAGGGACTGCCATGCGAGAAAATTGCAAGCTTGGAACGAATCATCGCCAATTTTGGAGACAAATTAGATTTGCCTCCACTCCAAGCAGGAAACGTTCTGGTCATCCACCGGCTTGCAGCGTAGCCCGTCCCCGCACCCCCAGATTTGATAAGATTTGCGTCAGTGTAGGTGTACGAGGCATGGATGAGAAATGGAGTACAATGGAGCTCACTTCATAATTCAGGTGAACTGCCGAAGGTTTAGCTTTAACAAAAAACCTGACTCGAGCAAACAGGAAATTATTCTGAATGGCCAGGTCAAAAGCAAAAGAAGTGCACTTCAAATATGTCTTTGTAAAGGTAGAAGAAATTTTTCCGAAAAAAGAGCAATACTCAGCGCTAGTCAGGGTAAACAGAGTTAGCGACCTTGAGAATATAAGCTACAATAATGTGGACAAATTTTACAGACTGGACATTTCAAGGTTTTCAAACAGATGCTTAATATAAAGAGCCAACTTTTCTTATTTTTACACGTGAATAATAAAACATAAGGAAATATTGGAGCCTCCTAAACCTTCTATTTGAGGACGTGACAGCAAACACGGATATTTTTGTTCCTTAACGAAACTAATGTATCTGAAGATTGGTGGGATCTGTTTAAATTATCTGACTATAATTGCTTCTGGTTTTCGCTGTCAAATTTGGGGGGTTGGAGGGATCGTGGTTTTCATTAAGGACACATGGCTGGTTTCTAAACTCAACATTTTTTTTCACATGCAGAAACGATTGCGCTTAAAATTGAGAATTATGATTTCATGATTTGTTTTTGTTAGCTTGCTATAGACCTCCTTCACATAGTGTTAGGAGTTCTTTAGAAGAATTGAAAGAAATACAAGATTGAGTGCATCACAGGAGTTTATTTTGCTTTGTCGCCGATATCAATATCGATGTAGCAAAACAGAATCGATCTGACGTGTGTGATTATTTGAACATACTTGCAAATGAGGGTATTGAAAGCACTATCAATGCTCCGACAAGAGAATATTTGACAGCAGGTAAACCAGTCACGTCCTGCATTGATTATATCTGCGTTTGTACTGAGAATACCGTTACAATGTCATCGGTCATCACGCAAAAACTGGCCGATCATTATTTTGTAGGCAACCACAGCTGAAGCCAAATCAAAGCAAATAGGAATTATCGACAATGTAAAACTAAATCGCCTCATTTCGACATTTGATTGAATCTTGTTTCGTGAGTCTACATCCCAATCTGACGTATACACGAAGTTTACACAGATCATTGTTTTGTTTACAGAAAAATGTAAAAGAACAGATAGAATTAAAAAAAAACGAAGACGGGATCATACATGGCTAAACACGGTAGTGCTTCCCGCCATAAAAGCAAAAGAACTCGCTTGGGCACGGAGTCGGCGAGCACCAGATTATAATGACCTCCGTTCCGAATTTAGATTCACAAGGAGCAGAGCTAATGCTATGCTTTAATCGGCAAAAAGAAAGCAGTTAAAGGACAAATTTGAGACAGCAAGATTTAGCTCTTCCGAAACATGGTCACTCGTAAACATTGTTCGTGGCCCTCAGCAAAAGCATTTTGTGGAAGTTGTTGTAAAACAAAATTTTGGTACCAAACTCGCAGACACTGTTGAACGATTCAATTCTTACTTTGTTGGATCCACTCGTGTTCCACAAAAAGTCGGTAATTCGGAAGCAGAATTATAGTTGTACGCAACCTTCGCTTTTCTTTTTCACATGAGCTTGGGCGATTTACGTTTTACTCTCTTCAGCATTAAGCCTACTAGGTCTCCAGGCGTAGATGGTATAATTCTTGGATATCTTCAGGGAAACTTCAGATATCTGCTGGATATAATTATTTTCATGTTGAACGGATTTATGGTATCGGGTGTGATCCCCAATGACCTTAAGACTGCTATAGTGCGGCCGATATTCGAAGGCGGGGGTCTTAGAAAGGTAGAAAAATACCGCTTGATTTAGATTTTGCCCGTGCGAGACCACCCGTTGAAGAAACACATTTTTTCCCATAATGACCTGTTTCATAAATCGCTGTTCGTTGTCTTCTTCTAGGCAGTAGGGGTTTACTTCTGGAAGTGGTACGCAGCTGCTTTTTTTGGATGTAGCTGACGAAATTTACTCTGTTTTTGAGGGCAACATGTACTCTTGTACCGTTTTGCTAGACGCCAGCAAGGCCTTTGATACGGCAATTCACCAGATTTTGGTGGGGAAGCTTTGTAGGTTCAGTTTCCGTGTACTGTTTTACACGCTCTTGGCAAATCCGTTAGAAGGAAGGGAGGGCCCAGGTGTTTTCTATAGTTAAAGTTTATAGCTCAACGCAGTTTTTGGAAACCGGCGTCCGTCAAGGGTAGGTACTATCCCCATTACTTCTTAATATTTATGTAAAGGACGTACAATATCTTATCTTTGCATGTAATATTTTGCAGTATGCTGACGACAACTTGCTTGTTTCACGAAATACCAATTTTGATAAGGTTTTTCACACTCTACAGTCAAATGTGCTCAAAGTTGGCATTGGGTATTAGAGTTAACCCATTAAAAACTAAACTCATCTGTTTCCGCAATCCTTTAACACCTACATTTTCTAATGCACTTTTTCCTCTACACAGTTCTGGTTGTAAACCCTGTTGTAAGCCTGTTCACTTAGTGGACTATGCAAGATGCATGGGTCTCACTTTTAAATATGATATGTCATGGAACAAACAAATGGCCCATGTATGTAGTATGCTAAGGAGAGTTGCATATATCCTCTATAATATGAGAGTGTTTGTTTTTTTCAAGGTTAGAAAAATGATTGTCCATGCTCTTGCGTACAATGTATTACGATGTGGAGTGACGACACATGTCCATTACACAACATCTTGGCCCTTTAAGATTGATAGCTTTTTTAAACAAACTTTGCGAAGTGTAGCGAAGAACTCAAGTTTCTCATACAGTGAAGATTTTTTTTAAAGATTTGCAGATTCCAAGATTATATACTTCGTATACTGCAACTGTTATGCTACGCCACCTTTGGAGTGAAAATTGTAAAACGCGTCATAAACCATCACGCCTCCTCAGGGCGTCTCCTTGGTACGAAGTACAAATATGTGTGACTAGATATGGAAAAAAGAATGCGGTTGTTTTACGTCTCAGATATTTTTAAAACCTTTCCTGAAGACATTTTCAGCTTACTGGCAAAGGGCAGTTGAAAACGTTTCTTTGTCATTAAGCCTGTTAAAGCTAATTATTGTGCTGTTCTCGTTTTGATTTGAATTGGGAGGCTGGTCCGCCGAAGCTCATGATCGGGTGTTTGCTTCTATGTGTGTTTTTATTTTGTTCTCGCTTACGCATACTTGCTTTTGATTTGACTGGAGAGGCTGGTTAGCCGAAGCCTTGTTTACGTGTTTGTTTATTTATTTGTTGTTTCTTTGCCTATGCGATCTTGCTGGGTCCAGTGCTACAAGCCGTTGTCGGCTTAGACGTGCCCGAAATTTGACAATCTTCTCTTTCTTGTTATTATTATTATTATTATTATTATTAATAGTATTGTTACTATTATTATTATTATTGTTATTATTAGAGAGAATACAATCATCCGCCTCGGGTTAGCGTTAACATTACGCGGCATTATTGTGAAGGGGACAACTACCTAGAAATTTCAATGTAGACTTCGAAACCACGGGAAGCAGTTAGTAAAGAACGCCGAAATAGATCGACAAGTACTAAGTAATGGCTAGCATTTAATACAAGAAAGAGGAAGCAGGCGAGACTAATTGAAGCTGATTTGTCATTAAATGGCCAACGCAACTTCCTTGTGACACCGATAAGTGCCGGAGAATCATCTTTTTAATACAAAACATTAAGTTCAATTTTAAGAAAAGGGGGAAAAACCGGGAAAAGGGGGGGGGGGGGGACACACGACCCTAAGCCGACATAAAAATAATTGAAAATAATGGCAAACGTTACAACGGAAGCTTGGCGATTTTTCTTAACGTAATGGGTTGGAGCTGCCAAAGGAAGGTTATATTGCCGCCCACCTAGAGGTGAATTAGGAGCTCTAATGAAGGCTCGACGTGTCTCTTATATTTGTCGTTTCTTTCTGCCTGTGAAGGTTAACGTACAGGGATGCTGCATATACAAATATCCAGGGAAAAGAGGATAATCGGCACTAGCGGAGATGGGTGCCGGGAAATTGCTCGCTGATCAAAGCGAGAATCTTTAAAAATAAAAAATGCAACAACTGGAAGCTCAGGGGCAAATTAAGGAGGAGCACTAATTGATGGGGACTGGAGGTTACCATTAATTAGTGCTCCTGGTGATTGTCCTCTTCTGGTCATTCTCACTTCCTACCGCTCTGAAAATAATTATTACGGTTGGAGGGTTTTTTACTTTGTCTGCCTTCTTATTTTGTTTGTTGGCATTTCTTTTCTTTTCTTGTACTTGACGAAGAACTTGGTTTCAGCTTCAGTCCAGACGCAGCAGACGCTACCAGTTAGTCACATCGATCAAGCAGCGTCGAAAGCGCCAGTAACTGGGAATATTTTTTTATGATTGATTAAACGGTGATAGAACACGAACAAAAACATGACTAACATCATAATGGTTCCCTTCCGACGTTGTCTGATAAGCCCAGTGAGGTCGTAGCGTCGGCTTTGTCATGGGCAGGAGAAATAAAGCATAGTTCAGACGTCTTACTAGAAGTAAAACCTCTCACTTGTTAGAAATCACGTAACTCTTTTTACCTTTTTATTAGTTTTCCTAATTACACGAAACAATTGCTGCGTTAAAGTCATCGAACTCAACGTTGGGACACATTATCATATTTGCGTTGATTTTTGTGTGTTTCACCAAGTGTGAAGGCAGAAGATGAAGAATGCGTTATGAAATTAGTTCGCAAGGTTCGTTTGAGTGTTCGTCTGTTGTTAGTGTAATCCGTTCCGATACCTCCTTGTCTGTTTTGTTCCTACTAACCCAACTTCCGATTTGAATATACATGTTTTACCTCCCAAACCAACGAAGGGCATTTGACGTGCCGCTGCAAAAAACTGGGGATTCATTTCGATCCCCTGGGGATCTTTTGACTTATTCAACTGAAATCTCCGTTACTCCACCTCTTCTCTGCAATCAGCTTCGTGGTATCGGGGGCCCTTCGGCGGGGGTTCCACGGTCTCAACTGGAAACCCGTAGGCCAGCGCGTTGCCTCAGAGCCACCAAAGCCGACAAAACCAAGGGTCGTACAGAAGATAGCTGCAGCGCGAGGATTTACCTTGCGTTGTTTAACACCGCATATTTGTACCTGTTTATTTCCACATGTTTTCCCTCTGAGCAAGGTTGCCAATAGAGACCAAGTTCACACGTTACATTTTTGCCTTCATCTGTCCTTCTTACCTCGTTCTAGTTGTACCAAGCCTGAGACGTGGAAGGACAGATATTTAAGTCTAATTTATTTATATACGGCATAAGTTACCAAGTAGAGATGCGCAAATACCGGATTGAGTCGAATAGTGCAGTGTCATTTTTAACTTTAAACTATTAAAAAAAAGCAGTTGTCCTGGCTTTCCATTTCATTTTGAAGGTAATGAATGACGCAGTGCTAATCGATCCGAACAGGTGTACGGACATCCTAGTTGTAAGCTGTACAACCCGTCTGACCATCTCTCAAATGCTCGAAGTTAGGGGTGTACGAAGAGTGGTTCGAATCGCGTGGCGCAGCGTCATTCACAGCCTTCACGGTGCTATAAAAACCCACGGAATATTCGTTCTATTCAGGGAGCCGATTTTCAGTTAGCCGGTATTATACAGGAGGCTGGTAGAGCAGAAAAAACGCTGCGCTATTCAAGTCGAAGCAGTATTGGCACGCCCCTATTTGAAATCTTTGTTCGAAAACAAGGCGTCCCGAACGCGTCTGAGGGGCGGCTTTAATATATACATATATACTTTGTTTTTATGCAGTCTTAAGAAAACGTCTTGGCCTTCAAATAGGTTCTCTCTCTATTTTTTTTTTTTCTAGTAGCATCACTTCCTCGTTGGATCGTTAAACACTTCGAATAAGTCTTTGAGCTACCGCCTCCACCTCTCTTCCCCCCCCCCCCCTTTTTCTCCTTCGTCTTCTTTTTTTACGGAGCAATGCATACGTCTCTTTGCTGCCGCGATTCCGGGTATACCCCCGGCCCTCCATCCTGTCCCACAAACGTTCGTTTTGGCAGCTGAACGTCATTCGTGAAAACACGAGTGTCGTCGTCTAGCTGCTCTAAGTTGGACATGCGGAAAGAAAGAAAGATCGCCGACCACTGCGATTCGCCAGCTCACCGACTTTCAAGCTCAAGCGCGGTACTCGCCAACCGCGGCTGACGTCCACCTCACCGACTTTCTCGCTGAGTGTTGAACGTAGAGCCCGAGGTCAGTTCGCATCGGTCGGCGACAGCGGAAAACGAGGAGTACCAGTGCCGTCCTGATGACACCGAAAAGTATACTGCTTTCGGGTGAAGCGAAGCCATACGGCTTCCCTGGTTCGAATGTGCTCGAAGAGTGAATAAAAACAAAGACAGCTAGCGTTGCCTCTGCCC
Organism: Ixodes scapularis; assembly: GCF_016920785.2. Classification (NCBI taxonomy): domain Eukaryota; kingdom Metazoa; phylum Arthropoda; class Arachnida; order Ixodida; family Ixodidae; genus Ixodes; species Ixodes scapularis. The sequence continues at coordinate 12,626,260 of NW_024609882.1, read as the reverse complement.
ACTGACCAGTCCAACCAGAACGCGGTGTTCTGATGTTCCCTCTCGTCTACTCCCCTCCGTCCGTTTCTACCCGTACAGGTATCCCTCAGCGAACGGCCGATCGCGACAAAGTTCCCTGTTTAGAAAGATATTAGCAAGAACGAGAAGCAAACAAAGCGAGCCTTTGCTTGCCTCTCCTGCTTTGACTGCGCTTACGTGCTCGAAGCTCCAGACACGCCCAACTGCTATAAAAAGCTCCGAAGCCGGGACAACTACAAGACCTCCCTGCAGGCCTCATCCTTTTGGTGATTGCCTCGCCAAAGTCTACAGCAGGTTAAGAGCTGCGGGACAATTAAGTGCCTCCTTCAAACCCCTCCACGATTTCCGCTTTAGCAGAACGAACGCTGGCGAGGAAGTGAGTGGGCAGGAGGAAGACGCCAATCGTGGCGATTCAGGAGGATCCTGCGTTCCGCGATTTTTAACAAGCAAAAGACTATGAGACTGCCGAATATCAGTTTTCGCATCTCTAAAATCGAAGACAGTTCATTTCGGACCTCGAAAATGTTCCGCCGGTAACGATTGTTCACAACTTGGCGTTTTTGTTCGCCCAGAATTTACACGCGTTTCGCCGCGACGCTTAAATAGCTATCCAAGTTTCCAGTCACATAAGGCGCGTAGGTTCAGCCTGCAAGATATGGCGTAAGGCCTTCAGTAAATTGTCTCGAAAGTGCGCCTGCCGCTCTACCACAGCTGGAAATAAAGCACCGTGCGGAGAGTCGTTAGAAATACGCAAACCGTGACCGGCGGCGTGCTAACGACCCTTCAGCGCCGCCCCAACCGCTTCGCCCACGAGCGACGAAGAAGCCGTCCAGAATCGGTTAAACCGCCGCCGCAATTTTCGGGCTAAATTGGGTTAGTGTCTCCTCCACAAACACGGGCTAATCAGAAAGTGCACCCGGGGATTGGGTTTTCGGTCTCCTGCTGCGCGTCGTCGTAAACGTCCACCCCCGCCCCCTCTCCCCTGCACTCTCAGAAAAAAAGGGTGTATTCTTACACCCTTTGTCCCATATAATACACCCCAAAACTTCAGTTCGACGTACGGCACACTGACGTCGAACAGTCGGCTCCCAGTTTTTACGAGGAGCTTGAGAACGGTGACCTATATCTCATAAACTCATCTCATAGACATATATGTGACATATATATCTCATCTCCTGACATATATCTCATAAAACACCTAAGGTACGTATCAAAGACTACAAAAAAAAACACACACACACACACACACATTGAGGCTTTACAGTAATGCGAAGAAAACCCCGATCACTTTTTTTTTTGCAGTCATGAACACGTACATTAGCTATTTTATTAAGTTGTACCACTCGGCTATTAAGTCGCTCGTGAGAGTTGGTGCCATCGGTTTGTTGTCAGCGCGTTGTACGTCAAGCTGAAATTTTGGGGTGTCGTATATGGGAAAACGGGCGTAAGAATACACCCTCTTTTTTTCTGGGAGTGTGGCCTATGGTCAATATGTCCGTCGAGAAGACATGTGCAATTGGGTCGAAGTTTCTATCGAGAGACGAAATCTCCAATGGGGTCAAGATGTCCACCAAGTTAAAATGTCCAACGGGTCGAAATGTCCACCGAACCAAAATGTCCATTGCATTATTTCTCCTAGAGCGCAGTTCTTATGGCGCGCGTTTCCGGGTTGAGCGGCGTCGCCGCCGGCGTCGGCGTATTCGCGCGCTGCATTATGGGACTTTCCCCGCTAAAGTCAGCGGCAAAATAGCGGGAAAATGGTATGCTAAATTTAGCGGGGAAATTTTTCTGCTAAGTTTAGCTGAGAAATTTGCAGGCTAAATTTAGTTGGAAAAGTTTTCCGCTAAATTTAACGGGGAAATTTTTCTGCTAAGTTTAGCGAGAAATTTCGCTAACATTTTCAGAGGGGCGGAGACGAGCAGGGGGAACAACAGCATAACCTCCTCTCCGTACCCTCCCCTCCTCTCCTCAAGAGCTGCGCTCTAATTCGGCGTTACAAAGAATTGTAAACGTCTTTCATTTTTTTAAATGCAAAATTTGTGAAACCTAGGTTAGCTATTTTGTCATTTACATTTTTTTTAAGCTCACTCACCCATTTTTAAAACTTCGATTTCATGTTTTTCTAAACATTCGGTTTTTCGTTTCAACCACTGAGCACGTGCTGGCCGAGGTAGAGCGGGTCATAATGGTTGTTTTATTTTTCGAATACAAAAAGCTGTTGTATCTGGGACAGGAACAAAACTAAAAAGTAACTCAGATTTGCGGAAGCGGTCAGATTATGACCGCTTGTGCAAGAACGCGTTTGTATATATACTACTTGTGTATACAAGTCGGTATCAGTGCCAGGGTTAAAATATGAGTCAGCGATGTAAACTGTAACGGGTCAAAATGCCCATCACGACGAAATGCCCATCGAGTCAAAATGTCCATTCAGGTCAAAACGTCCATCTAGACGAAATGTCCAGAGTCAAAATATTCAATACTGAGCATTTTAACTTGATGGACATTTCGTCTCGACGGATATTTTAAAATGCATCCCCCCCCCCCCCCCCCCCCTTTAAGAAAAACAAATAAAGAGTGCGCTTTCGGTTTCTGGTTGGCTTCGAATCTACAGTGTGTCCTTGCCTGCCTCGATCAAAAACCTGGAGTACACCGCCTTTTTTATATTTTTGTTTGATTTCCTCGTGGCGTGAAATTTCCTTACACTGCAACCGATACACCGATTAAAGTTCTGGGTCCTACATATTTCTTAAATATTTTTGAGTGATTCCTTTTTTTTTTTTTTAAATGAGTGCGCCCATTTTTGGAAATATTTTTGAAGATTATTCGCATGGCCGAACTGAGACGGCCTATCTGTTCATTGGACGTCTCCAATCTTTCGTGGGGGCTCTTTTTTTTTGTTTTTACGTTTACACACAATACGAGTATCGAGGTTATCTCTGTACTTTCCTTACAAAACCCACTACTGGGGTACGAAAACGTTCCAATTTTTATAAGTTTTGAATTTGCGTTGTACTAACCCGCGACCGAGACGGCGACGGATGGCAGCGCCGTTTATTGTGAGATTTTGGTCAATAGGCGGAGCAAAGGCCACCGGAAGCCGAATATTCCCCCCCGTGGTTAGAGCGTAAACTAAATATGTGACGAAGCGTCGACCAATCAGCAAACCGCGACGTCACACTATTGAAAACAACATTTAAAGCGTGAAATAAAAGCGTTCAATCTCGCAGCCGCACTGGCAGCACGACGACGGCGACGACGACGACGTTTAGAGGATGCCACACCGGGCGTCGGCGGTGCCTCAATCTAAACCCTAGGTCTCGGCACCTCGGAGGCGGCAGCTTTCTACTTTGACTGGGCTACCGCCTTGGAGCCTGATGCTTCGACCCCAGTAAGCGACAGCACCATCATGCTCCTGGGGCTCCTTTGTGCAACCGTGCACCGATCGAAAGGCAGGCTGGAGATCCCCTTGGCCCACTGCTGACCCGCCTCAACAAAATGTGGACATCTTCAAATTGGACTGACATTGTCCGCAAAAGCAACAATTCATCTCGTCGTCATCTTGCATGTATATACTCATCGCACTATCATGTTCCTTAGACGCGACACTGCGGGCCTCCATGGTGCGGGTTGTTGCCTTTCCGCAGTGCCGCCGCTCTCCAGAGCCAAATAAAGATATTATTATTACTATTAAAACAGTGCAAAGGGGGGGGGGGGGGGGGGGGGGGGGCGAGCGTCTTAAGACGCGGTTTGCTCGGCTCGGGTGGAGACGGTCCCGCACGGCTCGTGCGCTGGCTTTGGCAGTGCTTTCCTTCCCCCAGGCCACCCCCAGGCTCAGCTCAGACGCTGTTTCCATAGAGTAATATAGTAAACGTAAAGAGAGGACACAGGAGCCGATTCGCGGCCCAGATAGTGCGTTTCATACCCTCCGCTACGTGGCGCTTTTCTGTAATTTGGTTAAAATTAATTAAAACTCTTTCTGTGAAATGTATTTATTTTTTAAATGGCAATGCTTTAAAATTGTTTAAAGTACTTAAAACGACTAAATAGTTTAAATCAAATACGTCACAAAAACCACGTGATGAATGGCGCCTGCCATGGCCTGCCTGCCTGCACGCCGTCGCCTCTGCATCATTCTGCATAGCCTCTGCTCGTCCCTGCGTCGTTCGTCTGTACCGTGTGTGCCGTCCATCTGTGCTTTCTGCTGCATCATGTTCGGTCGACTTTACATCAATCAAGGTGACGCATGACCGCCCGTGTGCTCGCATGCTCGACGTGAATTCGTGGAGCCGATCGGTTCGAGTTTCTCGCGCTGTTGTTTCTGCCGGGCTGTCTGGCTGCACTTGAACGTGTGTGCATGTTGATTTTCGATGAGATTGTTTTAAAAAAAGTATTTAACTTTCGACCCTGCACACGACATTGTCCATGGGTTTACAGTTGACGGCGTTTAACGAACCTCTAACACTGCAGATAGAGCATTGGTTGTTATGCTGTCTGAAATTTCCAGGAGATGCGTTTAGCCCCTTGCATACACTGTTGTGCACACTCCAAAAACGTCTTTTGTTTAACGCAGTCTCCTCGTTTCTCTCATTCGGGAGCTTAAGACTGTTGGCTTCACAGTAAAGTCTGTGGTCTGTGGTTAGGGGGCTTCAGACGTAAGCTTGGTGTATGTGGTGATAAGCCATTTTTTGAAGTTGACAACGAGCACGTTTACTTTGTCTTTGATGTTCCGCACCTTCCCAAAACAACAAAGAGCAGTCTCCAAGCCCACAAACTTTGCATTGGAAATGAGGTCATTGAGTGGTCTTCTATTGTTGAACTTTATTGTTCTATTCATGAGATGAGCTTGCAATTGGCTCCGAAACTTACTGAGAGACAGATTTTTTCAAGAACCTTTCTGTAACATGGAAGAAAATTGTGCCCCACACGTACTGAGCGTCTCACTCTTTCTTGCAATCATATCCCTTGTTTATGCTAAGGAAGTTCCTGAGGCAGCCATGGCTACAGCCTATTTCTGTGATAAGATGTACATACTTTTTGATTGTCTAAATAGCTAGAAAAATTCAAGAAGACAGGGCAGAAGTTGCATCATGCCATTCTGAAGGGAGAATCTGAAATACTTGATTTTCTCCACCAGTAACTCGGACGGATTTCAGCATGGCAGTTCCAAAGTAGGAGGCAGCCATAAGCCATCATTGGGTGGCAAGTTACTATAAAAAGTGTCCTCATACTCCGGGATGAGCTTTCAAGCAGCCATGACTTTATGTTCTTACTTACACGACGCCTGCAGCAAGACACACTTGAGAACGTTTTTGGAGCTATATACGACAAATGCTGGGCTGCAACACAAACCCAAAATGTGCATCAGTTCACCACAGGACTAAAACACCTCTGGATAAAGAAACTGTTCAAACTGTCGGACAATGAAAACGTAGAGGATGGCAAGGCTGACCTCCTAAAGGAGTTCCAAATATCTTTGCACCATGAAAGTTTAATTTCAGACATTGTAGAACGTCTTCCAATTGATAACTTCCCGCCACTGGAGGATATTTCTGAGCTGCATCAGACATCAGGTCCAACATAAATGATGACTCGTCCACTTTTTTATTACGCTTGGGGCTATTTGATCAAGCTTTTGCTTGAACAGACAACTTACAGCTGTGGCTGTTCTCAGCTACTATCGGATGAGTCTAATGACTTGACCAGGCCTCACCAGTACTGTCTTGTTCCTAAAGCATACCAAGTGCATGGAAAATTCTTCGGGAACTTAGTGGTACCATCACAGGCTGCTTTTTATTTCATTCAGCAAGTAGAAGATCACTTTTTTCCCACAATAGAGAGTGTGACACATGTTCGAGGAGTGTGTTCCGCCTTGTATAGCACACTTTGAGGTCTGGGTGGTTTTAGCCTTTGCCCAGAGGAGTACCACAAAGGGTATTTAAAATTGTTTTGCAGAATACGCTTATGTTGAAATGTTTGATTTCTTAACCGGAATTCGGACAAAGTTCGGTTGCACTTTTCAATGGCTAGTAAGAACGAGACAGGTTTAACTGTTAATAGTGTATTAACAGAGGCGGTTGCCAAACCAAAAACAAAAAGCGCTTATTAAGTGGGCAGTGCAGCTTGCTCTCCAAATATTTGTTTCCCCCTTTTCCAGCGAATGTGTATCACGGCTCCCTAACAAAAATATTTGTCCACTTTCTACAAAATTTCGATATAAATTAGTGTATAGAGGCTAAAAATATTTGAAAGAAAATGTATCCACTTTTGTATCCACTGTCCATAGTTTTTTAGCCGCTTTTTTCTGAAGCCATATTTCTCTTTTGAACGATTTCGGGGAATGTTTAGGGGCGTTCAATCTTTTCAGATTTCGAATAGAGCTTTCATTGTTTGGCAATGGCTCGCCCGCAGTGAGTTTGAGGCTATGCAAATTTGTGTTTTTTTATATTCGCCGGAAATCGGGAATTCGTACTATCCGGCGTATGCTTCGCACTGTTATTATACTCTTATGACTGGTAATGATAGCGATGTCTTATTTATTTTTGCACTTACTTCCCGCACCCGAGTCGGCGTGAAAGTGAATGCATCATACAGCATGTTCTCCATGGAAAGGTTTTGCTAACTTGGTTTCGCTAAGAATCTATTACGAAGTGTACGAAATGCCGAAGTCCTTTATATTTATTTATTTTTGTGAGTATCGATCTCTTTCGTAAAAAAAACATACAGAGCTTCTGAAGTAAATCATGTATACATGAATATATTCCAATAATATGTGTTCGAACCACTTACTGTTGTTGACCCCAAAATGCTCCACCAGCCAGCAGCAATGCGGCAATTGTGTAACTTCAATGTTTTACAATAGAAAAAGAACAAGAAATATATATACTTCTGCTTTGTGAAGTAAGTTGAAATATAGCTTGACACATTTTGCAAGGACTATATCGTAAAAAATAAAGCAAAAGTGCGTCAGTACTAAAAAAAAAAATTAAAAAAAAGAAGAAAAGAACAGCGGTTTCGAGAGTCAAGGAGCTCCCGAGAGCCGAGCGAGGCGGGGAGGAAAGAGAGAGAGAAGGGTACCGGAGAACCGGAGCAGAAACGCCCAAACCGAAACCGAAACTAACTTGACCGGAAACGGAATCAGATTATACTTAATACCGCCCGCTAGGAGCGCTACCTGTCACTGGTCTATCTGGGCCGCTGGGGCCTATGGCAGTGTCCGCTCTTTACCTTGTGTATATTCCTCTATGCTGTTTCTAGCAAGTCGGCCCTGGTTTGGACCGCACCAACGTTACTAAAACACTGAGTTAAGAAACTCCCATAGAAACAGCTTTGAAAAAGTGGCCCCAATCTGTCTCCGAGCACCGAGCTAATGACGAACACAACGCCACCATTTCTCCCGCAGCGGCCACTCGAAGAACTGGACGTGACTTCTTTTTTGGCTTTAAGAACAGATACAGCGGTAGAGGGTACAGGGGTGCCACCCCCGTCTCCCCAGCGGACGCGCCACGAGTTGCTACCGAAGTTAAAATGCACCTAGGTCGGGACGCGCTACCTGAAAGGCCCGCTGAGGCATGGTTGCATGAAAACAATATTAATTGTTCCGCAAAACCTTGCGAACTAAAGATGATAAAAACATCGCGCGCCCATCATTTAGTACTAAACTCCAATAAATTTCATACAAAAAAAGTCTTTTCCGTTTGTTTTTACGCAAAAACAGGCTTTCAAAAAGCTCGAGGTGACCATAGTACAGACAAACGAAAAAGAGTGGCGCTGTTGTCGCATTTAGCTCGGTCTCGGTGGACGCCAGCGGCCCAGGTTTCGACGGCGAGTTTCCCAACTGAGTGTTTTAGTAACGTTGGACCGCACGTTTGTTTATTCTACCGTTGAATATGGACGTGACGAAACCCCAACATGCGCCAAGTTTTCAGTCACCAAGAGTTATACCTTCCTACTCGAGCGACGCTAAAACGTCTTAAGTTAGTCGTGTCACATAATTAGAGCTCACTACCACCGCTAGGGGCTGTTTCGAGGCCTGTGGTTGGCCCCGAAATGCTCGCCTATTCAAACCAATGTATGGCCAAACTCTCCCCATACACGGCTCTGACAGATGGGGGCGTGGCCTTCCCTCCCGTCGGAGTGACTGGAATTGCGGTAAGGGCACGCAGGGCCCCCCCAGTTGCCATCATGGTCACGCACTTCGAGTGTGAGTTCTTTGCTAATGCAAACTAGTACGCATTTCTGAAAGATTTATCTACAAATTAAAATCAACATCGTCACGAAAAGTAGGAATCACTGCAGGCAATATCTTGTTTTATTTGAAAGATCCGATTACGGATTACAAGACGTAAAACTCGGCCACTAAGTATCGTTTTTATTAGAGGGCGTTACTAAAGCCACCAAATTAATTATCCACTGAGCCTCTAACTTTAAAATGTTTATAACATAAAAAGCGTAAACCTACCTAGAAATGATAAACTGGAAGTTCGTCACCTACAAGAGGAAAACGTTCTTAGGGTTTAGATACGTCATTTTTATCAGGCTGGCAGTGACGCTTTTGTGCCTTTGGTTGGCCCGGAAACACATAATAAAAAAAATATGGCACACGTTCGGAATATACAGTAGGGGCATATCTAATATCGGAAATGTAGCACGATACCCCCAAGTCTGAAAAGAAAGTTGAATGCGTAGAAACGGCAAATGTGGCCTTTAATTCTATCGTTCCCGTTTTATGCACTTTTCTTCTTTTTATCGAGTTTCCACCACCGAGCACACAGGAAGCAATATAGGAGATCATCCTAAAGCTTTGATGTTATATTCGTTCTCGCTACTGAATATCAAGTTTATGTAAATAAAAGTAATAAAATTATATATCCTGGGGCACAGTATATCTCACCTCGTGAGGAAATTCAATTGAAATTCATCAACTTCAGGGAATAAAAGGTTTTAGGAAACTCGAGCTGACTTACATGTAGATTCTTTGATATTGTTAATATATTCCCACAATTTTTTCTTCCTCCTTTTTGTGTTTCAACGTTTATTTATTTACTTATTTTTGGCGCGCATGATTAAAATTGTTTAAACGTGCGTAGGCTTAGCACGGCTTTGAGATGGTCCACTCGCGATCCCTGAATTTTTGCAAATTTTGCGAAATAAAAAATTCGTAAAATTTAAGGGCACGAGGAAATTTCGGTCTCGAAGTATTTCAATGAAGGTGTTGGGAATTTGCGAAATTTAGTGTCAGCAATTATGTCCTTTGTCACCAATTCGCGAAAAAGAAGGGTCGCGGAAATGAAGGGTTTTCCTGTATTAGGCGTTGTAAAAACATTGCTTTCAATGTCTGCATAAAATATATACGTCATTCAAAAAAGAAAACTGAAAAAGATGTGACCGTCACATATTTTAAGTATTTGAAGAGGAAAAAGTGTCTAAACTTCGCACAGACGGAAACATGCAGAAACAAATTTAAACAGCATAACTTGGATCCCATTCAGATATTCAAATACATACTAAAATCGATAGGACGTGGTCTCGATTTGGCGACTTCATGGTTTTACCGTAGCCAATAAAAGCCAAGTGCAGCTTAAGAAATAGGAATGTTCTACTAAAGCTTGGTTTTGGGCGAGTTTGTTCGTACATAATTAAAAGTTAAAAGCGAGAACAGAACGAGAATAATAAAGACAAATACGACAGGACAGGCGCTAAGTAGAGTTAGAGCCTGACCTGTCGTCTTTGGGCCTTTATTCAAATCAAATCAAATCAGTTTATTTTTTGCCACAAAAATACATTCGTGACAAGGGCGCTGGAAAAAAAGCTGCACGTAGCAGCTTGACGAGTCCCAGCGCCCCAATACAAAGCAGCAGCGGAACTGACATGAATACAAAAAAGAACACAGTATATAACAATCACAAAAAAAAACAGCAAAAAAAAACATCTAAGTACACATATTTAGAGCTATCTGAAACGTAAATAGTGATTTTATATTACCAAATGTCTTGTATTGTACGACTGTTTACAGAGTATATCAATTCCATGAGAAAAAAGAAGGTTTAACAATAGCGGTAATTGGTAGCGGTATCTCTGAGTGCCGAAATTTGTTCTAGATACAAGAAGACGCCAGGGGCCTGTGACGCGATGCGTAAATGGACTCGTTTTTTTCTAGTTTAGCAAGGTCTAAGATTATGTTAATATTTTTTCTTACACATTGTTGGTAATTTAAAATCAATCTGGAGGAATACATATTATATATATCAATGATTTTATGTTTTTCAAAAAGAGGAAGAGAGTGATAATCACGAGGTACATTTTCAATTATTCTAACAGCCTTTTTCTGTAAAAGACGCAATTTGTCTAAATTGCTCTTAGTAGTTGTTCCCCACACTAAATGGGAATAGCAGATTATAGAATGAAAAAGGGAATTGTAAATTAACCTTTTGATGTTTACGGGAAGTATATGCCTGTATTTATTCATAATTCCAACAACTTTAGAAAGTTTTTTATGAATGTATGTTACGTGATTATTTCATGACATATGACTAGAAAATATAACACCGAGAGTATTAACGGTATCAACACATTCTAATTTGCATGACCCAAAATACAAATCACGTGATATTTGAACATGCGATCCCGGGCATTGAAATAGGACAACCTTAGTTTTAGTGGTATTAAGAATAAGAGAGTTAATATTTATCCAATTTTTTAATTTACCCAGAAAAACGTTTGCTATGGAGGTAAGTAGGTCTTCATTGAAACTAGAAAAAAATATGCTGGTATCGTCGGCGTACATTATAAATTTAGCGGTATTTTCGATGCATACTATATCATTCACATATACGAGAAACATTAGAGGCCCTAGAATACTACCCTGAGGAACCCCGGAGTAAATTCGTTCAGTAGTAGATACATAATTTCTAATTCGAACATATTGGGATCGATATTGTAAATAAGACGTTGGACTTGTTTAGTTCGCACTTTTAATCTTTTAACTCGGGAAGGTTTTAACTGCGCCGCATACCGCACCCCTGTGTTCTAAAAGGGCACTTCAGAGGTAAATAAAAGATGCTCATTGCTTTAAAAAAAAAATTCTTAGTAATTTATATGAAACCTGTGGTTGCAGACACTCATATTTTAATAACGCCAAAATGAACAAAAACGTTAAAGAAAAGAATGCTCGAGAGTAAATAAAACTTCCAAAATTTAAAAGGACATCACGAGTAGTTCGCGCATGTTAATTCGCGAATTGAGTTTCGCACACCAGGTGAATGAGTAAAATAAAGCCCATTTAGTTTGTCTTTCTTTCTAATATTATGATATCGTGTTTTTAATGATTAAGTTTTTGTCGATATTTTTTTCATGGATATGGGGCACTAGTAGAATCCTGAAGAATGTATATATAATTTACGAACATAGAGTAATAATTGTGCCAGAAAAAAAGCGAGGCCATTTTGGGACTTTGTGGCATTTTTGTTGAGTCAATAATTTCATGCCTCGTCATAGCAATGAATCATAAGAAAGAAAGAAAAAAAACATGCTTGTTTCTGTCATGCCGTACCTTCCTAAAGTAGGGGTCACACTGCTTATATATCATACAAACGACCGTCTGCATACAGATTCAAATGGGGTCACCACGGGATCTGTGCTTCGAACGCCGCATGGCAATGAGTTGAAAGAGAAACTTGGACACGCCGCACGCGTACCAGAGGTATTGCGGTGAGTGGTGTTTGCTGACTGTCTTTTGTAGGATCTATGGGCAGTGTGGTCCCGGCTTAACGCTGTAGAAGTTAAGAGAAATTTGAGCTACAATGAATACTTTAAGCAGGTTAGAAATACACAGACGTTTCGGAAAGAGTCTTCTATTTCTCGGTTTTTTTAACTCTAGAAGAAAAATGCAGCAAGACAAGGATATTAGGAGAGCATAAACAGCGCTAGATCCTTACACAGATGGCCATAATATTTGGACACCAGTGCAATTTTGTTTATTTCCCAGCTTCACGTTAAGGCTTGTGTGCAACACACAGGGGAGCTCTTGCTTGCAAGAACAATTTAGTTATCTCAAGTTCAGTCAAGACGAAAACAAGCCACGGACATTTTTGTTTGTTTTCTAACGAGAGCATGATAGATAACGACGTTTCCGTTTGAGTAATACGAGGGACGAGATGGAGGAAAGGCACAGACACAAATAGCGCAGCGCTGTGTCTGTTTTTCCTCATCCGTCCCCTTGTCCTTTGCGCTGTTTTAATTCTATATTTAAGAGGAAGGCAATTACACGCCAACATGTTTCCTTCAGGCGTGCGCTCGGCCAACTGCGATGAACAAGCGTTATGAACGTTAATGGGATACTAACCCAAATTCGGTTTTCGTAAAATAAGACTGCAGAAGCATTGAACGGGATGTTACAAACTCCCAAACATCCCTCCCACATCGAAATCTCAAACGGATGGCGGCGTTTTTTTTTTTTAAACGACTGGCGCGATCAAGCGAAGGACGTGACGTCACGATTCTCTTCGAACAGTTGAGAGTGAGGGGAAGCGCTTCTTTACTCCTCGCTTCGTTTCAGCTGCTCGAGGGGACGATGCGAAGAGGAGAGGGTCTGAGAATCGTGACGTGAGATGTCTCGTTGGCCTTGTTCCATCGTAAACTTATTTTCCAAACATACGGCCATTCGTTGGAGATACCGCTGTATGAGTGATGTTTTGGGATTTTGCAGCGTCCCGCTTATCGCTCCAGCCTTGTTTTGTCAGCTCCACATTTTGGTTCAGCCTTCCTTTAAGTGCGCGGCACTGGAAAGAGACATCCGTTTTTGTGTGTGTTATTGTGATTCTTGTTCTTCTCTTAGACGTCGGGAAGCATGTGTAGCTGGCATGTCGAGTGTTTTATGGCACTCCCAATGACGGATCCTTCCCGTGCTATCTTTAGAGTTGTTTCGGCGCAGTCTGCTTGTGAGAAATCCCGTCGCACCTCATAAAAGTTGAATATATCTTAATCAAATTCGTTTATTTGATATTTTCACAATGATGAGGACAGGAGAAACAAGTTGTAGGAACGGCTTGACAGATTTTCACCATCCTCAAGTTTTAAAGCAACAGTGTACCAATACAACATACAGGTTACAAATACCACAGGTATTGAGCGAACATAAGAAATATACAGCAGCGTTAACAGTTAGAAATCATGTAAACGAGCAAGATGATAAAAAGGGCGTGTTTTGTACACCGTTATAGTTAATGAGGCATACGTTTCGTGGTGCGCCGAACTTGGCTGCGTCATACTTATGTTGCTTGTTGCGGTAGAGGGAGGCTCGTGAAAAGTCATGGCTATGACTACGATAATTTATCTGCGTACAAAATTAAATTCGCAAAAGAATAACTACAAAACTTAGAGGACACTTAAGCCTCGGCTTTAAGAGTTATCGCGATAGAGTTATCGGGCCCCGCTCACATCGCCTTCTCATTTGCCGTGTAAACGTGGCTGAACGTGGCTGGCTTGCAACCGAAGCCTCGTGGGTTCAAATCCCACCTAAAGTTCTCGAATTTTCTCTTTAAGGCAAATGACATACGTTATGAAGCGTGATTATTTTATACATGCGGCTACGTACATTTTGCATTACGTGTAATCTTTTATTAAATTTCATTCCACGCTTAACGTCACGTGTCATGTGAACCTTGCGGGTTTGAAATTCTAGCGCGAGGTCACGGGGCTGTAACGTAATGACCATATTGACCAATCAGAATTTTCCCGTGACGCCACCAACGCCGGCTTTTCTAAACGCACACGACAAATCTTACCGTTTAATATTGATGTCTAAGGGAAGGCGAAGAGGTTCTTCAGAAAACTTCCGAGGATACGTAAGCACTTGATTTGAGTTGTGTGCAGGCTGTAACATAGACAGGTGGGGAAACGAGAGCCAAATGAGCGACCGGATTGTGTCCCACTCGGTTTTCTCGTTTTCTGTGGCGCCATCTATGTGGAGCACCGCGATCTCTCACTCCGGGGGAGCGATCGTTGGCTACCGGCTAAACTGACGGAGATGGTTTCTCGTGGATTTTCAGTGGAGCACTGTCGTGCTCTCGGTTTATTTTTCGCACTCTCCCATAAAGTTCCACGCAAATCCGATTCCGATTTTTTTCCTCTCGCCGCAGCGCCATCTGTCGCAAATCGGGGGTACCCGCAAGCAGACGAGTACACAATCCGGTCACGGCGCTGCGGTAGGCTTCTATGGGCCGTTCCCCCACCTGTCTATCTTACACCCTGGTTGTGTATGTGAAAGCATGAATATCATTCTTCCACTCTCTTAGTTCGTCTGCGGTGCATTGACGTGGACGGCCAGGTTTCGCTACTGCCGAGGTTGCGGCCGGCGGCCGAGCGCGCGCTTTCGTGAAGCGGCCGCCAATGGCCATCTAGGAGCCGTTTTGCTCAACCAATGGGAGAATGTGCATTTCTTTCGCTTTTTTTATGGTTACAGACGCCACCGGCTCCGCTCCATGAGATAGGTAATGCTTTCGCATTAAAAAGAGTTAGAGCTGGATTCTAGAACATATTTATCCCGTGAATCTAAATATCACGTTCTGTTTTCCCGAGGATGTAACTACACGCGAGAAAAAAGGAAAAAAAACCCTTAAAACACTCGCTACGTCATGCCCATATCTTTCGGCCGCCAAGCGCGTGTCGCTCGAGTGAGCAGCACGTGTAATTGCAAGCTTACCTGGTATATTCCCCAGCACTGCCACCCGTCGTGACGTCTTTTTTAGTCTGACAACAGCAAAAGCGGTCGTGCGTAACTTCGATAGGCGCTGAAGACGGGCAAGAGCGCTGATTCCGAAAACTCAGGATATGATGCCAAGATCCGGGACGGAGGGATTTCAGCGGTACTTTAAGAAGGATTTTTTAGTCTCCGTGCACCAAATTTGAAAATTGTCTGGATATTCGTGATCCTGAAGGCCATCTACATATTCCTAAAAATAAAAAAAAATATTTGAATTTTTTGTTCATTTGATATATAGATGTCCATTTTATTTATTCGCCTTTTTACCTCTGTTAAAGAGGAGTTGAGAATTCCTTACAATTCGTTCACTTAGAAGGACGAAACGTGATCGGGGGTACGCACGACATGACTTTTGCCAGCGGCATCGCGGGTTCGGTTCCCCCAACGACATGTTGTGAGTTTGAAGATCCAACACTCGCTCAGAAACATACGTAGAAGGCTTAGACGTCAGCGCAAAGAAGAAACAACACCTTATTCAACGCTCGATTTATCTGAGAAAAAAAAAATGGAAGACGTTTATGATTTCTTGTAATGCCGAATTAGAGCGCAGCATTTGAGGAGGAGGGGAGGGTACGGAGAGGAGGGTATGCCCCTCCTCTTTTCCTACTCCTCCTCCTCCTCCTCCTCATTTCCTTCTCCCACCTCCTCCTCGTATCCTCCTCCCCTCCTCCGCCACGCTTTGCATGATGGGAAACATCCCATAATGCAACGCGCGGGTCACGAGTGACGTCAATCAAAATTCTCGGGAGTCCCTCGTGACCCTCGTGACGTCACGTGTGACGTCATCATGGGAAACGTCCTATAATGAAACACGCGGTTACGTCGACGGCGACGATGACGCCGACGCCGCTTAAACCGGAAACGGGCGCCTAAGAGCTGCGCTCTAAAATACATATGGTGTTGCAAAACAACGGTTTATTTAAAGGTGATGTTTCTTACAAACTTAGAATCAATAAAGAAAATGACAACTAATAGCGCACTGAATTGTTTACCATCGTTTTAGTAGCTCGCTTCGAATCAGTACTGACAGCGACTGAAAGCATTGACTACGTTTATACAGGACTACAGAAGTGCGTCGGCAAAATAAAGGAGACTGGAAGGTGAACTCGGGCCCAGTGTTTTTCCAATGTCGAGAGCAGCTTTCTCAACAGAGAGAACAAACAAAATCCATACAATCTTTGACTTGGCCGGAAGCAAATATAGGTAACTGGGGAGGATATATCGATTTTGACTTTGATGGTTCGGTGAATACAACAAACAAAACAAAAAACTCCGTTTTTTTACAGTCCGTGTTGCGTAAAAAGCGTTTCAACAAAAATCAGATATATCCGCGAGGCGTGTATCAAGAAAGCCGCTCAAAGTAAAATAAGTCATATGTGATTTTTTTTTTCAGTAAGAACAAATATTCGAAAATAAAATACAAAACAAGAGCTCAAAAACGACAATTCAAAGTACGAAGTCGAAAGGTAGTTTTGTAGGTCCAAGCCTTTTGACGGGAGAAAGCATTTCGATCCTAGTGTGCGCGTCGCACCCACCTATGTGTGTTTTGGCACGGACATGTTTTGGCATGTTTATTTCTTGCGTAATCGGCTGCATATGCACACGTGAGTGCAGATTGCGTGTGCGCAAGAAATAGGTTTTCGCATGTAGAACGCCAAACATATTATGAAACACAGCTTCAGCAGCACAATTGCAATCTCGCCTTGGCGTTTCCACCTCTACGGTGCATCAGCGCTCGAGGTTTACTTGAATAGATATTCAATGTTTTTTTGCTTTTTTTTTTTGCAATGTACTTTATTTTTATTTTATTATTTCTTCCATATGTTTCCGGAAAAAGTTTTGAAGCTCAGCAGTACTCGTGAAACAAAGAGCAATAAAGAGTTAAACACTCTTATGAAGGTCGCTACCTCACACCTCGACCGGTCGAGAAGTGGCCATTTCCAGAGAGGGATTATATTTTTACTTCCCTAGGAGAACAATTACCTTGAGGGAAGGGGGTGGCTTTCTGAGTTATTTGTTTTTTCTCGCCTCGTTGGGTGAATGACAGAAACAAGGGTTCAAAGACAGCGCTCAGCCGTCCGTCGTCATTCGTCTCTGACCAGCGGTGTTCGAAAACCACTGACTCCGAGAGCTCTCTAGAGTCCGAAGCACTTCGTAATTGGGACTTAGACTGGCTTTTCATCACCAGCTGCTGCGACAATGGTACCCTAGAAACATCTGCTTGACATTCTGCTTATAGTTACTAGCGAGTTTTAGAATAGCGTGAAAGCACTTGAGTTAGCACTCCGTACGATGCACGTAAGATCTCAGTGAAATGCTGCAGAGCGCACCAAACCAGCACACAGTAGGTACGGCGAAACGCAAGGAAATACGTAAGCAGCTGCTGCGTCATGTAGATGTGTCCATGCAAACTGCTCCAAGCAATCTCATCTAGGTATTCTGTCAAACCAGGCCTACGAGAAGGGCACGCAGAGGGCTGCTGCGTACGCACGCAAAAATTGATAGCGATCGTATGTACGTATAGGTCGCTGCGTTGCGTGCGTATGACATGCGAAGTGTGGAGCACGAACGCTACAGCAAACGTGCAGTGCTTGAGTTTGCTCCTATACGAATACTAAAACTCTGTACCTTCCTCACTCAGAAATGATCGCGTGTGCGAATGTGTGTGTGCGTGCATGCAAGTGTGAACGCATCTGTTTGTGTGATTGTAATTGCGCACTTGTGTAGGGGAGAAAGAAAGGAAAAAAAATGCCTATGGGATTGGTTTGTAAAATGTCCCCCTGTTATCCTTTGTTTCGCCTGAGGTTCGTGCGTATCCAAGACTAGGAGCCGATGGGACCAATCAAACAGCGGCTCAAAAGTTATGGTGTTCGTCACGCCTATGTGCGTGGTCTGTCATGGCGAAACCCATCGTGTATAGGAAGGGTTCCTTGGAGCTTACATATTGGCCAACGCGCTGTTTTCGCACAAAGCCAGACGAAGTGTGGGCAAGGGCGCACTTCGAACACGAGGTGTGGGCACTGCGTCTGTGCAAAAACCAGAGGCCAGATTCACAAAGAGCTTCTTAGGCTACGACAACTTAGCTAAGAATTTCGTAAGTTACGCGCTTCCTAAGAAATGGAGAAATCGGTATTCACGAACGCGTTCTTATAACCGAGAGGAGGAAAGCGCAGTTCTCGTACGCAAGAGCGGGCTGTTGCTATGGCGACTGCGACTTCGGCAACACGAAGCACCAAACGGGAGCTCGGCATAGTTCGGAGCACGTGGATTCTGAATAACAAAAGCAGGCGGCGTTTTCACCAACTTGTGTTTGTGGACCATGTGCGTGCAGTGAAATGTCGACGCTGCCACGATTTAAACTGGCCAAAATGCAGAGGCCGCGCTAACCGCCTTCGTCGACTTATACGAACTCGATCCCTACGAAGTCAACCCAACTATCGTTTCTAAAAAAAGACGGCCCGCGCCGCTTGTTTGCAAAGCACCGCGACGATTTGTTTCCATGTGTGCCACATGGAAACAAATCGCCACGGTGTTTTTCGCGGTTTCGGGGATGCAGGAGCGAGCCGACGTCCAAGAAGACAAGTTTTAACTACGAGAGTGTCAACAAGAGCTACCTAACTACCTGTTCACATTGGGAGCGGACACGCGAGTGTTCGATCGAAGCGCTAGGATCGTGCTGTTTGTCCGCGTCTTGGTAAGCGCTTGGGCACCGATCTTTTTTGATTGCAACTCGATGCTGGCGTGACACTCGTCAGAGGAATGTTGGAGCGGCATCGCGTAGCTCTCACGAGCTGCTTAAGTTCGATAGTGTTAACGTTCCGTCGTGTCAGAATAAAAATTACATACTAATAACAAAGCGTACATACCATATATTCCGAAGGTAATTCATACGGCGCTTATTTCAGCTCTATATCACACAAAACATGGAGATGGAATTGATGAGACCTGTCCCTTTTTGATGAGAGCGTTTGCCACCGCTGCCTCTGAAAGCAAAAGATGACATTACACTACTTTCACGGAAAGGGTCACGAAGTGTAGCGCGGCTATATTCCACCCGGCAAGCCAGCCGGACGTGCGTAGACGGTCTTGACCAGGGACAGTCGGAGAAACGTTCCGGCAAAGTGCCTGGACCCAGTTCCAAACTAGCCCTGGGCGGTCGCTTGGTCGGTGGAATCGTCGTCGTTGTAGATTTTTCCGCAGATATCTGTGGATTCAGCTTTCATTTCCGTCGTGGTTGGTTTTGAGTATTTCTTTTTCGTGTAGCTTGATGTCGTGGCGCGCGTGAAGAGCACTTAGAAAAATAAATGTATATTAGTTGTTGCGACGAGTAACTGAGCTAGGTTGTCAGCCATGCCGATTTGATCTTAAAAAGTACGTAAGACAACTCTGGAGCTGCGGTAATATTCTGCCGTAACGCACGCAAAACTTACGAACAGTTCGCGTCGTGAATACGGATTGTGCATACGTTTTGTCGTACGCACTTTTTTTGAGTAAAGTCGCTTCGTGAATCTGGCCTCAGATCCGTATCTGCGCATGCGCCCTGCTATATCGCAGTGGCGTTACGTCAGGGCAGCGTGTCGGTCTATAAAGCCAAGTTGAGAAGAAGGTGGACACGAAACTAATCATGCAAGACCGCCTTAAACCTGCTTATACTCGATAGATGCGTCAACCAGATATGGTTCACGCGAAACATAGTGAATGGTTCACGCGGAACATAGTGAACATAAATGGTTCACGCGAAACATAGTGAAATGCACTGTGGACATAGTCTGTATTCTCAATGCTTTTGCTAAAACTGCGGCGACCTACATGCGGCATATTTTGTGAAAAAATGCTGACGGTATTGTTTTTGCGCCAGTTGTGTTTATTACACAAATTTTTTTATCCTTTTTTGAAAACGGTGAGCCACGAACGTGACAAAATCCATTGAGCGCTGAAGTCGTGCACTTTGAAAAACGTCGAGTATTGCCCAAAGTAATAATTGTTCACTTATTGTGCCTCAAAATTGTATAAACAATTTCTACCACTCGGTACACAATACCGAAGTTCCATTCCTGCGTTTGTCTGGCATTTCTTGTGCCAGAGCTGTATACTCTGTTTCATACTTAGCGTGCAACGCTGTCAAAGCTACTGGCGCGAGCGCGTGGCTTCATCTATGGTTTTGTTTGCGCGAGAACTCGTGCAAATGATCAACGAGATCAAGCCACATGCTCGCGCCATTAGCTTTGACTGCGTTGCACGCTACGTATGAAACAGAGTGCACGGAAGCTTTATGATGCTTTTCTGCCGAATGCTCGAGGGTCGTAAACCAATACTACTCAACATACAAGGTAATATTGTTAATAAAAATATTTTTTTTTTCTTTAGAAAGAGTACAAACTGCTAGCTGAATGCCCTCTTCGCTAGGCGTTCTTCAATTTTGGCGGACAGCAGCTGAGGGTATAAAGGTCATGATAATTTAGTTAATTAACAATAATCTGTTACTTCACTTTTTATTTATTTGTTTTACGAGTCACGTTTCAATTTCAGAAATGAGGGAAACTAATATTTGAGATCAGACAAATAAAAAGAATATTTAACATTTCATTAGCTCCTAAGATATTAATTAGTCAAATTTCAACTTTTTTAGCCCGATTTAAAAATTGCGCGCAAAAAGCCCGCCGCAAGCCCTACCGACATTGACACTCAGAAGAGTGACTCGTCTCTCTTCGTAGCGTCATTCTGCGCAGAGCCCGCGGCGCGCTTTTTGAATGGAATTTTTAAATTGGGTTAAAAAAACGCGATAATAATATCTAAAACACTCATAAAATTTTTCAAGCGCTTTTAATTCGTATGGCCTCTAATAGCAATTGCCGCCAATTTTGCATTTGCAACGTGACCGCTAAGACCAATATGTAAAACGTTGATTACCAAATTTTACTTAATTAGTGAATTAACCACGACAATTAATCCCTCGTAAATTCATCATCATCATCAGCCTCGTCTTTTATTTTTCTTGAGGGGCCCATGGGCTATTATAGAAAAGAGTTGCAATCATAAAAAAAGTAAAACTGTAAAAACAATACTGTAAGCTAGTTAGCAGGTTGGATAGAAAGAGGGTAATGAACTAACCAAATTTAGGCTATCGTTAATGAAAACGAGGTTGTGAGGTGGTGAGTTCGAATCCTCGACAGCTAAAGGTAGTGTTGAAGTATGTTGAGAAACAGATGATGATCGGATTGGACGTAATTTACATGCCTGATCTAAACGAGGGAAAATAAAGTGGGCAGGTGATAGTAATGATTCTCTGATGGGGGTATGGCGCTAAAAGCATTCGATGAAGGATAGTGACGCGTGACACTCAGCGGCGAAGGGAAAGTGAATAAAGGTTGGCTGATTGGCGTAATCCTGATATGCTGGTATATGTTGAGTAGTTACTATAAATAAAAAAAAAAGAGCTCTGCTTTGAACGGATTTCATGGATTCCGTTCGGAACAAAGCCCTTTTTATTTATAATAACTACTCAACATTATAATAATTACACAAATTATCTACAGGTGATTTGTGATGTCCAAATGGAGACCAAACAGATGAGGCAGATTCTAACTTAGACTTTTTACGAGTAGTATACGGCAGTAGTTTTACGGAGGGTGTGGGACGTTTTAGGTTTGGGCGCAGATATGCGAGAGTATGGTTTTTATCAAGAATAACAAAAGTTCGTCGAGCTCTAGAAACACCTGGCGAAGACAGAATTCAACCACCAGTTTGCACAACTTCAGAAAAAAAAAAGTTTTTCCATTAGAACATGTCATCCTGTAGACACTCGTAAACTGAACCCTATTTGTATTCTTCGGTATCGTTAAACTCACAGTAACCTTCAAACCGTCAGTACCTTCTTTTCCTTAATTGGCTTCAAGTATATTTTTTCTTGCTTTTTACGTTGGGTTGATTGAAAGCCTTGACACTTTCAGTTGAAACTTACATAGTAAAAATGCTCTGATAACTCGATGGTTTATGCAGTAATTTATGCCCAAGGAACACTCGTGTATGCCACAGACTTGACTGAATAGCGGTACAAAGGTAAATCACTGCAGCACAATATTTTTATGACGTCACGAAATTCGATCGAAGCAATACGTCATGCTTTTAAGGGAACCAGCTAAACTTGACATATAATGAAGGTCATTAATTTTGTTTTTGTTTTAATTTTTCTTAAAGGTTTTAAGGCATTCTATGCGTGTGCGAGCGTTGTACGGAGTAGAGTCGCTGGAACGAAAAAAAGAGATTTACAGTTACAGCAAAATTCTTTGGACTAGGAACGGGCGTTAGATTTTCCAATAACCTAAACGTGGAACGGTACATTCTCAAGATCAGCGTTCATTATTTTGACCTTGAAATATAGCTATTATAATTGTGGACTAAACATATGAACGTTGCGTGCATCTGACTATAACAAAAATTATTTATAAATCATAGTGGTACCGCCCTTTCTTACCGTTTATTGTACCTTTAAATGGCACTTAATTTAAAGTAGGACTAAATATTAAATAATTCGTCTTTAAAATTATTTTGCGAACACGCGCAGTACTAGCGCACCACGACCCGGCACAAACTGCCATATTGATATAAAATTTGACAGTGAAGTTTAAAATGTCCAACTTATAGTGGTACAAACCTAATGTAACTTATTCTAGTAAGGTGCTTTGCGGAGTCGCGTAGAAGCAGCTGTCGAGGGAGACATTTGAGTGGAATATAAAGCGAACAAATATAGGCAGGAAAATTTGTTCCAATATTAAATTCAACCCAACATAAAGGTCGCTTTTTTCTTTAACGCGAGAGATGTCACTGCATATCTTGCTGGCGCAGGGATTCTCACAACCATCGTCAGTAGCTGTCAAACTCTACCACAGATCGTAATTCTTGAACGAAGAAGAAGCGAGGATAAGTTAAATGTTGGCTTCAGTGCCATTTTGAGTTGCTCTTTGCAAAACCGCTGCGTCTAGAATAGACATGCCGGCATTTAGATTTCTTTCAACTAATGCCTTCCCATATCGGAGTAAACGGGAAAGTTAACAACCCTCAACTATTCAAAAGTGATAGTATAATGCTGGAATGCGTGTATAGTCACTAGAGGCTTAAGAAATTAACTTCGTGACGGGTCCGGAGCATCGTATTATTGGTTCGCATCCAATGAGATTGCAGCATTAGTCCATAACAACCCCCAAGAACCCATCACAATGCAAGAGGCGCGTATCTAATGAGAAACTCCCTGCCATTCTTAAGTTTGCCGTGTCTATATAACGTTTTCTTTAGAATAGGAATATATTATTAAACTGCCGTGTTTTCAAACGAGAAATGTCTTCTATAACACTCAATAATGTAGTGTCGGTTTAGAAGGTTTTGCACTGATCAAAGTGTGCATTTGGATCTCAAGGCGTATTTGAAGCCTCTCTTCAAAGCCTACATTATAAAACCCGCGCACTGTTTCTCGTCAAGGTCTGTCGAGCAGAATTCTGATCAATGACGGTGCTGATTAGAGCTCCGAGGGCTTTCGAGCGGAACGCGAGTTGATTAGAAGCCAATTTCTGCGGGGGACTCGCCATCAAAGCTGCATTAGCGAGCGCCATCAAACGAGGAACTATAGGACGAGGAGAAAGCACGTGCGGTTTTTGTTTTCTTCAATTAGGCGCTAATTAAATGCGAGCGCTTCTTCATTGTTCATTGAAGCTATAGTGACGTTGCTAAGTACACGCGAGTCACGAGTGTTTGAGTGGTTAAGGTATTATCCGAATTATGTTGGCGAAGAGACGTGTTCAGGCCCAGTTCTGATTCGATCGTTGAAACGATGTTTCGGTCTACAGGAAATTTTGGAGCAGGAAATGCGTGGATAGTTTATACTTTGTAACGGAATTTTGGGACAAAATGCAATTTTGGAGTATTAACAGTCACTCGCTCGCTGAGTGTTGCGCAGTTCTTCATTTGATGGCAAGGTCCCGGTGGATCCGACCATAAACACTTGGGGCAGTGAATAAAAAGCGCCTCGGTCGGCTGTTAGTAATCGTAGATGGTGGCCAAACTCAACGAAATGCGGCAAGCTATGCCATCGAACGACTGAGTATGAGCGCTACGTCAATATTTGGCTAGCACTCGAATATTTGAACGTGAATTTGGGTTCAATGACTGCGGCCGAGGGCCGTCTCGGAATTGCGAATATACCGCGTTTGAGTGCGCTACCTGCTGAGCCAAACAAACTCCATTGCCCACTAGGTACGGGAGTTCATTACGAGCATCTTAGAGACTGCCGTGGGCAAGTCATTTTCATAGTGCAAGACAAACTTGAGGTTTTCGGGATGCAGCTATGGTGATTGGTCCCCTCTCCCAAAATTAGTTTGTGCGTTAAACGCGATTTTGCGCTAGTAGTTTTTTCTTCCTGCACTTTTATGCGTCCACAAATAATATAAGGGGAAAAATTGAGGAAAAAATGGCAGGACACTCAGAAAATACATTTATTAAAATGTATATGTAAAAAAAATGTTGTTCGATTCGGAGGAATGGAAGAGGGTAAAAACAACTGTATATAATCTTGTTTTACCATTTGAGCGATGCCAGAAATGCTACAGCACCGTTCCGGCAAACTGCAGACCCGTGTTTCTATTTTATTGAGGACGCGTCTCTAGAATCAATCAATGTTTATTATAGTGCCCAGGAATAATAATAATAATAATTATAAAATTAATAATGATAATAATAATATTAATAATAATGTTAATTTCCATCAAGGGTTAATGGTGGTGGTAAGGTAAAAAAGCTGTAAATACAGCTTCACGGGTCCCTGACCTCTTACCGCAGCTACAGAGCGAGTAAATAGAACAGTCAACAAAAGAAAAACATAAATACACACAGATGATCGCCATCTTAACATGTGCTTTAGATTATTTCATTGTTTACATATCATGACATGACGTACAACAAAAATACGTTCTTAGCGATAAAAAAAGAATTATCCACAAACACAAACAAAGGAAAGAAACTACAATTACTCATCAGCGAAAAAAGGTAACTTGACTTCTTTTAGCTATAACTCAGCCAGATCGACACCTTTAGTTGTATACTTGTTGAGTAAGATATGAATGACGTATTTTAGCATTTCCCTGTCATATTTGTTTGCGGTGTGACCAACTCCCAACCTGCAGCTCCGCGGGTGGGGTAATTGTGAACATGTTTTAAGATTTGTACAGCACTTATTCAAAAGATTGTATTTCTAGCGTGCTATAAATTTAGGTTGGTGCTAAGCCTATAATCATATACTGAATGGACATTTTCGACATGAAACTGCTTGAGTAAGTCAGCTGCGTTGAAATTAAACGGAGAATTACCTGCAGCCCTCAGGGCTTTCTTTGGCCACATGTGCAACTTTTCGAGATTCGTAAGAATTGTTGTGCCCCAAACTTAGTTGCAATAATATAAATAGAAATAGAATAGAGAATTATATAAAAATATTTGGACGTATAGTTGGTAAAATATAGCGATGACGATTACCCAGGACTTGAGGTAGCTTTAGAACGACGTAGTTTATGTGGTTATCCTACAGCAAATTCTCAGGGAAATAACAGCAAGCAGATTTTTAAAAAAACTTCAATTAAAGTTGAATTTAAAATGAGGTATTTTGTATTGTAAACACATTTGTCTTTAGGCCGAAAGAAGCACGGCTTTTATTTTAATCACATCTATTGTAACGCGTTGATTTGGCTCAAAATTTTAATCTACATAGCATCAGGTTTGCCACGTCGGCGAACAAATCATCGTTATTTGCGGAAATGAGCATATACTTGTGTCATCAGCAGAGTTAACACGTTTTGCGTTTGCGTTAATATTTATGACATCAATTACATATATTAACAAGGAAATGATCCAAAATACTACCCTGTGGTGCGCAAGAAGAAATATCTTTATGCTGGAGGAGTTCCCATCTATAGTGACATATTGCATTCGATGCCCCAGATACTTCCGCATGAGCTGTAAAGCCTGCCCCTCGAAATTCATAGTTATCTGGTTTTGCAAGTAGAATTTTATGATTGAGAGAGTCAAATGTCCTAGTAAAAGTTCTGAATACTTCAAGAACCATCGTTTTGCTTTTAAATCTTTGCAAACCAAATTTTTTTTAAACAAGTAAGGCAGATTCAGTGAATTTGTGCTTTTTAAACCCGTACTGTGATGAAGTTATCAACTCATACTCAACAAGGAGCTCATTAATTGGGTGTGAGGAACTTTTTTCAGTGCCTTGGAAAACATTGGCTATCTTGAGGTTAGAATATAATTTCGAAGTTTGTTACGCTTTTTTTTATGTAACACTGAAACCTTGGCAATCTGCGTTTGCTTAAAAAATACTCTGGCAGCTATAGAAACATTAAATATATACGATATCATAGGTGCTAACAATTGGATATCTTGCGTTACAAGTCTTATTTAGATACCATCCGCGTAACAAATTTCGTTATTTATAAGCTGAAAAAATGCATGCACTACCTCTGGTTCGATAAGCGGGTTCAAAAATATCGAGTCACTGTTCTTTTCATCACTAAAAACCGAAGCATTATTCGTTGCAGTCGTGCTTGCTAAATTTGCAAAATGTTCGTTAAAAGCATTTGCCAATGAGCACACAATAAGTTCGGTCTCGTTAAGCATAATTTTATCAGCAGAACCGGATGGACGATTACGATGAATACGAGAGATTGTTTCCGCGTGACCTTGTCACGTCCTTCTGTGGCTTTTAACATATCAAAATAATAACGCAGTACGACACGCCGTACTTCATTTGTTAAGGTGTTTGCGATAATTTTTGGATATCCTAAGATATTTTTGGTATCTCGACTTTGAAAATTTTGCATATACGATGTTTTTTTTATTTTTTTTTAATCTTACATAGTAGATGTGGAGTTATCCAAGGTTTTCTTATTCGTTTGTTTGTTTTATAGGTATGAATGGGAAGAATGTCCCGTACAAGCTAAGAAATAATTCAATAAAAGTGTTCTATGCGTTATCGGCACGAGGTTAACACAACACAATGCCCCAGTGTGTGCTTGAAACAGGGATTTGGAAAGAGTCAAGTCCCTCCAGAGTTATTTTTTTAATCGGTGTCCGTTGCATTGCGCAAGCCTTCCTCGGGGTTCTTTTAAGAAAAAATAAACACTGGGAGGTGATCACTCAGACCGCAGCCAATGTCACCACTTTTTGTATGATCAACCGAGCTTTTCAAAATAAACAAATATAATAACGTTTCAAATTGAAGATGAACAGGTGTGGGTCAATTTATAACA
Organism: Ixodes scapularis; assembly: GCF_016920785.2. Classification (NCBI taxonomy): domain Eukaryota; kingdom Metazoa; phylum Arthropoda; class Arachnida; order Ixodida; family Ixodidae; genus Ixodes; species Ixodes scapularis. Next base: position 12,599,185 of record NW_024609882.1, on the reverse strand, counting down.
TTTGCATAACCATTCGCACAGATTATCGTGCGTAAAATCGTCTTGACAGTGGTGTCAGCACTCACATCGATATTAAATTCCGCAACACACATTCCGTTGTCCTTTTGTTTACTAACAAAAAAGAAAGATTTGAAAAATTCAAAGAAGTTTGCAACGTTGCCGGTTGGTAATTTGTAAACCGCTGCATAAATAGTTTTAGAGCGCAGCTCTTAGGGGCCCGTTTCCAGCCTGAGCGGCGTCGCCGTTGGCGTCGGCGTCGCCGTCGCCGTCGGCGTCGGCGTCGCCGTCGCCGTCGGCGTCGGCGTCGGCGTAACCGCGCCCCTCCCTCTCCTTCTCCCCCTCCTCCTCTCCTCCTCCCCCTTCTCCCCTCCCCTCCTCCTCCTCCCCCTCTTCCTCCTCCCCCTCCTCCACCTTCGCACTGCTTTCCTCCTTGCCGCTCAAGCCGGACAATGAGGGGAGGAGGAGGAGAAGGAGGGGGAGGAGGGGGAGGAGAAAGAGGGGGAGGAGGAGGAGGGGAGGGGAGAAGGGGGAGGAGGAGGGGAGGAGAGACGAGGAGCCGGAGGCGAGAGGGGGGAGGAGCTTGAAGGACGAGGAGGTGGTAAAGGAGAGGGAGCGGGAGGCGAGGAGGACTAGCAGGCATGATCACGAGGGAGGAGGAGGAATATACCCTCCACTCCTCCTCCTCAAGAGCTGCGCTCCAATTCGGCGTTACAGGAAGTTGTAAACGGCTTTCACTTTTTTTGTTACATCGTATGCACAACCTTTCATAATCCTGAGTGATAACACAATAATCGCTTTCTAATTCACAAAAAAATTGTTTTCAGTATTGCTAAAACACCAACGCGTTTTGTATTTCAAATTATGGTCAAATGAACGGTATGATGGCAGTCTTAGTACATCAGTCTCTTCTGTGTACCATGGTTCTGTAAGCAATTATTACTTCAAAATTAAAATTAAATTTATCAAAAAGCAGCTCACGTTTGACCGCTTTGTTTTTTGCCGACCCGACATTTAGAGGAAAGCACGTCATCCACAATATGCACTCCGCACCAAAATGTCTTTTCAAGTTTTGGAATACGCGAGTAGATTATTTGCCTTTAAAAAAATATGAAATACGTTTACAATTCTCTGCGATGCCGAATTAGTGCGCAGCTCTTGGGGAGGAGAAGGGGAGGGTACGGAGGGGAGGATATGGCCCTCCGTACCCTCGTCTCCTCCTCTCCGGCTCCCCTCCCATCTAGCGGGAAATTTCCACTAAATTTACTGCTAAATTTAGCGAAAATTTTCCTGCTAAATTCAGCGGGAAAATATTCTCCTTAAATTTAGAGGAAAATGTTGCGAAAATTTTACCTGCTAAATTTAGTCCAAAATTTAGCAAAACTTTTCTCACTACATTTAGCGGGGAAACTGAATTGGTGTAAAATCAATTACCTTTTATGATGGTGATTTTTTCTCTTTTTAGTCAGATTCACACACTTCTGTGACCGTGACTCTGGCTGTGTCTGTGGCTAACAAAAAATGCCGTGTATAGTTTTCTATTTTTTTCTTTTGTGACTTTCTTTTTTTTTTTTTGTTCTGGAAGACAATGGCAGTTTCTAGTCAGCGCTGTTTGTTTCTGTCCTCTACTTCTCTTCGTGTTCATTTTCGTGCCGTTTCTATTTATCTGATCATGCACCGACTGGCACTATTCACATCTTATTACGAGAAACAAGAAAAGAGAACAACACACACAAGTTTCAACCTCTGCGTGTCGCTGCAGCTGGTATTGCTGTGCGGATGTTCGGACGTTCTTTTCTTAGTAGTTGACGTGACGACTCTGATGCTTGGGTGAAATAACTCAGTCAATTACCTCCTCAGGCGTAGTGTTGTTCGCTTGTCACTCTCTCCTCTCCTCTGGTTAATGTGGCTCAGATCACCGTCGTGCAGTCAGCCCGGTTCAAGTTCTCTCAACACCACATTCTCATATCTCAGGCCGATCATCCCGCTCTCGCGCAAAACTCACACGTCGTCTTTTTCAATGCTTCAGAACGCGCTTCGTTTCCTCGCTCATCAGTTATGTTCAGTCCCATGCCCGCAGTTTTATGACAAGTAAATTCTGGCGCCGACGAAGAACGTGTGGCATTTCAGCCTGAAAGTTGACTCTCAAAAACAGTCTGAAATAAATGGTATGACTGTCAAGCGGAATTATATTCGCTTTGAGAACAAACAACGAAAAAATAAAAACCTCTTCAAAGGTGAATTATCTTTCTACTACGTTAAGCGCACGGCGTGGAATTGTGAGAAGTGGAGGTGCTCGAATCCAACACCAACGAAAACCGGAAAAAAAACCCCGTGGATTCGTGGAAGAGTTAGGGAACCATTTGGAGTCCCGTGGGGAGAAGAGCGTTTTTTAAAACCCCTGCTTTCTTCCGGCGGCAATTTTCCCCCTTCCGATGCTCGAGGAAAAGCAGGGCAGTCGTTTCCCCAGAGAAAGTACAACCACGCAGCTAAAACCCGAATTCTTTCCTGGCCGTCCTTAAAGGGGCGATGCAACAATCATTTTACTTTGCGCGAATACCGCTTAAAACGGATCCCTGACGTTAATGACCTATGAAACACGCGTTCGTTTTTTACCCCACGCAATAGAAGTCCCAGAAAAAAAGTTAAAGAAAAACGAGCAGCGTTCACCCCCTCAACTCGCAGCCAGAACAAGTGGCCACGTGATCTGGAGCCGATTATATGCCGCCAATGTTGATCATAGCCACGCGCTGGGGTTGGCAAAGCACAGGACACGCGCTGAGTTCCAGACATTGTTATGGCTCGGCTATTGTCGTCGTTGCAGCGATTGGACATGGGCCAGTACCAGAATGCTTCTCGAGCTAGTAATTATTACGAGCCGAAATCGAATGCCCATGCAATGCTCGGTTTCGATCTATTAACCGCATTCAAATATTGTAACTTGGGAGTACTGCGATCCCCACTTCACGTAATCAAGTTTCGCAAAGAAGAGATTGAATGAAAAGGATCGCTTTTGTCCTTGAAAATACGCCGCAACAAGGGAGTTTCTTGGCCAGTGGCGTTGCGTGCGAGTATCCTTGAGTACCACTAGTGCCAGTAAGCTCGTGCAAAGTGAAAAACATTCCAATTGCATATCGTTACACCGCTCCTTTAAAATAAATCGCTACCTAAACCACGGGTTTCTCGCAAGGAAGGCAAAAAGGTGACTAGCGCGACCCTTGGAATGAAAAAAAGGCGCGTTGTATTCTGCGATACGGACTCGAGACAGACACGTTTTTACAAAGTCTGATTAAATATAGGGTGACACAAGCGGATCTTTTTTGCTGTAAGATGAGCTGGAAAAATTGGCGCCTACACATAAGAATTTGAAACTTTCACCGAATCTGCGCTGAGCAAATCAGTTTTACGGTGTAAATTTTTAAGGCGCAGTTTTCTAAAAAAAAAAAAAAATAATAAATCCACAAGCTTGCCAAAGTCCACGTCGCTCTCGTTCGCAGACGGCCGATTTGGCGACCCTCTTAACTCGTCGCGCCGTCTCCCGATCGGCGCTGCAAGCAGACAAGAGTCCGTCGCCTGCTCGCTGCGAATATCCCGAGATGGCGCCACAAGTTAATCGTGTCCGCTGATTTGATCGTCCATGAACGCGCCCAACGTGGACTTTGGTAAGTGTGCTGCTTTAATAATTTAGGAGACAACTATGGCTTGGAATTTCACACCGTAAGACTGACCAGCTCAGTGCACATTTCGTGTCGACTATAACTGCTCGTTTTGCAGCGGAAGATACGCTTTCGACATCCTATATTTCATTGAGGGAATACGAAGAGTGCCTTCACGCTCTTCGACCAAAACGTGCTATGTCGATACCAGTTAGGAGACAATGCCTGCACCTTTTGCCCACATATTAGAGGATCCAGGCATCGCCTCTTACCTTCAATTCGCACCGCCGACAGCCTGTCTTGCAGCGCCTCGTCTTGCGCGTTGTAGCGCGCACCAATCCAGCGCTTCTCTTTCATCGCCGGACCTCGCACTCAGCGCGCAAGGGCGGGAGCGTGATCCCGTGGCGGAAGATAGACGCACGATTGGTCCGACGAGAACGCAGCATCCACCGCAGTGTCAATTTATGTGTGACCGAATGGCTCGATGCGATGGCCTTGTTTTCTCAGTGGTATTGCTCGAGTTCACTGGCGTTGTGTTTAAGCGACTTCTTGGGCTTGGACGTCTGCTAATAGTTACAGACTCCGCGCATACCATGCGTAGTGTGCATATTAAGAAAATCAAAAACCTACAAGATTGAGCATGTTTGCGGGCTTTCCTTATTTTTGCTTCGTAGCGTATGATCTTTAACCAAGATTACTCGAATATTTTTAAATTTACGTAGATATTTTGAAAGCAAAAGGTCAGAGTAAATTGCAGAAACAAAACTTTCGAAACATCTAAGATTATATATATATATATTTGTGTGTGTGTGTGTGTGTGTCTATATGCTAGGTTCATAAGCAAACGCCATGTGACAGCCCATAGCAGCTGGCGCAAATATGTTAAAATTACGAATACATTAACGTTAAAGTTAAGCGCTAGAAATGTGAGAAACTCCGGGAGCCGGGTACTCTACCACCACGATGCCCTTGCAGTCTGAACGAAAATGTTGCTTTATTGCTTGTTTTTGCTTTGTTCTTGAAATTAAAACTGGAATCTTTGTCGCTGCATTTTCTACCGCCCTAAATTAAGGCCGGTACAATATGGGTTGCAAAAAGGCTCGAGGTACACCTAAGCACAGCTTATGAGTTGTAAATGCGAAAGCATGCACGTCATTTTTCCGCTCCCTTATTTCGTCTGCAGCGTATTTGCGTCAACGGCAGAGCGCGCCCTCTCCTCGCCGCTCTGACCTTGGTCGTTTCGTGTTATCGGCGCTGACGGACACGCAGCGCCATGGGGTGGCGGTCGTTGAAACTGACGCGCAGCGGCCAATGGCAGCCTCGTCGACGCGCGCCAGCCAATGGGACCGAAGCCGAAACTCCTCAGCTTTACTCCACTCTTTTGGGATAGGGAAACTAGGTGCCGTTTGGCTAGGCTATTCGCGTGGTTTCATAGCTGGAACCTGGCTTCACTTGGAGAAAGGAGTTTAGGTACCGTTTGGCGAGGCTTCAAAGCTGATGACGTCGGCTCGCTCCATGAGACAGTTAATGCGTTCGCATTAAAATCGCAACACATAAGGCTCTGTTATACTCCAACATCAAGCGAATCAAACTCGGCGTAGCGGAGCGTACACAGATACTGATTGGTCGCAGACATCGAGTTCCTGCTCACCGGCCAATGAAACGCGCGCTTTTTGCGCTACGCTGTGTTCGCTGCGCTCGACGTCGGAGTATAGCAGAGTCCTTACTGTACGTGCCTGCTTTATATCTCAGCCAGTGGACGAACATGCGGTTCGAAAATGTTCTTAGGAGTCTGCTCTCGGCGCTATGGCATTACGCAATGCAAAGCGTCATGCTTGCATTGCGTAATGCGATAGCGCCGACTTGATTTTAAGGTCTAAACAGATGTTCCGCCTCATCATTCGCTGATCTAATTTTCTAAATCGCAATGATCGGCTCTTTGAGTGGTTTGCGGGTAAGTAGACGAGCAGGCGATCCTTAGATTGTGTTTTTCTTTTGTTTTGTTGAAATATATGATGAGATCTAAAGTGTCAGTATTTTTTCACTTGGTATATTTTCCATATTCCACATGAACAAACAAAACCACGATCCTAAAATTTTTGATGCATTTCTAAAGTTTTCGTGAAGTGAATTGTTATAGCCTTCTAATATTTGTTATAGAGCATCAACTGAAAACATTTCGATAGAGATCATTAAAAGAAATGAACGAAATGTGGGAGAGACAGGGAGGTGTTGCGGTAGGTATGCAATAATAATAAAATAGGTCCTTATTTCCATTTTTTTTTTGTTGGATGGGATTTGTAAATGGCTTTATTTAGTCCTTTATGAGAGAACACAGAACTGCGTGTCTGTTTTGTGTTGCTCAACCAAGAAACAGTAGCGCTTTATCTTTCTTCGGCGATAACAGCTATCAAGTTTTTTTTTTTGTTTTTTTTTTAATTACGCGTTTGCCAGATACGCCCGTTGCTCCGAATCTGCCGGCAGATTCGACATTCTTCAAATTGTTGACAGTTGGCACTGTGGTTGGTAGGTAGGAACGTGCCACAATTGACTAGCACTTCCCTGGTTTGTAAACTGTTTGTAAGTATTGATAAATAAAACAAAATATCGAAACAATTTCAAGCATTCGTATCCATTCTTTTTTTTTTTGGTTCTGCAACCTATCACAAGGCAAGATATTTTTTAAATTTATTTTTCAAACGCTTTTTGTAAAATCAGTGCTAATGGGAGCTACAATTTCCGAATATGCACTCACAAATCTATGCTAAGAAAGCACCCCGACATGGTATTTGTTTTAGTTCCAAGTACAAAAGTCGCAAGTACAAAACCGCGTAAAATCAAAGGCCCCTTTAAGAAAGACCAAAGTACAGTTGTATAGTCATCCCAACAACAAATGTTTTGTCATTAAGAAAGTTGTCATAAACAGAGCTAACGTTGCAGGAATCTCGAAAGACGCATTCCATCGATTTTACTGTAGCAGTCAAGCCACAGCAGCCAAAATATCGGTGACGCAAAATAAAAGCATACAAAACCATCCCCCTTACCCTTAGACTGTACTCGCATCAAATTTCTCGCGTCGCTGTGCAGGCAACGATATTTTGTTTTTGACCTCAGCTTTCCTTTCTCGCGGGGGGTACGGGTTTCGCTCGTGACAGGTCGGCATCGGACGTCCCCGGTTTCCCGTCGCTTCTCATTTCCGCTGGGCTGGTTTCTGCTTCCGAGTTTCGCAAACAAGAGGCGTCTCCTCCGGAGTTCTCCCACATACCCTGCGGCACAAAGCGAGGTCGAGGTCAGGCCCATTCCGCGCGTGCCTCGGTCAACATCCCATTACTACCGAACTACTTTTTTTTGTTCTGGCGTAGAACAACGTTTGCGAAGCATCTAAGAATGTCCCAGTAAAAAAAGAAAACCGAAATCATTTATAACAGCGACAACAACCGCAAAGAATAGGATTTCCTATGGGAATATGTAAGTAGGGAGGCGGACAGTACGAGTCTAAAGTGCGACATGGCAGTGGTCCCATGCATTTTGGCATGTTTGTCGGCAGTTCAAGAAGCACGGACATAAAAGCGCGCCTGGTTATACAGGGTGGGGCGCCCTAAATAATAAAGAGAAGAGTCCCTCCTACTGACGAAAACTGTGGTTTAAATTTCTAAAATCCGAGATAAACCCACCACTCTGATTTGCACTTCGCGTTTTTTTTATCTCCATTTCTCTCCACTTCTTCCCCCTTTTCCTCTTGCGTATAGTCGGCTGCTCGCTGTTGAAAGTTTACTCGTATGTTGCTAGTTGAAAGATGTGGTTGTGTTGTCCCTGTTTGAATTGTTTTATTCTTTCTTCATCCATGACTTGAACCAACACGCTCTTCTCCCAAGCAGTAACTGGCACTTTGTCGTTATGTGGGCAGTGTCCGGTCGACGCTCCCTCCAAGCAGGCGCAGCCGAAATAAAAAAGAGGTGACCGGCACGGGAACGTAATTCTTGAACCTCGATATTAAGGCGCGCTTCATGCGCGCACTTCTTGACTTGCAGATAAACATTCAAAAAACTATTATTAAAAATTTTAAAGATCATTGCTTTTTCGCAAATTGTATAAATCGGTTTATCCATTATAAGTAAAACTAAAGTACGTGCGCACGCGAGCTAGTTCAATAGTGGCAAGGGAACCCAGGAGCGGGGACAAAAATGGGATGGACAACACAAAGCTCCAAACAGTGCTCAAGTTTAGTCGTGAGCTCCTTACGCAGAAGTCGCGGTAACTTCAAAAAGACGCCAATTTCTGATTGCCTTTGATTGGCAGGATAGTGGGTAGACCTCAGTTCTAGACGCCTTGAAGTCACCCACTGTGTTCTTTCAATCAGCCAATAAGAGCTGGGCGTTCTGGCATCATCACAACCCCTGCGAAAGAAGCAGACAAAGTTGCGCTCCGCATTCCGCCAAATTTTTCTTAAATTGGCCCACGACCAAGCGACGTACACACCCAATACCCCCCCCCCCCCCCCCAACTTCACCAAATAGTAAAAATAAAAATGGCCGCGCCTTTTGAACAAAAAAAAAAAAACGACCCAACTTAGATCAACCCCCTATTTCTGTTCTCCTCCCACCGCCGCTCGAACACACATACACACAAAAAGTAAAAATTTAAAAACGTTTTAACACGTTCGTTGAAAAGCACAGACATGTCACTAAAACATGTCACTTCACGTATAGCTTGTTAGCTACACGTGAAGGCTATTGAGCCGTTTGTAACGCTGGTTCTCTTTATCTAGATATTAAGTCTCGTCCCAAATAACACAACAATCAGAGCAACTAGAAACATGCTTAGCCAGCTGTAAAGATTCACTATCAGTTTTTATCGCACGCCTATGTTCACGTCAGCTATCGTCGAAACACCTTGCAGTCTTACCTCCATTGCTAGTACCACATTTCACAGGGATTTCATAAAGAACTCTAACGTCATTTCTTGTATAACTTTACGTTTTCTGAGAAGGGAGTGAATCTATCCAAACTAAAATCAGGCTTAAGATTTACAGTCACTCCGAATTTACTTGCAATCGCCTTCATGTTATGAAAAACGGTATGAAGGTAAGCCAAGTTGACAACCTCGCTTCCATCTAACCCCTCCACGAACTTATTTTTAGGGCAAGTTAGTAACTGTCAACAAAAAAAAAAAAAGACACATTATTTATAGTATAATTTGCCAATGACAACCAGCCAAGTTATTTTTCCAAGCCGGGAACTATACAATAATCAGGTGAAAAGTTCAAAGCATTCTAAAAAGACTTGAACACACCCCTGTCCACATTTTTTGAATAAAAACTTAACCTAGAAAGCAAATATTTTGAACCCGCCATCCCAAACTCCTAACAAAGACCATTAGTAACCAGAAACCTGATACCCCGAAACTCCAACCACCCTTGGTTCATTATCTCCTTTGAAAAGGACAGCTAAGGAGCAGCTTCAAGGAAACGGACCTTAACCTGATCGCCCACCACCGTGTCCAAACAAAACACCAAAATATGATCTACATACCTACGAACATAGACTGGATTTCTACGTTCCTACGAACATAGAAGCGTTGGATACGGATCCAACGCTTCTACCACGAAAAGGTCAATCGTTCCGAGTTATATCTCTGAAAGGACGGGCGCTACGCGAGAACCGATCCAATTGCCACTTTTCTGTATAAACGGTAATTCGTGGTGTTAGTAACGGCGGACACCAAGCAAAGCTGAACAAGATAAAGAAAACTACGAAAACCTCTTCCCGAGAGATACTAAAATTTCACCAAATTACCTTAAAAAAAACAAAAAAAAAACGTTACCTCAAAAAAAAAAAAAAAAAAGAAGGAAACATTGTGATTTAGCGAATGAGACAAGTCTTTGATGTCTAAACAAGTCAAGACCGCAAACCTTCAAAAGTAAAGGCTAGATATCAGTCATCAGTTGAACTGCATTCAACAAGGCCAGGGGGCTCTGAAGCCACCAAGAATCGTTGAATTAAGGAAATACTGAAGACACGCTGTTTCATTTGTGAACGTGCTGAGCGTCATCGAAAGACAATAAATAAGTGATTTGTATAAAGTCTTTGAGCGCTTAGCGCAGTAGTGCTGTTGTGTTACCACACGTGCAACAGGCGCAAGGCTGGGGGAGAAACCGCGGACAAGAGACGGAAAAACCGCGACGGTGGCCTTGATCCTGCTGCAGGAGTGGCAACTGTAGCACACCGTGCTATCCACGTGCTCCAAGTCTTTATAATATTGACTGATTTTGGTTTTCGATGACGCTTAGCAAGTTTCTAATTAGAACCTATTGTTTATATCATTAATTAACACGTTAATTAACAGTTTAGAGAAATATCAGACTTATCATTACGATTGACCCCCTTTTATAGCTACTGTTAAATAAAGTTGTTAAGTATACAAAGAAACACCCTTTATATATCTCATTGTTTTTGGAGAGATTAACATACGTATTAATCGAGAGTCATTCCTGACCTGTATTGTGCCTACAGATATTTAAAATATATTTTAATGTTAGGCCTGACAGTGACCAACCAGAGTTGAGGTTATTTATATTGCTTTTGTTCGTTAATTGCTTTATTTAGGTCAGAGCGACCTCATTACTTAAGCTCGAACAATTATTCGTATTACTGAAGAAGGAAGACTAATTACTATCGATTTTTTTTCAACTATCTGTAAACTTTCAGCCAACCAAATTCTGCTGACTCCGCACTATCCTTTTCCTCCACTAATGCCATGCTTTTTGGTGTGTGTGTTTTTTGTTCGCTTAATGATCCACTTTTCTTTCCTGTTATCCTGGCCGAGTGCGTGTGGACGAGTTTCATGTCAACGGCGCTTCAAGCTCGCTATGTGTCAGCGTGGCTCGCACATAACGGCCGAGAGGAGTTTTCTGCGGCGGAACTGTGCGTGACTTTGATGCGTGTCTAAGTGTTAACGGAGGTTTCCAGTTTGTCGCCGAGGCCGCTGCGTCTGACACACAAGGTAAACCCAGATCCTTCAACCCTAATGCATCTTCGCGTTTTCCCCTCGGGCGATCTTTGTGCGTAGAAAGTTCCTTGCGGTCTAAAAACACATATACAAGCACACATGACATAGGCGCACGCACGCACGCACGCACACACATACACACACATACACACACAGACACACATACAAGCACACGCATGCACGCAAATTTTAAGCGCCTTTCACATATGTATGCGACCGAGTAAGACCGAGAGAGACGAAACCGGTTTTTAAGGCTCTGGCGACGTCTTAGGACCAAATGCGCTGCAGCGGAGCTGGTTTTAAGACGTTTCAAGAGGCTTAAAAACCGGTCTGGTCTCTCTCGGTCTTACTCGGCCGGAACAGTGTGAACGGGCCTTTAATGATGTCTCCGCAACAGGTCAAAGTTATACAAATATTCTGATCTTAGAAGCCATTTTGTGGTGTATTGAAGCTCTATATAATAAATTTCGATTCCAACAAAAAATAAAACAATAGATAGATAAACAGAAAGACATGTTGTTCGATAAAAAGACGTCTATAATAAATCTGGATAAAAACATGAGAAAAGATAAAGTGAGAAGGACGCTTTCTCTTTTTGCTGACTTCTGCAGGGAATTTGCGATTTGACAAAGGACCCGTTAAATTTCTAGTGAGCTGAGAAAGACAAATGGGCGCGGCACTCATGTGAGATGGGCGAATTTACTTCTGCAAAGTTGTCATTTTTTTCTTGTTTTTGGCTAGATTAGCTTAACTTTCTTTGGTAATGTCAAGTGCGAAAATGTTGCGGCCATGAATAATTATTGGGCAGCTATATTTGCCTTTGCAGGTAAGAATTACTTTCCCTCTGTGCCGATGAATTTCCTGGGAAGACGAGTTTTTAAGATTTTTCGAGTTTGGAAAAAAACATAAGGGCACGAGGCTTGGGGCGGGGGAGGGGGGGGGGGGGGGGGCGTATGAGCTTAAGAGCTAGCGAAAGAAGCCCGCATGAGTAAAGCAGATAAGTCTATACTTACCACAAAAATATAGGTGGTCACGTTGGTTGTAAAATATTTCTAACGGCTAGTCGTTGGTTTGCTTCTAAATATGAACACTTGTGTATTTGCAGTAAAAGAACAGTTTAATCAGCGAAGTTCGGTCACTAACGTGGGCAGTTATCTCTGCGTCACGCTGTCGTAATTCTATATATAAAAAAAGACCAAAAGAACCGAATTGAAATTATAATATCGGAATACGAACTATACAAATTAGCGTATACGTTCTGTCGATTGCTGTTTCCTCTAAAACCTCTAAAGATTCTGTGTGCTGGTTTGTAGTACATACTTGCGCGTATTATTTTTATAAAAACAAAGGGTCGACTTCTTTTCACCGTCAACAAGACGTAAGAATGGGAAGCGCTTATGTGTCATTACTAAAATCCTGAAAAGGTGAGCTAGGCTCGAATTTTCAGGCGCGAAACGACACATGTATTGTTTTCTAGATTTCGAGCAAACCTCAACGTAAATGGAGTTGTAATTCCGTCTACATTGTTCTTGCTCCGAGTTCAGTTAGAAGATATTATTAGCGACTTGATTCCGAGTACCAAAAAAAAAAAATTAATCTCGGTACCATCGCATCCTTTAATCATAAACATTTCTCCCGATGCCCTACACATATCAACTTGTCCCTCCGGGGCTCTGTCTCCAACCTTAAGACAACACGGCGCAACCTTCAGCACCGAACCTAATCCTTCACACCCAAAACAACCAGAGCGACTCGACGTCCTCTACTCCCGAGTGCGAGGGACTGAGTAGTAATGAGTGGACGGTGGGGAATGCACAAAGGCACGAACCGAGCCTCGAGCATTTCTAGAAGGGCAGATATATGAAGATAAGCTAGACAGGTTCAAGGGTACGGATTACAGCCGGCGGCGGTCACCCTAAGCCCAGCTCCAAAGCCTTCGGCTTGCTTCCCGTGCCCGCTGTGATCGATGACTGCACCGCCAGACACGTCGAGAAGCCTGGCAACGCAATGCTGCGGAGAAGATTGACCCTGACGGGTTCCCTGTTGATATACAGCACATTGGTGATGACTGCGAGTGATTAAGCGATGGGACTCCTGGTTTCTTTTTTTTTCTGGAAAGGGGAAGAGGGTGGGGGAGTAGGAAATAATGTTTTCGATGATCATAATTTGTTTCAGGACATCCATGGAATTGGCGGAGTCGAGTTCTGCCTGCATTTATATGTCACCGTGATTTCACTGTATTACTGAAGTCTTGAATGAGCTTGTTTATGTTAGGGGCCAGTGCCAAAAACCGCAAGCTTGAGCTACATGCAAAGATATAGTATAAGTTATACAAAAATAAACCGATGGGACAATTAAAAAAAAGTGTCGCACATTGCCCTGCAATTGTGCTGCTATGTGAAACGTTCTTGGTTTAGCGCTGTTGGTGCTAAACCAAGTGTTTAATGGAGTTAGTGGTGAGTTTGTTAGTTAGAGTTAGAGTTAGTTAGAGTTAGAATTTGGATTAGTTAGAGTTCGAGAGTGCAGTCAGAGGGTGTGTCAGTTAGAGAATGGAATAAGTGGCTTAACTCCACTTTTCACGTGTCAATTTTACTGCTACGTGTACCAAGTAAACTGAATTTATGTGCAGTTCATGTTACGTCAGTTTTCCCGCTAACTATAGCGGGGAAACTGAATGTGTATAGGTGAGATGGCGTCAGTTTGTCCACTAAATTTAGCGGGGAAACTAAAACTGCGTAGAAGACCCGTTACATCAAGCCTAGTGGCGTCATTTTCCCCGCTAAATTATATGGCATATTTACGGTTGCGCTTTATAAGGCATCACTTCATCTGTAAACCTGCCTATAAACGCTTCATGTCAAAAAAAAAAAAAATAAAAACGTTCTGGAAAAGTAATTAACAATGAAAATATTTCAGGACTCCCAGGTGTGACAGTCGATCGTGGGGGAGACCTGCGATGCCCCTACTCTACCTTGAAACGTTCCTTGGCTAGTTGCTCCGTATTTCATAAAGCCGCGCTTCGTGAAGCCATGGCTGGCGACGTTACATGACGTCACATGGCTTCATGTCACGTGGCCTATAAAAATAATCAGTTTCCCTGTCAAAGTTAGCGGGAAAATTAACTTCACGTGACATGGTTACGTGACCTCTACGCGAATTCATTTCGTCGCTAGGTTTAATGGAAAAATTGACGTCATGTGACTTCAACACCAATTCAGTTTTTCTTCTAAATTTAGCGGGGAAAATGACGTCATATGACTTTGTGTCACGTGACCTATACCTAGGCTTGTCTACAATAGATACTTGAGGCGTTTCTTAATTTTTCATGTTCGTCACATGAATCAGGACAACTAGACGTGATTTTTTTTTAGATTTAGCTAAAGCGTTCAATTGGGTGTCCCATTAAGGACTTATCAAGACGCCTGTTAGTAACGGAGGTAATGTCACTTAATGAATTGGGGCTTACCTTAGAAATATAACAAAGTTTGCAGTTATTGATGGCGTTGCGTCCTTTGTTTGTAGCGTGCAGTCAGGAGTCCTCCAGGGCTTATGTTTTGGGAACAGTAGTATATTTATGCTACATAAGCGATCTTGCGAAGGGAGTCCCGTCTTTGCCTTTAGGTTGTTTGCAGACGATCTCTACAGCAAAGTACGGAGTTGCGTGGATCAGGAAAACTGAAACTTGTCACTTGTCTCAATCGGGGAATGCAGCTAAACCCTGAAACAAATCTATTCGTCGCAATATTAAATTTAAAAAAAGAGAATGTCTTATAACCTCGGGAATATATGTTTTGAAACAACAGATCACCCTAAAATATTTAGGAGTAACGATAGCTTCAAATTTAAAATTGAATCTTCATGTTGATAATTTATATCGTATGGCGATAAAAAAACAATGGTTCTTAAGGCAGGCTTCATATAACGTAAAATTATCTGCGTGTAGAACACTAGTAAGGCCAACCCTGGGACCTGTCCAGACAGAACCAAATTGATAAGCAAGAAAAAATACAAACAATGACTGCACGTTTTATTCTTTCAGGGTAGGGTAGAACTCAGTATGTAACTTCAATGTTACAGGAACTAAATCTCCATTTATTATCATGTCGAAGAGAAATTACCGGATTACAACTCCTCTTTCAACTATCTAAAATCCTCCTAAATATTCAAACTTCACAATAGTTACTACCGCGCTTGACTTATCTCATGAGAGGGCCGCATAATAGAGCCTATGAAAAAATATCAACGTGTAACTAATGACCCTTATAAATATTATATTTTTTTGGTTAAAACTGTAAAGAAATGGAACGATTCCGCGAGCAATAGTGTGAAGATGAATGACATTTTTGCAACATATAGTGCCATCTGAACGAGATGATGTGCAGCTGGCACTATAGTACAGAGCAATGAACCAACTAGCTCGGCTTCAAGCCGTCACATTGTTGAATTTGGGGAAAAGTTGGATAGGCGAGATTGATTGTGCCTTTGCCTCAAATATGTTTTATTGTTTTCAATGGTGTACAAGTCCAAATTTACGGCTTGTAGAAGCGTGGTTGTGCCTTTTTTGCTTTCTATGGTTATTTGAAATGTGCGATTCCTCAACTCCTGTAACCGTCCTGTAAAAAAGGGTGAACAGTATGAGCAATTTCATAAATATATAAAGAAATATAATTCATTTTCAACCCTAGATTTAACAGGAAAATTGACGTCACGTGACCTCAACCCCAATTCAATTTGCCCGCTAGATTCAGAAGAAAACTTGACGTGACATGTGACGTGACCTATACCAAAAATCAGTTTCCTCGCTGGGATTAGCGGGAAAGTTGACGTCATGTGACGGTGTTACGTTACCAATCCGCAAATTCCGTTCCTCGCTAGATTCAGTTCCCCGCTGGACCTCAGCACCAATTCAGTTTTCCTTCTAAATTTAGCGAGGAAAATGACGTCACTTGACTTCGTGTCACGTGACCTGTACACAAATGTAGTTTCTCCACTACATTTAGCAGACAAAGTGACGTCACGTGACCTCAACACAAATTTCGTTTCCCCGCTAAACTTTGCGGGGGAAATGATGTCCCATGACTTCGTGTCATGTGACCTATAAACAAATTCTATTTTCGCGCTAAATTTAGCAGAATGCTTGACGTCACATGACATAATGTCACGTCACTTTTTCTCAAATTCCATTTTTTTGCTAGATTTAGCGGAACAATGGACGTCACGCGACCTACAGATAAATTCAGTTTACACGCTGCCCGTCATTACCCATAATCTGTGGACAGAGGCCGACCCGATGGCGAAAGTCATTGAGTCAATGAGTCAATGGGGTGGAGAGGAGTGAGTGGAGTCAATGTGGTTCAGTCAATTGGGTAAAGAAAAATGGAGAGACTTGGAGGCACAGTTCGAGAGTAAATACCTGGAGGTTATCAGCGTTTGCGATGCAAGCATGCTTATGCGTATGTACTCACAATATGTGGGAGGCTCTTCGTCGGGTTGTAGGTGCCCTGGTTAAACGGCAAGTCTCGATGCACTGTGGATTTGTGGAGTCGTTGGAATCTTCTCCACGGTGCTCACTCTTTGGGCGACGTAAAACTGAAGGCTTCGGGCGACATACAGAGATCGCAGTTATTGACGGCCGCTCAGCAGAAACCTCAGCTAAAATTCGTGACTTCTTCATTCACGATGAAATAAAAAGCCTGCGAAAACGAGGACAAAAGAAGAAAAAAAAAAAAAGACACGTACGACAGACAAGCGCATGTCTGTCGTGCGTGTCCTCATTTTTTGTCCTGTTTCTTCGTGCTGTTTCTGTTTTATCATGAACCACTACCAACTAGCCCAGCTTTCAATCCTGCTGGACTTCTGCATTGTTTACAGATTGCCAAAAGTCGAAACACACCCTATCTTGGTAACCGTCGTTTGGACGATCTCTTAGCTACGGCTGATAGAATGTTTATAATACGCACGCGTAGTCTTCGGGCGAGCGGCTACAATATTTACAGAAACACTACGCAATGAATATTGAAGTAAAGTTTCGTTGAAAACACACGGCATTCAACTTTGGGGAGATCCCGATGGCGCAATGTATTGTTTTTAGTCCTACGCAAAGCTCGCGTATAGCTCTAGCTAAATCCTGAAAACTGGATCGCTTTTTATACCCTGTTCCATAATAAGTCAAGGCGCGGTCAAAGGCATGTGAGACAAAATATGGTAGACAGACACCAACAACGCGAGGTTGCGTTCAACTCACCGCGCTCGATGGAACTAGCCAGAGAGACCACACGCGCAGAAAGAAGACGAGTGTTGTGACATTGTGATTTCGGCTCGGCTTGATTAAATTGCGCTCGAACTTACAGTGGAACGATTTCTAGCAACAAATTTAGTTGAAACGACCTTGCGCGGTCCTTTGAGTTTATGTGAACCCCGGCTCTTTGCTGTTGCGTAATCCAAATTTTACTTCAACGTTAAACCGAGCTTGGCTCAGGGTTGAATGCGGGTGGCGGCGATACGTTTCCAGTTGAAGCGATGTTTCTTAATGTCGAAATCAGGAAAAATAAAAGGCACCAAAAACTCTTTCGCAAGTTCGCCTGAATTGGTCAATCCACATTGAATGCCGTTTCGTTTGTCTTCGAGAGGCGATAGTGATAACATTAGGCCAGAAAATCTTCGAGTGTACTTCTATTCCAGCTTGTAACCCTGAGGCGTTTAAAAAAAATCGTATCTAAGTTAGAAGCATGCTGCTAGCTTCTCTTCTTATACTGGTAAGTTCATTTCTACTAAAATGTCATTCAGTTACAAACACCAACAAAATAAATTAAAAGCAAATACAGGGATTGGCCGCCACTTCACTCTTCCGAATAAAAAAAATGCAAACTTCTTTGTATAGAAAGCGCTTCATTTCTTTCAAGTATTTTTTTTAATAAGAGAACCCAAATATATTCCCCCCCCCCCCCCCCCCAAAAAAAAAAAATAGGAATACAAAATGGGTGACAAGTTGAAACATTCCTTCACATACCGACCAGGTGTTTTTTTTTTTAATTACTCGAGTAAATTTTGCATAGCAGGGAACGCTTCAAAATGGACAAAAAGCCCTTAAAAAACAAAAAAAAGCCCTAAGTTTTTTTTTTCTTTTTTTTGCTTTGTATTGGCTTATTGTTTATTAGCTACTCATATCCCGAGCACGCTAGCGAAGAGCTATACACTTTTTAAAGCGTCTACGTGGCCGATATGTTTGCTTATTATAAAAACGAGGCGCGAATCGAAATGAAGACAAAAATAATTATTAAGAAAGGTGAAAAAACAACAACAAAAACAACAACAACGCGGAGAGAAAAGAGGGAGCGTTTCAACATACACTCTAAGAAATGTCTACGCATCCACTTACCCGCAAAACACTCAATGAGCCAATCTCTGCGATCTTCGAAATCAGGCCGGAGAATGATAAGGCGGAACATTCGTTTAGACCCAAAAATGAAGTCTGGGCTGTGGCATTACGCAATGCAAAGCGTCATGCTTGCATTGTGTAATGCCACAGCGCTGACTTAATTTTTTTAAGTCTAAACACACGTTCGGCGTAATTATTCGCTGAGCTGGTTTCCCAGATCTCAATGATTGGCTCTCCTAGCGCTTCGCGGGTAAGTAGACGCGCAGGCATTTCTTAGAGTATGCGGAGGGCAAGTTCGTCTGCTTCTTGCGCAGGGGGTAGCGGTGACGTCAGAATGCCGAGCCCTGATTGGCTGATCGCGCCCCCCTATCTGAGCGTCGTCTGCTCCTTTACAACGCCGTCTGCGTCTGTCTTACCTCTCCTGCGACTTCCGTAAGTCGCAGGAAACGATCTTACGCCAAAAATATGCGTAAGCCATAACTTAAGAGCAAATTTGTATTCACGAAACGAAATTTTCGCAAGTTTTGCGCAGGTTACGACGAAATCCTACGACAGCTTTGAAGCTGTCGTACGCACTTCTTACGATCAAATCAGCATGGCCGACAGCGTCGCGGTCGCGACGACCCACGGACGTTTATTCTTCTATGTGCGCTTCTCACGCGTCCCGACTTCAAGCAGCAAGAAAAAAGTAAAAATTACTTGAAACAGACCACGACGAACAAGAACGCTGGGTCCACAAACACCCGGGAAAAGCTCCAACGGCCATGATTCCACCGAACGCGACCAAGCGAGCACGGCAGTTAGGCCTAGCAGGTACTCCCGGACTCGGCAACCGTCTGCCCACGACCGGCTGGCGCGCTGAATGGAATATGCCCGCGCGACCCTTGTGAACCCTTCCCGTATTATACTTTGATCGCTGACCTCACTTTTGGATTAAGAGGTCAATTTCTTCCTCTTGTTATCTCCTTGTTTCCCGAGGCCACGGTGACTCTCGCCGGTGAAAAAGCGGTGAATCTCCGACAGACGCAGGAAAGGTAAAGCAGCCATCGCTTTGACTAGCAGACGTAGAGCAGACGACGTCAACTGCGCCAACCCGCCAACGCTGTTAAAGAATGGGGGGTCTCGCCGCACACGAAAGGAGGGACAAAGTATTTGGGAGGGAACTTGCACGCCCACCTCCCGGTTCTTAGTAAACAAACCTCGGTGCCTCGGGACACCTCGCCAGTGAGTCCTTTGAATTCCCTCCTTGATGCGCGTCTGCTAGTTGTTAGACAAAAACAACGTACCGCTCGAGTTATTTCGTCTGCCCTCTGTGAAAGGCGAAGTCGAGCTCGCATGTAAAGTCGCAGGAAAGGTGAGACAGACGCAGACGACGTTGCGAGCAGACGACGTTGCAAAGGAGCAGACGGCGCTCAGATAGGGGGGCGCGATCAGCCAATCAGGGCTCGGCGTTCTGACGTCACCGCTACTTCCTTTCTCATGCGCAGAAGACGAAAATGAGCCCACTTGCTCCAAGAATCTGGCTGACGCTTCCCACGAAGAAAAGTAAAAAGAAAGAGAGCGAGGGAGAAAGAAAGCGAAAAGAGGGTCAAGCGTTATCGCGAACCTGCTCCTGTAGACGTATCGATCGGCCACTTTTTCGTAACCTTGTCGCGCTTTTTGTTTGGTCTTGTTTGGAGGGATGCCGACAGAAGGAGCGAGACTTACAATTGCAGCTCGTGCGGCGCGCGGCCTGATGCGCCTGCGTGCGAGTGATTGGAGATGAGCAATACCATCAGACATATACGTAACGCGTTACTAGTAACGAGTTTCTTCTACTGAATTACCTTCTGGTAACGAGCAAGGTGTTCTGTTACTTTTAAGACGAGGAACGAGTAGCGTAATTAGTTACTTTAAGGCCCAGTAACGAGTAACGGTATCTTGTTCCTTTTGAGTAGTAACGTGTACTACACCGTTTAAACGGCGTGTTTGTAATTCTAACCTGAATATACGTCTATTGCGACAAGGGCCAACCCGAAAATAACTATACAGTATGACAGTATAGCAACCTTTATTGTTGGACACGTCAGTCGAATTCTACAGCTGGAAATTTTCTCCACCCAGCGAACACAACAAGGTTGGTTGGTTGAACCATTTAGAACCATGTAAAGACCGAATGTAAACCCGCAGGTTGCCAACACGGGAAGGCACAGAACCCATTGTCAGTTTGAAACTTCAGACGCAGAGAGAACAATCGAGAGGCAGCGGAATCCCAGGTTCACCAGCTCTTCCTGAAGCACAACACTGCCGTTCCTTCGATCGCGGCTGTAGAACATCTCTTCAGCGTCGCCGGACAGGTATTCTCGAGGAAGCGAGGAAACATAACCGATGAATACTTCGAGAGGCAGCTACTAACGATGACCTTTGGGCCCTCGGCAGTAACTCTTACGTCAGTATTGCCTCTTCCGCAAGTATGCTCTCTCTCTCTCTCCCTCTCTCTCTCTCAAAGAAAACAATAAAGCGTGAAATAAAAGCACTTGTGTATTTCGTCGTCAAAGTAACGAGAAAAGTAACTCGTTACAGTTGAGGTATAGTAACGTGTTCCTTTTGAGAATCAGTAACGAGTAACGTATTTATTTACCTTTTTTAGCGAGTAGCGAGGAACGGTACTAAGTTATTTTTGGGGGTAACATGTGCTTGTCTGAATACCACCCAGGAGACAAGGCCTCGGCGTGACGTCATCGTTAGTCGATCCTGCCACAGACGGCAAACATGCTGAACTTTAAGTGAGACGCTGCAAAGCGGCAGATGCATGCGTCCGTCTTGACGTTGCCGCGTGCTGGCGTCGCGCTCGTTTTACGACACTTTCCGACGCTGTGGCAGCATAACTGACGCAAATTGGGCAGCGCTGCGTAGATCCGCTAGTGATGACGTATGTAAAGGAAAGGAGCAGGCCTTCTTCCAGGTGCAATAGGTACTAGAGGGTCGCGATTTTTCATTTGATCGGGAGTCATCCACGACGAACAATAACCTTCCCGAAAACGTACGTTTAAGAGGGGCATGCTACCGACCGGTCAATACGAGCAGCGTGGGCTGCACTGCATGTAGCACGTTCATCAGATGCGTTTTCAGCGTTTTTCCACGGGCCCGTCTGTTTATGTGCGTGCGAATGCGCATAAGCGCTTGACTCAGACATTTATGTTTTGTACGCATGCGCCCGCATTTCCAGGTTCTGTTACTCTTAAAAGCTGCATAATTTATGTTCACAGAATTGTCAACGCGTTTCCAGGTGCTGTTGCTCTGAAATGCAATATCATTTTTTTTTTCACAGCCAAATATGTTGAAATTTCGGCAACAATACGGTTAGCAAAAAGTAGGCGCCGTCCGCCTGTAGACATAACAGTGGAAAGGGAAGCGCGCCGCGGAGGAGTAGACTAGTGAGGGGCAAAGGCGAGAGGGGGGTGACGTCACGGGGCGGGAGCCAATGAGCGCGCGGCGAGGCGAGGCTAGAGGGTGGCGACGTCAAGGTGCGTAGGCCAATGCGCGCGCGGGAAACCGGTGAACAGCGAAACCAGCGTCAGGCAGCGGGTGCCGCTGCCTGACACAGTACAGACAAGTGATAAAGAGTGGCGCTGTTGACGTATTTAGCTCGGTCTCGGTGGACGCCAGCGGCCCGGGTTTCAACGGTGAGTTTCCCAACTGAGCTTTCTAGTAACGTTGTTCCCATGCAACGTTGCTCTATCTGGATTGTCACGTGACATGACCCGCCGATGTAACTTGGAAGATTCCAAACACAGCCATGGTGGGTGAGTTTGAAAGAACATGGCGGACTGGGCGCGCTAGCAAACGACGGGAAAAGGGCGGGGGAAGAGGACTTGTCGCTACCTAGAAAGCGTTATCTAGGGACGTTGTGTGTTTGTACGTGATTTCGTGATTTCCTATTTTTCCCTGTGTACATTTTTGCGTTGTTTCGGTGTACGTGATCATGCGCCGACTCGGGTATCTTCTCACCTTACAAGCAGTGGTCGTTTTTTTTGATTGTCTGAAATTAGTATAGTTTTCCAATGTATTAAGTTTCCCGTTAATTGTTTAGTCAATATGGAGTTAGTTTTGCAGGGTTTTGGCGACAGCGCAGTACAACTGCTTCCCTCGCATTTTAACGTGTATCTTCTAGCCGTAACATACAACCGCACGTCGGAAGAACTCTCACCCAGATCAAAACGGGCAGTGCTGGTGTTTAGACTCCATTGGTTATGCGGCACGAGCTTTCGCTCTCGCGCTCCGTGATGCGATGCGCTTACACACTCGGTGAGCCTCAAGCCTGCGCGAGCAGCCAGAGCATGGCGGAAGGCAACGAGCGCGTACTGAATGTGTGGCATAAAAAAAAGGAAGCCCTGCTAATCTCTCCCTGGTGACGTGCGCGATCAAAAGCACCGCTGTGGTCGGCCTTCCACAATTTGCCGACCGCTGACTATGACGTCAGCCAAGGGTTTCTCACCGACAAAAATAAGAGTAATCTAAGAACTTCAGTTTTGACGGTGTTGTAAGTTTCGGTCTCAGAGAGCAATGATTTGAAGCGTCCGCCATGCTAATTACAAACACCACCGAACTTGTTCGCAAGATAATGATGGCACGAGAGGAAACCATAGGATGGCGCCAATAGAACACATTGCCGTTATACCGAGATACGCCACAGCACTACCTCAGCGCTCTTGGTCAGCGCTGCAAACAGCGCCGACCTTGCTGATGCACTACTGACTTCGCTCGTTTACCGATATAGCCGTGATGCACCGCTCCAACCCTGTAGCGTTACGCTCGAGTCAGCACTGCACCTGTGTTGTTTCTATCATTCATTTATCGCTGCGATGTATGTGTGAACGGGAATTTACCACCTCTTTGTCCTTCTAACAATGAATGTAGTTTCTTTAGTTCAAAAACCCTTCCTCCGTGTTGTTACTTTGAGCTGAGCATGCAGCGAGGCAGCTTTCCCACAAACTCAAACGGATACCTTCGTGAGTATTAGCGGCGAGATGTTTTGGTGGCGCCCTCCTACGGTTCTCTCTCGTGACGTCATTACCTTGCGAACAACAAGTTCAATGGTGTTCGTAAATAGCATGGTGGAATTTTGAGATCATTGCGCTCTCAAAGAAACACTGCCAACACCGTCAAAATTAAATTTCTTACATTCCTTTTATTTCCGTCGATGAGAAATTCTTTCCTGACGTCATAGTCAGCATTCGGCTAATCGTGGAAGGCCGACCACAGCGGCGCTTTCAATCGCGCACGTCGCCAATAGGTACCCCGAAACGACAAGAAGGATGTGCGTTAGACCATGGGGCAGAAGGCGAAACTCGATGAACGGTTTTCGTGGAACTGGTCGGAAACTCTCACGCTGCCAGAACACTGAAGCGGTCCAGGTTTATAAATGATCCAGTTTCCCTCGACCGGAAAAGCGGGCAATTTATAAACGATAGCATTACACGCACGCTCGGTCCACCATATTCGGAATGAATGCGTCCAGGGGAAATACGGCCTATATTTGGTTCACCACGAGCAGCAATTATTCCGGCGATATCGATTAATCGATATTGGGTGGAGTTTTAAATGCGAAGAGCGACATCGAGTGCGTTACTATAGGCTATTTGGTTAATGTTTCGGTACAAATAGAATAGCGCGAATGGGGCAGGGACGAACAAGTAAGCTCCCGTTTGTCTTAATTCCTTGTCCGTGTTCCATTTGCGGGATTCTATTTGTGCCAAAACCGCCGAGTTTGTTGCAGCAAGTATTTCTAAGGTCGTGAAGGCTTACCTTCGGCAATATAGTCTTTTTTCCTATTTCTTTTTAGAGTTGTTTGATGACTTAAGTGTGGAATGAAAGAAATATATTTTTTCAGCGCTAAATT
This sequence comes from Ixodes scapularis, assembly GCF_016920785.2. Lineage (NCBI taxonomy): Eukaryota > Metazoa > Arthropoda > Arachnida > Ixodida > Ixodidae > Ixodes > Ixodes scapularis. Next base: position 12,575,265 of record NW_024609882.1, on the reverse strand, counting down.
TTTCCCATCTCTTCATCTTCTCTTGCCCCCTTCCCCCCCCCCCCACCTTTTTTTTTCCAAAAGAAAAAAAAAGAAGAAAAAATAATGGCAAACAAATTGTTGGATTTTACAAATTGTGTGTACCTTGCCTGATTAGTACTGGAGTTAAAATGTTACCTAAGCGTCGGGGATCTGTCGAAAATTTGTCATTAGACAGGTTTAGCAGATCGTTAGCTTACGCCCGGTACAAGACCCGTAATCCAGTACGAACCACCGGATGTTAATGTATACCCGTTCACCCTTAAGCTGTGACCAGAAGCTCCGCCTTCAGCGCGAGTTCGCTGGCTTCCGTAGTGCTTTCGTTGCACGTGCCCGCGTGTTCATACTTGTGTTATCAAGTGCAGAAAGCTCGCGTGGAAGGCGGAGCTTTTCGTCTCAGTTTAAGAGTGAACGGGTTAAATAATTGGGGTTGTGTGGATGTTTATACAACGTGTATTTGGTCAACCACCTCAAAGTTGCGACGAGTCACTCGTTGTTGATGAGCAATTTAGCCAGTGCAGTACAACCGCTAGCCTGGGGTCTCTAACGTGCACCACGCAACAGGACAACGAACAGAAAGGAAGACACATACACAGCGCTGTGTCTGTGTCTTTCTTTCTGTCTGTTGTCCTGTTGCGCTTTTTAACCGTTGAAAAGACCAACGCGGTAGTTTGGAGGAAAGTGTTGGGGCAGTCAAAAAGTGGAGTACGTCTGATCACGGCCGACTTCTAGATTTAAGAAAAACAAGAAAAGAAAAACAATTGCAGCGACAAAACCGATCAGGTAACGGAATGAAATGAGTAAGTTTCCTCGAATTCAAACCAAGAACTAAGTAATTTTATACCGCTGCATTGCCAAAAAAAAAACCTTTCAGCCACGATTTTTTTTTTCTTTTTTGCAAAGTGCCGAATATGTTTGTTGATAAACGCAGGCACATCGCACGACATGTTCCTCGATGTTCGCTCGGAATCTACACGAGTGATCTACCGCTGCGGCTGTCTACTCTCGTGCTCGAATCGGCGTTACCAGCAGTTGCCAGAGTGCCATGTCCAGAAGAACGCCGATCGAAGGGTGGCCTGCCGAGAGCTGAGCGATACATAATGCAGACGAGACGCCATGCCACGATTGACAACGCCGTAGCTAGAAATACATTTTCGTTCGGGGGACAAAAAAAAAAAAAAAAAAAAAATCTCGGTGTTCAGGACGAAAATAGCCGAACGGCACATGTAGTGTTCGCGATCAATCGGAACACTAGAGTCTCGAATGACCCGATCGTCTGACGGGTCTTGAAGTGTGGCATTTTATCGTCTGCTTTGCGAGAGAGCGTTAAACGTTCGGCTTAAAACAGCGTGGGACAATTAGTAAAAGAATAATTTATTGCGTATATGTATATTTTAACTACTTTACCAATTCAAAAAGAAATAACAGAAAACGTCAATACTGGCGAGCCGGTTTATGATTTTAAAGTATAAAAACTTCGCAGAGAAAGCGGAGAGTGACGAAATAGGTAAACCGGACGAGGAATCGTCTTGTGTACTTTCAACAGTTCATGTTTTTTTTAATGCCGTATTTTATATTTCTAGGTATTTTCTGTCGGTACCATTTGCGACTAAATAATTGTGTCTACTAGCTGCATAGGGATTTATCGTACATCGGTTTTTAGACTATGTGTGTGCAGGTAGTAAGGAAAGGCGGGGAATCCTACGCACACTGTGCGCCATCTTCGCTCACCTGAAAAAAAAAAGAAAGAGAGAAAAACACTTCCTCTATTGTTACATGTGGAGCTTTCCCACACACTTAGGAAAGTGTGTGAAAGCGAGTTGAATAAATGCACTCCACGAAGTAACATAATAGTGGCACGTTTCATGGCAAGCGTGTAGACGTAATTTGAAGTGATACATTACAGAATTATGAAAATCACTCCAGAAATGCTCACAACAAAATTTGACGCCTCGTTTTGATTTTCCAGAACGATTCGCAAAACCTTTCCCGTCAAAGTAAGTCTGAAAAGTCGTTCACGCTGCTTCAGGATGCAAGATATGCTAACCGTCGTGTTTCCTCAACATCATTTCAGCTACTTGTTTAGAATGCGCATACGTTTCTCGAATCAATGCAGCAACGAGACGACGAAAGTTAAAGCGAAACAAAATGGCATATTTTAATACGAATCCTAAATTTAACTCCCGCAAGTGGACGTGACCGTCCCCACTGGAAGCGACGAGCGAAGTTCTCATTCGCCGATCACGCATCGTCGAAATCTTTCCGACACTCTTCCGAATGTCCGGAATCGAGCCGGTGATGCGAAAACAAATGAATGCAAATCGGAAAAATTGAAAACAGCGTTAGGCCACAATGGCGTCGTTCTCGTCGCAAAACAGCCGCAGAAATATTCATCGCAAACGACTCCCTCGATGTGGCTGCGGGCGTGGCTGGGAATGCGTGTTGGGGAAGGCGCTACGAGCCCCACCCGGTGCCACGATGCTCGCGGCTGCGGCACAAATGCTCCGAGGACGGTCCGAGGCAGCCACGATATTTATGCGATTTCTGTTTTTCCAGAACCGCGAAACACTGCGCAGGTTGTGTGCTTGTTTCGAACGTGGCAGGCGATTCATCATCCAACGAGGGAATATTAAAGCGGACGCCTCGCGATGCTTTTAAGCTGGTTATGCCTCTTATAGTGATCTCCCAAGAATCTTTCGATCAGCGATTTCGTAGTCTAGCTACTATGAGCTGGAAATGACCACGTAAACGCACTACAGAATTATTAGTTAATTAAACGTTCAGATATAAACAAAACTCGGCGAGATAAGTACTTTAACGCGAGGCATGGTTGTTCGTTTACAATTTTATTCATTTATTTTTGTTTATACTTCTTTTCCATTTTTTGTTATTTTTTATATTAATGGTTTTATTTATATTTATTTATTTGCTTATTTGTTTTTATATGTAGGTACAATGGAGCCCTATACAGGAATGCGGCAATAAAGATTTCACGTAAAAGCTATTTACAGGCAACATGCACCAAATAGCATGCACTGATAACAAAAAAATGCTTGCACCCATTAAGAAAAAACAGCCTTACACCATATTAAAAAAAAAAAAGTTACTGTCAACGTAACGTTTGCCATAGGCTATTTTAAGCAATTGTATTAACCAAACTTCTGGAAGCTTCCATTCAAACAAAATAAAATCACATTTGTTCATTATTCTGCCCGGGGAAATTAATTAGCGGCTTATTTCGGAAACCTGCGAAACTTTAAAGCCATAAAAGGTCACGCATTTGTAAAAACCAACCAGTTAAATTATAACGCTGCTGCAAGCCTTGAACTGGCAAAGCACGCGAAAAAAATAAAAGGGTACTGCGTTTCTGTTTTTTGTTTTCTTAAAACGGTATACTTTAAATGGTATATCTAGACTTTTCTCGCCGTGCAAGCAACAGGCGCGACATGGGACGAGAGGTAAGTGGGATGCTTGTATTGTAAACATTCCCCCCAGAAACAACTAAATACCATTACTCGCTTCTTTATTAAAAAGTAACGAAAGTAAAGTAGCCAGCAAAAGTCACGAAAAAAGTAACTGGGTACAAGTAACGTCTTACAATTTCGACCACTTGTCTGGGCGGCATCATGATTGAGAGCATTGTAAACTGGCGTTTCTTTTTTTTCTTTTTCTGTTCAATGCTTACATGCCAGCTTACGTGAGTAATATAAAACGGTGACTGGAAATGATTTATTGTTTCAGATTGAACCAATAGTCATCCTCGAAATTAGCATCCATCGACAATGTCGGTCGTGTAATTCAGATTATAAAAGCGGTCGATTCTCGTTTTTAAATTTTTATACTTCTACGCAGCCGGGCACTGAGGATGTTTTTAACGTTAGTTTCCTTCGCTGAAACGCATTTATTCGATAATATATGCGTAATTCCCCAATCCCATTATGTGACTGTCAAATACATTTCCAGGGGGGGATGTCATGTCAATATTTAGCATCTATTTAAAAAAAAAGCCTAAAAACAAAATGCCTGCAATTTATTCCACTAAGATGGCCTGCCTCTCATTAGTGATGTTTCCGGCCTACTCCAAACTTCAAGGCCTACTATGAACAAATTTGTTTTATTCGATACAATGCTGGACTGTTCAGGTGACGTTCACCCAACGGTCCAGGCTGCCCCGCATTTGTCCTGTTTAGGCACATTTTGTTTTCTTCTTTTTCACAGACTATGAGCCCAAATTTCAAGCCTCAGTGTGAGAAGAGGCGGGATTGAGCTCCGCCTAATTGTGCGATATTTTGCACTACGCTCTGCGTTTCACAAAGGAACTTCGTGGACCGGGAAATTAATTCTACAGCTTTGTTGTTATTACACCGAACAATGAAAGAAAACAGAGTCGCATACCAACCGAAGGCTCAAAGCGGCGATGCAACTATTTCTGTAGTTTCCGAAAATACCGGTAAGGCCCGTTCACACTCTTGCGACCGAGTACGACTGAGAGAGACGAGATCTCTTACAACTTCTTAAATTTCTAGAATGAGGGAACACACTGACATTGTGGCGCCATCTATACGGTGACCCTAGAACTGCATTTCACAAAAGCGAAGGTTTTGCGGGATTTCCGAGGTCACATGTGCGTAATACCCATAGAAAGGCTCGTTTATAACATTGACAAAAGTTTTTCGAGCCAAAAAAGAAAGGATATTGCGCGAGAAATAAACAAAAATATGCCGGACCGCCGAGTTTACACTGCTTCCCGATAGATGGCGCCAGTGTGTTCTCTGGTTTAAGAAGTTTTAAGGAACCCAGGTTTAAGAGGTCGCAAGCAGTCGCAAGAGTGTGAACGGGCCTTTAAGGCCGACCCGCATATGCGTATTCTCGACGAATTTACGCGTGTTTCAGCGGGCTTAATCACGGGCTTTGGCGGGCACTTTAAGGGAAAAGGGGAGGGTCGGCCAAACCACACACGACGCTTTTCGTCGACGTCTCCTCGGCATTTGGTGCAGTCTGGCCTGACTCGCGCCTTTCATGAAAGGAGGCAAAATGTAGATCGGCTGCTATATTATTACGTTCAGCAAAGGGGACAGAAATAACTCAATGTTAATCAACCAAGAAAGCCTAATTTGCTAACAGCTGTTTCATAAGTGTTCGTCGGGAATGTCAAGTTGCCAAAAACTCCCGGCAGGAGGACGGCCACGACTCAGCTCAAAACCCTTCCTTTTGCAGTTTTTTTTCTCATTGCCCGCAACATCGACGGTATTTTCTAATGTCTCAGTCATTCATCGCTCGATCCAAAGAGACATAGCGATTTCGTACAGTTCGCCGATAAACCAGCCGGCCTCAGTGCTAGGCGAGCCGATTCTCGAGCAACTTCCGGCTCTCATCTCGGGAGCTGATTTTCCGGCACCGCGCCGTGCGCTTCCGGATACGCCACGCCGAAATTGGCCGATGCGCCGAGATCTGTCTCGGTCGGATCGGTGAATACGCGCGTATTTACGCCGACCGAGGAAGCGCTCGTCCCGACGCCCGCTGTACGCGGGGTCAGGCCCGCCAAAACGCCCGTAATTACGTCGCAAATACGCCCTGTCTACTTCGGGCTTTAGAACAAATACCTGACGTTAATGGCCTGTGAAACGCGCGTTCGTTTTTCATCAGCTTCAAACGAGGTCACAGAAAGAAAAAAAAGAAAGAAAAGCAAGCAGCGCTCAACCCCTCAACTGCAGCTAGAACAAGCAGCCACATGATATGGAGGTGTTTATATGCCGCCAAAGTTGATCATAGCCATGCACTGGGGTTGGCAAAGCACAGGAGACGGGCTGGCTTACGGACATCGTCGTGGTTCGGCTATTGTCGTCGTTGCAGCGAGTGGACACGGGCCACTACCCGAATGCTTCTCGAGCTAGTAATTCTCACGAGCCTAGATCGAGTGCTCATGCAATGCTGGGATTCAATTTATTAGCCCCATTCAAATATCATCACTGGGGGGTACTCTGACCCCCTATCTACGTCATCAAGTCCTGCGAGGGAGAATTTGAAAGAGAACGCTCACTATGGTCCTTGGATTTACCCCACAACGAAGAAGTCTTTTGGTCAGTGGCGTTGCGTGGAGCATAATTTGGTCCAGGGCTGAGCAGTATCGCGAAACAAATGTATCGCCATAGTATTTCCGAAATACTTTTAGTATTTATATTTCTATATTGCGATTAAATTTTTCAATAAGTATTTGTATTTCAGTATCGGAATACATTTTCGGAGGATTCCTCGTATCACCATGCAATACCGAACCATTTCGTTACAATGTTCGAGAAATCCGTAACCCGCAAGTGAAAGCTGAAGAAAATTATTTTTTTTTTCCTTCTTCAGAGCCTGAAGGTTATCTTCAGGCTTTGCTATCAAGCAGACCCAGGTTCTTTTCGAGCATTATGCCCCGAGATTTCTGACTCCCTTCCCTTTTTTCGAGAAATAACAATATGACTTCCGGCATGCTTCGGTTAGGCAACTATTTATGCCGAAATAAAACCTCGAAGGCACTGTGTATACGAGCTTTACAGGTGTACATTTCCCTCCCCATCCCATTTACTAGGGCGAGCGTAAAGTTTCTTCCTTCAGTGCATCAAATTAATGAGCACCATTTAATTTCAAGGCGACGTCTTGAAATGACTGCAGAAGAGACACCGTCATGGAATTAGAGCAGCGTTGGGCAGAAATACACTCAAAGGTATAAAGAAATACAAATACTGGGATACATGTCGAAAACGGCTAAAATACATTTAAAAAACTAGAAACGTTTTTATACAGCCATAGGAGCACATTGTGGTGGGGCAGACATGCGGACACTGAAATACACTGTTATAAAACATTATTTTAGATGTTTGGGTGCACTGCTTAGTGTAAACAGGGAAAAAGAATGAATGAAAATAAAGTGAGTAGGCAGGCGAGCTGGATGATGTTACACATTTTTGAAAAACCGGAGACGACGGACGAAAAAAGGGGACAACACACAAAACGTCTCAAACGCAGTTACTCTCTGTAGCTGCGTTTGAAATGTCTTGTGCGCTCTCTCCTTTTTTCGTCCGTCGTTTGCGGTTTTTTTCAAAAATGTGTAACAAGAATGAAGCTCGATCTGGGGAAGGAAAATTTGTTTCTAAACTAGCAAATGAGTACTCACTGCAAGATGCAACCTAAATTTTGACGTTCACATTTTTCTTTTTTTTTTTTTTAGTTTGGCTAAAATTTATTGCAAAATATTATATTTTGCGAAATATAGGTTAGTGAACAATTTTTAACCACGGCTCGAGCGAGGTTTTATTTAGGCGTCGTTCATCCTTCCGGGAGCAAACTCGAAAGACTTATAAATTGGTTTTGTGTCAAAGGATTCAAAAATGATCCAAAAATGAATGCTTCTTCAGGGTGCCTCTTCTAGCGGTGACCTTACAATGACACCGTGAATTGAAGTTGAGTGAAAACGTATTACTTTGGCTCTTAGTGGGGCGAGCAGACAGAGCCTTCAACCTTTGGAATCTATGAAAATAGTTGACCACCTGAAGTGCGGGAAAGCATTAGTTAACTTTTACACGTTAAATAAGGGGGTAATGTAGGGTCAAAAAGCGTGCTGTACAAAATGTCGTCTTGAACTTCTGTGTGGAGGTCAAATTATTTGTTAAAATTGCGGCGAAACCCATCGACCTCAATTGTATCGCAATACCAGAAAGACACCCGAAAATGTATTTGCATACCGAAGTACAAAATGGAGCTTAATAATTGTATCGCGATAAAGAAATACAAATAAATAATATATTTCTCAAATACTAATCGCTACAAAATTGTATCACGATACTTCCCAGTCCTGGACTAAAGGATAATTACCTTTCGGGGATATTTGGATAGTTACAAAACGAAATTAGAGGTTTTTTATATTGATTTGAATGCGCTCAACGGAATATATAAAGGAGAAGGGCAATTCTTTCCGTATGGAAAATATTTTCAATCTATTGAAAACTAACTTAGTTCCTCCAGCTTCCTGTTAGAAGGAAAAACGGCAATTTTATGCGAAAACAATTTCGGGCTCGAGAACGCCAGAGTTTAAGTTCAATCTTTACCTCACGGCTAGCAAAAAAAAAAAAAAATCGTTTTTATTGGAGGACATTTTTTTTGCCCTAAAAGTACAAACCCTGTCAACAGAACCTTCATATTACTACCTACAAGCGAGGTCTTTATACGCATAAAAAAGAGATGTTTGCATTGTTCAAAACTTTCTTACTGTGAAAGCGGCCCTCTCGTTTTAATATAAACTCGTGTTCGTCGACACTTGTGGAACTTCGAATAAGTTTCGCTAACATTACTTTTTGCCCAAATCGGCAGCAGTTGACCAAAGAGCTTATTAAAAGCTGCTTTTCATTACATGTAGTCGAGTGTATCAGCAAAGTCGTATTCTTACGTGTGTTTAGTATTGCTTTGATATAAAAAAATAGAATATGTAGAAAAAGGTCGTTTCATTTGTGTTTTACAAATAAGTTTTACCAGTAATACCAGAGATCAAATAGAAGAAAAAAAAAGCTTTCGAAAAAAAGTCTATGTGAGTGTTCCTGAAAAAGTAAAATTAGAATTCCCGTATTTGTATTTCCAAATATTTTTGTATTTTTCAAATATATTCTTGATATGTGTCGGGATACTTTACTACGGATGTATGTATTTTAGCTGTCTTCGTTTTGCATTCCAGTATTTGGTGTTGCAAATATATTTCAGAGTATCTCTGCCCAACTCTGGTTGGGTCCCACTAGAGCCAGCAAGCTCGTGTAAAGTGAAACACACTTCAAGCGAATATCGTTACACAGCTCCTTTAAGTGGTCACACCTGACGCCAGCTTTCGATTTCGGGCGCCCTGTGTACTTTTGCACTCCGCTACATTTTCACACTGCGCCCACTGAACTCAATTTATCGCAGCCCTCTGAAAATACCCACCATGCAAGCGCCTGTTTGAAGGACAATCTCAGAAACATCATTTTTGTTAACTTCTCGTCGGCGCCGTATAGATACCCTTGTACATCGCTAAACGCTCCGAAACGGGGGGAGGCCTTTTGGTCATCAGCCTCGTCTATACCATCCCCCGGACCACCAACGCCCGTTTACCATCTCTTTCCTTCTGCGTAGGGGCTGCAAGGACGCAGCCTCCCAAAAGTCACAGGAAGGAGAGGTCTCGGCCTGGGCTTTCCGTCTATCAGGGCAGAGGCTTTTTATCAGCTCAAGCCAGACATGGAAGGGCTCTAGGGATGACGACAGGCTTGAAGACCCCTTTCCCTTTTGGGGAATCTCTACCCTCATCCTCCTCTCGGCCAAAAAAGCCCCCTCTGGCATTCTTTACCGAGGCCTCGAGGGAACCTGCTATCGGCCCGAGGCAGCAGGCCGACGCAGCGAGGAGCCGGCGAAGTTTGAGCGTTGGTGGTGAATGCATGCTGCGCGAACCAAGAATTTCTCTCCCCTCCCGTGGATGCTGGGACGTTTTTTACGGCCCTTCAGGGGGCTAGCGTCTCGGGAGCTACGCTTCGAGCGGGTCAATTGATTCGCGAGCGGGCACGCAAAACCTGAAACTCCCTGGTCGCCCGTAAACAGGCAGACGCACACAAACGCGAGCGTCTGTTATTTGTCGCTATAAGATACGTCGTATTTGAATGGCGACCTTGGTTGTTATTCACCACCAAAACTTTAGAAACGCTGCAATAATTTTTTTTGAAGCGCGTAGGTGGGACACGTATATTAAAACAAAGTTTTATCACGACGAAGAATTTTTTTTAGCAATATTTACGCCGCTAGACACGATTTAGGTGAAGAAGGTGGATGCAGCAGCCCGCTAAGCCCCGCCGATGATGCCTGGAGCGCGTCTTCGACTGGCATGTTTAGCGTCCTATCCCGCCCATACACCAAACGGGTGGTCCCAAAGTGGCAACAAATGACGTCACAGAAGCCGAAGTGTCATGCTGTTGCATGTCGCGATCCTGGCGGCTGGTCATAGAAATGCTAACGAGAATTAAGTCTGCGAGTAGCACAACCGAACACGAGTGTCGCTGTCGTCATGGCGTCCCAATTTTTAGCTGCCGAAATTTCCGTGGACCGCCGCACTTGAGAGGGACTTGGAGCAGATCAGGCATCTGCTACAAACACTACCGCTGTTGGGACGCCGCCAGGATCGCGACCGGCGACAGCATGACACTTGTGTGGCGTCATCAGGCGGAAATCGAGGGACAACTTTTTTGGGCGCGCTAAACACACCAGCGCGTTCCAGGCACCATAGCCCCGCCCTTACAAGGTGCTTACATCTTCCATTGGCTGGAGAGATGTAAGCAATCAATAAATAAATAGATTATTGACGAGTAAGGAATGATCGTAAATTTGTATCTCCGTACCATAATAGTATTTTAATGTAGTATTTTCTTACGTTTGACAAGCAAAAAGCAAGATAGAATTATTATCGCTTTCAAGTGTATTCTTAGATTGTTTCTCCCGCTTTGGTTTGAAACGTTAACAAACATGGCTGCCGGTGTCTGCATCGTGCTGAACGAGCGTAGCTCTTTGAGCTCGTTAATTTTTATGGGTGCGAGTCGTTTTCAATTCACAGAGATGTTTGCTCAACCGACGTAGTTCGCAGCAAACAACTGTCGCAAGTACGAGCCTTTGGAAGCGCTCTGCGGATGCTTTTTTTCGTAGAGAGGCTTTCATAAGTCTAGCGCCGCACATAAACTATTTTTACCAATATGGCTTCATTTCTTTGCCCGTGTTGATACTGAATAAAGATGTTGATTCGTGTAAAACGGGCCACGCTGCTCTGAGTTGTGCAACCGTCATGATTGCGACATAGTTTCAAATTTCAATGCCGAGAAGACATTTACGCAGGTAAGAATTCGCGAGCCATTTGGCTGGAGGCAAATCGGGCGTTCGGCTTTGTTCAGTTTGTCTAGGTATGTTCAATCATTTTGCATCGTAAGGAAAGTAGTTCTCAAGTTTTGCGGTCCACCTGACCTGCCAAAGCGATAACGTTTGGGTCGCGTTTTAATTGCGCGTTATAACGCTGATCCACCTTGCTTGCGGATGCAATGCGAAACAAAAAATAGGAACAGAAAAGGAAAAGGAGGAAAGGCTGCAAAATTATTTTGTTTATTTTTTGTTTGTCCTCCCAGTAGATTTTCACCGCGCGTGGAGAGACGCTGACAGAAGCTTGCATTGGACCGTGGCTCGTGCATGATGGAACGCTATAACGGCGCGCTTTCAGGGTCGCGTCTTGAGTGTGTTGCAAAAGGGTTTATATGAAGACGAAATAGCAGACGGACGAAGGCGAAAACGGACGCCGACGCGCAGCTTCTGGTCTGCGTCTGGGCATTGCAGACGACGACAGACGATGGTGGAAGATGTGTCTATAAGGCAAACTCACGTCCGATGTCCAAGCGTAAGTACAAGTTTTATTCTTTTAGACAACATGGACCTCCAGAAAAATATGCGTGGGCATTAAAGATCATATGTTTTCCCTACACCTATTGTAACATATCCAGTATCATGGCACACTCTAGGTTGAGCTCGATGCAAATAGTGTAGTTAATAATAATAGTAATAAAATAGATATATTAATATTAATAACACTAATAAAAATAACAATAACAACAATAAGAATTTTTAATTGCTCGGGGGAGCGGAGGCACCGCAGAAAGGCAACAACAGCCGTACCACGGAGGTCCGCGGTGTTGCGTTTAGTGATGGTGAATGCGTGATGATGTTACACACAAGATGAGAACGACATAGTCTTCTGAACGTTCTGAAAAACGCACTCTAAAAAAAAAATGGAGGAAAAAGGTAGCAACGACGCGTCTTCCTCCCTTTTACTGACGCGCCCCCAAGCGGACACGAGAAAAAGGAAGGAACAAAACGTTTTTCTCCTCTCCAGGCAGACGGGAGAAAGCTTTCGCCCTCCCGACTCATCTTCTCTCGGTTTCGTTTTCTAGCAAGTAGCGCACGTTGTTTAATAAATGTTGTTGAGCTGATTGAGCTTCAGGGGCAGCGAAGGCCGCCTGTAATTCCGCCTTCTAGTCCAAACGTGGAGAACATTTCGGTAGCATTGACGTTTTTATCACTAATTTTATCAAACGAGCAAACGAAGCCGCTAGAAACAGCGAAGTTCCGAAGCAGTGCCAGCAGCGCTACGTACACTGGGTAACATGGCCGTCTGCGGATTGCGGGACCCACACGAATGTACAATAGTGGAACCACGCGGAACTGTGTCGACGTTTCTGACGTTATGGAAATCGCAGGAACTGCGTCGAAGACAGGCAGGTTTTGCTGCCGGCTGCCTGGGTGCCATCGGTGCTGAGTTCGGTTTTGCTTTCCGATGCCGAGTGCCAACCGGCGTTCAACGTGGTTTTGTATTTATGCGTGTCAGCAACATAGCAGCAACATCGTGATGGCAGTGTTGTGGGTTGTGAACAGAAGACTGGAATTATCGCCGATGTGACCGTGTGTTCACGTATCAGTGGTGTAACAACAAAATCAGATAACGTAAACTGTCGGGCATTGATGCCGCTGGCCGGGCCGTCATCGGAGGGGGCGGGATGTCGCAGGTTGATAATCCGCTTTACATTAAAAAAGTTTAAGACCACTTGAGGGATCAGTTGCAATCGATCAACGTGCAGATAGTCATGTTCGAACGCTGGTCTGAACAGTAAGCTCTAATCGTACAGTGGCCAATGCGACCCTTGGTTGTCTCCTCCCCGAGAGCGATTGCGCACTGGGGAAAGGACTGAACACGAAGTTATAACGGAAAGTACGTATATTTACAGTGTGGAATTTTAGCATTAAAAAAATAATAGTATGTAAAATCGAGAAAAAAAAAGCTACCGCTTATTTTGCTGTTTAAATGTGCTACGTTTCCGAAAGAAATTGCCCTCCAAGTGGCGCGCTGGGTTCAGCGCTAGACGTTTCCGAGCTCGCCACGGCGTAGCTCCTTCCACTTAACATATGGCGCAAGTCGCGGCTTTGAATGCATTCAAGTTAATTGTAAAGCGATTTCTCTGCCGGTGAAGCATCACTTCCAGCTGAGTGAATATCCACTCTACTGAGATTAATTAAAGACTGCAATTGAAGCCGTTCGCGAACAGCGCCAATAGAAAAACAAACACTATATACAAAAAAAAATACAGCCTACGACGTGCCGTGCGGGGAAACAAACTCATGGCTTCGAACCGCATTGGAGCGGCTTGATTTATTGGCTTTCAAATAATTACGGCATGATCGAGCGTTTACTTTTTAATAAGAGATTCATCCCCTAAGCCACTCAAGATACTCTCAGAGGTGTGGCATTTCTGGAAACAAGTCAACATGCTGGGAATATTTTTTATTGCTTAGGCAGTTACCGAGAACTTTCGTACGTTCAAAACGACAACTATAAAAGACGGAAACGCAGAGCTTGGGTGTAGTGCTTGGTAGAAGAGCGTGTTGGTTTAAGTCATGGATGAAGAAAGAATAAACAATTAAAACAGGGACAACTCAACCACATCTTTCAACTAGCAACAGACGAGTAAACTTTCAACAGCGAGCAGCCGACTATAGCCATTGACTTTTTAAAATCTGAGATAACCCTACCGATTTAATTGCCATTTCTACCTGCCGAGCTAGTTTTTATGCTTTCGCCATCAGAAGCAATGTCATACCCCATGACATCGGAGGTATGTTCGGTCTGGCACAACCATCAATGCGCCACAGCAAAAGGATTTGCAGGATTCTCCGATCCGAACTGTGGAGACAAGTTAGGTTTTACCGTGAGTGCCTGTGGCTGCTAGCAAACACGGATGCCTCCGGCTTCAACCATGAATCAAGATACAAGTCCTTTCTCCACACTTCAACCAGGATGACAGAATCTCTCTGGAGGACGTACATACCACACCTACGATATCTACGAGCCAAACAGAAGGAACACCAAGGCGAGCCGGTCAGATTTTTGGGCGAGTCCTCTCTTCCCGCAGACATTGAAAAGGTCCTGGAGAAAAACCCTACCACCCTGACTTGCACTTCGCGTGTTTTATCTTTCCTTCTCTCCACTTTTCTCCCCTACTCCTACTGGGTATAGTCGGCTGCTCGCTGTTGAAAGTTTACTCGTCTGTTGCTAGTTGAAAGATGTGGTTGTGTTGTCCCTGTTTTAATTGTTTATTCTTTCTTCATCCATGGGTGTAGTGTGCGGGCATCTTCCAGCTCCGATTCCCACAAACCCTGTCTCCGGATGAATATGACACTTCAATACTTCGCTCTCGGCAAAAGGGTTTATTCACTCACTCATTGCCTGGGGGGTTTCGGGATCGGGGGACGGTCAACAGCGAGGCCGGGGGAGAGTCCGCTGCCACAGCAGCTTCTCCGAGTCCCAGCGGTGGTCGTCCCCACCGCGTCATGGGGACGTCGTCGTCCAGGGTCGCCGTCCGGTCCGTTCGTCGAGTCCGCCACTCGACGTAGTGCCCGCACTCCCTGCGCCAGCGTCCAGCGCCGTCCGAGCTCGCCTCCATGACCGGTCCCTTGTGAAGTCGGCAGCCCAAGCCTTCTTCATTTGTCTCCGTTCCCCTCTTAAGACCCTCCCAAGTCCTTGTCCCGCCGACCGTCCAATCGGGAACCTTGCTGCGAGCCGATCCTCCGACGTCAGCGCTGGGTGAGGGGGCGCTTGCCCCGTTCCTCCCGGAGAGCTCGGACGTTCCGCGACAGGACGGCGACAGGAAACGGGAAGGTCACGGGGAACGAAGGAGCGCCCGACAGTACGGCGGCAGGGAGCGGCAAGGTCACGGAGAGCGGAGGAGCCAGGGAGAGGGTCCCCACACCTCCCCTCCCTCAAGGCTCGGACCCCGGGGTGCTTGAGGTTGCGTGGTCCCCAGGACCCTTGGCAGGGAGCTCGTTCAGCTGAGTGTCACCGATGACGACGAGCACCCTCGATGATGATGATGGCATCAAACCAAGCAGGTCGGCGGTGAACGTTGATTCACTGGGAAGCTCGTGACCGACGGAGCACGGTCCACGAACTGGTCCGGAGCACCACAGCTCACAACACGGACGGGCACTCAGGCACACACAACACGCCGGCACTTAAAGTTCGCTTCCGTCCCTAATGTAACAGACAGCGAAACGCGCAAAAACGAATAGCGGCACGCTATATCAGACAGCGAGACGAAACCAAAATCTTTCGATCGTTGGACATGCCACGAAATAAAAACAAAACTTTTCATTTCAATACTAACGGGCAGGCAATCATCAAGAACGTCAAGCTACACGTTCAAGAGGTACATAAGAGGAAAACCATTCCTTAACTAAAAAGTATGAGCACTCAATGCATACTTATATCGTACATACGCCCACTATACAACATTTGCTCCTACACACTAAACATTATAACACCCATAATCGTGTAAAAAGGGTGTAAGTTAGGAAAAACACCCTTCTTACACTTCATTTACACGATATTTGAATATCGGTGGGTGTAAAAAGGGTGTGCTGATGTTTTTCATCCCTTCCACACCCTTTTTACGACCTCGCTTATTGCGATGGCGTCTGAAATCGTGTAAAAAGGGTGTACGGGCGAATTATACGCCCTGTATTAACACGGTGTGAAAGGGGCGTTATAGGGATGCCAGTCTAATACACCCATGATTTCATATCCGTTAATGCTTATTGCTCTGCTGAAACTGTTGCTGATGTACGGCGGTCTAAACATCCAGCATAATTAATCGCTACACGAAGTCGCGTATGGTTAGGAAGTGATGGAGTATAGTTTTTGCAACTCCGATCGAACTCTTCGTCCGAGAGGAGCCGAAAATTACGTGTCGCGTGTGCGTCAGTTTCATCAGTTCAACTTCGACTTAAAAACAAAACATCTCCACTCGCAAAAGATGAGCGAAGACGTGTCAATATACAACCCAAACAGCACACAGCATTGCGCCGATATAGGATCAAATATGAAAAATTGCGCCGTTACCATTTTGGTCCAGCCAATATCTGTGAAAAAAAGGATGGGTCGCGGCGACGCCATCCTGACATACCGTAGGCGATGCCGTTTTTGGTTGAGCGTCAAGATTCCCGCATGAATGGCCTATGCCGGCGAGGTATGTCTATTTCTTAACCGCCTAAAACCCGACGTTAAAAAAGAAAAGAAAAACAAGATGAAGCAAAACGGAATCCGCTTACTTTTAACCAGAGAAAGACCTCCTGCGCTGAACCACTGAACAAACTATGGGCCGTGGCGCCCTCATTTCTTGTATTACAAACTCACCTGACTGGCCCACGCACTACTTATAGCACCTTCAGTGAGATTTTAATATTGTGTGTAGTTCTGCCGAAACAATTCCGCAAGACAATCGAAAGTGCCGAATTTATGACACCCCGAATAGAGTACGCGATCCTTAGTTGTCACCAAAATATCTAGCCTCCCGAAGCTTTTTTTTGGTTTCTTTTTCTTTTTTCGTACGGGTGAAATTGCATCTCTTGTTTCATGCGTTCGAATTTGTTTTGTGTTATTTATTTCGTGATTTCGCGGTCGGCATCAGAGCACGCACGCCACTGCGTGAAGCAAGTCCTGACGTGTCCCATTTTGTGACCCTCCTTGGGCAGCCCAGGTGGCTTCTACAAAGCCGCAGAGGGAGATTAGCTGCTTTGTCCACCCCTCTTTGACCTCGTCTTCTGATAAGCCTCCACACCTTCTTTTGTGTCTTCGTGTGGCTGTGAGCGAGTGCGAAGGCCGCTTCTAGCAAATCAGAGGGCTGGTGTGTAACACGTGACCGTTCTCCGTAGGACAGGGACGCTTGGACTATAATATGTCACGTGACTCGCTCCGACGCGCTGATGGGCTCACTGGGGCCAAAGTCTTTGCCGTATTCCAAATTACGGTGAGTGTAGGGGCCACGTAGGTCCAGTTTCTAAAAAGCTTCCGTCAGGCGTCAGTGTTCTTCTGTTTTTCGTGCGTTGGAGTCGCAGCCGTGGTTTTTCGTCTTGAACGGCCGGAATACGTTCATACTAATTTTTTGGTAATATTTGTGAATTTCGTCGGAGTCCATGGAATTATTGTGCTGTGTTTGTTGGACGCGTTTCGACAAAGAACTGCTCGTCGGCGCTCGTGAGACTTCCGCTGATTGTGATCGACCGCCTTCATCCTCGACATTGTGTTTGCGTAGTTTTGTGCTGCCCGAGTCGGATTGTGCATCTATCACGACAGAGAGCTGCTCATCGGCGACGGCGAGAGTTCCGTTGAATGTGAGCAACCGCCTTCATCCTGGACGTTGTGTTTGGGAATTTTTCTGTGGTGCCCGAACCGGATTATGCAACTATCACGGATTACATGAGATCGGTGTTTTATTTGTAAGTACTCTGCAAGCATGCTTCTGGTAGTAGTCCTGCTTCCGTCTCAATAGACCATTTTACTGTTTACAAGCATGAACTGCTGCTTACGCCTCAATCAACTCCCGGTCGTTCCGCCTCTGCCAGCCTGTCGAGTTTTGCCTACGTCAGCAGAGCTAGAAAGCATTAAAGTAGGTTTAGGCGAAGGGAAGCCTTATTTAAAGTTTGAGTGCATTTATTTTAAACCTCTAAGAATTTTGTAGCTTTGTCACAAAAACTTAACACTAGGTCACAAATGCCAGCATTTGAGGTTTGACATTGGTTTCTCGCGAATTCGCGAAAGAAGATGAGGTCCATGCACGTTTTTTCTGGATTCAAAAAATAAAGTGTTCCACATGTTTCAATTTGTTAGCAATCATTTCTCCGTAAATACTTTTTGATGAAGTGCTGTGTTACACATTTAGTATAACTTCTTGTAGCTGAATGAAGTGAGAGTTACTGCGCAGGCGAGCTGGTGAAGGATCATGGTGAAAAAAAACCAAGACTAGGACAAGACATCGGGACAACACAACACGTCTCAAGACATTTTGAGACAGTATTGTGTTTTCCCAATTTTTTTGTCACTAGTCTCGAAGTTTACCCACCATGCTCTTCTAGCTGCAGTACACGTTTTTGGTAGGGTGTACTGCTGCCATCACACCCTAATAAACAGGTGTAGAGCAGACTCGCTCCTTTCTGTGTAGGGTGTAAGGGATTACACCGGTTTTTGAGGTAGTGAGAAGTAACACCATTTTTCTAGGGCGTTTTTGTACACCAATAAGGGGGTGAGTTGTGACCCATGCCATTTACACCAATAAGGGCGTGAAAATGTTTAGTGTGTATCAAACTCAACCGCATTCTTTTAAAACAGTAAGCAATCTACCAGAGCGTCAGAACCGCACACCTCTGACAACAATATTAATCTCCAACACACTCGCGAAGAACGTACAAAACCTCAAGAGCTAACAATAACATCCCGTAAAACAGAAACGGCCACAAATCCTGTCCCGTTCGCCAGGTGCGACTCGAAAAAACAGGCTGCCAACAACCCATGACGGGCACTCATGCACTCGGCGTTCGCGATACCCGAGCTACAAACACGTTACAGTGTACCTGGATCGTGCGAACAGCAGATCTCATTGGACAGCCTATTTACAAAGCTATGTCCGTAACGTCTGGGCATGTACCAGACGTTACCGCTTCATCGCTCGGAGGTGACCACCCAACAGGAGCGACGAGCGCGTAACGGCGGTCCGCACCGAACCCCGCACGGGCTCGACAACCGCGATAAGCGCATCGACGCACGTTATATAGAGTTCTCCCCCGGCCAAACCCCGACACCGCATAACTAAAAAGTCTTCCAGCTGATGTCAAGGCCGGCCGGGATCCAGCAATAAAGGTACGCCGTCAACGCGTCTCGCGACTCTTCAACGTTCTCGAATCGAGCAACGTGTCCACATACAAACGCAGTAGGTTGCGCACAAAGCTCGCCCCCAGCCAAGTCAACACGCCGCATGACTGAAAAGTCTTGCGACTGTGAGGACAGGCAGGGTTCGAACAATGTAAGCATCCCACACACGCACCTCTCAACTTCCGCGCAACGAGCGCGATACCGAAATGCCAAATAATCTAACCGGCCAGTCTTGGAGATGGACGAGCTAATAAACTATATTTGCTCTGCATAAACAGTTACCGCAGCGTCGAAGTGTCTACCGCATTTACCGCCGCATTCCAACACCCGCTACCCGTTCATGCAAAGGCTGCAGTTTGTACAGCGACGGGCTGACCCAACGCACAACAGTTATAGGCCGCCGACGGCCATGCCGCTGCCATAATTTCTAGGCTTCCCGGGCACGTACCCGCCGACGTAAACCGTACGTTTTCCCGGGCCAAACGCGCATCTGTACAGGATAAAGCTATGAACCACTCGTCACATCTTCGCAAGACCGTCACTTCCCTCGTGCAGCTCTCCACTGCACGAGCACAGCTCTTTCCTCACCTTGCTGTCTTTCCCCCCCTAAATTTATAATTTATCCCTAATCCAGGCCTCTGCCCGACCAATTACGCTTCCTACGCCCTCGCGTCCCAACGCGAACCCAAGCACGGCTGAGAACCGTACTGTATCCGGCGGCAGCGCAAAGCGCGCGCTGGCCGCCGCTCCTCCGGAGACAGAGAAAACGAAATGAAAGAGTAACCCCCGCCGCGAGGCTCAACCCTCGATATAGCGGTGTGAGGATCTGGAACCAACTGTGCGCACAATTAAACGGAATCAACCTCACGACTCTACAACCAGATACGCACGGGTCATGCCCATCGCGTCAGACTGGACTCCACGGAGCATTACACACGCACAGCCACTGATAGAGTGAAAACGGAAACTCTGTGGCTTTCTGGATTCCAATATCTGCGCACCAGACATCGCGTATCCGGCACAATTTAGTAGGCCCAGCCCCTAAATGTAGCCTCTGGCATCAAGGTACTCGTTCAAAGCGATCTTGGTCACAACCACAAGAGCGCATCCCGTACCTTAAAACGCTGTCAATTAACGAAGCTCAAAACCGTGCTGACAGCTCAAGCAAGGCCAACCGGGAGCTAGCATGTGGTCAAACCGAGACGCTAGTCTCCTCACGGACAAAATGCAATGTGGGAATAATTTTCAAACACAGTCCATGCAACCGCCATCCGCAATGGGAGCGTTCTCCACCCAAAGCGATGCCTCTTTAACGCGTCCGATCAGTAACAAGCGTTACAAACCATTACATCGATACGCGAACAAAGGCGGTTAGGCGCGTCACATCCCTCAAACCGTGAGCCGGCATCTTTCCCAGCAGACGTGAACGGCCGGAGGCGTAGGTGGGGGGACGCCCGACGCTACATGCCTCGAGGGGTGCGGTAATTTCTACGCACACAGCGCTCTTGCGTAGCAGGATCAACCTGCCAGCATCCAACGGTGCGCTGTACAGCAAATACTCATGGTGCTTCTCGTAACGGGGGATAAGTAAATTCCTGACAGGCTGGGCAAAAGGGTTAATCCCTTAAAACAGCGGTCAAAATCCGCGCCTCCTAGTCAGACAGGCGATAATGTCAGGGCCTCCGTGCGGCGCTCCCGCAACGAAACTTGGTGTGGCGCTCCCGCGACAAAGATGACCCCCAAAAAGAGCGCGAAACAGTGCCCCAATTCAACCGGAAGCAGGTTAGGAATCGGAATGCCTGCCTGATCGAAAATCAGGCCCCACGTTGCGGCGCCAGTTTATGCGGGCATCTTCCAGCTCCGATTCCCACAAACCCTGTCTCCGGATGAATATGACACTTCAATACTTCGCTCTCGGCAAAAGGGTTTATTCACTCACTCATTGCCTGGGGGGTTTCGGGATCGGGGGACGGTCAACAGCGAGGCCGGGGGAGAGTCCGCTGCCACAGCAGCTTCTCTGAGTCCCAGCGGTGGTCGTCCCCACCGCGTCATGGGGACGTCGTCGTCCAGGGTCGCCGTCCGGTCCGTTCGTCGAGTCCGCCACTCGACGTAGTGCCCGCACTCCCTGCGCCAGCGTCCAGCGCCGTCCGAGCTGGCCTCCATGACCGGTCCCTTGTGAAGTCGGCAGCCCAAGCCTTCTTCCTTTGTCTCCGTTCCCCTCTTAAAGGGACACTGACACCCCCCAAAAATTTTTTTTAATTTTTTGCTAGGCGCTTTATTATGATGTCGGAGGACTACCCAATTAATATTTTGCAACAGAGTAGCGTATTTTTTTTAATAAAGCCAAAAGACGCAACTGCTCGAAACCGAAACCGAAACCCGACGGAGGTTGGAGAAGTGGAGAGAAGAGAGCGAGTGGCGGAAGTCACGTGGCTACACCCGACCGTGTTTTTTTTTGTTTTTTTTTTTTTCTCCTTCCCGGTAGCAGACGACATGCGGCGTACGGGAGCTGTTCGCCGTGGGATTCTTTTGCGGTTATGTATGTTCCGCTCGTTGTTCTGTACTCCAAGATGAGTTGTTTTGTACATTGAGGAGTTGGAGATGAGTAGTGAGTGCCCGTGGTGAATTTTGATCGGCTCCGAAAAGAATACACCCAAGATGTTGCGTGAAGAGCTGGCTCACATGTTCTGCGTCCGAAACAGAAGTGGCATTGTGCGACAGAGTTTCCGAAAGATCAACGGGATCGAGACCAACGGCTGGCTGCAATTCCTGTAGACCATTTACGGGCACCTCGGAAAGCGGACGCTACCTGATTTATGTGCTCCTTGCATTTTGTGGAAAGTGATTACATTGAGTTCGCAGGTGTCCAAAAGGAAATCCCATACCATTTAATTCAGCGACGTGTCGTCCACAACATTTTTTTTTCTTGTTTCTTCAGTGATAATTGTAAAAAAAAAAGAAATGTAGACATCGAAGAACATTAAAAAAAAAAAAAAAAACGTTTCACGGGGGATCGACCCGATATTACGGCGTGTAAAGCGGACGTCTTTCCCACTGAGCTACTGGGGCATATCGAAACTAGCGGATCTCGTTCCGTAGTAATAATTCAGCCGATGAACTGTAAGTTGGAAAATTTGCTACCGATTTTCCTTTAGCAAAAGCACTCCCGGGTCGAAGTCGGGATGCACCCCGCATTGGCGACATTCTCACCTTGTAAAGAAATTGTACGCGTACATATTCAACTCGAAGTAGACACGTCGTGCTTGACGTTTGCGCGAGCGATGTCTTCAGCCGCAAGGGAGCGACGGCTCGGCGACGTCTTCGTGCAAATCGGCTTGGTGGTCGGGCGTGTCGTACGGGATGAAGACCAATTCTTTTGATCAGTCCCAAATTTCTCTTCTAAAGGCGGACAAAATTCTCCGGTACCGCGAACGACAGTTCTGAAATAGAGGTCCCACGCCCGTCGTCCGCTGCCATCGCGTCCCTGCGAGTCCCACGATACGCGAAACGACGCACGCACAGAATGCTTCCGCTTGTCTGTGGAACTTTTTTTTTCAATCAACGTATTTGCAGCTTTTTAGAAGCCACAAAAAATGGGTTTCATATTTTTTTCTATTTTTAATAATGAGTGTGTCCCTTCAGTGACCCACGACTTTGATTAAATTTGGTGGTCGCATCGATACCTTAGAAAACGGCCCGTGACCGCGGAAAAGAGAGTGAGCGAGACTCGAACCGGCCAGTTCTTGATCGGCGGTTTTCGAGCGGAAAGAAACCGAATTTCGAGCCGCAAATTCTGTTCTGGGTAGTTGAGCTCTCATATGTCACGTACAACTAAAAACCTCGGCGAGCATAAATACCCTGTCAGTGTCCCTTTAAGACCCTCCCAAGTCCTTGTCCCGCCGACCGTCCAATCGGGAACCTTGCTGCGAGCCGACCCTCCGACGTCAGAGCTGGGTGAGGGGGCGCTTGCCCCGTTCCTCCCGGAGAGCTCGGACGTTCCGCGACAGGACGGCGACAGGAAACGGGAAGGTCACGGGGAACGAAGGAGCGCCCGACAGTACGGCGGCAGGGAGCGGCAAGGTCACGGAGAGCGGAGGAGCCAGGAAGAGGGTCCCCACAAGTGTTCGGGTTTTTCGTGCCGTGGTATTGATATTTGTATGTGCCATGTATGTGTATGCGCCAATGTATTATCGCCTGATGCTTGTAGTATGCGTAATGTGTCTACATGTGTGTACACTCCGTAGTAGAGGTTCCCGAAGTGCAATGGTGGCCTGAAAAAATACAAATATCTTTTGTAGAACATAAATTGGGCGGTACCTAGCGCCACCTAGCCTAGCTACTTGCAATTACTCTGCTTGACCCTGCCATCTGGAGGCAAGTGATTTAACCTTCTTTCACGCTACGCGATAAGCAACGGCTTAGGATTTTTTTTTTTTTGAGAGGGCGGCTTTTGGTTTTACGGGTTGGTTTGCCATTCCTTCGTGATGTGCGGTTGACGAAAGAATTGGGATTGGAGGAACAGCAAAGGGAAGTGCGCGAAGTAACTGGGTATCGGTTGTCTCCGTTTAACATCGCAGTGCCAACGACGAGAAGACTGAGTTACAGCTTTCAAAACGAAAGTTTCTTTACCTCCGGGTGAAATCTGGCTTCGGAAATAAACACAGTTCGCGAAAAGCTCGTGTTACGCTTTTATTTGCTGCTCCACTCGTCCCGTACAAGAGACGTAGCGTCCTCGTTAAGCCTTATTGAGCTTGATTTGCGCGATTCAGGGCCGCCATAATGCGATGCAGGCGACGGAGGAACTATTTGCTCTCCTGCTTCAGGGACGAAAGTTTCTCCGTTTCTAAACGAACATAGGTTACAAGAGCGTTCCTCCCCTTAGGGAGGACAATGGACACCCTTTTTTCTAAGAGTGCGCTCACGAATCTCGGTTTTGGTTCAGGCAAGTCAGCCGGCGAGCCGAGGTGACCTTCGGCGAACTATTCGACGGACGTCCTGGATGGTAAAACCCTGCCAGATCTTTGGTGCGGTCGCTCACTTCTGGAAAGTTTATTGGATTCAAGAGGTGGCCCAGTGGAAGTAGACGGATGCCGCCTCCGAGACATTCCCGTCCATGGCTTGGAACTCGTGGCGCCGCAGTCACGTGGAGTGGCTTTGTGTCCTCGTCGTTGAATAGCCACTTGTCTGCAGTGGCTCTTGCGCTAGGTTTGGCGTAATTTTTGAGATGGCTACCTTCGCGCAGTCTCAACACACCAAAAAATGATTTCATTGAAGGGAACGTAGCTTCGTTAGAAAAAAAAAAATGTTAAAATTTCAAAAACAATTGTTTCGCCTGATTCTTGAACGCCGACCACTATACACCACATTTATGTTTACACGCTTTCTTTTAAACACACTGAAAATTATATCAAAGTGGGCGAGCGAAGCTCAAAGGGATGATCAAGCTGCCGAAAGCAGACGGCATTCCAGCGGTGCAACAACTTAGCGTAGGTGCTCTGATCTTTGCTGTCATCTCCGATTTCTTTAATCCCTCAAAGGTAATATACAGGCTCCCGAAAAGTGCAGCCCAGCTCCAATCTCCCGTGCTCGCGGGTGGATTTCCCTTCCTACTCGGGGGTCATTTGTTCAGCGCGTGACAGGCAGAAACAAAAGACACGAGGAAAGATGCTCGGATCTAACGTACTCAAGAGTGCCCTGCTCTCAAGTTTATCCCCTTGTTTATTTATCCAGATGCACGTTGCAGTGCATGTGCCCTGGTGAAAACGTAGCAACAGATGAGCTCCCGGGCATCGGGCTTCCTGCTCATCCTACTTGTCTCCTGCAGATGTATGAGAGGTTCTTTTGTTTCCAGGGTGCGCCGGAAAGCGGGCTCCCAATCATTGTTTGTGTTCTCTTGAGATGACGTCCTTTTCTGACGTAGTAATCTTAATGCCCCCTACGTGCTCCAACCTCTAACACGGACGTTCTCCAAGCGAAGGAAGAACGGACTGGAAGTACATTTTGTTGAGCTTGAGTTATCTTTGCAATCTTGAACTAGAGCGCATTGCCCTTTGCATTTTTCCCCCTCGGAGTGAAAAGGAAGTGCAAGATCTATTCTTGTTGAAGGCGGAGTTAAACGTAAACATTGTGAATATATGGTATGCTTTGTAATGAGCACGTAATTATGAACGTTCCTGAGGTTCAACATCTAAAATTGAGTTGCTTTTTTTGCTCTACCCAGACACCTAAACGTGAAACCATACGTTCCTTGAGTGCTTCATAAATCGAGGAGCGTTCCTTTAGAAAGCATGCCAAGAACGTATGCAGATTTCACAAAGAATAGTCTTGAACACGAAGAGGCGCGGATATTCTCAAGTAGCACTCGACGTTCATTGAGCCCATCGCAGTTTTTGTCTGGTGTGACATTGATTAAAAAAAAAAGGTACGATATAAGCTCGCCTCTGGAAAGCATTGATCTAAAACAGGCACAAGCTATCAAAGTGCTTACCGCAACCCACTGTAAAAAATCTGCTTCGGGAAGTCTTCCTTTACGTGTCGCCTGCCAGAGGGCACACGCTACGTACTCGCAGGCATTATCATCATCGTCTACCACGCGCAGTCATGCTTCTTTCGTTGAAAGAGAGCTAATACAATATTGGACTGCTACTGGCGATAACATATACAAATTCCTTTTATTAATATATAGGTAACCAGCTGCGGTTCTAATCATCAAACACATAAATCAATAATCCACTCATGTTTCATGCGCCAATTTTTTGTTCTTACAGAAGTACGAAAAGACAAGTCCACCCTTTGTGTGAAAAAATTTGTTATTACTATTGTTTTCTTTAATCACACACCCCAAGGTTGGCGTCGGTGTGTATACATGTACGCGCGTGTGTAGGTACCCTATGTGTGATGCCGGCTTCTTTAAACGCGCTCTTGGCAACAAATCTCAGGAATGTGATCATCGAGCAACATATACCAACACACCCGATACAGATACCTGTGAGTGCCCAAGGGCACATTACCATCATAATCCGCGCATGCTCAGATAACCTCCCCCCCTCTCATTTTTCCCAGCACCAAAGAACCGCCTCTACGCAATCCATTCGCAAAACTTGATCATGTACGCCGAGTGATGTCGCTTCCGCCAGCGTTAATAAAATAACTGAGTTGGGAAACTGCCATAGAGCCTGCTATGAAAAAGTGACTCAGATCCGTATTCGAGAACCGAACTAAACGCGATCGCCACGCCGCCATTTCTCCCGCAGCGGCCAGTCTAGGAACTGCACGGTGCACGTAATGGTTCAGGTCGAGTCGCGCAAGGGCCGGTGGCGCCATCTCGCAGTGGCATTTTGCAGTAGCCATAAAAATCAACTTTCATCTTTTGACTCGTCGCAAAAGGGTGGCGATGTTATCGTATCCAGTTTGGTATCGGTGGACGCGAGCGGTCCGGGTTTCAAGAGTGAGTTTCCCAACTGAGTGTTTTAGTAACGCTGGCATCCGCTGAATACCGAACACGAGCCTCAAAGCGCGCGTATTAAAACGTTATGGTTCGACTTGACGCGCTACACCAACACTACCGTAATTCCCACTCTTTTCTTTGTTTCCGTTCTCGCGTTCTGAGCGTATCTGATATTGCGCCGTCAACTGCCCTCAACTGCCTCGGTTCATCAACATTTGCATGCATGCAACGAGAGCGCTCATCAGGGATGTTTTGAATGCACAAGGCTCCGCCGGGGTCGAACCTACGTTCGCAGTCAGCCGACACCAGGGGAAGCGCTGCAACTCCTCTCACCCGTCTGGTACCTCCGTCTAAGTGTTTAGGATACGTCGTTTCCCTATCAACTCATCGTCTGCCTCCGTTTTTTTTTTTTTTTTTTTTTTTGTGGTTTGAACTGCTTCGCCTGGGCGGACGCTTGAGTATCTCCCGCTACGCGATGCGCGCCGCGAGGGAACGCTGTCCGGATTCCAGTTGGCGTTGTGCAGCCAAGATTCTGTTGATTCCGGATGAGGCTTATTGTTTTGCGTTGGTGTTTTCGGTACTGCAGTGTCTCTATATTCTGTTTCGCCTAATGAAAGAAGCAATGCCGAAGACGTGTAGTTGTGTATCACATTTACCCTTTGTCCTTGATTCTGTTGCAATTTCTCGATTTTTTTCTCTTAGTTTATGTTCTTTCAATTATCGATTCTATTTTGCTTGAATTTATTTAGATGGGTGTATTTTTTATGTTTCTTTCGTTACCACTCTCACTTTCTCACTCTCTTTTTCTTGCTTTGTCTCGTATTTCCTTTTTATTTAACATATTTTTCTCATTTTCAGCTGGAATATTTTTTTCTCTGCGTGTTTATTTTTCTTTGTTTATTAAATTGTCCCTAAACACTTCTGCCTATTTCTCTCTTTTAAAGTAAAATACGTTTATTCGCTCGAGCATATGACACTTCCCCCCTCCCCCACACATACATACATACACTATCTCTCTCTCTCGAACGCTAATGTGTGGCGACAAGACATACAGAAACACCCCAATTTTCGGGAACTTACTTCTCATATATGAACCCCCAAAACAAAGCACACAGCTAGCTATATGACCGTATGCCTCCGACACTACGGACACGCGTTAGCAGGCCAAAAACTTATTCTGCAGTTCAAGAAATTTGTCGGTACGACCATGCCGTAGCTCGCCTCTGGGGAGGATCAATGCTGAGCTGAACAAGATTCCATCCGTTTTTCGGTGAACTATGTTTCTCCTATTCCCTGTTTCATTAGTTTATTTTGGCTTACTTGTCACTTTGTGTAATTTGTTTTAGAGCGCAACTCTTAGGCGTCCATTTCCTCTCATAGCGGCGTCGGCGTCACCGGCGCCGTCGGCTCTACTGCGCATTCCATCATGGGACGTCACAGACTAATACACCAGTTCAATCCCACGATAAATTTAGCGAAGAAACTTAATAGGAATGTACAACTGTGGTGTCCCATATTGCAACACTGGGCATTAAGTTTCCCCGCTAAATTTAGCGGCAAGACTGACGTCACTCGACTTCAAATACCAATTCAGTTTTCCCGCTAAATTTAGCGGGGAATAGCATGGGTGTTCAGGCCTTGTGACGTCAGTTTTCCCGCTAAATTTTGCGGGGAAACCAACTTTGTGTATAAGGCACTTGGCGTAAAGAAATGTGACATCATTTTCCCAGCTAGATTTAGCGGCGAAAAAAACAGGTGTTAAGGTTACGTGACGTCAATTTTCGAACTAAATCTAGCTGGGAAACTGAACTTGTTCATGGGCGACGTGACACAAAGTCATGTGACGCCTTTTCCCGCCTAAATTTAGCGGGGATACTGACTTGGCGCTGAGGTCACGTGGTGTAAATATTTTCAGTTATATTCATTTGGAGAACTGTGACGTCATGTGACGTCACAGGCCACGGCTCCAGGAGGTGCGGGTTCACGAAATCTGGAGGAACTAGCCAAAAACGTTCCATGTTCAAACGAACTCCACTCTTCCTCAAATTCTCTGCGAATGCGAAATTAGAGCTGCCCTCTAATTTCGCAATACAGAGAACCGTAAACGTCTGTAATCTCTTTTATCTTTAATGATTATGCGAATAATCCAGAGGGAAAGCTAGGTATAATCCTTCCAGTCAATTTATATTGGGAAAGTGGCGCAAAATATAACTTGTCAAAGCCGTATCCGCCCCGTACGTTTTTTTATTTTTTTTTTTTTTATTTCTTAATACGGTTTGAACAAAATGGTTACCTAACCACGTATCAAGAATTTGCACTCTCAGAGACCTCGCGAAGTTAATAAACATTCTCTTTATTAAAATTTGTATACGGTTTTTTACTTGTGTATATCTGTCTGTCTCTGTATCTTCCTCCCTCTCTCTCTCTCTCTCTCTCATTATCCATTCCTTTCTGAGTTTAGTTTCTTTTTTATGTAATATATGTTTCTTTATCTGTGTCTGTCTCTCCTCACTTCTACTTTTATCTTGGTTAATCTCCCCTAATGCTTCTGCTGTCGAAATGAACCGTTTAAACGGATAAATTCAAACTTCGCCTATACAGCGTCGGACGCCATTTTTCAATCCCGATTGAAGACCCGTTAAAATAAATAAAAACACTCACACAACAAATCTGGCTGCAGGCGTCCTTTCCGCGCTACTAAAGGCGCTCTTGACCACTCAAAGCAAGTCCACGTGGAACCCTCAGCCTCAGAATAGAATCGCATTAGGCGGAAAGGCGAGCGTGCCGTCTCAGCGCTGAAGTGCTCGTTGCGAAAGGCCTCGGCTAGTCGCGCGAGACAAACTACTTTCGCTTCTTTTCCGCAGACAACCCGAGCAGTTTTGAAAAGTTTCGTCACTTGACCCAGGTTCCGTATTTCCTGGCTCTCCTCGGACGCCATGAGTCTCCCGCGGCAGACTCATGACGTCATAAAACGTCTCCTTGAACTTCACGCTCTCCACACGCTGGATTTTAATGGCTCGTTTCCTGACTGATGTTTCTTTTTCGTCCCCACCCGGGAGTCGTAAACGTCGTCTCCGGTTTTCTCCTTAAAAGGAGAAGCACCGCGGGAGTCGAAACGCGGTCGCAGGTGGTACGGACGGAGAAGGCGACAACAACAATGAAACGCTGGCAACGACGAAGGAAGAATACAAAACAAAGCCCAACGACAGTCGGACACCGTAAATCAGTCCGCGCTAGAGGAATATAAATTTGGCGCTCGGGCAGTACTGCCGACTAGGCGGTCGTTCTGCTCAAGTCGTCAACAGAATGATGGAAACGGCCTTACGTGTTCTACGGAGGGATTTTAGCGGTCATAAAAATCAGTCGAGCTTATTGGGACTGTTCTTCCTCCGAGATTGCATCCCTAAAACGTGGGCAAATGGCTTTAGTATGGACGCCACAACAAAAGAAGAAATAAACGAATTATGGGGAAGAATAAAAGCAGCAAAGAAGCCCCGAGATTAGTAACGAAGTCGTTTCGTTAGAAAGTAGATTTAGAAACTTTCGTAAAGCGGGAAGCTTCATTTTTCACGAGGTGGGTGGTCGGAGGCGCGAACATCTCCGCTATATTAGGGCACAAATTTTCTTCGCAATGAAGCCAATGCAATCGCCACCCGTGCACTCAAGCACATTGAGCGCAGACCGCAGATGAGCTCGCGCAGTCTTCACTTCTTCGAAAATCCCACAAAAGGTTGTCCCCGACTATAGCCTAATAAATTCTGGACCTAGATCCTCCAACGTATGCTTGCCGCATGCTACTCCTTGTTTATTATTTCTTTCTACAAAAAAACTTGGGGAAGAGTAGGTGTCGGCGATAGAGCTCGGCTGCATATTCCGACTTTTCTTAATGCGTTTTGCTACGTTGCAGTTGCAGGTTCGGAGCGCGTTTCTTGACTTGTTTCTTTGTGGATTTTCTTTTTCGGCGCACTTCTCGTGACACAATGCGTCTGAACGTGTCCCCAGGCGACGTGTTCTAAAGAAACGTGGTTTCGGAAAAGTAGAAAGGGAGAAAGGCGGGGGGTATGTATTTATTGCGGAATCGGTATTGCGCCTGCCGCCTGAGATTTCACTTGGCCCGCTTCGTCGCTGGAGCCGTCGGGTCGATTCGGTTTGCTCCCTGCATGTTGCTTTTAACTTGTCGTAAAATCAGGCTCCTTTCGTTTCCTCCCCCGGCGGTTGGCGTCCGCAAACAGAACACCCCGAGGACGTAATGTTGTATCGTATACATCACAAGGAATTGGGCTCAGCGGGTTTGCCTTGCATTCCAGTATTTTTTTTTTTTTTGTTCATATAGTAGTCGTACGCTCTAAAGCTCTTTCGCTGTCTTCTTTATTTTTTTATCTATTTATTAGGTGTTTGACACCGTCGAATTCTTTTTTTTTTTTTGTTACTTTTTGTGGTTTTGAAGTTGATATATTTTTAAACATTCCAGCGATGAAGCATTCCGCAGTAAAACTACGTAATAGAAAAGATATTTGGTTGTTGTTTTTTTGACCATTTTTGTCAAGCATAATCCCAAGGTACCTCTATTTTTTTTTACAGAAACATGCTGCTTATAAAATTCAATATGACGCAGTTTCACAAGGCACAGTTTCATCTTTTCAGAACTCTCATCATAGCTTTTGCTTCCAATCTAAATATCATCAATGCATTATGCAACTTTAGGTAAACCATGCAAAATATTATTCATGGGGGCCTCGCAGATAGCAGGGGCAATTGAAACGCCGTACGGCAACCGTGGAAATTCAAAAAAGCCAAGGTGAGTACTGCACAGTCAGTACTTCCTCGCGTTGCGATCAAGTTTAGACTGTGAATACGTTGTGCGCAAAGCAAGAACCTTGAACATGCTTCATCCCCATGAACGTTGCGAACAACTCATCCACGAATAACAAAAGGTAGTATAAAGTGTTTGAAATAAAAAGTGTCGATTTATAGGGTGGTTCAAGTCAACAGGCTCAGTCTAAAATGGACCGTAAAAATAAACGCCTGCACGTAGCAATCTAAACTTTTCGTCAAAGGTGCAATTCACAGGTCTTTTTTGTCTTGTAAAATTACAAAGCGTAGATCTCTTTTAGTACAAATTAGGGCCAAAAAACTTGCCAGGGTCAACGGCGGGCGGCGACCCAGACGACAAGGTCCAGTAGCGGGGTGTGTTTGGCGTTCGTATTGATAGATGGCGTCGGGAGCAGCGTCTGAAGGTGCAGCCGACCAGCGAAAAATAGCAGACGACACGCAGACGAATTCCGTTGGCCGCAAAAGCTCCGCCGTTATGCAGACGCGTTTTTTTTTTTTTTACTTTAAGTTGTGCTTTTATTGTTCGCATTTAGTTTTAACCGAAGGCACATTTCAAAAACATTATATTTATTTTAATAAACCACGGTGGTCGCGAGCCGTCACGATAAGGAGGTAGCGCCATCTATCAATACGAACGCCAAACACACCCCGCTGCTGGACCCCTGTCGTCTGCGTTGCTGCCGCCGCAGACCCTGGCAAGTCTCTGGGTCTTATTGTTTACATAAAGAGAGCTACGCTTTGTACTTTTACAAGAAAAAACCGACCTGTGAATTGCACCTTTGACGAAAAGATTAGATTGCTACGTGCAGGCGTCGATTTTTACGGTCCATTTTAGATCGAGCCTGGTAACTTGAACCACCCCGTGCAATGGGCCGTAAAAATTGGCGCCTGCACATCGCAATCTAAACGTTCCTTCAAAGGTGTATTTTACAGGTCGGTTTATCTTATAAATTTACAAAGCGTAGCTCCCCTTCTGTACAAAATAAGGCATGAAATCTTGCCAGGGTCAACGGACGGCGACGCAGACGACCTACTTGAGTGGCGGGTCGCGATTTGCGCACAATATCGTAACGAGGAGCACCCCATTTTAAATTAGGCCTGGTTCTTTTAGACACCCTATCTTTCTTTGCGCAAGTTTGGATTTACTGATACGCTGTAACCTCCACAGGTACAAACCTTTACATCGGGTTCGGAGCAATGACCACAGGGGTCGCCCAGTCACTTTTCTTCACCGGTGTCAAAATAATTTGGTAAGCTATACACTTTAGATCACTTTATATTGCTTCCATGAACGCCAAAGGGACGCTACGATGCTTGGAGAACACAGGGTAAGCGTTATTCTTGAAAACAAGCCTTGCAGTAAATCCTTCTATGTTCTGGCCTTCTTTATTAAACACTAACGGAAACATAACTTTCAACGTGTCAATAAATTTTTCTTCTGCTGTACCTCCGAAAACTGATCTTCAGTCCAGATGTATCTGCTGCAGTCAGTTTCTAGCAAGCGAAATTTAAAGCTGCACGTTGCTGTTTTTCACCACAAACAAAGGCAGCACGTGCCTTCCGTGACTGCTGTGAACTTCTGCATGCGACACCCCAACAACTTTAAATTTTTCCTGGTGTAAGTCCGCAAACTGAGGCCACATCGCTTGACTATTCCATGAGGTAGAACGTTCGTATAGGCCCCCTCTGGCATGAGAGTCACTGTCGAACCTGTATCAATCTTTAATTCCACCTCATGACCTCCCTTACAAAATCTTTTATCTACTTTCTTAATTTTCATAGAAAATATTGTACTGAGAATATGAATATTCTAAAGAAAATGTGTCCACTTTCTATCCACTGTCTATGGCTTTTCGGCCGTTCTTTTTCTACAGCATTTCTGTATAACTTAGTGTATAGATGTTGGGTAGAAATTATATCAAAATTTTTTAGAAAATAGATAGAAACTTTAGCAATGCCTCTATCTTGTAGGAAATCGCGTACCGCCGCCGATTTGCCGTTTCCCACGTGGTCCGTCAACAACCCGAGTCCAGCCTGGCTCTTTCACGGGAGCGGGATTCCGCTCCCAGTTTATTGGTGCAAAAACACACAACACTACAAAACACTCAATATAAACTACAAATACTAACTACATTACACAAATATTTACAAACGCGCGTTAAGCCTAAAGCTAAACACAAAGAAGGCCCCCAGGCCTAGTGTCCCACGATACCCTAGGTCCGGTCGCCACCCACCTGCCTGCGTGCGTCTCGGTCTCGTCCGGAGTTCTTAGAGGCCTCTCGCCCCCTGCCCCACCGAGTATATCCATCGATGGGCGAGGAGGTTTCTCCTCACCCGCCACGGGGGCGCCTGCAGCGCCCTCCAGTGGCTAGGAGAGAAAGCGGCGTGTCGGGAGCCGAATTCGAGGTCCCGATCGACCCCGCGGCGACACGACCATGTGATCGTGCCTGAGGCGAGGCAGCGCTACGCAGCTGCCTGGCGGCTAAGGATTGGCAGAATGGTTTGATGGACGCCCTCGTGAATGCACGGTGCGCCATAATCTCCTTTCAATTGTCAATAAATTAGTTTGTCGCAAAATAAAAACTGGATATGAATTTGAAGTTTTTCGCAATGCGCTGATGAAACATGCACTCGCTATATTTGCCGTCTGCACAGAGGCATCACAAATACACACTCCAGGGAGCACTCATAACACTAGTGGTTCAGTAGTGTTGAATGCTCCACCGCTACTGGAGAGGAGATCGAACAGTCACGCCTTTAGTGGAATGCTCCAGCTGTGGGGACGACAAACCAAATTTCCTTCTGTACTTTTGAACAGAGAAATCGAAGATGACGATTCGAAGGCCGGTCCTCATGCGACCAGAGCACTGGTCAAAGCGAAGCGCTCGTGCCCAGACCGCGCTAGGCGAGGTTCAGTTTCTTTGTTATGCTGTGTTAGTGAACACCGAACTATGGGGACAACCAAAGCCCCTTCATGTTTCAAAAGTAGCGCAAGGTGCGCCGATGCACGAGGCACGCGCAGCGTGCAGACCTTTGGAAGATCATGGCGGCACAGCGCAGCACTGAGCTAGATTTCACCCTATTGAAAAAACCAGCTTAAGCTGGTCCCAGCTTCAAGCTGGGTTATTGCCCCAGCATGCCCAGCTTGGCATGCTGGTCATGCTGGTTGATCTGGTCATACTGGTCATGATGGTTGATCTGGTCCCAGCTTCAAGCTGGGTTATTGCCCCAGCATGCCCAGTTTGGCATGCTGGTCATGCTGTTAAACTGGTCATGCTGGTGAACTTCCCAACCAGTTTAACCTGTTTAAATTAATACACAGAATAAAAAAGCCAAGCTCGTCAGAAAAGCCAACTCGGCATCCAATTTATTATTTTCGTACTTGCGGCAGCCTCACATGAACTCAAATGCTACACATCCTCGGCGCTGACACAGTACTAACCGACGCACAGATTCTCGGTGCAAATTGTCTACAATGTTAATAAAACCAGATTGCTTATCTCTCAACACGAAAAAAATACTAGACACAGGCCAAAAACAGGCAATAGCAGACGAAAATACTACACGGACGAGAGAAGCGAACCTGGGTCCCGCCAGCGATGGGGGCGAAGCGGCAACTTGCGTGGTCGGCAGAGGCGAGGAAATCCGTGTGGCTTGGATGGCATTGGCGATACTCCTCGGCACCGCCGTCATTCTTGGGCACACACACGTTCGAAGACACGAAGCGACGCCGCAGTCGGGACGTCTGACATCTTCCCGCACTGAACGGACTGCCGCTCGCTGTCTTCTCAAAACCCGCTTCGCTTGCACCGTCGTTCAACTAGTCTCCAAACAACGCGCACACAGCCGTCCCTTCGATCTGCCCTCTGCCCAAGCTATCCAAACGCGTCTTCGATTCTCCGTTTCTACCACTCTCTCTCTCTCTCTCTCTCTTTTCTCGCACACAAAGGTAGCTTGCAGCGCGCCTGACGCGCCCGGTGGTCTACCAAAAACGAGAGGACAAAGAACAGGACGTGGCCTCGTTCCAGCAGCCGACCTTGTCGCGCGCGCTCCCAGCAATGCCAGTTCGGCTATCTCTAGCCGACCTTGGCGTGCGCGCTCCCAGCATGACCAGCTTGACCACCACGATTATTATTTCGACCAGATTCACCAGCTTGTCTCCCAGCATGATTAGCTCGTCTCCCAGCTTGACCACATTGGCTCCATGGAAAACCAGTTTGACCAGTTAAGACCAGACTGGCTCCCAGCTACACCAGATTGAATCTAAAACCAGATTCGAGTGAGACCATGCTGGTTTTTACTTAGACCAGACTGACCAGCTTAAATTCCAGCTTGCCCAGCTTAAACCAGCTTGATTGCCAGCTAAACCAGTTTAATTACCACATTGACCAGTTTGACCACCTTGATTACCAGCTTGACCACCTTAATTACCAGCTTGACCAGTTTGATTTTCATGCTGGTTTTTCCAATAGGGCAGACGCCATGTTCTTCCCAGAAGTGGCGCGCGGCACGTGTCTCGAGCATTCCCACAACAATGAATGGCGCCACCTTTCGCAGGATAGAGGGGCTTTAAAGACAACAAGTTCGAGAAGGTGCCCTCTATAGTTCAATATCCTGCCTAATATATGCACTAGATAGTAAAGGCAGTCACTTGAACGAGGATTATCACAGAAAATAAAATGATTGCGAAAACGTTGCTTTTTTTCCCTGCCCATAATTTACGCGAAATGTGCGTTATAAGGATTGGTTAACTGCATCTCCAACTATAAAGCATGGCAAGAGGCGATAATTACTCGACACAGTCTCAAAAGTGGCCTCTTTAAGGAGGCTCCAACTGGATGTATTGTTGCTTTTCCGCACCGTATCATGTTATTCTATCGATTCTTGTTTATAAACATGCTATAGAAATAGGGTGGCAGAAAGTTTATTGAAAATTTGTCGACGTGAGTGGATAGGAAGTTGAAAGAGTCTTTAAAATGTGGATTAAATGTCTACAGTCTCCCTGGAATATTTTTTCTAAGGGCTGCTAATTTCAATCCTCGTCGCAACCAATGGCACAGCCGTGACTACCCTACAACGTACTATGCAGACGACATCCGGGTCATAGTAAGGCCTACGCTCTGCCTTAGATATAAACTTCCCTTCTTTACATATACATTTTACATGTCCTACTTTTCTGCAAATGAAGAATTTTGCTTTAAGTAAAGAAGACTTGTAGGTTTCATGCACAGAACAACCACATCAATAACGGTGAATTGCCTGTTTTTGCCACTGTCCCAATTCCAGTATGTTCCAAAGAAGGTGCACTCCAGTGGCGGCGGCGCCGCTCGGTGTCTGTAGCTCTTAGCTGTGGTGTGTCGCCAGTTATTTGGCCCGTGCCACATTGTACACGTCCCCAAACTTACAGTGCCCCTCTATCTCGAGTACACCAGCTACAAACCGGTCTCGGCGGGAAGTGTCCAGTAACTCGCCGAAGTCACGGGTCTTGGCCAACTTCTTGTGGGCAGTCACAAAATCCGCCAGATTCCCCCTGCCCTCCCCGTGGTACCTCCGGTGGAATGTTTTACGCTCCGGCAAGTTTGACTTAGCCGGTGAAAAGTGGATCTCGAGAACGCCTTCTAATCGAAATAAGTTTTTGAAAATCGGAAGTGCAGGCACCACACAATGCTTGAATGTGCAGTACGCTTGTGTTCCGAGAAAGTTAAAAAACATTGCCTCCTCATACTCTAGTTTCACAGCATTCATTTCCCGAAAGTCTGTAAGCGTTCAATATAGCCGTCAAATGACTTATCGTCCGGTGAAGCTCGTGTAACGTTGTCATGTTGTTCGCTTATCTCATCTTGGTCGCCAGTTTGAAGTAACTACGCCCAGGGGCCGTGCGCTGCATGGAGACAATCACACGGTTTTAATTGGACCCTGGCTCCAACTGCCGCAGCGCGTTTATTATCAAGAGCAAGAAAGTAAGATACGATGTAGTCACCTATCGGGAGCGAGGACTGTTCCAAAAGCTCCTTTCATCCTGCGCAATCTCAATACGATTCCAAGAAATGAAGCGATCATTCAACGCATGTGCTCTGTGACGCGCCGTTGTCGTTCAGACACCTCTCTCTTCTTCCACCATGTCTTGTGAGTAATCATCCTAACAAGACGATATTGACGTTAATAAAAATTAAAGCCTGATAAGAGCATCCTGGTTGTCTATTAGTGGTAGAAATTACGTCCCACGTTTACAAATGGTTACCGAGATGAGCACCCGAAATCCTCTCGCCTGGCTCGCGATAATTGAAGGTTGGCGTCCCTAGCTTTTCTAAGTTTAAGAGCAAGAAGAACGCCATAGCGTTATCGAGCCTCGTTCGCACCGCCTTCTCATGTGCTCCTTATACTCTTCCTGCCAGTAAGCAGGAAGTTTGGCGGACATGGTCTAGTCAGTCTTGTGTCTGGCTCGCAAGAATGGTCGTGGGTTCGAATCCCGCATACAATTATTTGAATTTTTTTAAGGCAAATGAATTACCTTGCGAGGTAAAAACATTTGAGTCATACACCGACCTTTAATTCGTTTTACATGTCATGCTTTCTTCACTTTCATTCCACGCGTGACGTCACATTTTACGTGAACGTTGTGAATTGATTGAAATTCCCACGCGAGGTCTTGGGTCTGTGACGTCATGACCATATCGACCATCCAGGATTTTCCCGTCACAACGCCACCGATGCGGACGCCGGCGTCGGATTTTTTGCGACACAAGCTCTTAACGCTCTAGCGTCAAAACAGCAACACAAACTATACTCCGTTTCCCATTAAATTGGACCGCAGCTAACGCTACGAACCTATGAAAGCAGCGCCAAGCATGCATCAACACAGCGCATATTGTCTTTGCGCCTTCGACATCATCAGCAAAGCCGATCCCGCAGAGTGAATGCAGAGGAATTTCGCACTTTGTTTTGTAAGTGACTGCTTGGCGATTGGTGACGATGCACTTTTGGCGCTGCTTGATTTGCGCCTTCGGGTGGCAGCGTTGACTGCGGTCGAACGTTTCGTGACACGGAGTATACATTTGGGATCTCGGCTTAGCCTCGAACTGCACGCCGAGGTCAGAGGGACCTACTCTCCAACCAGGACGTTGGATAGATGCTAACGGCTGTATTCTTTAGATAGGGCGGTAGCTTGCGCCACCTAGCCTAGAAATTAAAAACCAAGACTTTAATCCCCTTTCTTCTCCAATTGCTGATCATCTGTAATTTCAAAACTTTCCCCAGGCGGTGTGGGGTATCACCGGGAGGACCTCTGTGGTATCAGGCAAAAAAACTAAAAACATCATCCCCCGCCTCTTCCCCCGCCCCAGGTTGTGTTAACCCGGAACTGGGCCTACTGAAAAAAAGGTTGGAGACTTTGAACCGGAGCCACGCGGAAAGGAGTCCTAATTTTCGTCTGTTCCGCCTGTCCTCAGCTGTGTTAGTTATTTGTACGTCATTCAATTCTCCCTACATAATTTGCACCAATCTTTCGACATTATTTTTATTATTAAAACGCAATTATCATCCATTCTTCCATTTTTGTTTTCAAACCCCATCATTCCGGCTAAATCTGTCGCCCTCTCAGGGAGGACGGGAGCAAGCCGTGTGCACCGCAACACCGCATGCTCTATTATCTCGTCTCCCCTGCTTGTTCGCTGCTTGTCGAACAATGTTGCAGGTTGTCTGTTGCTGAAGTCGATACCACTGAAAGTCGAGATATTTTTAAATCCTATTTATAAAACGTGCAGGTGTATCCTTCGGGCGAGAAAGAGCACGAACAATTACGCAAAAATACCCGAACCCCTAACAAACCGAAAAATGTAAAAACAATATTTGACGTCTCAGAGCGCGTATCAGAACGCGCAACAAACACCTTTCACAGCCCCATCACAGCTACCCAGTGTTCTTCCGAAAAAGAAAATAGTTCGCTACCAAGGTCTGAGGTCTTCGATTTCCAAAGACGTTGATTAGACGTCTTCGTGGATCAGTGCGTTCTGCTTACCCGCAAGAAGCAGAAGTCAGGCAGCGCGTGAAAATAACGCACACTTATCCGAGCAAGCCCAGACATCCATTGCCAAGCCCAACCCTCGTGCGCCCTTGGCCGCTCGAACGTTTTTCTCTACCAGATTCCCACACGTCACAGAACACGTTATATGGCTACTGCCTTTCCTGGTTGGTCCACGTTCGCGAACCCCAATGATCTGCCCTTAGAACAGCCCAACATGGCGAAAACTTTACGCGACACCAGCATGGCTTAGGATGGCAGCAAAAAGGAGCCTTTCTCGCCAACATGCATGGCGGGCTCGAGTGAAATATGCGATTCCGCAACGACGAAGAAGAAACTATGATCCAAACTTTACCGTTACACTTGTACCTAAATTGCCGCGAAGGCCCCTATTGTCAACGGCGGTGAAACTGCCCCAAATTTTTGTTCCCAGCAGACTCCTCGAACCGCGACCCGCCAATCCATTAAGCCTCCGTTCTTTTGTCCGTGCTCGGCGCCCTCATGGACATACGTGCACCGCGACGAGTCAAGCGAAATTGTATATGAGCCCGGCGAGCATAATTCATTAGCTATAATCCGTAGTATCCGCCTGTCGGCTCGTCGTTCGCGATAGGCACGGGTAATTCACTCAGCTCCGCAATCGACGCGCCGCACTCGACGCGTGTTTTGACCCGTGGTCGCTGTTT